>NC_080832.1:42188515-42813515 GCF_030435755.1 Ochotona princeps
TTTTAACTAACATTTTAGATGATAATGATGATTTGAAAAATTGTTTTGGGACTGTAAACTAAAGCAACCATTATGGACATTAGAAGTTGTTGGGGAGTGCATATTGACAACGGTTAGTAAAAGAAATCTGAAGCCTATAAATAGAGCTTTGCTGGAATACTACAGACCCTAGGAATTGTCCTCAGGCCTTAAAGTAAACAAAGAGTGCTCTCAAAAGCCAGGAAAAAGAGATTTCTATTAAGTAGTTGCAGAAACTTGGCAGTCTCCTGTAGTTACATGTAATTTAGGACTTAGTCATGAGAAGACTTCCCAGCAGGATATTATGCTTGCTCATTGATTCCTTCCTGGATCAAATATGGGAAGAGAAACATAAGACAAGGAATCAGGTGACAAAATATTACCAGGGAAAGTAGCTCAAGTCAGAATCAATATTTACAGTGAGAGAATGAGATCCTTGGCTACAAGCTCAGATCATATGTAAGAAGATACCTCAAAGAAACGTTCCATCAAATCAGGCTGAGCTGTCAACTACAGCCAACACTAGCTTGGAAAATGTGTGAGGAAATCAACTTGAAAGTGAATCTCTCTGTCCCAAGTCGAGAGGCTACAGTTGATGCTGTCTAAAAAGAAATGAGCAGTTTTCCTACATTGCTGTTTTATTGAATCACAATTGTAGCTTATTTATGCAAAAACAGGACAGCCAGAAGAGTAACTGTTACCAAATAATCCCAAGGCTGAGAGTTTGTTTTTAAAGTTTTATTTATCTTTTATTGCAAAATCAGATATACAGAGAGGAGGAGAGACAGAGAGAAAGATCATCCATCCGATGATTTACTCCCCGAGTGAGCGCAAAAGCTGGTACTGTGCCAGTCCGAAGCCAGATGCCCAGATCCTCTTCCAGGTCTCCCACGTGGGTGTAGGGCCTCAAGGCTTTGCCCCATCCTTGACTGCTTTCCCAGGCCACAAGCAGCGAGCTGGATGGAGAATGGAGCTGCCGGGATTAGAACCGGCGCCCATATGGGATCCCGGCACATTCAAGGTAAGGACTTAAGCTGTTAGGCCATTGCGCCAAGCCTGAGAGATGTTTTAATAACATGATTATGAGCGCTCAGGAAGAAGAGTTGCTCTTTTAAAGAAGTAGTCTTTTTGTCTCTAAACTCACACTATTCCAGACTGATGGCTAATAAAATCAAGACATTCTGGAAACTAGCTTTTTCTCTTTTAAAGGAATAACTAAGCATACGAGGATTTTCTTAAATTCATTCCAAGTCAATGCTGAGCGTTAAAATAAATGAGAGGCTGACCTGATAGCAAAAGGATTCAAACTGTTGCTTCTGACACTGCTAGTTCAAGCTCCACTTCTGGTCCAGCTCCCTGTTAATGGCCTCGGTCAAGCACTGACCCAGCCCTTGATATTACAATCATGTACAGAGTGAACCAAGTGACCAACGAAATCTCTTTCTCTGTTTGGCTGTGACTTTCAAATAAATAAATGCATTTTTAGAAAATAAAAGATTGAGGTGTGTAAGTAAAAACGGAAAAAGTGAATACTCATGCATTAGAGCCCTTTGTAAAGAGGCGTTGGAATGCTGTCTTAGCACGTACATTATCTGAGAAAATCAAAAGAATATCTTACCTAACCAAAAAAATGAGCCTTCTCACTTATCACATTAAACTGCACTTTGGTCTTGGACTTTCTACTTTCTAGTAACATAAAAATAAATAGCTTTTACTTTAAGCTATTGTCAGAGGTATTTGGTTGTAGCAATTCAAATGGACAAGGATATTAGACTGGACACAAAAGAACACAGTTCAAACCACTAAGCAAATTTTAAAACTGCTGGACCTACAGTTAAACTTTTAACTATAGGAACTATAGTGCTTATTTTTCTTTGTCATTTTTTCATTCATATTATTCTTATGAAGTTCAATGAAATAAAAAGTTAATGTTACAAAAAGTAATGAGCAAAAATAAAGTAAAAAAGGTAACCCCTATATTCTACTGTTCAGGATGATTGAATCTAGCATAATTTTTTTGATTAAAACATTAGTAATATTCCAGCCAAATAGGCACACCCATTTTTATGCCTACAGCAAACCACAGACAAGTACAGCTCTACTTTTTCTTATGAAATATGTAAAGTGAGAATTCGATCTTATGGAATAGTCCAGAAGGTAAATCCAAGTCATATTTTTTTCTTCTAAAATGTTGAAAACATAAGGTTACATTTCTAGTGCTCTTTTAATTCTTGTCCTCTTCCAACTTTTCAAAGTTAGCAAAAACTTTATGTTCTCAAAATCTAGTTGGAAAGCAACTCCTTGGCTCTTCTGTGCATTGCCTTTTATAATTAAATTTCAAGTAGAAATTATTCTTTGAGGCTGTAAATGCATTATTCAACTAAAGACTACACTATAAAATGTTAATCTTAACATTTTTTATTGACTGGATGTTTAATTTGGTTTTTGTGGGAAGTGTATTTTAAGTTGGACAGGGTAATCACTTCAAATACCACTAAGCAAGAAAAACTGGTATATCTCTCCCAGAAGGTAGCCAGGAGGCTGCAGCTGTAGTTCAATAGGAACTATCACCTTAGCAACTTGAAATCAACTCTACTGTTGACTGGCCCCTCAGTAGACAAAGATCACTTGCTCTAAATCTGTTTTGAATATGCTACAATTGTTAAAGTATAGGTTACTCAAGATGAAAGAACATGATTTTTGCTCAGCATGTTTCTCGAATACAGCTAATCTGCATTCTCCAAGTGAAGCCTGTGCTCAGTGGATGCCTGAGGAAAAAAATGAATTAACATTGATGTAGGAAACACGCATTAAAATAATTTTAGAATTCAAGAAAACAACCTTGGTATTTCTTCAATTATTCTAAACATCTCCTGAGAGAAAGACAATTTTCTTTTTTAAAGCCTTATAATGCTGATTTTTGAATAATTTAATGTCTAAAAATACTAAATTATTGACATAGTTGGTACAGTAAGGTGCTTATGTGAATTCTTTTGAAGTAGAGTCCATACAAGCTTAGAGGGAAGTAATTTTGGACTGAAATAAGAATTATAGCATTTGGTCAATTAAAGCCTGGAGCAATTATTTAAATTCTATGTTCAGTTTTAACATCTATTAAATGAAATTAAACCAACTTTTCTAGATTTTGAAAATGTAGAGATAATAAATACATCAACTGAAAAGCATCTGATACCCTACAAATAGGAGTAGTAAGTATTATTATGATTATTTGCAATACAGAGGAAAAACATTAGACTTGTATCATAAATTTTGGCTTTTAGAGTAGTTTTGTTTCCTTTTGGCATATATGGTATGACATAAATTTTAATAAATATGACAAAGCTAAAAAAATTTAAAATCTTCTTATATTAAAATATCTGAAGAATTTTCATAGGTTGAAATAAATCAGTAGTTTAACGTGTACAAAATTCTGGAAGTTTAACTTGACTTGAAATTATATATGAGCTGGTGATATGGCTACTAATGTAATCTTACTAACACTAACAGGGAAGAATTGACAACATTTGAAATACACTGTCATCATCAAAAAGATCAAATTTGGGGGCCAACAGAATGAGACAGTGGGCTAAATCTTTGCCTACAGCACTGGCATTCCATATGGGTGCCAACTTGTGTCTCAGCTGTTCCATTTCACATAAAGCTTCTTGCTTATGATTTGGGAAATCAGCCGAGGGAAGCTCAAGATGTGAGGCTCTTGCACCCATATGCATGACCTGGAAGAGTGTCTTGGCTGCTTGCTCCTGATAGCTCAGCTCTGGCAGTGGTGGCCATTTAGGGAGTGAAACAGCAAATGAAAGATCTCTCTCCCTCTTTTTCTCTCTTCCTCCATTTTTCCCTTCGTCCCTTTCTTCCTGCTTTTCCTTCTCTATGTAAATCTGCCTTTAAAATGAAAAGCAAATCTTTTTTTCAAAGATGAAATTGCATATTTACTTTGCATTTTTGCTGAGTGCCAAATCTTAAAAGAATCTTTTAAAGTGTCTCCAGAGAAACTGAAACTTCTGTTGAAAAGCAGTTACAAAGAATGAGAAACTCATATATTTACCTTAGAATTAAGAAAAATAAAAGGAATAGTGGAAATAGTGTATTATAAATGCAATAGAAAGGAGTGGTCTTTTCTCCAACTGTTAAAATGATGCAGTGTTTGCTGTAGGTCAGTGGTGGTTTGAATGGCATGATAATAGATTGTAGACATCCACCTCACTGAGAACAAAAGATAGTAACCCTGGTTACCCCCTTTTGGTGTAAATAATGTCAAGAGGTATCCTGTGGAAAGGAGAGAAGAGGAACCAAAAAGCTATGGAAGCAAGAGTGGCTTCTAGATTTTATTTGAGCCCTACAGATACAAATATGCAAACCTTCATATTTATTTATTTATTTATTTACTTTGGAAAACAGAATGAGAATGTAACACAAATAAATGTAGGGATATTGAAAGCCGGTAAACTATTATGAAAGAGCATGTCTTTGTAGTAGTTTAGATCTATCCTGTGCCTCTTTTTCACTTTGCTTTGTAAAATCAATTAAAATTAACTTACAAGTTTACTTTATTCTGTAAATACTTTAATGATTAAATTTTAATATATATAGCATGCCCACAATTATTCAAATGTTATTGTAAAAATATGATTCAAAGGTTGTATAAAATTCAGCCATGAAAAATCACTTTTATTAAATTGAATTTGCATTATCACATAAATCTGTTACATATTTTTTAAAATCAACTTAATAGATTAACTAATTTAGCTTTTTAATTAAAATTTTGTTACAAAAAGAGAATGATTTTGTTTTTGTTAAATTTTTTTAATTTTATTTTTACTGGAAAGTCAGATATACGGAGAGGAAGATCTTCCATGCGTTGATTCACTCCCCAAGCGGATGCAATGGCTGGAACTTTGCCAATCCGAAGTCAGGAGTCCAGAGCTTCTTCCAAGACTCCCACATGGGTATAGGATGCCATGGCTTTGGACTGTCTCATACTGCTTTCCCAGGCCACAAGCAGGGAGCAGGATGGGAAGCAGGGCTGCTCGAATTAGAAGTGATGCCCATTTGGCATCCTGACATGCAAGGCGAGGACTTTAGCTGCTAGGCTACCGCGCCAGGCCTGGATTTCATGTATTTTATCATACAATTCTAAGAAAATAATCATTTTTCCCTCCCTTCCTTAATGTCTCATACTTCCTCTGCTTTTTTTCTTCAAGTTTTGCATAGTATGCTTTTGATTTACTTTACAATCCCAGACCACCAACCGTAATATTCAAATAGTAAAGCATAAACAATCATTGTTCCACAGAAATATAGACAAAGACCATAAATAATAATCAAGAAATAAGACATCAGTTTCATTTTTTATAGATTGTGTTTCTGTATTCTACACAATCTATCACATATTAGGAAAAATATGCTTTTTTTCCTTTTTCAGATTAACTGTGATGGCTTCCACATATATCCACTTTTTTTGCAAAGGATAGGATTTTGTTTCTTTTTATGAATGAATAGTATTTGTGTATAATTACCAGTTTCTTCGTCTGTGTATCGGAGACAACTATCTCAGTTCATTCCATAGCTTACTTCCTACGAAACAAACGGCAACGAACAGGAGTGTGGGGAGCACAAACAACTTTTTTCATGTACTGATTTTATTTCTTTTCATTCTTTACATTTCCAGGAAAGGAATGAAGGGATGTTATGGCAGATATATTTTCCTATTTCTAAGGCATCTCTGTCCTATCTTCCCCCATGGTTGTGCTAGTCTACATTCCTGCCAACAGTATGTTAGTGTAGTCTTTAGCTCCAGTCTCTGGCCAGTGTTTATTAACATTTAATTTTTGGATGATACCCATTCTGAGATCATTTTAAACTGTGAAGGTCATATTTATTATTATATACTAACTAAAGCCATAAGTGTTTAAAATTTTTCATAGTTTCCCATAACCTCATTATATTATTAAGAATCAGATATTACTATTAAATCATCTAATAAAATATAAACAGCCACAATTTATTTTAACTTTAGAGGAATTTCCATAGAAATATTATTTTATAGAGTCATAGTTCTATTTTTGTCTTAATAATAATTTAATCCATTTGATACTTACTTGATGTACATTTGATGCCTCTTTGTGAGTAAAATCAACATTGTTTTCTAAGATAACATTTAACAAATCTGTCTTTAAATTCTTGAAAGGGCAAGAAATTATAAAACATTTACAACTTTTTGGAAAGTATAAATAGATTCTTAAAAAGTAATGCATTTAGAAAGTGAATAGCATTCCCTTTAAAGCTTTATTTCTTCATTTGAAAGAGATACAGAGAGGGAGATAGAAACACAGACAAGACCACCATGTGGATAAACTTTAAAATTTGAAGTTATGATGCTCATTTTAGAAGAACAGACTTGTTTTTTGCTTTATAAAATATGATGACTGTTATAGCTCAGTGGCTAAGTCCTCACCTTGGATGTGTCAGGATCCCATAAAGGCTCCAGGTTTGTGTTCCAGCTGCTTCACTTCTCATCCAGCTCCCTGCTTTGGGGCTGAGAAAGCAATAGAGGATGTCCCATATCTTGGGCTCCTGCACCTGCATGGGGGAACAGAAAAAGTCCCTGGCTACTGACTTTAGATTAGCTCAGCTCTGGCTATTGTGGCCACAGGAGAGTGAATCAGTGAATGGAAGATCCTTCTGTCTATCTTCTTTGTATAAATCTACCTTGCCAATAAAAATAAATAAATCTTTTAAAATATTCATATATATATATTTATATATATTGTTTTTCTTCAAGACAGTGTTTCAACAAAAAGTCAGGTCTTTTTGAGCTATGGTTTTCTTCATTCCTGTGTTTGAGACAAATTTTTGGATACTTGAGTTTACACCCAGTTTTACTATAATAGAGTTGAGCTATCATTATAAAATTCAAAATATTCATGGATGAGATAGGAATGGTTCATTAAAGACATTGCTGCTTTGTATTGTATGGTGCATTGTGTGCAATTAGAGCCTATATCAGGGCTAACTAGGGAGTTAATGAATGCTACTACACGAGTATCAGTTTCTTTACTTAGCTATCATTCTGTCATGAGGTGGCTAGGGCCAGGTTCTTGTCTCCAGAGCCAGACAGAATCAGAAATTGGTAAGTAGGTAAAAGTGCAGCAATATATTTTTTTAAATAAAGTGGAATTACATGCTCATGGTTTAGTACAGGTGTGCTTAAGAGTAAGCTTTAGTCAACATGGTTTGATTTTATCATTTATATACTAAAGGATCAGCGTGTCCTTTCTGGGAACATGATTTCACCACATATCCATAAGGAGAAGTGTTTTGGGTAGGGTTTGTGAACTGTTCAATTATTTGTCAACTTTTGAACATCTCAGAAATGTTATGATGACAGGTGCTTGATAGGACATGAATGCCAACATGGTGATTTAGTATAATGAAAACATAATTAGCTAAAGATCATCAATGGATAGCAGCTGGCAGTCATGTTATTTTTAGTGGGTGCCAGTTCTAAGTGATAATTTCATGGAAAGTGTGGTTTTGTTCTCCATGCAATTTGGGCAAAGCAAGAAGGCAGCAGGGCAGTGCTTGCTAGCTACCTTCTTGCCCACATCACTCCAGGTTTCTGCAGGTTTTTGAGTAGAATTTCTAGCACCCTGATTTTATTATTTTAAAGTTCAGTAGTCATATTCCTATTGATGGTCATAAACATGTTTTCTTCTTGCTAGTAATCTGAACCCATGCTTTCTTTCTTTTTAAATTCTTTATTGTTTATGATATACTTCCTTAGGCTCAGTGATTTTCCTTTCCACAGTTCCCCACCCTCATGCCCCAATGCTTTCCCCTATATTGTAACAATAGTTTAGTCCCTCAACAACAGTCACAAGTCCATATTATTCAATTTAATTGTAGCTGACATTGTAAATATGGAGAGTGGCATGAAGTCCAACATTCTATTGTCAAGATAGATTTAACAGTTTCATAAGATGACCTCCCATGCTTATTTTTTAACTTAATGTTCTATTTTTATTTGCCTGATAAAAATGGCCACAACAACAGGTAAAACACTGAATGCATAGAGATTATATTTCATGCTGTTAAAATATGCTGCATATGTATGAATTGCTTACAGCTATCCAGAACAATGAGATACAGTGGCTGAAGAAATACCATCCACTTGTACTGGAGTTGTGAGATATTGGGTAAAGCCACTGGGTACTGGCTCCTCTACTTCTGCTCCAGCTTGCATTAGCTCTAGGAAAGACAGCAGAGGATGGATCACAAACTTGGGCCACTATATGTGTGGGTTGCATGCCCCTAGACCTAACTACCACCAGGTTCAACCAAGAAGAGGATAGGGAAAAAATTGCAATGATCTAGGTTGAAGTCACAGCTTGTGTTTTCCTAACCCTCGGTGCTCTGAAATAGGGAGTGGGAGAAAGGCTGAGCAGAAAATGGTGTAGTCACAGCATGGGATTACAGGGAGCAGTAAAGGGCAACCCAGGAGTCCCATCTGTGGAGCCCATGTCAGAAGTGTAGCACAAGAGCCTTGGACTGAAACTCACTGGAGGGAGTGGTGCGAGTGATGACAAATGGAGATTTGGATACTGAACAGAATTTTTAAGGAATTTTAAATTTAAAATACTTAAATTTAAAAGATTTTAGAATTTTTAAAAAAATGTTGTGTAGTTCCTTAAAAAAATAGAAGCACATAAAGCAATTGAATATAAATGGATTAAACTCATCAATCAAAAGACATGGATTAGTGGACTGTTCGAAGTAACAGGACCCATCTATTCATTGCCTACAGGAGACACATCATCAACAAATGCACTGGTAAACTGAAAGTGACAGGATGGAAAAGGATATTTCAGGTTAATGGAAATGGAAAATAAACCTGTGTAGCCTCTCTAATATCAGATATGATAGACTTTGACATGAAAAACGTTAAGAGAAATGAAGAAGGACACCACATAATGATTAAGGGATCCATTCAACAAGAAAAAAAATCACCCTAATAAATGAACACAAACCAAATGCCAAGGCGACTATCTATATGAAACAAATATTAATGGTTTTAAGGGGAAAAATAGACTCTAGTACAACAATATTTGGGGACCTTAACATGCCAAATACCTCAAAGGACAGATGAACAAGACAGAAGCTAAGCAAGGAAACAACAGAGTTCACCCAGATAATAGACCAGGTGGATTTGATTGACATCTTCAGAACCTTTTGTCCTTTACACACAGAATACACTGTTTTTCACAAGTACATGGGATCTTTTCCAGGACTGGTCACATTACAGAACACAAAATAAACCTTAGCAAATTTAAAAATATAAAGCATAATCATCCCATGCATCTTCTCAGACCATCATGGAGTGAAATTATACACCAGCAAGTTAAAATACTTCAGGAGATATGCAAATACTTTGGGATTGAATAATATGCTACTAAATGTACAATGAGTTGTAGAAAAAAATCAAAGAGGAAATTTAAAAAAATCCTGCTTGAAATGAATGAATGCATCAATAAAACAAAACAAAACAAAACTTGTGGAACACATTGAAGGCAGTGTTAGGAGGAAAGTTCATTTCAATTAATGCCTATGCCAAGAAACTAGAAAGGCACCAGGTAAATGGACGAACCATCTGTCTGAGTGAACAAGAAAAACAGAAGCAAAATAATGCCAAGATCAGCAGAAAAAAAGCAACAGTAAATACATGGGAGAAAATAAACTATGTAATAAATAAAATAAACTATATAATAGAGACCAAACAGCAGGTTCTTTGAGAAAATCAACATGATATATACCCCACTAGCCCAGGGATGGCTTAACATGTGAATTAAGAAAAGTAATGCACTACATTAACAAAATGAGGAATAAAAACGTTATTATGATCTCGATAGTTACAGAGAAGGCATTTGATAAAATCCAACACCACTTCATTCTAAAAACCCTAAGACAGCCATAGAAGGAACAGTCAACAACATAATCAATGTAGTATATGAAAACAAGACACAGTAGTCATACTAAATGGGAAAAGATTAGAAGTTTTCCCACTAAAATATAGAATCAGAAAAAGATGTCTACTTTCACCACTGATATTCAAAATAGTATTAGAATTCTTTGGTGAAGCTATTAGGCAATAAAAAGAAATCAAAAGAACTCAAATTGGAAATGAGTAATTAAAATAACCCCTGTTCACTGATGACATGATACTATACACAAGAAAATAAAAGAAAAAAACTAAATAAGGAGACTATTAGAATTCATAAGAGAATTTTTGTGGGTAAAAGGATACAAATTCAATAAACAAAAATACAAAAATAAGAAAATAATTTCATGTCCGAAAAAGAGGTTGCAAGTACATTTTCCTTTAAAAGAGCAAAGAAAAATCTTAAATACCTTGCAATAAGCCTAACGAAAGATGTGGAAGACCTCTGTGATGGAAAATTCATAACATTTAGTAAAGAAATAGAAGAAGACATTAAAAGATGTTATTAAAAGAAGACATTGGGCCCAGTGTGGTAGCCTAGTGGCTAACGTCCTTGCCTTGCACACTCCAGCATCACATATGGGCCTGATTCTAATCCTGGCAGCCCCGCTTCCCATCCAGCTCCCAACTTGTGGCCCGGGAAAGCAGTCAAGGATGGCCCAAATCCTTGGGACCCTGCATCCAGGCTCCTGGCTTCGGATAAGTTCAGTTCAGTCCATTGCGGCTACTTGGAGAGTGAATCAACAAACGGAAGGTCTTCTGTCTCTCCTCCTCTCTGTATGTCTGATTTTTTTTTTAAAGATTTATATTTTATTACAGTCAGATATACAGAGAGGAGGAGAGGCAGAGAGGAAGATCTTCCATCCGATGATTCACTCCCCAAGTGAGCCGCAACGGCCGGTGCTGCGCCGATCCGATGCCGGGAACCAGGAACCTCTTCCAGGTCTCCCATGAGGGTGCAGGGTCCCAAAGCATTGGGCCATCCTCAACTGCCCTCCCAGGCCACAAGCAGGGAGCTGGATGGGAAGTGGAGCTGCCGGGATTAGAAAAGGCACCCTTATGGGATCCCGGAGCATTCAAGGCGAGGACTTTAGCTGCTAGGCCACGCCGCCAGGCCCTGTATGTCTGATTTTACAATAAAAAATAGATCTTTTTTAAAAAAAAAGTCATTAAAAAAATCTACCAGGTTCTTAGATGAGAAGAATCAACACCATAAAAATGTCCATATTATTGAAACGAACATACAAATCCAATGTGATTCTAATAAAAATTCCAACAACACTTTTTCTCAGAAACAGAGAAGATGATACAAAAAAAAATCATCTGAAAACACAAGAGAGCATGAATAGAATCTATCCAGAATAAAAACAGAGCTGGAGGAATTACAATTCCGGATTGTAAGATGTTCTGTAAGCAGTGGTTATCAAAACAGGTATTGGTACAAAAAGAGACGAGTAATGTAACTAAATGGAATCCCCAGAAGTGAGCTCACACATGAGCAATGAACTAACCTTCAACAAGGAAACTGAAAATAATCTAGAGATAAAATTTGTTCTTTTCAACAGATACTGTTAGAGCAATTTGATTTCAGCCTGTAGAAGTAAGAAGCAAGACCCCACCAGCCACCTTATACAACATTAGCACCAAGTGGATCAAGGACCTAAACCTGTACCTAGAAACCATCAAACCATGAGAGCAAAACACAGTAAGCACTTTACAAGATACAGGCGTTGGTGAAGACTTCTTAGAAAGGTCACCAAAAGTCCAGGAAGTCAAACTCAAAATGAACAAATGAGACTACAGCACAAGCTGAGATTCAAAGGAGATAATCAATAAAGTGATGGAGCAACCAACAGAATGGGAGAAAATCTTAGCGCACTACACAACTGATAGGGAACTAATATCCAGGATTTACCAAGAGCTTTTGGAACTCAGCAACAGTAAAACAAACAACCCTACAAAGGAATGGGCAAAGGAAATGAACAGACATTTTTTCAAATGAACAAATTCAAGTAGCTAATAGACATGTAAAAAAAATGCTCAGGCTCCCTAGCTGCCAGGTAAACAAACAAACAAACAAACAAGAAACCCCACCTAATTCCAAAGATATCAGCCTACATTTGGAAATCTAGTAACTACCTGTTGGTATGGATGTGGGGAGAAAGATATCTTTCTTCAACTGTTGGTGGGAGTATAAACTAGTACAATCACCAGGAAAGTAGGTATGGAGACTGCTAAGACAACTGAAAATTGGTCCACCATGTGATAGATATCCTGCCGCCTATGAATATATTCAAAAGAAGTGAAATCTGCATATGCAAAAGACCTTCAACCTATATTGATACCAGCACAATGCATGTCCATCACAAGAGGAATGGGCAAGGCGAAGAATTTAGCTATTAGGCTACTGCACCAGGCTCCTTTATAATGTTTTGAATGTTGTCGTGTTTTGGGATTTGAAATCATCGCTTCTAGATTTTTGTGACAAATAATATGTTGTTAGGATAAACTGTCACTCTACTGTAATGTATCACATTAGAAAAAAATAAAGAAAATACTGTATACGCTCTCTTAAGCAAAAGTTTAAAAAGTCAATCTGAATACAAATCAGCAACTACCAGTGGCTGGGATGAAGAAGATGGGAATATAGGAGTTTGGATAAAAAGGGTGCAATAACATAGTTAGGTGAGAGTTTGTGGTCATTGCTTATAGAGAGCTGCCAATTACTTCAACTTCACTTGCCATTATCCATTGTCCACTGTCCTTGAAAATGTATTGAAACATCAGTTCTTGAGGAAACTATGCAGACATACTCCATGCCTGAAGTCAGGCTTGATGAGCTAATCATTCTTAAAATGTCACTACTATTGATTTTTGACAATGTCAACCAAGAGATTCCTGGGGATATTTTATCTATTTTTATCTAATTTTATCTATTATTGACACCTAGACTGCATTTTGTAGTGATAATTTCTGGTATTCACAAGTGAAGTAGAGGCTTTTTGAGAACTGCCTTTGAGAAAGACACACTTCTTTCTGTAGGCATTATTCTTTATATTGCTCACAATATAATAGAGTGTGTAAGGATTAATAACATAGAAAAATTATTTTTATGTCTCCCTTCACCTCAACTACATAGCCGTATTGATTTCAGATTTGCTCATAGTTCTGTAACTGCTTAAATTCATGGTAGGCAACTTCTTTAGGCTAATGTGATATGAAAACATGTACAAAAATCATTTCAAATGGTCAATTTAGGGTTCGCTTTATATTTGTGGGCTCATAAAATGAATTAATTTGTGTTTGTATTTGAGAGTTAGTATTATCTTCCATGCTCAAAGTTTTATCCTCCAATTGGAATTTGGTATTTACTCCACTGCCGTACTTTTTTTCATGTAAATGGATATACTTTTGTTATTCAGGTTTGCATAACCATCTGATGCCACAATTGGATTAAGTTCGTGTCATTTGATGTGCAGATCTACTCAGTTGGTCATAATTCCATTTCTTTAGTTTTTCTTTTGTTGACCATTTTTGTCTGGATCTTATCCAAGAAATTATGCACTATATCATTGTCCTGAAATGTTTCTTGAATATCATCTTTTAACAACTTCATAGTTTCTGATCTTGAATTTAGGTCTTTGATCTATCCTGAGTTTTTTGCATATGGCAAGAGGTTGGAATACAATTTCCTTCTAGTATACATCTAGTTTCATCAGCTCCATTTACTGAAGAGGTTCTCCTTTCTCTAATGAATAACCTAAGCATTTGGTCAACAAACAGTTGGTTGTATTTACATGGATTAATTTAAGTACATATCAGTTGATGTATATGTGTTGTGATGTCTCCAACTTCATTCCTTTACTTCACGATCATTTTGGCTATTTTAGGTCTTTTGTGATTCTATGCAAATTTTAGGAATTTTTTCTTATTCTGTAAAAATGCCATTAATATTTTGATAGAGACTGCATTGAATCTATAGAATGCGTTAGGTAACAGAGTGATTTTAAAGATTTGATTCTTCTAATCCATGAGCAAGAAATATTTTTTATGTGAACTTGAAAATTTATTTCATCAATGTTTTATAATTATCATTGCAAAGATCTTTTACGTTTTTGTCCAATTGATTGCTACATATTTGATTTCTTTTTTTTTTTTTAAGATTTATTCATTTTATTACAGCCAGATATACACAGAGAAGGAGAGACAGAGAGGAAGATCTTCCATCCGATGATTCACTCCCCAAGTGAGCCGCAACGGGCCGGTGCGCACCAATCCGATGCTGGGAACCTGGAACCTCTTCCAGGTCTCCCACGCGGGTGCAGTGTCCCAATGCATTGGGCCGTCCTCGACTGCTTTTCCAGGCCACAAGCAGGGAGCTGGATGGGAAGTGGAGCTGCCGGGATTAGAACCGGCGCCCATATGGGATCCCGGGGCTTTCAAGGCGAGGACTTTAGCCACTAGGCCATGCCGCCGGGCCCTACATATTTGATTTCTTATGACTATTGTGAATAAAACTTACTTCTTGATTTTTCAGTCATTGAATTAATCATCAGTATATAAAATAAACTTCTGGGTTTTTTGCATCTTTATTTTAAGCCTCCAACTTCATGGAATTGGCTTAGTAATTCTAACAGCTATTTGTGGAGTGCTTAGGTTTCTCCATGTACAACGTTATGTCATCACAAACGTCGATATTTTAATTTCCTCCTTTCTAATTTTGGTGTCCTTTATTTCCTTTTACTCAATGAAAGCATCTGTTAACATTCTGATACAATGTTGAATAAGAGTTCTGAAATGTATACTTTGTCTTTCAATAGGAAATAACTCTAACACTTTTCAAACAATTCCAAAATATTGTACAGGATGGACTCAGCCAGACTTTTTCTCAGAGGCCAACATCATTTTTATTTCAGACTCAAAGAAACACACAAAAGAACAATACAGGTCCATTTCCTTGAAAAACATAATTGTGTCTGTATGGTGCAGTATGTTGCTGTACATTGATTTGACACAGTTTTTATAGTTTTCAAATATTTGCTTTTAAATCCAACTTTGGAGAGTTTTTATCATGAAGAGGTGTTGAATTTTATCAAATACTTTATCTACATCTATTGAGATTATTATATGATTTTTGCCTTTCATTCTCTCAGTGTTATTTATGCCATTCATTGATTTGCAAATATGAAGGCACTCTATCATCTCCAGAAAAATATCAGTTGTAATGTTTGATCCTATTGATTTATTTGGAAATTTAATTTATTAGTATTTAGTTGACAACACTTGCATCAATGTTCATTGAGGACATTGATCTGTAGTTTTCCTTTATGTTTTTGAGCTTGATATCAGAGGGATGTTAGTCTCATACAAATAGTTTGGAAGAATCTATTGTATTCAATATCTTGGGAGAGTTTGAAAAATATTGATGTTAGTTCCTATTTAAATTCTTCGTAGCATTTGTTAGCAAAGCCATCAGGGCCTAAAGTTTTCTTGTTTTCATTGAAAATAGAAAAAACAGATTATCTAAAAATGGCAGATATAAATTTATTTGAAAATATCATGTGATGTAAGAACATTGGGACAAATTTTCCCTCAAGATATGCTGTCCTACTGTCTGTCCAAGTTTTATTTATCTTGGGGCAGTTTCAATCAGTTTGCAGATTCCAAGTGGTGAAATGGCTGGACCATCTTCAAATCTATACATTGCAAGGGGAGAGTGACATATTCCGCAGGAGAACAGAAGAGGTTGTGGGCGTCTTGTGGAGTCCCACCGGTTTAAGTAGAGTAGGCATGTGATTCACAAAAAAGTATAAAATGAGGAAAGGGGAAAAAAAGGCTGCAACTGAGAATATGGCATTCAAAGGTGATAATAAATGTTTAATGCAGCTAATTCCCAAAATATTTGAGTTGAAGGCAATGGTCCATATCTAGAGGTGGTTTTTCATAAGGAACAAATTCTCTTTGTGACCTCAGTAACAGTATGTCTTCTGTGTAGCACAGCTTCTTCTCAAAGCCAATGATATTTCAGATAACAGATGAGTTCATTTTCTAATTGTGGCCTGAAAAAGGAGTTGGGCCAGAATTCCAACCAGCCAAAACAGACAGCAGCAAAAGGACCAAGTCACCAACATAGTGATGGCAACTCCCTGGTCAGGACTTCTAGCCCCAGAACACACACATCTAAATGAGAGGCACTATGAGACCACGGTAACCCATAGTTGCTTACAGAGATGGTCTTTTTCTTGAGTAATAGGTTTTAATTACTATGTCAATGTTGTGCTTAGTTGTTGGTCTGTTTAGATTTTCTCTTTCTTCTGTGATTTAACCACATTTCATGTCCAGGGATTGTGAGGACCTTGTTGTTGGTGAGGAGAAACACAATGGTGATTTTCCTTTTGTTCCAATGGAGATCTTGAGTGATGCTGGGCTTGTGATATCAGGGATTTCAGTAACAGAAGCTCTGAGACTATGTGATGTGGATGGGCCCTTCCTTGGGTCTGGATGAGAGATGTAACTGGTGCACTCTGGTCCTCTAGGTGATTGTACAGATACAGGATATTTTGCACTGGTAGCTATTAGCCCAGAGTGGCAGAATATAGGCAAGTTCCTTTGTGGGTCTCGGTGGATTTGAGGAAGTCAGTACTGCTTGCAATGATTTTGGTGTTGCAGTGTACAGTGGCATTGTTATTAAAATTTCCTAGGTTGGGAGTCAGGTAGGTTTTATGTTTAGTGACTGTCTTCTGCTTGAAGCAGAGCAGTGCTGATAGAACATTTCAGATACTGCAGTGAGTATGGATGACTCTATAAACAATAAAACCAACATCAACACTGCTTGTTCAGCAAGGCATAGTTGAAATTGTTTCTAGTTCCAAGAATGAATACAAGGGTGTTGCTAAGGTATAACCCTAGAGTTAATAGGAAGTATGAAGGTTACTTCCTCAGGTAGGATTTGGGTTTTTTTTTTTTTTTTCACTTAGTTGTTGCTAGTGTTACTAGCAAGAAATTGAAGGGAACCCTGTTGGATCACGTAGAGTGAGTTAGCCCAGTGCTGTGTTATAATCCCCAAACTCCCCTAGTTGCAGGATACAAGGGGGGGTCTGTTCTCTGCCCTACAAGTTCTCCTGACTGTGGCTCTGGTTGCTTCTGGTAGCAGTGGTACAGTGATCAGCTGCATGACTGCACACTACACTGATGGAATCAAGTTTGGCACTTGGCAGTACTGACTGGGGAGGTGATGTGGCTTCCCTGTGCCTTGTGTTCACTCATGCTTCCTGAGTGCTAACTAATCACTCAGATGCTGTGGCTCCCTAAGCTGCTGTTAACTTAAGTGGGGGTTTAAGGAATTATCCCTCAGTTTTAACTGCTTGTGTCAGGGATTGCATAAATTTCTCTCTGCCTTGAATTGGGATGGAGACAATTCCCAAACAGCAGCTGGCTTCACCATGCAGCCTTCTGCAGCAAGGTCTCTGTCCTCTTTTCTCATTGTCCCACTAAGACTCTGTTCAATTCTGTCACCTTTCCACTGAAAATAGTGCACCGTCGGTTCTCTGGGTATGCAACTTCCTGTCTGTCTTTTCTCATATATTTTATAGTCAGCATCAGTGGATGCTCACTATGTATCCAGGTTTGAACACACTAATTTCCCATAAATACACTTCTGCTCTTGGATAGCAGTTGTTAATTATTAAAGGCAAAACTAGGAATACTTTAATGGAGAAAAGTGGTCATTTATTTATTTATTTAGTCCTATTATTTGACATATTTCATTTAAAATACTCATCTAGTTATGTTGACTTCACCGTACCAGTTTATAAATGAGGTGGATATTATTAGTATGCCCCATTGTGTTTGAGAGTTAAGGTTACTCATCCATGGTTCATACAACTAACAAAGAGGAGAACTGAGATCCACGTGCATTTTCCTGCGTCAGTGAAAAGCTTTCTCTTTTACCTATAACTAATCTTTCTGACTATAATTGCTATTAATTTTGAATTGCTATTAATTTGTTTGTCATATATCTGCACAGTATTTATTTTGAAAACAAAATATAATCATGATACATCGATATTACCTCAATATTGAACATATGATGTGCTATTCACACTCTATCTCAGAAAGATACAATGTTTGCTATCATACCACTTGGTAAGGAAGACTTAGAAATATTACCAAAGTAATCTTCAATTACATAGGATCTTTTGCTTTTTGTATGCTTCTGCTCTGTATGATGATCAGCGGTGGCTGGAGCCCTTGTGATCAATGTTTTCCAAAAGCAAATTTCTTTGTTCAAAATTGTAACTCATCTGGTGGACTGCTTCAGATTTCCTGGAAATTTTTTCTCCAAAGTTGCTAATAAAAGAAAATGCAAAGTTCTTATACTGCGACTTTATTTGTGACTTTAATACATCTTTTACGTTTTTAAAGGTGTTTTGGAAACTAATTTTGAAGAATTTCAAGGACTGCCATAAAATCAATTTTGTGTTTGATTGATGTGACAATAACGAAACTCAACCCAACTGATAGACTTGCATGCAATAAATAAATTATGACCACATTATCATTTTCATTATAAGTTTGATGAAATATTGTCTTAAGGACAGATACACTACTGACAGCAATGAAAAACAAGACATCAGAAATTCCATTTAAGTGCAGGTGGCAGTGTTATTTACTTCCAACCACTCCTGTTGCTGCCAGGCTTCCTAAATTTACACAGTGGGAATATATCCTCTCAGCTTGTGACAGCTGCAGGGGAAACTACACTGGTGAAAATACACTCTCATAAATGGCCAGAGGAAACTTGCTTTTCTTCTTTGGTTCAAATTGCTTATAATTGGAAATTTAGAACACCAGAGATCATGATAAGTTAAGCGTTTTTATATTACAAAAATGCTCACTGTTTCAATTTTTAAGTCTTCCTCCATTTACATCATGTTACCTTCCTTAAAAAAAAATCTAACATTACTTCCACAAATACTACAATGAGAAAGTTAACCAAAATCAACTTTTTAATTTTTGTAACATTTATAATTCTTGTCCTTATCAGTTATTTTTCATGACCCAGTCTAAAAATTAGGTTTGTTTCTCCTTTTCTAAAACATAGCCTCTTCATCCTTTTTACTTGGTAAAATCACCTTTCTTCTTTAGTGAGGTGTTAGTAAGACTTTATTATGACATATTATTTATTATTGTAGAAAGATAAAGTGTCACACATAGGAGAACGATGGGAGCTTTTTGAAAAAAATACTTAAATAAAAGAAAAAAATAATGTGAAAGATACATTGCATATGCACCTCTGTTCTTGAATAAAAGGAGGACTCTCAATGAAACTGCCAACTACCCTTGCTTATACCTACAATGCCCCCGATATTATTATTACAGGAGGACGGTACTGCTGTAATAATATTGGGGGTAATGGTGGGAGAAGGAAATGGGGAGAGTGGTGGGGGGATCATTATACTTAAAGATCAACTGTGTTATGGAAAACAATAACAAACATACTTAAAAAGAAGTTTTGAAAAATATAGTAGCTTGATCTGCTATTTGTCTTGGAGGCACTGTTAAGACAAACTATTCATTGAAGCCATGAACACTACTTGGAAAGATACAATGCACAAACATGAGAGTAAGTTCTCTGAGGGAGGCCAACCTTATAGCTTGCTACTGTGAAAAGGTCGATGGAAACAGTGTCACAGGGGAATATCTGCAGGAGTAAGTGATGAAGTTACAGAATAATCTTAAACTTGAGCTGCTTAAAATACAGTGGTTCTTTGAAGTAAGGCTCTCATGTGCAGGGGCAGAATATTTAAACTACCTGGTTGGAGCAGACATTTGACACAATGATTAAGGTGCTAGTTGGGATGTGCACACCACATATCAGAATACTCAGGTTAATTTTAGGTGAGATACAAAATGGCTGAATAGGAGAAAGACTCACAGAACCTGGCCACAGGAAGATAAGAGATAAAAATGGGGAGGGATTGCAGTCTGAGGGAAGAGTTGCAGAGAAGTTTGCAGTGAAAATTCCATAAAAAGAAGAGAGACATCTTGTATTGGTGGTATCCTGAGGTAGTGAGCAGGAAATCAGACATGACTCTCATAGCTGGTGGCTGATGGAAACATCATTATTGGAGCAAGGCACCTGGCAATCAGCAGAGAGGAAATGTTGTCTTGGTAACGTGTCCCACTTGTGATTGGGGGTGTTTTATTGAAGAAATAAATTGGTGGTCCCCTCTGATGGGTCTGGAAGGTTCAAAGGGACAGGGTGCGCAGTTTGGCCCATAAAATGCTCCCCGTCCTCTGTCACAGCACCCAAACCTGCCAAGGCACAGTCCTGATCAAACTCTGTTGGTTGGGTAGCTGGCTGAGAATGTCAGGACTCATTATGAGATGGGGGAGGCTTGTGGATCTGAAAAATCAGAGTGAGAGGCCATCTTACACCAGTTAGAATGCTATATGCAAATAATAATAAAAATAAGAAAAAAGCAAAAACAAAAAAACCACTAGTGAGAATGACAACGTTGGGAGAAAGGTAATTTCATCCAGTGCTGGTGGGAATATTAGCTAACAAAACCACTAAGGAAGACAGCAGAGCATCCTCAGAAATCTGGAAATAAATCTATCACATGACACAGCCATCAAGCTCCTGCGAATTTACCTAAAGAAAATAAAATAAGAACACAAAAGTTTTCTTCATTCCCCCATGTTTACTGTAGCTCAATTCACAGTAGCTAAGGTAGAAAATCAACATAGGTCTATCAACTCATGACTGGATAAAACATCATAAATATACACAATGGAACGTTCCTCAGCCATTAAAAAATGAAATTCTATGTATTGTAACAAAATAGGTGTAACTGGAAACCATTATGCTTAGTAGAATAAGGCAATTACAAAGTCAATGAGCATATATTTTCTCTGATCTATAGTAACTAATATATAATACAAAATTGTGTAAGAACCTGAAGAACATACTATGACTTGGCTGTTATTTTTAACCACTTTTTTATACTCCTGTGGAACTGAAGTCTTTCTACTTTGTAGTTGTTGAGTATAATAGCTTGTGTTTCATTCATCATGTGGTTAGACAGTAGGCTAAATTTATATTTCTGCAAAAATTAAAGGGAAAGAAAGGAAGGAAGAAGGGAGATTAGGAGAGATAAAGATGAAGGGGCGAAGTATGTTGTTTTTTTTTTTTGAAAATTTTTATTATTTTTTCTCCATTAATTACACTGTATTACGTGACACAATTCATAGGTACTGGGATTCTCCCCTCTTCACCCCAGGGGCAAAGTATGTTTATCTTAGAACTGTAGCAATGAAATAGAATCTATTAACTTTAGATTTATAAGATTTTTAACAAAAGAATGTTTGAGTTACATTGATGGCTGCACTTCATATTTCAACTTTCTGTGAATGTGCACCGTGCAAGGGTTGATGATTTCAGTAGTTGGATTCTTGCTAGCTACGTTAGAGATCTAGTTTGATTTCTGGGTTCCTGACTTCACCCTGTCCAGTTCCTGACTGCTGTAAATATTTGAGGGGTGAACCAGCAGAAAGAATATCTCTGGAGTTTCTGTGTTTCTCTCATATAGAGATGTTGAAATTTTAAACAAAGAAAAGAGAAAAACAGAAATAATTCTTGCAGGCTGAGTATGCTTACCCATAAGTTGGGTTAGAGCATCATTTTCAAACTTAAGTCACTCTGAGTCATCAGGAGGGCTTGTAAGCCCTACTCCCCAGGTTTCTTATTCAGAGAGTGTGAATAGAGTCCCATGCCTTGGTGATACTGATGCTGCTGAGTCAGAATTTCTTTCTTTCTTTCTTTTTTTTTTGAGAAGCACGGGTTTAGGACTGTTTCCTTTAGGGTTATCTTTAAAAAACCTGCCTCCAAATACCTTCTGAGAGAACAAATCAAACTAAAGAGAAGAAAAGTAAAATTTACCTGATTATAACATCTGTTTTATTCAGTAATGTACGTTTGCCTAATATGACAAATTAATTAATATAATATTGCTTTTGAGATTTTCCTCTCAAAGTTGGTTACATAGGTGCCTGCATTGTGGTGCAGTGGGTTGAGACATCTATTAAGGCATCCTGCACCACATCAAGGTGTTTGGGTACCATTTCAGTCAGTTATGCTTCTGACCCAGCTTTGTAATGAATGCATGCCCTGAGAGGCAATGGATAATGAAAAACTACATAGGTCTGTGACAGCAATAGTGTAGACCCAGGTTGAGATCTTGGCTCTGCCCTTGGCCTGGCCCACTTCCAGCTCTCTCACTGGTTTGTAGAGTTAACCAGTGAAAGGAAGAATATTTGTTCCATCCCTACTACTCTAGCTTTCAAATAAATTTTAAAAGTAATTAATGAAAAATGAAATAAAATTAATATATAACATCTCTACAGTGTATATAATATTCAGTGATATTCCAGTGATATTAAAACCATTTTTATCATCAAAATGCTTTGAAACTTCTATATTTATATCTGTGGGATCTTTTTTACAGGATACAGTGTGGGAAATCCTTGAAAAGATGTTTTTTCAGGTAATTTTTTAGCTCCTACAATGAAAACAATTGTCTAAAAAGGACATTCTGAGGTTAACGCAGCAATTTACAAAAATCTCTGGAGAACACCTAACTAATCACTGACTTGCAGGCATACACAGTCTGACCATCTCAGACAAAATGTTTAGTGGGATTCAAGGAAAAAAAATAAGCTTTTTTGGCTATTGACTGAGTCCTTGTCTCTAGTTACACCTTAATCTGAACCCTCTCTTCTAGCTGAATTCACATCACGTTCCCTTCACATCCCCACTCATCAATCTTGCTTGCCTTTGTGTACGTTCTTTCCTTTCCCTAGGTCTGTAATCTTCCTCCTATCTGCTTTACATGCCTGGGGACTCCATATTTCTTTAGTCTGTCTTTCTTGAAGAGTCATCTATTCCCAGAAGCTTTCCCTGTCCAAATGTGTTTGGTTCCGTGCCACCATACATGGAACTTTTAATATTTGTTTGCCTCCTGAAGTTCCTTTAGGGAAGCGAAAGTATTGTGTCACTCAACATCCTATATACACTACAGTGCAGCACTTAGAAACACGTAAATAATGCCGCCTGTTTTTAGTGTTATTGTTGTTTCAAATCCATTCCTTTAGAAACAGAAATCTTAAGAATTAATTCAAACTGCCTTGCATTTATACAGTTGTTGTAACAGGGTGAATAATGGCTTCACAAAGATATCACCACTCAAATAGCCAGAATTTTTGAGTATCATACTGTACATAGCAGAGGACTTTGAAGATGTTACCAAGGGTCTTGATATGAATGCTTTAGCTTTTCTTATTCAAGTGAGTCTAATATAATTCTTGGGTCTTTATCAGAGGAAGGAAGAAGGTGTTTGAGTGTGGATGTACAGTATCAGAGCGGTGCAGTAAGAAGATTTGATTGGTCATTTCTGATTTCAAAGAAGAAAGAACAAATCATACATCAAGCAGTTTAGCTGCCCTCTAGGAGCTTGGAAGGTCAAAGAACTGGATTTTCTCCTAAAGTATATCCCAGAGAAGAGATGAGAAGTGATTTCAGAAGTCATGTCCCACTAGTGATGCTAATGGTTTCACATAATGCTCATCAAATTTTGGGCCAAATTTTAAGGCAGTTAATTACTGCTTAAAAGGTAAAATTTAGGAAGTCAACCCTTCTTTCAGTAAGTGTTGTGAAAACCTAAGATGCATCCACATACATGCCATATTTTTGATATAAAAAAATTATCACAGTTTTTATGCAGTGCAGTTTGCATAAACCTGGTGAATTCTATTTGACAAATTTGCCAAAGGAGACACAGAGAAAAAAAATCAGGGAGAAGAGGAAGATAGAGAAAGAATGAGAGTGAGGAAGTCTCTTCAAGTGCTGGTTCACTACCCAGATGGCTACCATGACTGAGACTGGGCCAGGCTGAAGCCAGGAGCCACAGGTTTCAAGAGGATCTCTCACATGTGAGGTAGTTTCCCAAATACCCGAGTCATCTTCAACTTATTTGTACAGTCACTGGAGAGCTGGATCAGAAGTGCAGCAGGTGAGATTCTAACTGGCACCCATATGGGACTCCAGCATTGCTTGGGATGTGGAAGTCACGGTTGAATCCAGCTGTGTCACAATATTAACCTACAGCATGGAGTTCTCTGCAACCTTTCCTTTTTTTTTTTTTGCCTGCTGTTTGCTTATTTGTGCTTTTTATTGTAGTAGCCCAACGGTATATCATGTGTTTTCTCTTTGTAAGTACAAGCAATTTTAATTCTACTTTGTTTTCTAGAACGTGGCTTTATAATTTGGGACATGGACATATCATTTAATCTATCTTGTATAGAGGAATATTCAAAATGATTCTACTTTTATTGTTAATGAAAGTAATACTATCACAGAAAACTGTGCAATGTGTCATTATTTTCTTGAGTAATAGTATTCATGGACTAAATTCCCTGAAAAGGAATTCCATAGTAATATATACTCATACATCAAAATTTTTGACAGATAATGACAAAATGCCTCCATGAAAGGTTGAAACAATTTATATTCACACCAAGTTTATAACACTTTCTTCATTCTCTTTGTTTTTGCGTATGAAAAATCTTTAAAGGTTTACAACCAGTCAAAATTCACATAAAATAGTCTCAATATTCTAAATCTTCAGACATGTGAAAAGTACTACATATCTCCTATCCCTTTAGCGTTCTCTGTATATACTTACTTTCAGACTACCATTATTATCAAAGAGTTCATATATATAACACTGTGGCCATACAATGCTTTTATTCACAGTATTTCAGAATTGAAGATAAAGCAAGAAGAATAACATATTTTTGAATTCAGTAGGCAAAACAATCAAGATGGCTAAATTTGCATAGTGAGAAAGTCTGGTCATTATTATGAGAAGTGTGCTGGGTGTAGGATGGATGAAGAAAGAGACATTAAACACGCCAGAAGCACAGCTGATGACGGGAATGAATGAGTGTATGTGGCTGCATGTATTCGGGATTTTACATCAGTTGTCATAGAAATGCTATAATTTGTTGATAAATTTCTGTGAAGATGATGAAAGGTCAAAAATTCAGCATTTACATTCTGGGAGCTGAAATTTCATTAGTTCATATGAATGTAGGAGGAAAGTCAGAGGCTTTGGGAGTTTCCATGAGCTATGACTGAAAGCCTCAGTGACATCCGGCAAGCACACATCTGCCCTGATGTTGCCCCAAGCCAAGGCTGCGGCCCCTCTGAAGCAACTATACCAGTTCTATGCTGATGAGTATCTAAAATCAAACACAAAAAACTCATGACCAAGTTACATGTGGAGAAACATACATAATCTGAGTGGAACATTTGGAAGAAGAATTTGTAAATTAGTCCTGGGAGTCACTAGTTCTGAGGGGAGGCTCAAAGCAAAGTGAATCAAAACGCTGAGGGAAAGCTTGGTGTTTAATGGCCAGAGAGGAAAGAATAAAGATATCCTTCTCCTCAGGCATCAAAGAGGTCAGCAAAGAAATAGCATGTATTGTAAAGAGGACAGATGTCCTGAACTCCGGGACAAAGCACACTTGAATGAGAACTGCAGCTTCCATAACCAAGTGTTGCATCTTTTAAAATAGCAGATACAGCTGAAAGAGCGTTGTGTAATATGGTGGTGGGGTAGAACATTTATGATGGAATCTTAGATAAGCACAAACTACATAGTATTCAATACATCACTAATAAATTTGTAATGACATTCTGTGTTTGAGGGCCACGATTTATTAACTATTCAGTGTCTCCATAAAATTCTTCATGCTTCATCTCTTGAAGTGTATTCCAACATTTCACTGTTCTTGGAACTCAAACATGAGTGGCCGTGCATGATTCTATAGACCCCAAAGAAATTCTTAGTTGAAACATTTTTCTTTACTTTTAGTATTCTTCTAAATTTGTTAGAGTAACAGAATTTAGCATGTAGTGTCCTGGGGATGTTATTTTACTGTGCAAGACACCAACAAACAAGATGTGGTGAGTGCTCTCATGCTAGCCAATCACACTCTGACAAACGTGACCTTGCTCTACAGGAATAACAAGATTGAAGACCCAGTGCAATGCAATGTCAATAGCAACTGGTACTCTGTGATTATAGAAGGAATATCCAAAAAGGGTGAATAAAAACCAGGCACATATTCAATATTGGATTCTGAAGGCAGATCTTAAGAGATGTGTGAAATAGTTCTTAAACATGATGGGAGAATGTGAAACAGATGACATGTCAGGGTCAGAACAAGGACATGAACTGTTTTTTCTTTTTTTTTTTTTAGTTCTTAGTTCTGTAAAAATATCCTAATATGTATTAAACTCAATTACAGTTGTGTTTTCCCAAAATAGCAAAATGAAATAGACTGAGGAAGAGATAACACAGAATATGCCCCTCTGACAGGAAGTGATGATAGGTTGGGTTGGCTTCCCTGGTTTATGGCTCACTCTGACACTAACTTTGAGGCATGTGGTAGGAGGCAAACAGCCCAATGTACCCTATCTATAAATTTTGGGTAATAATATTCCTATCTCATGTTCTTGTTAATCAGATAAAATGGAAAAATGTAATTAAAAAATGTAGAATAAGGCCTGACACAGACTAATTGCTAATGAACTATCATTATAATTTTTTCTATTCTAATCTAGACAGTAAACTTTCAGCAACTGTAGGACTGTGAATAAACATGAGAAGGTTTAATATGAAACAGTGCCTTTCCTTCAAAATGTATGGTAAACTCTACTTCTTATTCAGATTAGAAAACAGAAGTCTGCAGTTTTAGAATTGCAGATAACTTTTTGCTGGCTGTAAATCATCTAGCAGAAGATGGGTTGTACAACCTGCAACCTTAACAAACTTTCTTCAGTTAGATTAACTTTCCCATTCTTAATTTTGCTCAGTCAGCTGTATAATTTACATTTTTCGTCCTCATTTTAAAATGTAGGGGCCTGTTTCATTTTGTACCATGTAATCAGACATGTTACAGACAAAAAAATGAGGACTTCTGCTTTAACATCTCATAATCTTTATGTTTTTCTATGCCTTGGAGCATTTCCCATTGAATTCATTGCCTGTCCTTCAAAGCTTTCTGTGTGAAACTGCAAGCCAATTGCTTTCTACCTATTTTTCTGGTGACTTACAGAGACTAAAATTTACTAAATGACTCCGAATGGTTTGTTTCCTTTGATGCCACCATGCTCTAGGACCACAGGAGTTTGCTATCTTGCATCACACACCTTTGGGTCAGTTACCCTGTTTGCTCCTTTCCTTTAGGATCTTTAGGTCTTTTGTTGTTGTTGTTGTTGCTCTATGAAAGATATCATTACTGGTTGAAAATGCATTATTCTGCTAGGGTTTTGCTTTGAAAGTGCATGTAGGTGTTCATGGCAAGTCAGTGAGCTGGAATGGCCTTATTAGGTGAGTCTTGAGTGCCCTCGGGTCACTTGCATTTAGTTGCGTGGTCCCAATAAACACCATTCTTTCCTAGTATCATCTGTACTTCCTACCAAATTTTGAAACTAGTGTGGTGCATTGTGTTTATCTTTGATATGCTTTTAGATAAAATGTGATAAGGTGTCATTTCATCTTTGATAATTTGTAAATAGTTGTAGAGTTTACTTATATTTATGATGTTTTACTTTCCTTCTTGAAACAAGTGGTTCCAGACTTGTGCCTAATTTCATATATAATGAGTACTTCCCAAGCCTCTAAGTGCACTCTCCCTGCCTTTCATACTGTGGTTTGAATGCTTCTTGAGAAAAACCTTCCACAACTGCCATTTTCGCCCACAGAATTCCATGGCATTTTAGGGTTTCTTTTGGGATACGACCTATTGGACAATGATTATGTTTTTATTTCACTGCTTGAGAATTTAGACTGTGAGAAGCATTTTGTCCATTTGTCTTGGGCAGAATCTGGTTCCCCATAAATAGAATAATCACTTGAAGAGAAATATTAATGACTTTCAGATAGCTTTTTTAGTTTTATTTTGGAGATGTAAGAATTTTATGTCTTATTAACAAAAGTTGACAATAATGCTATAGATATAGCAATTCAAACACCTGAGTTTTTGTTCTTTTAAATTGGTAGGTGATCTCTTCGAAATTTTAGATTTGGGCCTGGCGTTGTGGCCTAGCGGCTAAAGTCCTCGCCTTGAACTCGCCAGGATCCCATGTGGACGCCTGTTCTAATCCCAGCAGCTCCACTTCCCATCCAGCTCCCTGCTTGTGGCTTGAGAAAGCAGTTGAGGACGGCCCAAAGCCTTGGGACCCTGTACTCGTGTGGGAGACCTGGAGGAAGTTCCTGGCTCCTGACTTTGGATCAGAGCGGCACCAACCATTGTGGTCACTTTGGGAGTGAATCGTGGGACAGAAGATCTTCCTCTCTGTCTCTCCTCCTCTCTGTATATCTGACTTTGCAATGAAAATAAAAAAATCTTTAAAAAAAGAAATGTTAGATTCCCCACTGGAGATTAACCAAAGGTTAGAAAAATGGTGCCAATATTATATTGTATTGTGCTCAAGGAATCTCAAGGGAGGATGGCTATTTTTCCTGACAAAGCTTTCATTTAGTCAAAGTGCAGATGTTTTAAAACACATGCTGAGAATAAAAATATTAGGAATTTCTGAATATATTGTCCTACTTTTAACAAAAAGAGGTTTCCCTCATATTTGCACATTAAACCTGGCTCATTCAGAAAGAACCATAAATACATGTTCTGCTGTGATGAGCTCCAAGCCCAGCATGAGGTCAATTCTTTCTGATTGATGAGTCTGCATTCTGCAGACACTGATAGCAAAACTTCAGATTCAATGATCTGGATTCAATGATCTGGATTTGACTTATTTTTTTCTACTAATAATTTCTTGTAACCTTGACAATGCAAGTAATTGGTAGAAATGGCAGTCTTTGAAAATAAGGTAAGAGTGTGCAATTTCCTGAAACTCAAAACATTACTTTCAAGTATTACTCTGTAACAAGCATTAAATTTGCCATGCAAGTTCATGCTGAAGTAGGAAAAGGGAAATTGAGTGCTCTCTAGCCAAACTACAGAGAGAAAGCTTTCGTCATTGCGTGAGAAATCTTGACAGTTCTAAGATGAACAGAAGAATTACTCATATATGATCCTTGAGCCTTTTAATAAATTGGGATTACAAAGAGAGAACAAATGCTAAAAGATGAGTTGGTGACTATCTCAATGGTTTTATTGGATATTGGAGAATATGACAGCTTTCCAATCGTTGGGATTGAAACCTAGGCCAGAGATGGACATAGTGATACCTCCTTTAATGAAGGAATGGCTTGTTTTTCCAGTTTCTGGAAGGCCTATTCATTTCAAGGCTTCATCTGCCAGCCCCTTATGTGGTTGCCTCAGCAGCAGATATGCCCTTTTGTGAATGGCCCATCAGTAAGGCTAAACAAGCTGGTGGTATCAAGGCTAAATATCTTGACTCATTGCTAGTTTTTACAGGACAAGTTATTTATCTGAATATATTTTGGGGTTAACTGAGCCTGTAGGATTTGAACTCCAGCTTAATCTTGTTCCTCATTCCCTGCAAGGTTTTGATCCCCAAGGATTTCACTTAGTATTAAACATAGTTAACCTATATCCCCAATCAATCATTTGGCAATGAGTATATCACTACTACAAGTAGATAGAGCACAGATATTCCTAACACATGGGAATTCAATTACTAAAACTTCCATCGCTAATAACTAGAATGATATTCCACTCAAGGGATTGCAATTGCTGATGAAATTGTTATTAGTTTCTTTTTAAGTGCATAGAAAATAGGGAAATGAGATTAGATGTCTATTGCTATGCTTGATTAAAGCCTTAAAAATAATAATAATAGGCTGGGAGAAATTTAAAGGCAATTATACTGTAAAGATCCATAGACACATCACATTTTCTTCATTCACCAATGGACAATTAGGTTACTTATATATATTGTCTATTGTAAAAAAACAAGATAATGAACATGGAATTCAGGTATCTTATATTCTTTATCAAATGGAATTTTAAGCTGGTGATTATGAAGTGAACTAAAAGTAAAAATTTTAAAAGCTTAAAAATTTTGAGTTGTACAAGCTAAAAACAACCAAATGGACAAGGATAAGGAAGGAGGATGGAGAACGTGACCAGAGGAGACAGTTGGCTTTGGACACATCACTACGCTCCTAAATCTGTATTGTAAAATACAGAAAATTTGTCTACCTTTTATAAATTAAATAATTTAAGATAAAAGGTGACAACTTTCTCCCTTTGAGATACTTACCTTGAAGAGGGAAAGAGGGAATTTCCCATTGTGTTGGTTGCTTCATCACTTTGTTGATTGTTTCCTTTGCTGTATAGAGGCTTCTCATGTATCTAATGCATCTAATGTAGTCACATTTTTTTTTTTTTATTTTGACTGCCTTTGGTTTTGGTGACATTTCTAAGAAGTCTTCACCAATGCCTATATCTTGTAGTGTACGTACTGTGCTTTGCTCTCACAGTTTGATGGTTTCTGGGTGCAGATATAGATCCTTGATTCATTTGGAGCAGATTTTTTTTTTTTTTTTTTTACTTTCATTGGCTGCTATCCAATTGTCCCAACAAAATTTGTTGAGGAAAACAGACTTTCCCTGTGGATTATTTTTGGTTCTCTTGTTGAAGATCAATTGGCTGTACATGTGTTGGCTACCTTCTTGGGTTCTATTCTGTTCCATTGATCCTCTTCTCTGCTTCTGTAGCAGTACCCAACTATTTTGATGACCACTGTCCTATAGTATGTCTTGAGGTCTGGAATTGTGATTCCTCCAGCTTGATTTTTATTCTTCAAGATAGCTTTGGTTATCTGTGCCCTCTTAACTTACCCCAATCCTCCACATTATTTCAAATGAGAAAGAGAAGAAATCCTCCCAAGTTCTATCTATGAAACCAGTATCACCTTAATACCAAAGCCAGATAAAGATGTATCAGAAAAAGGGGAACTATAGACTGATATCCCTGATGAACATATACACAAAGATCCTCAAAAATGCTAGCCAACAGGATCCAAAAGCACATGAGGCAGATCTTTTACCTGGACCAGGTGGGACTTATTCCTGGCATGCAGGGATGGATTAATATTCACAAATCAGTAAATGTGATTCATCATATCAACAAATTGAAACTACAAAACGTATGACCATCTCAATAGTTGCGGAGAAGGCATTTGATAAAATCCAATGCCATTTCATGCTAAAAACCTTAAGCAACATAGGCATAGAAGGAATATTCTATAACACAATCGAAGCAATATATAAAACGTCAATGCTAGAATCATACTAAATGTGCAAAGACTGGAAGCTTTTCCAGTGAGAACTGTAACTAAGGCTGTCTACTTTCACGACTGCTATTCAATAGAGTATTGGAAGTTCTTGTCATAGTTATGAGGCAAGAAAAATAAATTAAAGGAATTCAAATTGGAATTGGAGAATTAAAATTATTCCTGTTTGCAGATGACATGATTCTCTACATAGGAAAACCAAAGGATTCTATCAAGAGACTATTGGAACTCATGGGAGAATTTGGCAGGGTAGCAGGACACAAAATCAATGAACATAAACTGAGGGCACTAGTATACCCAAAGAACTCCTTGGCTGGGAAAGAACTTGTAAGTGCAGTCCCCTTTAAAATAGTGGATAGGAAATTCAAATACCTTCAATGCAAAAGATCTCTATAATGAAAATTACAAAACATTAAAAGAAGAAAGAAGACATTAAAAGATGGAGAAACCTGCCACCTCCCTGGATTAACAGGATTGACATCACCAAAATGTCCATATTACCAAAAGCAATGTATGGATTCAACGTGATCCCAATCAAAATCCCAACATTTTTCTCAGAAATAGAAAAGATGATACAAAAGTTTATGATGTTCTTTTTTAAAAAAACTGATTTATGTATTGGAATGGCTAAGTTACACAGAGAGAGTGAGAAAGACACAGACAGAGACAGATCTTCCATGCACTAACTCACTCCCAAATGGCCTCAATAGCTGCAGATTGGTCAAATCAACTCCAGAAGACAGGAGTTTTATCCCGGTTCTACTTTGTGGTAGCAGCAGCCTAAGTATCTGGGCCAGATTCTTTTGTCTCCCCAGGCGATTAACAGAGAGCTGAATCAGAAAAGACTTACCATTAATATGTTTCAGCTCTGATGTCTCTTCATTGATTTTTCTGTCTTGACAATTTTTACATTGTATGTTGAAGGTATTCACGTTTATTGTGCTGGAGTTTATCTCTCCTTTTAAAACTACCTGTATTCTCTGTGTATATCTGGGTGGTTTTGAGTGTCTGTAAAGGTATTTACATCTGCTAAAACCTCTTACAGGATGAAATCCTTTAAAAATATAATGTCTGTCTTGGGTAGTTTTTGACTTCAAGACTATTTTATCTGTTAAGATGCTAGCTACTCTTGCTTATTTTTGTTTTTTACTTGACTAATATTATTCTCCAGTTTTTCAGTTTCAGTCTCTCTATATATTTATTTGCAAATTGAGTGTCTTGTAGTGTGTATATGATCATTTTTTCTAAATTCATTCAACTGTTTTAAGTGTTTTGCCTGGAGAATTTAGTCTGTTTATATTTAAAGTTGGTATTGATGGATAGGAAATAAGAACTGTCATTTATTCTTTTTTCTTTTTGATTGGATACTGACAATACCTGCTCTGTTAGTGATTTTGGTGGTATTGTGTGTTTTCACAATTTTTTTAAAAAATGACTAATTGCAGTTCTATAAGTGAACAAATATCACATATTTCACAATGCAGATTTAGAAACATAGTTATGCTCCCCACTCCACCCTCTCTCCTGCCACATTCCCCACCCACCTTCCTCCTTCCTTCGTTCTTACTTAAATTTTTACAGTGACTTGTTTTCCTTTCACTTCTTATTAGTAGGTTTAACCTACACTAGGCAAATATTTTAACTTCTGGAAAATAGAAAACAATTCTACTATTCCTCAAGAATAGAAGTAAATGCTATAACCAACAGTCACATATCAAAACATCAATCTCATTATATATGTCACATTTTTGTATTCTGTGTATGATCAGGGAACACATGATATTTATATTTTTGGGGATTGGCTTATTTCACTACGCATAATGGTTTTCAGTTAGATCCATATTTCTGCAAAAGAATATTTTATTGCTTTTATGGCTGAGTAGTATTTCATAGTGAATACATACATATTTTTGTTATTCAGGCTCATGATGTTTACTTGTAATATAGTCCTACCTTCAGCCTTTTTTGTAAGGCCCGTCTGTTGGTGGTGAAGCTTCTTAGATTTAGCTTATTTGGAAAATACCTCTTTTCTCCTTCACTTGTAAAGTATAGTTTCTTGGATATAACTCTTGGTGAAAATTGTTTTTCTTCAAAAACAAAACAAATTAAAAAAAAACAAAGTTTTTCTTGTAATATTTTGAATATATCTTGCTACTCTATTTTGACCTGTAGGCTTCTGCTGAGAAGCCTGACATTAAAGTACTTGGTTTTTCTTTATCTATACTGCTACTACTATTTCTTCTCTTCTTATTATTCTTTCCTGTCTTACATTTTGACAATTCATAGTTCTTGGAAAAGATTTTTTTGTTTGGTGAAGTTTGCTTGATTTTCCTTTCCTAGATATTCATTTCATTTTAAAGATTCGGGGCGTTTCTAACGACACTTTGATTTAGCAGATTCCCAATGCTCCTTTAATTTTCTTCTTCTTCAAAAATGGAATACACATATCTGATCGTTGTCAGTATCCCATATTTTAAGTGGAATTCTTTCATCCTTTTAATCCTATCAATCTTACCCTGATTGGATTATTTCAAGAAATTTTTATCAAGGTCAAAAATATTTTACTTCTCTTTGTCTAGTCTTCTGTTACAGCTCTCAATTGTATTTTTTTTTTTAATTTAAGTGATTGAAGACCCTATCTCCAAAATTTTTACTTGGTCATTCTTGATCATTTGTGTCTTCTTAGTAATTTCTCATTCATTGGATCCTCATGTATTTAATCTTTCTCTGGGTATTCTCCTGCATTGCATTTCCTCATAATCTTCATTTTGAATTCTGTTTTTGGTGTTTCATAGATTTACTTCAGAGCATGACCTAATTCTGGAGGCCTATGTGTTCTTTCAGAGATGTTATGCTTTCCATATTTGCATATCTGGTATAGGTCTTATTGGAAAAGAGTTTATGGTTTATTAGAACACAGAGTATCATTTGGTTTACTGCTTTGTCTCTGGTTCTAGGTGAGCCCAGAAAGGAAGCTTCAGAGTAATTTTGCATTAATCAATGTTAGCTGTGTCTATGACTGATAAAGTGGTCTTGATTGCTATAAATCGTAATGTAGATGTGACTTTAAGTTGAATGAATGTGGGTTTCTTAGGTTGTATATCTTCAGTACACAGAGGCTTAATGTTAGCTACAAAGCGGATTCGTTTTTTTCTTTTTTGAAGATTTATTCATTTTTATTGGAAAGGTAGATACACAGAGAGAAGGAGAGACAGAGAGGAAGATCTTTCATCTGATGGTTCACTCCCCAAGTGGCTGCAACAGCTGGAGCTGAGCCAATCGATGCCAGGAGCCAGGAGCCAGGAGCCAGGAGCCAGGAGCTCTTCCACATCTCCCGCACGGGTGCAAGGACCCAAGGCTTTGGGCCATCTTCAACTGCCTTCCCAGGCCACAAGCAAGGAGCTGGATGGGAAGCGGAGCAGCTGAGATTAGAACCGGCGCCCACATGGGATCCTGGCGCGTGCAAGGTGAGGACTTTAACCACTATGCTATCATGCTGGGCCCAACACAAAGGGGATTCTAAAAACCAACGTCTTGTTATTGGTTCCACTGCTATACCTGACTGATACTGGGGCTTGAGACACACCAATTGCAGTGACTTCAGCAGCGTGTGATTTGAATGGACCCTTCCTTAATCCCTGCTATAAGAGTTTAACTGATGATGTAGCTTATAGTACCAAAGCCCTAGCTTCTGGATAAGGGGGTGTGAACTGAAACAACTACAGTTACAAGATGACTACAAGTTTATGTAGGAGGTTTTTGCTTTGTAAGGTTATGAGTCTAGCGACGTAGAATACAGACAGGGTCTCCCAGAATGATTCCTTTTGGATGGAGGAAATTACAATTGATTGTTTCAGTTTTGTGTTGCAGAGCGCAGTATGGTCATTACTCAGATATTCCAGGGTAGACGTAGATTTTTATGGGTTGTTATTGCTACTGGCTCCTCAAAGCTAAGGAGACATCCTTGGATCACGGTCTGGACGAGCATAGCTATGTGGTTAGTGCGTCCACACTTCCACGGTGGCAAGATGCAAGGGACCTGTCATCTGCCCCACACACTGCCCTGATTCTGCTCCTGATTGCCTTTGGTAGCAGTGGAACAGAGATCAGCTGCATAACTTTTCTTCCATTGCAATCCTTTTTAAAAACAATTTTTTATTTGTATGAAGTGAAAAAATATCATGTGGTACATAATTATACATTGAGGGACAAGGCGATGTTTCCTATCCTACCCTCCCTCCTGCCAACATTCATCACCCACGTTTCTCCATCCTTCTTTCTTTTTTTTCATAATTTTTACAGTGAAATATTTTTATTTTACTTTACAATCATAGGCTTAACACTTCATTAGGTAAGGAAATCAGTGTACAGCCAGTAGGAAGCAAAAAACAAACCACTTATTTCTCAGGAGTACATCGCTCTCATTCATATAGATGGCTTTTTTGTATTCGGTGTATTGGTTATCACGACTTTTTTCTTTAAGATTTATTTATTTTTATTACAAAGTCAGATATACAGAGAGGAGGAGAGCCAGAGAGAAAAATCTTCCGTCTGATGATTCACTCCCCAAGTGAGCACAACGGGCCGGTGCTGCGCCGATCCGATGCCTGGAACCAGGAACTTCTTCCGGGTCTCCCAAGCGGGTGCAGGGCCCCAAGGCCTTGGACCGTCCTCAACTGCTTTCCCAGGCCACAAGCAGGGAGCTGGTTGGGAAGTGGAGCTGCCGAGACCAGAACCAGCGCCCATATGGGATCCCGGAGCGTTCAAGGTGAGGACTTTAGCTGCTAGGCCACGGTGCTGGGCCCTATCATGACTTTTCATTGCTGAGTTTTGTACTCTGCTGGGATAGGGATAGAGAAGAAGGAATATGCCCTCCCTCTCTTAGTGAAGCAGTTTCTCAGGCCCCATCCATTCCCTGGGTTAGAATTAAAGCCAGTGGAATTCTGTGACAGTGGAATTCTTCCCCAGCTGTGGCTGCATGTGGCAGGCACACTCCTTCTTCCTACCTTGACTTGATGAGGTGGTGAGCTGCAGCACTCTTCACGACAGAATCTCACTGCAGTCAGGTACAATTAAACATGCAGAGCTTCCTTTTCTTCAGACTGTGGCCTTTGCTACCCTGAGGTGTCCAGTAGCAGATTCAGTAGGTCATAGGGAGAGGTATGCTATCAGAATAGTATGCACTCCTGTTCCTGTGTTTCAGGGGCTGTACTGCCTCCAGGAATGATTGAGAGGTATAGAATTCCAGTTCCTTACTCATCCCTTACATAAAAGACAGCAACTATACTTAAAGTTCAGCCACCCACACCCTAAGATCAGAAATTAAAAGTCCATACCATTTCTATTCAACATTATACAGAATGCTTTACCCAAGGGAATTAAACCAGAAACGTGAAGAAAAAGCACCCACAATGAAAAGGGAGATCAAAAATCACTTGTGTTTGTAGATGACATGATATTATAAAGCAGAAAAATCTAAACAATATAAAAATATTTTTCAAAACAAGAAATTAAATTCATTTTGTTTTAGGATTTAAGATCAATATGAAAAAATTAGTTGTGTTTCTAAATGTAAATAAAAATGCTTCAAAATTAAGGAAACAATTATAATAGTGCAGAAGGATAAAATAAAAATGTAGGAGTATATTTAAAGAAGTATAAAATTGTATCCTAAAAAGTATTTACAAAAGAATTTGTACAGAACCCATTAGAGCTTTTTATTGATAATAGCTAAAATGGCAATCTGAGTGTTAATAATAGAAGAATCCATAAATGAATTGTAATAGATTAATACAATGGCAATAAATTAATTTCTTCTTTTTTCTGCTTAACCTTTTTTTGTTGTTGTTGTTGATAATGTTTACATAGCTGATCACAGTGGGAAGGATAGGGTTAGGGAGAAGTGGCTGTGATTATTGTTTCCAAGCTTTTTATTTTTTCTTCCCACTTCTGGGTGAAGGAGAGAGAGAAGGGAATAGTCTAACCTCCCCACTATCCCAGTACCCAAAGACAGGGAATGGCCACCTGATATCAACCCAGGGTCACCATGGTGCATGTTCCAAAGGTTCTACCCAGGTGGATGTGATCGTTTCAAAATTCTGTCGATCCGTTGATCTATGGATGAGGAATCCCTTCCAATATCCATTGACTGACACCATCGACCTATAGTCTGCAATCGCCCAGATATTTGCTGTCACCATTTGGCTGGGGTAGTTGTCCATATGTTCTGTTCTCCACTCTCTGCTATGATACCATATGTCCTCTATAAGATCCCAATGAGCTACCATACCCTCCATGTGGACCATGGTTCGCCCTTCAGTATTCCCTCCTCTAGACTGAAGAGGACCAGTTCTCCTAGGTCAGCTCATGTATCTGAGCCATGTGACCTGGGACCTGCAGGATCCCCACCCCCAGAACTCATGTACATGGCCCCCACTGCATAGGTGGGCTGTGACCTGGGTTAGAGACCCAGGCTCTGCTGGACACCCCCACCCCTGGGCTCACAAACCTGATATCCACTACATAGGTGCACCCAAGGCCCTGGGCCATGTGACCCCAGACTTGCAGGATCCACAGCCCCAGAACTCACAGAACCTGCCCCAACCACATTGGTGTCTTGGTGGCCTGGATCAGGAGATCCCTCTCCCTCCCCGTCCCCCCCCCCCACCCGCCCAGGCCCTTTTCCCGTGAGGCTCACGGATTTAGCACCTACCATACACAGGTGGGTCTAAGTAGCTGGGCCAGGGGGACCAAGTCCTGCTGGTCCCCCCACCTCTGGGGCTCATGGACCCAATACCCACCTCCCCCAGATTGACATGGCTCATCTTCCCCTTCTATCCACTAGTGGGTACTTCAGCAGCGCTCCAGTCCTGACTCGAGTGTGAACTAGCTGGTGATGCAGCCCTACTTGGCCCCTCCCACACCCCATCCTGGATCTTAGGTCTATTAGTGAGTGCTAAGAACTGGTCTAGCCTAGCCCAACTCTGACCTGACCAACATGTATGCCAGTGGCTACTGTAACTTGGTCTGTTTTGGGCTACTTCTTGGCTTGGTTCTTGCACTTACCTGAAGGGAGTGCAACCTAATGAAGGAGTTAACCATGTTCTTCTATCTAGTCTCCCTTAGTTGCAGATCGTCCACATACTGATGGTTCCCTGGCCTAAGTTGTCTTTTTCAACCTGTTGTCCTGGCAGGAACAGTGTCCTTGCCCAATCATCTCATACCCTTTCTGGCTCTTACTGTTGGATGTTACAGTCCATCCACATGTGGCCCATGCCCAGATACAGCTCTCATGTGGTTCAGCAGGAGTCAGGCCTAGCCCAGCCCATTCTACACCCTGCCATGTCTCTCACAGTATCAGTGAGTGCTGGAGTCTAGCCCAGCCTGTCCCTCCCCAGACCCAGGCCACAATCATGCCAAGGGAGATTGCAGCCATGTTCAGCCAGGAATAATGCACCAATTTTGGCTCTCGCATTCACCAGTGGGAATTCCAGCCTGGTCAGGATGTCCTCTTAGCTCCCCTACCACCCGGCCACAGTTCTTGTGTATGCCAACAGAGATTATTGTTTCACATGGGTGAGCCCACATAGTCCCCTGCAAATTCTAACTGCAGTCCTGAGTCATTCACATATTTGTTTGCTTCATGGCCCAGCATCACAATGCCTGTTCCCTTTTTTGACATTCTCTGGTAGGTTTCATGGTTTAGCCTTTCAGGGAGAGGGGCCCTGGGTTCTTCCCACAAACCAATAAGCTAATTTCTAATATGTTCACATACATTCTATCAATTGCCAAAAAAAAACTGGAATAAAAATGTTTACCAAATGAATATATTTACATGAAGTTTTAAGATAGAGAATTGATGGATCATCTTAGAATTCAGAGTGTTGGTTTTGTATTGAGACAGCTGAATAGCTCAATGGAGCAGATAGGAAGTTTACAGTCATAATAAAGCCATGCTACATCTTGGAGATAATGGTTACATGGGGGAGTTGCATGAATCAGTTTCTCAAATAGTGCAATATAATTTAACTCTTCTTTTCTCTTTGTAAAGCTTCTCATAAATAAAATGCTTTTAAAAAATATTTTTCAGTATTTGCTTATTGGAAGGCAGAGTAACAGGGAGGGATACAAAAGGAAACTTTCCACCTAATGGTTCATTCCATAACTAGAAATTATATCTGCATCTCCCACATGTGTTGTAGGAACTCAAGTAGCTGCACCATAATCTACTGTCATCCAGGTGCATTTGTAGGAAGCTAAATCAGAAGCAAAAAGCAATTGAAGTTTAAATCATGCACTCTGACATAGAATACACATTACCCCCTACACCACATGACCACTCCATTAATAAGCAGGATTTTTTTTGTTAAGATTTGTTTGTTTTTCTTGGAAAGGCGGATCTACACATGCATGTTAGCTTGGGACTGTATGATGGCATAGCATGCTAATTTTCTGCTTGCTGGTGATGGCATCCCATATGGGTTCCAGTTCATGTCCCAGCTGTTTTACTTTCTGATTCAGCCCCGTTACAGCTTGAGAAGGCAGCGAAGCATAACCCAAATTCTTGGTACCTGTGCTCACATGATGATGTACTGGGAAAAAAATCCTAGCTTTCAGGTTCAGATCAGCTCAGCTTTGACCATTGTGGGTATTTCAATCAGAGGATAGAAGATCTCTCTCTCTACTTCGCTGCCTCTTTGTAGTACGTGTCTTTCAATAAAAAATCAATAATTTTTTTAGGAAAGATTCAAATCTGCTAAGAAGGCATTTTTCCATTACAAATAACGAAACAAAACTTCTTAAAGTTTGAAGTTGCTTAACAGCTACTGATATCAGCAAGGACCATTGCTGTATTCTTATCAAAAATGTATGTGTTTCTTATATATAGTTGTCCTTTCAACGCCTGTTAATTGATATATCTGGACCTGGTCATTTTTGTTATCAAATTCTTTTGTCTACTCAAAGAGGTCTGTGTTGTTCACCAAATGGCTAAAACAAACTTTTGAAGCATCATATTATCTTGCCTTTTAACATATTGATATATATTTGTCCCAAAGTTTGAGCCTCAACTTTTGTTCCATGTGAAATTATTTTTCACAATTAGAGTCTATATAATTACCACATGAATCTTAGAGATATTAAAATTGGAAAAATCAAGTTTAGGAATTTCTCCCAGGAATATACCTTGTCCATAAATGACAACATATTCAAATAGATCTTTTAAAAGATTTAATCATTTAATTAGGTTTTTCACAGGCATTGTGTGTGTGTGTGTGTGTGTGTGACAGAGAGAGAGAGAGAGAGAGAGAGAGAGAGAGAGAGAAAGAGAGAGAGAGAGATCACATCTGCTGTCTCACTTTCCAACTGAACAGGGAAGCCAGCAGCTTGAATTCCTGGTGTCAGGGGCCCAAGCACTTGTCCCATCTTACTGCCTTCCCAGCTACAATAAGAGGAAGCTCAACCAGGAGCAGAGTAGCTGGGGCTTGAATTGGCTGTCTGAGGGGGGGATGCTAGCATTGCAAACAGTGGCTTAACCCACTGTGCCATAACTCAACCACAAAGATTAGCAGTTAAATTCACATTTTAATAAACTGTGAACGTGAGTGGACCTCTTATAATAAATTGATGGCTGAAAAACTGCTCTTGCCTGGTGGCCATCAAGCTGAAACAAGGCCACACTGGGGTATCAGCTCTTCTTGGTTCTACAGCTGCCTGCAGCCTTTCAGCTTGGCTTGAAGCATTCACTCCACAGCTTTTGGACTTGTTAGACTGCGCAGTTTTATGAATCAATTCTTTATTGTCTTTTTTTTTGTTACAAACACAAAATACACATATACATATCTAAACTTAACTCTATTGTTTTTGTTTTGTTTTGTTTTGTTTTTTTTACCTGTGGGGGAACACTGACTTAAATTAGTAGAATCCAAGCTGTGCTTGGATTATTGATTATTTAAAACTCAGCTCCATTTTTTGTAATGAATCTAAAATATATGGTGGATAAGAGCAGATTGCATTTTGTCAAAATTTGTTTTGCAAGTGCTTCAGGAAGGTATCATTTAAACACAGTTCAGTACAGCACTCCTTTATTTTTAATGTGCTCTAAATTTCTATTCTACAGCATTTTATCTCTGTTTTCAGTGCTGTTTATGTACTAGCAACTGAGCAGGTGCAGTATGAAGGGCTCAGGTTCACGACTGTCTCTTCACAGACTATCTTTATTTCTCCTATTGTTTCTTCAGGAAAGCCTTCCTCATCATTAACAGGGGCAGTGTTGCAGGAAGGGCACCTCTGTTTTATAGCGTCGAGCAGAGTTCCCCTTTCCCTTGGTTTAAGTAAAGGCTTCTGAGGCTGAAGTGATTGATCAACACTCAGGGAAAAGGAAAGCACTCCAGCCTTGGAAAGTAAAAAATATTGTTATGGCAGTCAGAGAAAAGAAGCCCCTAAAACTCAGCTGTAATACTGCTCAGTGAATAAGAATCACAAGAATGCAAGCTTTTTTTTGTAATGGAAATGCACCCCTGCTGGATAAAGTTTAGTATGATATTTACGTTAACAGTGACGTTTGCAAATAGTGTACCATGCTATCTCACTTTTACTTTAATGATACGTGAAAAGGGACTAAACTTAAAAGCGAAACAAGTCAAGTCATGTGAATAAAACGATAAACTGGGTAATTTCTCAAAAATGAATTAGTATAGTGAGTTGGAAACGTTGAAAAACATTTTGAAAAATTAAAGTCATACTTTTTTTTTAGGTCAAGAAATGCTTCTAGATTGCTTTAAAAGTATTTCTGAGGGGCTTGGCACAATGCCTTGGGACCCTGTCGCTGTGGGAGCACTGGAGGAAGCTCCTGGCTGCTGGCTTCAAACCGGCTCAGCTCAGCTAAGGCCACTGTGGCCGGACGGGTAATGACCTGGCGGATGGAAGAATTTTTTTCTCTATCTCTCTTTCCATAAATCAAAGTGACCAACTGTTATCTTAAAAAGGATTATTTCTATATTACAGTTTAAAAAGTGTTTGCCTTTTAAGTTCACTATAAAATTCTTTCAGGTTAAAATATGGAGTGAATCAGAACAAGTTACGTTAGTGGTATGCATCCCTGGCACATACTCATAATTAACAACAGTGATATAATAATCATCAACCATTCATATTTTAAAAGTACACTCAAAATAAATAGCAACTTACTCAATATTTTATTTGCATTTGCAGTTAGCAATCTTGATTTCAAAGGTTTTAGATTATCCTTTTAAGTAAAACCCCTTGTTAATTAGTGTGATAAGACAATATTGCCTTCTATGTTTTAGTATTCTTCATGCCCAATTTATAAATAAGCTATAAATATAAATCAGTATTAATATGGGTACATTTTAATTGTAATAGGTATTTAGTGAAAAATTGTGTCTAGTTCACTAGAAAAAATATTATCTGATCTTTAAACTATCTTTGAAGAGGTGTAACTGGAGAAGTCAAACTGGGTAGACACTTGACTATAGGTACAATAAAAAAAAAAAGAGTGAGACATACCAGTTTTTTCAGCATTCTTACACTTCCTCCCGATATAGAAACAAAACTTTTCAATCATGTTCTCAAGACACATCTGTAGGCTACACAGGGAAGGGTCCAGCACCATGACTAAATTGGCTTCCCACTCTGCCTCAGTGGCTCCTCTGGGTTTCCCACATCCCTTTCTTCCTGTGATATATTTCAGTATATATTAAGCTAACAATTCCATTTTAAATGTGGTTAATATCCAAATTGGGCAAATATCATTTGAAAAGTTTGTAGAAATGACCTGGTGATTTTCACAAAATCATAACATTTTGAAAATACTACACAATTCTTCTTCAACATGTTGAAATTAAATTTTATATGGCCATCTGAGATAAGAGTACATAGTCCTCAATCTCAACCTCATTAAATCAAAGATAACTGCAAAACATACTTATCATATACTCTTTGGAGAATCATTTGCATAACCATTTATATTTACAAAATGTGAGAGGCCTGATGAAACTCCAGCATTGAGATCCAGGGTGTGATTAAATATATATATGATATATTTTTTATATTTAATATATGTAATATATTATTAATATATATTTAATATCTTATATAATATATATGTAATTCCAAAGCTATGATTCATTGGTTCTGGATGTTAAAATAAACCAAATATGTGTTTTTTGATCTCTGTATAATTTATTTAAACATAAGATCAATAACTTTAAGTGAAGTTATCACCACAATTTTCAAACAATGGTCAGTGATCTGTGAAGCTGCACTGCACTGTCTCATTAAACCAACAAATCTTGACAGTTTGAAATAAGCACAGTCTAACTGCCTTACAATTAGATAAGGTATCTTAAAAAAATATGTGCAGTATAGGTTTGACCTTTGTGGTAATTAAACCTTCATAGCAGGCCACTCTTCTCTACACACAGACCTTCTTGCATAGTCTTGAATGTCAAATAACTCATTATTTACAAAGCCAGCACTGTCAAATATTAGTAAGTGTGCTATTTTCTTCCCAGAGGTAATGCTGTGCTCCATTGCAGGCTCTGTAATTTCACAGATTTGAATCTTTAAGGAAGATGTCAGAGTTAGGTAAACCCTTCAGCCAGAAATGCTGTCACAGCAGAATGAGCCAACCAGGGGGAGTCTGTGGGAATCCCACAGGACGCCACTGGGTCAGAGTAGGAAAGAGAGAGTGCTCTGTGCCTGGTGTTAGGTGTAGCCACTCAGGCATGTGAATCAGAATGGAAAACTACATCTGACAGCCAGGATGTCAGTGCTTAGCAATGTTTCATAGCCATGCTTAAGCATCCATTTCATTCATATATATTTGGTATATTAAATAAGTGATTAGGTATTGGTCATGCTGCTAGCTGCGTAAGATACTCTGTTAAATATGACAATACAGTCGTTTTCCTGGTAAAGGGTACTCTTGATTGCTCCTAAGACCTAAAGTGAAGGAAAATCTGGCTCAAGTTCAACAAAGTGAATGGTACCAGTAACTGGTAGTGACAGCCTGTGGTGTAGGCACCAGAGATGAGCATCTGTTAAGGCAAGGAACTCAGTTACACAGGCCATTGTGTTAAGGAAGGGTTCTTTACCTCTGTTATATTATTGTGCATTGCCACTGATGTTTCTTTTCTTTTATGAAGAGTGTTTAACCTCTACAAGTTGTTCAACGAATAAAGCCTATTGAATAACTGAATGAGTTAACAAGGTCAAAATAGAATCCCGAAAGCATATTCTCAGTGATAAGCTGGTGAAAAACTCAACTAGCTTCATGGCCTAGAACAGGAAAGCAGAGTTGACTCAGGATCCAGAGAAGAATGAGTATCAAACTGGAATCAGTCTGCACCGACAGTATGTCATCTGCGAGTCATAGGAAATAATGGTAGCTACGTCATTAATTAAAAAATGTGATGACTCTTTCCCAGTGAAAAACAAATAAATACTTTTTTTGTGCAGTACAATTTTCCCTTTAATTTTTCAGCAATAGGCTCATCAAAATTAAGCCCAAGTGGTTGTAAACAGTAAAACAGAGAGAAGTAAATAGCTATCAAGATTACTGAAAAGTCTCCTCACTATGGTATTCTGTGTTACTGCAGAAAAGGAGCAAGCTTGAGCTTGCCGTAAATACTATCAGGAATAATCTAAACACAGATTTCTTAAAAGAAAGGGAGAAAGAAAAAACAGAAAGTAGAGCAAGAGGAAAAAAGAAAAGAGAGAAAGAAAGAAAGAAAGAAAGAAAGAAAGAAAGAAAGAAAGAAAGAAAGAAAGAAAGAAAGAGAAAGAAAGAAAGAAAAGGAAGGAAGAAAGGAAAGAAGGAAGGTAGAAAGGGAGGAGGAAGGGCGGGAAGGAAGGAACAAGCCCTTCCACATCCAAGGGACCTGGCCTTGGAAGCAGCTTGCTCAGAAGTCTGATTTGAGGCTCTGGTATCAACCTAGCAGTTTAATAAAAGCTGATATTGTAGGTTAAAGAAGTTGAATTTCTTATGAGACTCACCTCAGGGGACTGTCCCTACCACATTGCAGCTGCAAAAATAGCAGCCCACACATACTCCTCTTAATCCAAGAGGGGCTGAAGTGCAGACAGGTTGACCTGAAGAGCTCAGCAGCAGACATCCAAGAAATTGTATGCACAGCTAACCTAAATTTAAAACCACTGATTTTCCCTGCAATTTTAAATCTATTCTGCTTTCATAGTACATTATTTATCTGGCTTAACAAAGGAAAACACCTCAAAAAGACTATCTTGGTGCTGTCATGACCACAGCAGATCAAATAGCTACCTGTAATGCTAACATGCTGTATAAGTGCCTGTTTGTATCTCAGCTGCTCTACTTGTGATTCAGAGACACCAGGCAGTGAATGCGCTACCAGCATCCAAACATGCCAAAGTGATTCAACTATGCAAGTTTTGAAAAGTAAGGGGTGCTAGTACGATGGAATTTAATACTCATTCTTCTCTACACTTCTCAAATACCAGAAACAGTAAAAGGAAAGATTGAAAACATAATTTTCCACTTAAGGAAAAATAGGTGGAAAGTGTGATTGTCTTGAGAAAATTTGTGTATTATCACATTCTCAGGCTTTCAGCAGATGCAAAATAAACCAGCAGGGGTCACTGTGTTTCAGTACAATGATCAGAAACTCAAGCAGATCTTTCCTCAAGAATATATGAACTCAGAAAGATGAACTCTACTAAAAGATACTTAACAAATACTCAAAACAGAGAGCGGAGATATGGCTTCCAAAAGTGCTCTTCAAAATACATTTTTCCTCTGTCTTTCCCACATTTTCAAAGCACTGAAGGGTACGTTTATGTTCATAAAATTCCAGTTTTCAAACTAGAATTCAGAGACAGTATCCACCAGTTACCAGACAGGTTACCCCATGATGTGTGAATGACATCAAAAAAAGTTCAGAATAGTGTGCAAGAAAGTGCAGAATTCTGGATAAAGCTGCTAATATTAAAATTGAGAAGCAACGTTTCTACGGGTAGACAAAAAGGAAAAGCAACAAAGATCCTAGAGACAAAGAAGAGAAAAATACATGTAGGTAATTTTTGCTGTACAAGTTTCAAAACTTGTTTTGAAATAATTTGTTGATGTAGAGCTATATAGAATGATTACAAAACTGGCAAACACATGCTAATATATTGAAATAGACTATATACTGGTCAGCAGTGCATTTTCAGTTCTAGGGAAAGCCACTGAAAATGAGAACAGAGGAAGAAGAAAGAAGCAAAGAAAAGAAAAAATTTGAGAGAAGATGGAGGAGTTACCATGATTATCAGAGTCTCCAGTGCAGGAAAAAAATATTATGAGCACAGTAATTTTTAAATTTCCATGAAATAAAGAGAAAACTGAGTCTGAGAATTAAGAAAACTTATGATATTCTTGATAGGATTGTCATGTATCAGTGTTCTTTATGTATTCAACTAAAATAAAATAAGTCACAGAATAATGAGGAGCAATGTAATCAATGTCAGAAGACAACAGGGCAATCTCTCCATACAGGAAAATCAGAGTCAATTTCTTGTTTAATTGTAGGGATTAGATAATGCAAAACTATGAAAGAATGAAGATTTATCATTTTGTTTTGGTGAAATAACTGGAAAGTAGTAGCAGTTATCCAGGCAAGAGGAACTGAAAGCATATGAAAACAAACAATCAGATTAATCATTTCTTTGCTCATAGATTGTTTCTGTTAGAAGTTTAGTTTTTAACTTACAAGTGTCTAGCAGATTCCACAGTAATTTCACATAACCAATATGATATGCAAGTTTGAAGTTCAAGCAAAATCTCAGGGTATGCATTCTTCGGCAATTTTCAACATACCCTGGGGGTGTTTTTTTAGCTGTTTAAGTGAATATGATTGTAAATAGAGAAGAGGTTGAAAGACTTGAGTCCTAGAGCGCTGTAATATTAAAGATGAAAGTGAAGTTACAACCAAAAAGATGGAAAAGGAGTGGTGAGTGCAGAAAGCTCCTAAGTGCTGGAAGCCAAGGGAGGGGAGTCTTCAGCAGGAGGGAAAGGTGAGTTGCTGAATGCTGTCAATGGATCAAGTGAAATGAAGACAGTCAATCATGGTTTTGGTTGTGTGGAGGTTTTTCATTAAGAGGTTTCAGTGGAGTGCAGATACAATTAAGGTACAATTAAGAAAAATGCAAGAAGAAGATGCAGATACTTGTACAGTAAAAATATAAACTATTTGAAGAATATTTCTTCATTTTCAAAGTAGAGGGTCATCTTACATTTATTAGTATCACAAAGATTTCATTCTTTATTGCTTAAAGAACATTTTAAAGCGGTCTAAAGAAAAAGTTCTTTAGTGGATAAATTTTACTATGTCTATAATTTATCTGAAATTAAGCAATTTTCTTAGGTTTTTCTTCGTGAAACTCAAAATGAGTAGCTTATCTATCATTTCAAATTTTCTTAATTTGTTATTTTGTTTTCCACAGATGTGCTAAGAATCATAATATTCTTTAGTTTTATGAAATTAATAGATCAATTATTCTTTAATAAAATTATTGTAAAAGAAGCAATATGGAAAGTACCACATCATGAAAGCAAATATACATGTAAATAAATCATGTAGAGTAAGGGCTGATCAGTGCGGTTTGTTGTCTGAGTCCTGTTTGGCGTCTTTATTTGATAACCTTTGTGTTCAATTGAAAACAAAGGCAGAGCTGTGCTCTCAGTGAATTGAGCATGACTGAATTCCACCACTTATGTCTTGTTCGCCGATTAGTATTAGGTGATGGTTAGGTCTCACATTACCTGAACTTTATTTCAAAGAAGAGAACTGATTAAACTATATCACACTATGCCTGAATCTTTTATAACTGTAACCAAGGCCTTCTGGTATGTCTATGGTTTAAATAATGAATTTATTAATGATGAGTAAATATGATGGAAATTTCAACAGAAGTGAGTGATATTTTTAAACAAGATAGCCAGAGGAGTGGACTAATGTGTAGATTGCATCATCAATGGATCAAATAAGCTCAGTTTAGAGTCTCTCTCATTTTGTTACAAAGTGTTACAAAACTCTTGACACATTTTCAGTTTAAAGAAATTGTATGTCTAGAGTGAATATAAATGTCACCATATTTCTAATTTTCTTTCTTGTTTTTTAAAGATTTATTTCATTTTTATTATAAAGTCCGATATACAGAGAAGAGGAAAGATGATTCACTCCCCAAGTGACCGCAACGGCTGGTGCTGTGCCGATCCTGAGCCAGGAGCCAGGAACTTCCTACAGGTTTCCCACACAGGAGCAGGGTCCCTAACTCCACTTGAGCACATATCTCAGAGCATGCCCCACATCCGGGACTTGGGGTGGGCGGGAAACCAGGTGGGGCTTCTCCCTCAATATCCCCCTTTACCTCAGATACATGATGGAAACAATATGGACATAATAGCATTGCCCACCTCCCTATCCCCCTGAACCTTTTTTTTTCTTTTTCTTGTTTTTCCTTCAACTATAGTTAACTATGTAAAGATTGTCAACAACAATACAATAAAATGGATTAAAAAAAAAAAAAAAAAAAAAGCTTTGGGCCATCCTCGACTGCCTTCCCAGGCCACACGCAGGGATCTGGATGGGAAATAGAGCTGCCGAGATTAGAACCGGCGCCCATATGGGATCCCAGGCGCATTCAAGGTGAGGACTTTAACCCGTAGGCCACCGCGCCAGGCCCCATATTTCTAATTTTCTGCAGTGAATATGAATGTAGTTTCAATTGTAGGCATCATTAAGTTTATAAGCAATTCAATGCCATTGTATGGAGAGAGAACTACTAGCATACTACATATAATGAAAAGAATGTTCCAAATTTTTGAAAATTCAGTGTCAGATAATTTTGAAGAAGAAAGAAAAGAAGTTATTAAACTCAAAAGTTTATTATTAGAATTTCTTAGAGAATCAATATTTATTAGCATTTATTGAGTACCCACGGCAAGTTAAATATTTACCCAAAGTTGTACTTAAAGTTGGCTCGAAGCCAACAGCTTATAGAGCACCAGGAACTGCAATAACAAGGTTTCACTAAAGGAAACATTGTCTTCTTATGTTGCTCTTTATATTTATCAATCTTATGGAGCATTAAAATAATTGAAGAGGTGGTATTTATAGTTATATAATTTTGATAAGTTATTATGGGACTCAGAAGTTCCATGAGTTCCTGACTCCAGCTTCCTGCTTTCAGACCCTTGGAAATGGCAATGATAGTTCAAGTCAGTGGGTCACTGTTGTTCATATGGGAGACAGGTTGATTTCCTGTTCTTGAGCTTAATGCCTCTTAAGCTACTGGGTATTTTGCAGGGTGAATCGGTTGATTGAAGTTTTCTTTCATTCCTCTCTTTGTCTCTTTCTTTCTCACTCAAATAAACACTTGGCAAACTGAAGAGGAAATGCTCTTCGCTTACAATTTTGAAATAACTCATTCATTGTTCTAAGTTCACTTGGGATATCTTGTGCATCCAGCTTTCTTTCTCTCTTTCTTTCTTTTCCAATTTAAGTTGCTCTCAAAACTGAGCAATAACCACATTATATTTTTTCCATATATGTGAAATAAGAAAATGTTCTTTGGATGGATGAAATTATGCCTGTGCTTGAAATGAAGAATTTATTACCTTATATAAGAACTGAGTATAAACACCTGGTTGACTTGCCATTTGAAATCTATACTTACCACATAAGTGAATGCAAGCAAAATGATTGGACCATTTTGTAGGAGTCGGAAAAGTTAGCTCTTGAGGCAATAATGTCTGAAGAAAGAAGGTAGAAAAATACAAATGAATATATTGATACTATTTCATAAACACTTTAGAAATTATGATGATTTTTTTTTACCCAAATCTACTACAAACATTAAGTCCCACTGTCAAAAGACATTGGTGTACTGAAATTGAATTATAGCTCTAAACTCCATTCATGCTGAACTTTTGTATATTCTTTATCAGCCCTGCTGGGCATTAAACTGCTTTCCCTACAGATTAGGCAGGCTATAAACAACAGAAGTAAGCTACCGACAAGCTTCAATAAATTTTTCAAGTGAAGAGCACATTTCCATATGCCATTTTTCATGAAATAAATGTGCTCCCCCCTTACTTCCAAACCCAATTAGCACCATTGATTTGTCATGTTTTGAAGTCAACCCAACCCCCTTCCCCCGTGCTCCTGCAAAAAGAGAACTTGCAAAGTTACTTGTTTTTTGTGTAGCAAGACTGCAGAAATTGAATACAGATTAGTTAAAACAAGAAACACATATTTCTAATATATGTTTAAAGCAGAATTGTCTACTTTATGCATTCTTCCCAGCTTGAAATTCTTAAGATTCTTACTAAATGTTAAAGCTCACTATTCTTATTTTATGATGCAGCTCATCCTTTGATTAAACTTATTGTTTCCAGATTTGAAAAACCATTTTAGTCAGGCTAGGTCAGAGAATTTCAAGACTAACACAGTCATGTGGAAAGAAAGTCTTAAAGCAGAGAGGGTTTCTTCTATGATATCATTTAGATGAAGGAATAATATAGATTAGATCTTTTTCATTTACATATTGTTTTAACTATTTTTCTAAGTACTAATTGACAGCTCAAGATTTTTTTCAATATTGCAGAGAAAGAATTATCAGATATGTCTGTGAGCTTATCATGAGCAAGACAAGATAAAAAAAGAAAAAAAAAACTAGTTACTTAAATCTGTAACTTCAGTCCAGTTAACCTTTTCTCAGGCTGACATTCTATTTAGTTTTTCTCTTGTAAGAGGCATGAATTAATTACATCTATTTACACTTCATTTCTGATGTGAATATTTAAATTATACCAGAATCCTAATGTGCATTGTGACTATAGGCAGATAAAAACTCCAAGCAACTCTTTATAGCTAAAGTCGTATCATTATAAACACTATTTATAAAACAATTAAAGCTGAATGAGTAAAATAATGTTAATGCAAGGTTTCTACATTTGGGAGGATTAAACTTGAGTTTCATAAGCAAGTGATAAATAAAAACAAGTACAATAATATTACATGATAACTCCAATGGTGGCTTGGTAAGTGATGAATAAATAACAAGTGGCTAAATAGTTTTCATAAGGGATTGATACTTTCATCACAGAAAACTGAAGAGTGCCTTTGGGTCACAAAAAGAGGAGATTAGAAAAGGATTATTGAAAGAAATGTGGACCTGCACTATCCTAACATTGGAGGACAATCTAGCCAGAAACACGTCTGGAAATTTTGGAGGTCCAGAGCTGTTTTGGATGATACCAACAGCTTCATTATATTTATATGTCTTTATCCTAAAATGTAACATATTGTATTTATTTATTTATTTATTGTTTTTAATTCATTGTATTATGTGACACAGTTTCATAGGTACTTGGATTCCCCCCACCCCTCCCCAAACCCTCCCACCATGGTGGATTCCTCTACCTTGTTGCATAACCACAGGTAACATATTGTTTTGCTTATTATTTTAGGCAGTGTTTGTGAAGTCCTTAACAGTATTGAGTACCAAGTAAATGCTCAATGCATGGACAACTTCTCTAATATTAAAAGGGTTCAGAGATATTTTTGGAAACTTACTGGAGAGGACAAAGTTCTAGAGTTTCAATTCTTTTTTTAATATGTATTTAATTCTTTTTAATATGTATTTTTAATATGTATTTATTTCAATTCTTTTTAATATGTATTTCAATTCTTTTAAAATATGTATTTAATTCAAATTTAATAATATGTATTTATTTACAGAGAGAAGAAGATAGAGAGCAAGAGAAGGAGAGAGAGAGAGAGGTATCTTCCATCTGCTGGTTCACTTCCAAGTGGCTTCAGTGGCCAGAGCTGAGCTGATCCAAAACCAGGAACCAGAAAATTCTTCCAGGTCTTCCATTTGGGCACAGGGGCCCTAGGACCTGAGCCAGTCTAACTGCTTTCCCAGTCCATAAGCAGGGAGCTAGATCAGAAACGGAGTAGGTGAGACACGAACTAGTAACCATAAAGGATGTTTGCACTGACAGGTGGAGAATTGGCTTTTTTGGCTGCTGCCCCCTATGGTTTCTGTTGCATTGCAAAATAGAAAATATTATTCTCTCTCTCTCTCTCTCTCTCTCTCTCTCTCTCTCTCTCTCTCTTTCTCTTTGGATCAATCAGTCAATGTGTAAAAAACACACAAATAAGTAGAATCACAAAGTGGGTAACAGGATAAGTCATCCTATGGGATCTTTGGTTACAGTGGCCAAGGTTACAAAATAAGAATGTGAACAAGGGTGGCTGCTAAAGAAATGAATGTTCTACAACGAAGGCAAGTTCAGACTTGTGAACTGCATAACACAGTGGGGTTAGTGAACATGGATGAGCAGGGATAGCTGATTTAGTAAATATTAAAGGCTTCCTCTCCAGAGGCTGTGTGGTTTCCAGATTGCAGAGATAAAACAATAAAAAAGTCTGCTTTTCAAAATGCCTATGGAACTAGAAAAATGTATTCCTTAAGGCAAATTACTGTTTTGTGCCTTAGTTTCTCAACCGATTAAATGAAGTTAATGAAATTATATCTAAATGCTGTTATGAGGATTAAATATTCTTTACCATGAAACTATTTTGGTTAGGACCAATACATATTTGCATGTGTATTTGGAACTACTAATTTCATTATTATACAGAAGATGAGAACATAGGCAAATCATGGGAACCCATAAAAAGGAGAATCTTGCAGTTATAGCCTAGGAATATACTGTCAGGGAGGAAAAGGAAAGGCCTCATTAAGAAGACAGAAAACAAACAGTGCATGTTCAGCATGTATCAGCTTAACTCTGTGGTCAAACAGACCTGCATTGGAATTCCACCTTCATTATTTAGAATTGCTCAATTTCTGTGCCATAGTTTCAGTATCTAGCAAGTGTAAATGGGCTATTTAAACAGATTTTCCTGGTTAACTGAAGGGCTAGTAAATGCGTACATATTGGATATATATGAGGCAATATGTACCAATATGATCCAATATTGGATATTGTGACAGTTGGTAGCATTTGTTACCATTACCATTTTGGAGGATCATCAGATGTTTTCCTAAGCATATCAGTGAGGAAGAACATCGAACTGATGAACGGCATGATGGAAGGAACACATTTGAGAAAGGCAGGAAAAGCGAGAGGGGCATCAGCATTTATGGCGGACTGGGAGGCTGCAGACCAAGGCAAAAGTGTCCCTTTGCTTGGGTTTCCTTTAAAGAAAGACATGTAGAGCTCATGGAGCATGTTCTTGGGCAAATGTTCAGTGACTTTCTGCATCTGCATGACAATGGACAGGCAGATATGAAAATGTTTGCTGGACAGTGATGTGAATGTACAAATCTTAATTTGCTGTTGCAAAATGAGTGCAGTTTGCATGGGGCACCCACCAGGCACAAGAGAATTTGGAAGTCAAAAGAGTGGATATCAGGTAATATGAGCTTGAGGAAGCTCATATTATTTGTTTGTTTTGCACTTTGGATGTGAGATTATAAGCATGTTAATTAAGCTCTGAGAATGACAGTGATATTAAATAAGTGACCTGGATAAGTCAGAGGAGAGGATAATGTGGTTTGACATCCTAGCTTGCACAATGGTGTTTGTATAAGCTGAAATTTCCCCTGAGCATTAGGCCTGGTGCCAATGTGAAGACTGGTGATTTTGTTTATTTATTTATTTATTTAAGATTAATATGGCTAATGCTGAAGGTTTAACAAGTATTTAGAGCAAGCAGAAGATGATATAAAATTGAAGGTTAGGACACAGGATGGAGTTGCAGTAAAGCTGAGCCAGAACTTCAAAAGTCCCATTGCAGCAGCTATAGTGGGAATAACAGAACTGTGAAAACCACCTGTGGGTCAAGAATTAGGTTCACTAAGAAAAATATGAATAGAATGGAGTAATCAAGCAATAATAAATGTGGCTGCTGTGGTGGCATGAAAGTGGAGGTGGAAACATGTAATCTGAATGACCATCCCACATGGTCTACCTTGCCTTGGATTTATTTCTAAGGACCAGGAGGTCTTGACCTTGAACATGCCGGGATCCCATATGGGTGTCTGCTCTAATCCCGGCAGCTCCACTTCCCATCCAGCTCCCTGCTTGTGACCTGGGAAAGCAGTTGAGGATGGCCCAAAGCCTTGGGACCTTGCACCCACCTGGGAAACCTGGAAGAAGCTCAGCTCCAGCCACTGTGGCCACTTGGGGAGTGATCCATTGGGTGGAAGATCTTTCTCTCTGTCTCTCCTCCTCTCTGTATATCTGCCTTTCCAGGAAAAATAAATCCTAAAAAAAGTAATGTAAAAGGGAAATAGAAATGATTAAAAAGAACAATGATGAAGCTGGGCATTTGCTGTCTTTCATCTCCTGACAAAAATAAAACTATCCCAAACTGAACATATGCCAATTATAGTGTTATTCCAAATATTACCATTTCCATGAAATATTCATTTATTTTGAGAATCAATTATGAGAATGCATTGCTGGTTGCTTTTTTTCTCAATTGGTGTTGATACCATCAATTCTATAATGTTATTTTAATTTCACAAACAGAAATATTCAAAGATAAATGTTGCATTTACCAGGTGTCATTCCAAATAGCTTTTCATTCTCACTAAGTTATCCTTCTCTTCACTGACTTAACTTGTCCATCAACCCAGGGAAATATTTTAATTCTACAATTTTATGGAAATCATTTACACCAATTGCTGTCTTGGTATGGTGATGAAATCTTGGAAACTGAAATTGATAATCATATACCAAATGCCCATTTATTTGATCCCTATACTCTTTTATTTAACTCTGTATTACCTGCTTGCTATGTATCAGGTAAAATATATGATACTTGTCTTTCTGAGACTAGCTTATTTCACGAAGCGTAATGGTTTTCCAGTATATCTATTTTGCTGCAAAAGACAGGATTTAACTCTTTTATGGGTAAATAATACCCCTGAGTGTATGTTTTGCACATTTTATTTATCTAGTCATCAGTTGATAAACATTTGGGTTGTGAAATCAACGTATGAAATAGTTGTTTATACTCTTGTGTTCATTGTAGTACAATTTATAGTTCTTAAGATACGGAATCAACTCAGGCCCTCAGAAATTTTAGAACTGAATTTTTCTCTGACTCCTTGAAATGTGTAAATTTTGCCAGTATTTTGCCAATATAATGTATTTTCAGATTCTGTAGTGTGTAGGTACATAATTTAGGAAGGCTTCCTGCCCCTGTCCTAAAGAATAAGAACACTCTTCCTTTTGTAAAAGCGGTGCACACATGTACATGCCTGTGACATCCTCCCGTGTTAGTGGTTCCAAATCCTGCTGATGTTTGTTTCCATGTAGTTGAGTTCAGAGTTTGGTTCTGTTCTTTCATCCCTGTCACAATTGCTTTGAATAAAATTTCCCTTGCTTTCCTAACTTTGATATAGAATTGCTTCGACTGCCTTTGTGTCCTAAACTAATATGTAAAATCCTCTAATACCCTCCAAGATACTCAAGTCCCTTTGGGGTTGAATACCATAAACAGTTTACATTTGGGTAATATTAGTAACACTTTATGGAGAACTTCACCAACAAGAATTACTGAGCATTTAATCCTGAGTTGCAGATCACTAAACCTTTTGGGGAATTACTGAAACTGAGAAAACAAAATTATTCCTACGATCCAGTATTTGAATATCTGTTATATCCATCACCATATTTTTTTCAAAATTATCTTTTTAAAACTTTTATAATGTGCCTTTTATACAAGTACAATAAAACAGAAAATACAGGCTTTTCATTATCTTGTCTTTAGTTCTGTTTCACTGATGTAGCAGTTTCTTAAATCTAGCCTTGGGCATCATGGAGACCAAAAATTCATGGATTAACTACCTTTCCAAAATTTTTTCACTGTGTATAAAGAAACTGATACAATTTTCTACTAGGCTGTCAGAAAACTAATAGCTAACAATGCTAATTATCTTGAAAATGTTCCTTGTTTATAATTTGCTCATTTCCTTTACTGGTTGATATCACAATGACATAGGAAGGCAGTCGGTTTTGAATACTAGAGTGTCACTGGCAAGTGGCTGTGGTCTGCACACTCTTGCTAATTAGCTTTACTATTTACATAGCATAGTTATCAGATTCTCAAAGTTTTCTTTTCTTATAATCTTTATAGCCAATGTCTTCTGAATTTTTAGCTATTCCACATTTTTTGCTACAACATATCCATTTTGAAGAGATACATCTGAGTATCTGAATCTGTCAGCATTTTAAGTTAACTATGGCTAAGCTTTTCTGAATTTGCATCAGCAAAGACAAAAAATTTTTCCTGATTGCCAGTATTTTGTTAATACCTAACTTTTTGAGTATTAGTTTATTCGCAGAGTGTGTATTCAGGAAATTAATTACATTAATCATCTAGCAGTGGGGGTAAGCTCTTAGCAAACATTAATACTTTCACTTACTGGGAAAGAGATAGCCAGCATCTTTGAGAAAATCATTAGCAGATTTAAATTCTCCACTGCCCACCTGACTCCTTCTTGGAATTTGTGGAGAAAGGTGTCATTTATGCAGGAATGAAAAATTGTTTACTCAAAGCTGAGACAAGACCGGAAGGCAGAGTTGCATCAGCTCTACCTCCATGCAAGAAGCACGTTTGTTAGGGCAGTTCTAGATCCATGCCTTTGTCACCACTAAATTTCAGTTGTCACATGAGTTCATTCAGTGATTCCCTGGGGATCGCCCAAAGCTGCAAAGGTCTTGGCAGGTCAGAGGTATCTCCTCATGAAGAGGCTTTTGGCTGAGAGAGAGGAAACCCTGTCAGTTCTCAGAATGAGAATGACACACAGTGAATTACTTCAACCCAGACAGGCAGGCCAGCATTGGCCAGTGCTGTGATGTGTCATGCCCACTCCCAGAAGATTAACCATAGGCTCGGACTCCTGGGTCAGGAGGAAGCCTTGAGCTCTCCAGAGAATATTTTGGAAAATGTAATTATATCTCCAAATATTGCACCTGTTTTCCCCCAAAAGAGAAATAGAATAAAGTTTTGTGAATTTGTACAAGCGACAACAAACCCTCACAATGGACTACTTTTAATGATTTTGTTTTCCTTCTATGTTTATTATTTTCCTATGGGCTTTTTGTGAAATGATATATTTTATTCCTTTATGCATTATTAGATAAATTCATAACTTAGCATGAATGTATCTGAAACAATTATGCATTTGCAAAGTACTCAAGACATCAAACCTTAAACTGAGATAATTGCCCAGCAGGCCATAAAAATGATATATATCCTTAAGGGTAGAACAATCAACATTTTCTGCAGAAGATACTTTACAGTAGATGGCTCTGCTGCTGAAGGAACTAACCTATAGTGATATAGGTTAGGTGTATTAAAAGTATTTGTACTTGGAGTATTACATTTGTGGTGAATAATTGGGACAAACCTTTTCTCTCAACATTCACTGTTTGATGCTGCTGTAAGTGAATTTGAAGCTCATTTTCCATTTGCTTGATATGCTTATATACAACAACATTCTGTAGCTTGACCTATATGTTGGAAAATTCTATTTATTCTAATAGTTGCTTTATAAATAGCTTTCTCATTTTCATGTAGACATTCATATTAGATATCATTTGTAAGAGTGAACATATATGCTTTATGCCAGAAATTAGAATGCAAGTGTTCAATGTTTTGTTTTTAGTGTTCAGATATTTTTAGCGGTTCTTCATAATTGCCCTTTATCTAATTGAGGAAGTTTGTTTCAGTTCCTTATATACATGGTAATTTGTTAAAATTAGAATCTATGGAGGTATTTTTCTTAATTTTTTGTTGATAATATAGAGTATTGGTCCATGTTTGGTATTATAGTGTATTATAACTAATGTCAGACAAAATAAGTTTATAATGGAAAGAGAATTATTTAGCTCACAGCACCAGCTTCGCGTCGGCTCTGATAAGTGTTTGGCAGAAGCCCTGCTACAGAGGGAGAGAAGAACACGTGAAGCCGGAGAACCATCCAGGGGTCAGTATCAAGTCCAAAGCCTGTGAAAATGAAAAGGGGGTGTTTTTCGAAAGAGTGTTACCTGGCTCAAGCCAACACGGGATAGATAACAAAAAATACCCAGGGCGCATTCATGTGAATTGATGAGGATGGGGTGTGATTTAATGATGGAAACAAGGCTGGATCGCAGGTTGGACTGTGAGCAGCTGTCTCCATTCCCTCTGAGGACAGAGTTAGAGAGAGGAGAGCAATCCACAGGAACAATGTGTTAGCAGGTTAAATAACTTGAATTGTTGCTTATTGTTGCATAATAAAATTATCACCTTGGTAAAATCCTGGACACTTTGTCTACGGACGAGATCGGGCGGATTCAGGGTGGTATGGCCGTAGATGACACTTTGTCAATGGACACAAAGATATTTTTTAACAAAATTGAGTCTATTGTCCCTGTCTAAATAAATGTTTTCTTCTTTATTTACTTGAAAAGCAGAGTAACAGAGAGAACAAGAGTGTGAGAGAGCGCCTCCATTACTGGTTCGCTCCCAACAGGCTGCAATAGTCTGGACGGGCCCAAGCCAAAGTCAGGGGCCAGGAACTCCAGTCCAGTCTCCTGGGGGGTGGTGGGTTGATAAGTCCGGGCGTCCACTGCTGCCCAGCCCAGTAGCTACATTGGTAACAGGGTCACTGCAAATCAACCGACAGTTTAGTGTGGACTTTGGGTGTCCCAAACACTGGTAGAATCCTATGCCACAAAGCCTGCCTTTATTGTACCTTTTGGAAACTTGCTTTGTAATTTGCATAATGCCATAAAGGCACATACATGCCAGTCAGCTACCTTCATCATTGCCAAGGCTACCTGGAAATCCATTCTATGAAAGAGCTGTTTCTATGAACTTATTTGTTTGTCTATTTTTGCACATTTAGATAGGAGTTTTTTCATTCATTTTTGGCTTTGGTTTTTGGGATGAAGGAGGAACTGCTATTATAATTAATACTTCATAAACATCCTTGCAATTAAATCATTGATACATGAATGATTATTTCCTCTGAATAAATTCTAAGAAGTGAAAAAATAGTATCATATTCTTGTTTTTTTTTATTAATTACATTTTATTTTGTGACACAGTTTCATAGGCTCTTGGATTCCCCCTACCCCTCCCCGTACCCTCCTTCCATGGTGAATTACTCTACCTTATTGCAGTATTACAGTTCAAATCCAGTCATGATTCTTGCATTGCAAGCATGTACCATACATAGAGTCCAGTATCTTATTGTGCAAATAAATTCAAGGGTTTCTTGGGGGAACTATCTCTGGACTGAAGGCAGAGCTGGCAGAATATCATCCTGATCAATTAAGAGTCCCAACATAACATCAACAATAATTTACAACATTATGGAGTTAATTGACATGGTATTGAGTAATCAATATGTTAAAAAATGAAAGTTGTTAACCACATCCTGTGACTACTTCATTGACATTTCAATTTTAGTTTACATACAACCTGCTTCTATCCACCTTAAAATGGCTATAGGGTACTATCCACCTGTCTCATGTCTATTTTCATTTTAGTATTTAGCAGTTTATAGTGTTGAAGCATAATTTTTACTGAAATTGGCAGATTTTAGGATAGTCTAAACTGACTTTTAACTCTAACAAGGCATATGTAGAGATCCATAAATCCTCTGAGTACCATGTTAACTGCTTCTGAAGAAACAACCTATACAAAGACCATCATTATACCCCACTGCTTAAATGTCTTTCCTCCATCACATTACCACAGTGAAATTTAAGTTCCCAACACATGAGTCACTGGGCAAACATTAGAACTATATTAAGGGCCCGCATGGTAACCTAGCTGATAAAGTCCTTTCCTTGCATGCCAGGATCCCATATGGTACCTGTTCTAATCCCAGCAGCCCCACTTCCCATCCAGCTCCCTGCTTGTGGCCTGAGAAAACAGTTGAAGAAAGCCCAAAGCCTTGGGACCCTGCACCCACATAAGAGACCTGGAAGAAAATCTCCTGGCTCCTGGCTTCGCACCAGCTCAATGACGGTCATTGTGGTCACTTGGGGAGTGAATCAAGAACCTGAGATCTTCTTCTCTGTATATCTCACTTTCCAAAAAAACAAAATAAATCTTTTTTTTTTTTTTAAAGATTTTATTTATTTTATTACAGCCAGATATATACAGAGGAGAGACAGAGAGGAAGATCTTCCGTCCGATGATTCACTCCCCAAGTGAGCCGCAACGGGCCGATGCGCGCCGATCCGAAGCCGGGAACCTGGAACCTCTTCCGGGTTTCCCACGCGGGTGCAGGGTCCCAATGCATTGGGCCGTCCTCAACTGCTTTCCCAGGCCACAAGCAGGGAGCTGGATAGGAAGTGGAGCTTCCGGGATTAGAACCCGCGCCCATATGGGATCCCGGGGCTTTCAAGGCGAGGACTTTAGCCGCTAGGCCACGCCGCCGGGCCCCAAAATAAATCTTGAAACCATAGCATATAGTGAATTTTCCTGATTGATTTTGAGATATTATGTTAACCTGTATTCCTGAAGTAATATCTATTTGTTCACATTGCATTGTCTTTTTGTATATACTGAGTTTTTTGGTATTTTGTTAAATTTCAAATCTATGTTCTCAAAGGATGCTTATAATTTTTATATATTTAATGATTGGCAGATATTAGTATAAAATTTGTATGCATTATATATGATATATTTTATTACATATTATATGTAATATATAAAAATAAGTATATATAGTAATGAAAATGAACATTTTTGTGTTATGTCCTTTTTGTTACTCTTGATAATTTATGTGCCCTCTCCTAGCCTTAAGATATTTTCCCGAGTGTTTAGAAATTTACACAAGACCAGTTGTAAGCTTTATTAATGTTCCCTAGCATAACATTATTTTAGTGTCAGACTATTTTTGAATTGATTCAGTTCCTTATTTTTCTTTGGTTTCACTATTTTTTGTGTCTAATCTTTGCAGTTAAATGTCTTGTTATTTTTGATTCTTAAACTTTGATTATTTTTATGATGCAGGATTTTAAAGCTCTAAGTTTAACATTAAGTACTGCCACAGCAGAATCTCTCACATTTATTATGTCACATTTTTAATATCATTTAATTGGACTCATTTCTCAATTTCCTCTATATTTCAGCTTGACTCATGGAATATTTTTACATGACGTTTTTAATATCTAAGTATTTGGACTTGCTGGGGAAACATACCTAAATAAATACCTCCTCTAAATCCAGAAGATTTTTCTATAATGGTAGAAAAAAAGCAAGCAATTTTATCATTTAATAATCATTAATCAGAGTATGATGCATATCACAGATAATCTCTGAAGAAACTTCAAAGACAGAAAGAGAACTCCGTTTTTATATAGACAAGCTTCTTCAACCAGTTACATAAACACTGACTAACATTCAGGCAAAGGAACTCATTTATTTATCCTAGGTTCACTTGATAGTGGGGTGATTATCTATGTCAGAAAATCAGTTTTATTCAAAGAGCTCCATTTCTTACATGTTCATGATAAGAGGCAAATTTGAAACATAAAACTAGTTCCCAGCAAAGTTACAGTTCTATCTGTAGAATCCGAGCAAGGCTGGTGGTTTTTTAATTATTGTATTTCACAGAAATGAGTGCTAGCTCTTTGGTAAAGATAGCTCTGGGTTCTAAAACTGTGCAGAACCTTATCTGCTTTCAAAAACATTCAGATACATTTCAAGGTGTCAGAAAACAACTTAAAATCTCCAGTTTTATCATTCTGATGTTTAAGGGACAACTGGGTAGAAATTTCTTTCTATATTCAAGCGGAGAGGAGTGAACCTTATTTTATACTTGAATTTGCCTTTGCAATCTCTTCACCATACTGCTGTAAGATAGTAATATTAACATTGCAGTTTCCTCCTTATTTCTGCTGCTTGTTTCGCTTTCACTGGGAAAGTTGCAGCTGTGAAAATATATAGCAAATCCATAGCAAAGCGATTGTTCTAACAAAACAAAGTCAATTGCAAAGGACACATCAGCTCAACAGCTGTCAGATTTACTGAACAACAACAGAATTGGTAAACATCTTAAAATTCAGCATAGTATTTGTGATAGGAAATTCATCTTTGAATACATATCCATGGTGAATGGCTAATTCAATTTCTTCGTTAGCAACACACAGATATTTTTCTGAGTTCTATGCTAATTTTGCAAATTCTTGGGATAGCATTATTGCTTAAGTTTTTTTTTTAATGATTAGCTACCTAAGTATTGTTTGTTAGGACTATAAGAAATATTACCCAATGTCTTAGGATTAGCTTAACTCTCAATTTTTAACAAAATGTTTCCTTGCAAAAAATAACAAGACATTTCTCCTAAGTTTGGGTCAGTCACGTTAGTACCACCGTATTTATATGGATATTTACGCTCTTTAATATTGTTTCCTTAAATAATTTTTCTTAGATGTGAAACACTAAGAAACACGTGCCTTTCATCTTACTAAGAGGGATGCACTGAAACATTTCCTATATGTTACATTCATTACATGAATCAAAAACAAACAAACAAAAACAAATAGAAAACACAGAACAAAGCAAAAACCTTTAGAAAAGGTAATTAGGAAGGAAGAAAGTATATTTTGACTCTGAACATGAAAGGTCACAGACCACGATCAAAAGTCCTGGTTGGCTCAGGTATTTTGTAAAGTTCAGTGATTGGTTTCCAAGGGAGCTGTTCATATGAAGTAACAAACTTCTTTTTCTTCTTCTTTTTAATGGTGTATTTGTTAGCTTATATCTTTTTGTTGTTGTTGTTCAGCTAGACCATGTGATGCTAATTTATTTTGTCTACCCCAAGTTTTAGCTTGGACTTTACCTTCACTATCACCAGTAATTTAATGCAGTTATATTCCACTTTGTATTTTTAATAATATTACTAAGGAATCACAGGCCAGTGTGTGTGTGTGTGTGTGTGTGTGTGTGTGTGGTGTTCATTTTGCCTGTTCTCATAGCTTTTACAGATTGGAGAAAAATAAAAGGCAGTTATTACTCCTCCATCTTGCTTAATGACTATACATTCGATATACTAGATATTATAATTCTGATAATGTAGGGAAGAGGTTTTCTAAAAATAAAAAAAAATCACATTTTCTTTGTAAATAGAGATTCCGAAAATAAGAGATTCCATGAAATATTCCACAATATTCATAATGTTGGAGTTTTTGTCTGTTTGTTTTTTTTGTTTTTTGTTTTTTTGTTTTTTTAGCAGTTAGTTGAGATGCCTATATCCTATATTGGAGTTACTGAGTTTGAAATCTAGTTAAAACTCCTGAAGGCTAATCCTCAGAGGCAGTGGTGGTAACTGGGCTTCTACTCACTGTACAAGCTGAGCTCTTTTCTCCTCGCTTTGCCTGTTTCCAGATGTTGCAGTCGTTTAAGGAGTGAATAACTGAATGGGAGCTCTTTCTCTCATTCTATCTTTCTCTGCCTCCATGCTCATCTCTATTTTTCTCTTTTTCTCTATTTCAGCCTCAGAAGTAAAAGTAAATTTTAAAAAAATCAAAATGTTTGGCATTGCTATTATGGAGTTAATCTTGCAATCTGTTTATACAGAAGGTTAATAAAGTATTTGCATATTATTTTATTTACATTATTTCAAATAACCTGAAATTGAATGTATTTTTTTCCAGAATAATCCCCCAAAATTGCAATTGATCACAACTCTCACTAGCTAAATGCCTTCCATAATTAATGCAAATTTGACAAAAGAAGTATTCATTAACTTTTATAAGACACAAATGTAATAGGAAATTATCTAAAAATGACACAAACGATATTCAGACCTGAAATAAGTTACAATATCCTATGACTGTAGTCCACTCAGCTTCATCTACCACCTTTTTGATTAAAAAGAAAAAAGTACGAAGAAAAATAACACGAAAGACTAAACCTAAAGCTATTTCAAATAGAAGACAAATTGTTCTTGCTGCTACAAGAGAAGTACTTCTTAAAGTTATTTTCCCTAATTCTGGCTCTTAAGCTTAAGTAGAAATTCCAATGAAACTAAGTGATTACATTTTAATTATAACCTACTTTTCAAACCGGGTAGATTGGCAGAACTCCATGCACTTAATAAGTAGCTGTATCTCCTGACATACATTCAAGCTAGCCATGGTTATTGCACACATACTCAATGAATATTTCCAATTAAAGCAGCTGGCTCTATAGATAGGTTAAGGGAAAAACAATTTATTTCTTTCACTAGTCTCCTGAAGTTTTTAAATGTGAAAGCAAAATGGCATAATTTCTCAGTATAAATAGAGCAATATGGACATTGAGAACAAAACATTTTTAAAGGTCTTGGCTTTTTATTCCTAAACTAATAATCAGACATGTGACATACATTGAGAATGGCATTTTGGATTATTTATTTATTTAAAGTTATTTTTAAAAGAGTTGTTTATTTTTGTTGGAGAGTCAGATTTACAAAAAGAAGTAATGACAGAAAGACCTTCCCTGTGTTAGTTCACTTTCTAAGGGCTGCAGTGGCCAGAGCTGAGCCAATCCAAAGCCAGGAGCTTCTTCTGGGCCTCCAGGCTTTGGGCCATCCTCTGCTGTTTACCCAGGTTACAAGCAGGGAGCTGGATGGGAAGTGGCACAGCCAGGGTACTAGCCAGTACCCACATGGAATCCCAGTGCATGTAAGGTGAGAACTTTAGCCACTAGACTACAGGTCTGGGCCTTGGATTATTTATTTTTACTAAATCCTCTTCTATTTGTAAAGAAAGGCCTGAAATTCATGTATGAAAAATTCATATTGCTGTAGATATTTCAAACTTAATGTGATAGCTTTGTTATTTTTCATGTTTAATAAACCATGTTATTTCTCTTCTCTGTATAGATACTTAAATCTGATCTTACAGTCAAGATAACTAACTCCTTTGTGTATTAATAAATCTAGATTATAACGAGAAGGTAAAATCTATAATGAAAGCTATTTTAAGCAAAATAAACATAATTTGTTCATTGTACTCAATCAGAAAGCATTATATTTTAAAGATTTATTTTCATTTATTTGAAAAATGGAATTACAGGAAGAGAGTGGGATAGACAGAAACAAGAAAGGTCTACCATCTGCTGATTCACTTTCCACCTGGCCCTAATGATGCTCAGGATTGGGCCAGGTGGAAGACAGGAGCGAAGAACAACCTCTGAATCTCTCGTGTGGGTACAGGGGATGGAAAACTTAGGCTGTCTTCAGCTGCCATTCCAGATACATTAGCAGCAAACGGCCTGCACTCAAATCTGTGCCCAGATGGCCTGCTGGCACCATAGGTTAACCCATAATACTGCAACATTTGCTCCATCAAGCAGTATTTTAGCAAATCAATAACTAGAGAAAGGGTATCATAAAACACTAAGAAAAACAAGGAAAGGCTAGCATTGTTGCACAGAAGGTCAAGGCCGATCCTCAGTGCTGGCATCCCATTTGAACACTGGTTCAAGTCCTGGCTGCTGTGCTTCTAATTGACCTCTCCTCTAACATGCCGGATAAAGCAACAAAGCAAGGCCTGGTGCTTGGATCCACGTAATCCTTTTGGGAGACCCAGATGCAGCTTCTTTCCCTCAGTTCATCCCAGCACTGATCATTATGATCACTTGGGCTGTGAACCAGCAGACAGTCAATTTCTTTGTCTACCAGTCTCTGTCACTCGACTGAAGTCAGCAGGCAGGAGTCTCCTCTGGGTCTCCCACGAGGTTGCAGAGGCCCAAGGCTTTGGGTTGTCCTGGACTACTGTCCCAGGCCACAAGCAGGAAGCTGAATGGGAAGTGGAGCCATCAGGATACAAACTAGTGCCCATAATGGGATCATGGTGAGTGCAAGGTGAGGGCTTTAGCCGTTAGGCTTTTGTGCTGGGCTTGTTGAAATAAGTTTCTCCTTTCAACGTTTAAACAGAAGTTTGATTATACCATTAGTTTATACCAATGGTTTATGCTATTTTTGGTCACTTGAAGACTCATTTAGCTGGAGTAAAATTATCATAAATGATGAAATTTCTTTTTTTATTTTTATCCTTATTTTTTAGTTTTCATATTTAACAATTTTTAACATTTAGCCATGTTCACCTAAATTTTAGATTAATTTATTCATTTGTACTATTTTTCTTCAAAATAGAGATAGTAACATCACAGATTCATGACAGTGATATTAATAGGGCGAAAGAAGGAAATGTTACTTACATGGTATAATTCAGTGAAGCAATATGCATAATTATATATCATGTTATATTCCCCACAAATTATATATTCTTTGCTAAATTCTAGCAATAAGATAAATTCTTTATCTTTCTGAAACTTGATTCTTTTCCCCTAAATTTGTGAAGAACATCCTTGTTATTTCCATTTGGATTGCACTGAATGTTTTAATTGCTTTTGGTATTATGGACATTTGATAGCATTAAATCTTCCAATCCATGAACATGGAAGATTTTCCATGTTTTATGTTTTCTTCTTCTATTTTTCCCCTTAACGTTTTACAACTTTTATTGTGGAGATATTTTATATTCTTGTGAATAGGACTGGTCTTGGAAATTCTTTCCAAGCCAGAACACTACATGCACGTGAGATTGCTATTGAATTTGTGTAGTTCTATATCCTGCAGCTTTACTGAATTCTCTTGTGACTTCTAATAGCTCCACATATATAAAAGATCATACCATCTGCAAAGAGGGATAATTTGAAATCCTTTATCCTTCTGTCCCTTTTTTTCCTATTTGCATACCTTTGATTTCTTTTCTTTGCCTAATGGATCTGACTAAAATGTCCAGAAATACATTGAATAATAATCACAATTCCATGCATTCTTGTCAGGTTTTGGATCTTAATGAAAACGCTTCCAGATTTCCCCCATTCAGTGTGATGCTGGCCGTTTGTTTGCCACATATTGCCTTGCTTGCTTTGCAGCATGTTCCCTCTGAACCAAACATTTTAAAGGTCTTCATCGTGACAGGATGTCTGTGTCTACGGAGATAACCATATGGCTTTTATACTCCATTTTGTGAAGTATGGCATTTATTGATTTGTGTATGTTGAACAATCCCTGGCATAAAACCCACTGGAGGAAGGTGATTATTTTGTTGGATGTGATGCTAGATATCTTTTGTTGCTATTTTGCTTAGGTATTGGCATTTATATTCATCAGGGATATTGTTTATAGTTCTCTTTTTATTGTATCTGTTTGGTTTTGGGATTAAGGTCATGTGAGTCTCATAAAATGAGTTTGACTTGCCTTTCAATTATTTTGAATAGTTTTAAAAGAACTTTTATTAGTTCCCTTTTAAAAGTTTTGTAGAACATAGCAGTAAAGCCATCTTGTCTTGGGAGTGCTTTGGTTGGGACGTTGTTTTATTTCTGACTCAATTTCAGCCTTGTTATTGGTTTATATAAGTTTCTATGTCCATGTGCTTCACTTTTGGTAAATTGAACGCTTTCAGGAATATATTTCCTCTAGATTTTCAAATTTGACATGAAGCTATTCATCATAAGTCTTAAAAATTCTTATTTGTGGGCCTGGCATTGTAACCTAGCAGTTGAAGTCCTCTCCTTGGATGCATTAGGATCCCATAAGGGTGCTGGTTCTAATCTTGGCTGCCCCGCTTCCCATCCAGCTCCATGCCTGTGGCCAAGGAAAGCAATTGAAGATGACCCAAAGCCTTAGGACTCTGCACCCACATGAGAGACCTGGAACAGGCTCCTGACTCCGTCTTTGCATCGGCTCAGCTCTGGCCGTTGTGGTCACGTGGGGAGTGAATCATCGGCTGGCTGGGAGATCTTCCTTTTTGTCTCTCCTTCTCTCTGTAGATCTGACTTTCTGGTAAAAATAAAATAAATCTTAAAAAAATCTTATTTCTGCTATGTCAGATTTAATAATTTTTCTCTTGTTATTTTACTAATTTTGGGTCTTATTTTTTTTCTAGTTCATTTATATGAACAGTTTATCTTTTTTTTTCAAAAGTCAACTCTTAATTTCACGAATCTTTGTATAGTTTTCATGATTTTTTAATTTCTTCTTTAATTTTTAATAGGCTTTTTATCCTAATTTTGTTATAATTTTTCTTGTTTTTGAGATAGATTTAAGAATATTTGTACCTTTCCAATTTTTTTGATGTAAACACTAATTACTAATTCATGTATCTCTTCAAGCTCATTAGCATTTCCTTATAATATTCAATTTCCTCTGGGTACATTCACATTTATGATAAGCATATCTTTTTTATTAAATTGACCCTTTGATCATTATATAATGACCCTTTTTCTCTTTTACATTTTTCTTTTTAATATCTATTTTTTCTGATACGTGTAGTTACTCTTGTTTGCTTTTGATTTCCATTTGCATAGCATAACAGCGTATTTCTTTACTATTCTTTCACTTTCAGGATGCATGTAACTTTATTGATGCATTTGTTTCTTATCAGTAACATATATTCGAGTCTTCTTATTTTTCTTTTCTTTATTCATTTTAATCCTTTCAGTTACTGTCTTATATGGGAGACTTTAGTTCATTTATATTCAAGGCTATTATTGAAAAGTAATGACTCGGGACTCGCAAGATGGCCGACATAGGAAGATGGATGTGAGGGAGCTCACAGACAGAGAGGGATAGAACGCGACAAAAGCGTAAGTGGAGCAGCATAGACCTGCAGGGAGAGGAGCGTGAAGTTACCAGGACAGTGTGGAGCCAAAAAAATCCACAAAATTCGGAAGAGCAACCAGGAAAACAAACGAGACAAGGCAGGGAAGACGGTGTTCCGCTCCAGACCTGCTGAGTCACAGCCGCTGGGAGCCGCGCCGGGAGCCGCGCTGGGAGCCGCCCCTGCAGCCGCACGAGACACAGCAGCCACAGAAACCTCCGGCAGCCGCCATACCCGCCACAGACCCTGACCCGCCGCAGCCGCCAGGAGCAGCACCCACGGCGAAAGTCCTCACCAGAGGCAGAGGCAGACTGCAAGAACTTGAGGTTTGAGGGAGCTGGGTAGGGGCAGCAGTGGGTCGGAGGCTCCGGGAGTTAACTCTCCAGCGGCAGGCACAGACCCTGAACATCCTTGGTACTCATCTCCCCACCCCTCCACCCGCTCCCCCCCCCCCCGGGCGACTCCAGCCTCTGGGGACACAAGGCAAGTGCCTTAAAACTGCCAAAACTGTCTTGGAGTTGACGCACAGCGGTCCTGTGCGCTGAGGAGAAAGGCAGAAGGCACACTGAATACTCCCCCGTGCCTTGCAGACTGGCACACAGCTAGGCGGTACTGATCCACAGGAACCCACACCTCTGGACTGTGCGGACCCGGGTGTGCCTCTGGGCTGGGCGGTCCTGTGCAAGCGCTGGGGCGGTCCCCTGCACTCGGGTGGGCGGTCCCGTGCTGCTGGGGTGGGCGGACCTGCGCAGGAGGCGCTTCTAGAGAGCATCTGGAACAACCCACGCCCTACAGTCCTGTGCTTGGAAAACACACCAGGAGGGCACTGCGGACCCGCGTGCAGGAGGCGTTCCCAAAGAGCGCCTGGAACCTCCACGCCCTGCAGTCCCTGACACTGGGGACACACTGAGAAAGCACCTAGAATCCTCTGTGCCCTGTGTTCCTGCGCAAAGGGGGCGCACACAGAGTGCCTTCATTCCCCCACGTCCTGTGGTCTCATACGTGTAGGGGACAAGCTGAGAGTGCGCTTTGAGTCTGCTGGGCCTTGGAAGTGGCGCCCTGTGGTCCAGTGTACTGGAGACGCACCAAAAGTGCCTTGAAAATTCCCGCACCCTGCTACTCCACGCCTGCACGCTCGGATCTCTACAGGATAGCGCTTGGAGACCCCTCAGCAAGCTGGTGCCTGGGTCTCTCAAAAAACAAACACTAGACTAGGGTGAGAATCCAACAACACCTTGGGCCACAAATATGGGAAGAAATAAGAGAGTTAGTGACGTAGACACAGCTTGCTCCGCCCCAAAAAGCCACCATAAAGCTTGGTCAATCGCAGAGATTACAGATGAAGAAATTGAAGACGTCTCTGATAAGGAGTTCAGAAAAATAATTATAAAACTCTTCAGAGACAATGAAAAGCGATGGGACGAGCTCAAAGATTTTAAAAACCACATAGTCACAGAAACAAAATCGCTCAAAAACGAGATCCTAGACTTGAAGAACAAAGTTGAGAGCTTAGGCAACAGAATTACAGCAGCAGAAGACAGGATATCCGACTTGGAAGATTCCCAGAATGAAAACAGGCAGATTATTAACCAACTAGAGTCACAACTACACAAGGCAACCAAGACGATCCAAGAGATGAACGACAACATCAAGAAGTCAAATATCAGAATAATGGGGCTCCCAGAAGGAGTGGAAAGAGAGACAGGCATACAACCAGTACTTGAGGAAATTATGCAGGAGAACTTCCAAAATACCTGGAACATGAACCCAATCCAAATTCAGGAAGGCCAGAGGACTCCCCACAGGGTGGACCCAAAACGATCCTCCCCAAGACACGTGGTAATCAAGCTACCCTCCAATGAATACAAAGAAAGAATCCTAAGGTTAGCACGAACCAAAGAGAAGCTTACATTTAGGGGCAGGACCATCAGAATCACTGCCGACTTCTCAGAACAGACGCTCCAGGCAAGAAGGGAGTGGAACAAAATCTTTCAAGTACTGAAAGAGAACAACTGTCAACCAAGAATACTCTACCCAGCAAAGATTTCATTTGTATACGAGAACGAAACTAGATACTTCCACAGCAAAGAGAAATTAGAAGAATATGCCAACACAAAACCAACTCTACAAAATCTCCTTAGAAATGCGCTACTCCCAGAGAAAAAGGAAGCAAGCCATAAGCAAGGATGGCAATCAGGGAGATCTCAATAAAGTCCATCCACAGAAACGACAATCAATTACCAACAACCTCAAAAACACAGGCATATGTCACGGCAAAATTATAATTTCTCAATATTAACCCTCAATACAAATGGCTTAAATTCATCACTCAAAAGGCACCGATTAGCAGACTGGGTTAAAAATCAGGACCCAACTATATGCTGCTTGCAAGAAACACATCTAACCAGAAGGAACTTCAGGAAACTTAAAGTGAAAGGGTGGAAACAAATATTCCATGCCAATGGACGAGAAAAAAAGGCTGGTGTGGCAGTCCTATTCTCAGATGATACGGACTTCAAAGTAACAAATGTCAAAAAGGACAGGGAAGGGCGCTACATCTTCTTGAAAGGGAGGATCCAACAAGAACCAATCGCCATTCTTAACATTTATGCTCCTAGCCCGGATGCACCCAGCTACGTGAAACAACTACTTTTGGACTTAAAGGGAGACATAGATGAACATACGATAATTCTGGGAGACCTGAACACCCCACTAACACCAATAGATAGATCAACGCAGCAAAAGCTCAACAGAGAAACCACAGATCTCACACACACAATAGAACAACTGGACCTAGTAGACGTCTATAGAATATTTCATCCTAAGGCCACAGACTACACCTTCTTCTCAGCAGTGCATGGCACCTTCTCCAGGATAGACCACATAATAGGACACAAAGCAAGTTTAACTAATTACAAAAATATCAGAATCGTACCATGTACCTTCTCAGACCATCACGGAGTGAAACTGGAAATCAACAACTCAAAATGTCCCAGGAAACATGTAAACTCCTGGAGGCTGAACAATATGCTATTAAACGAACAATGGGTTAGAGAAGAAATTAAAGACGAGATCAAAAAATTTATGGAAATCAACGAAAACCCAGATACAAAAGTCCAAAACTTATGGGACACCGCCAAAGCAGTGTTGCGTGGTAAGTTTATTGCAATAAGCGCGCACGTCAAAGCCCAAGAAAGGCAACAAATGCAAGAATTAAGGACACACCTCCAGGAACTGGAAAAGCAACAGCAGAAAGACCCCACAAACAAGAGGAAACAAGAAATTATCAAAACAAGACAAGAACTAAACCAGAAAGAAATTAAAAAAACCATTCAGAAAATAAATGAATCAAAAAGCTGGTTCCTTGAGAGGATAAACAAAATAGATACCCCATTGGCCCGATTGACAAAGAAAAAACAAGACAAAGCAAGAATTAGCAGTATCAAAGATGAAAAAGGCAACATAACAACAGACGCTACTACCATTAAGGAAATAATTAGAAATTATTACAAAGAACTATATGCCAACAAATTCGATAATCACTTGGAAATGGAAAGATTCCTAGACTCCCACCACTTACCAAAACTCACCCCAGAAGCAACAGAAGACCTGAATAAACCCATTACTGAATCAGAGATAGAATCAGTGATTAAAGAGCTCCCAACAAAGAAAAGCCCAGGCCCAGATGGTTTTACCACAGAATTCTACAAAACATTCCAACCAGAGCTAACCCCAATCCTTTACAAGCTCTTCAAAACAATAGAAAAGGAAGCAACTCTTCCAAACTCATTCTATGAAGCCAATATCACCTTAATCCCCAAACCAAATAGAGAATTAACAGAGAAGGAAAACTACAGACCGATCTCCCTGATGAACGTTGACGCTAAGATTCTCAACAAAATCCTAGCCAATAGAATACAAAAAAACATCAGACAGATCATCCACCCAGACCAAGTAGGTTTCATCCAGGGAATGCAGGGATGGTTCAACATAAGAAAATCCATAAATGTGATACATCACATCCAAAAACTGAAAAACAAAAACCATATAATAGTATCAATAGATGCAGAAAAAGCCTTCGACAAAATTCAACACCCCTTCATGTTAAAAACCCTAACCAGGGTGGGGATAGAAGGAACAATCCACAACATAATCAAAGCAATATATGAAAAACCCAATGCCAGCATCATACTAAATGGAGAAAAACTGGATCCCTTCCCACTGAGATCTGGAACAAGACAAGGCTGCCCACTATCACCACTGCTATTCAATATAGTCCTAGAGGTACTTGCAGAAGCCATAAGACAAGACAAAGAAATCAAAGGAATCCAAATTGGAAATGAAGAAGTCAAGCTTTCACTATTCGCAGACGACATGATTCTCTACATAGAAGAACCAAAAAACTCAATACAAAGACTCCTAGAACTCATACGAGAATTTGGCAGAGTGGCAGGATACAAGATAAATGAACAAAAATCAACAGCCATGGTGTATGCAAATGGCCGCAAGATGGAAGAAGATCTAACCAACAAGCTACCATTCAAAATAACAGAGAAAAGCATGAAATATCTGGGAATAAATTTAACCAAAAGCGTAGATGACCTTTATGAAGAAAATTACAAAACACTCAAAAATCAAATAGAACAAGACCTCGAAAGATGGAACAACATTCCATGCTCCTGGATAGGCAAAATTAATATCATCAAAATGTCTATACTACCAAAAGCAATATATACATTCAATGCAATCCCAATCAAATTACCCACAGCATTCTTCATCGAACTGGAAAAAATGATACACAGATTCATCTGGAAACACAAAAAACCACGAATAGCCAGAACCACTCTGAAGAACAGGCACTTAACAGGGGGAATCACAGTACCGGATCTATGGACATACTATAGGGCAGTGGTCATCAAAACAGCCTGGTACTGGCACAAAGATAGAGAGGAAGATCAGTGGAGCAGAATAGAAACAACAGATGGAAACCCACACAGATACAGTCAATTAATCTTCGACAAAAAGACAGACAACAACCCAAGCAAATGGAAAGGTCTGTTCAATAAATGCTGTTGGGACAACTGGTTAATAGCCTGCAGAAACAAAAAGATAGACCCACATCTCTCACCATACACCAAGATCGAATCTAAATGGATAAAAGACCTAAACCTACATCCAGAAACCTTCAAACTTTTGGAAGAAAATGTTGGAAACACACTGCAACACTTAGGGGTAGGCCCTCACTTCCTAAAAAAGACTCCAAATGCAGTAGAAATCGAGACCAAAATAAACAATTGGGACCTCATCAAACTAAAAAGCTTCTGTACAGCTAGAGAAACAATCAATAAAGTAAAAAGGCAACCCACAGAATGGGAGAAGATCTTCGCACACGACATAGGTGATAGAGGGCTAATCTCCAGAATATACAAAGATCTCCAGAGAAACCAAAACACCAGAACAAACAAACTGCTCAAGAAATGGGCACGGGAAATGGGCAAACACTTCACAAAAGAACAAACCCAAATGGCAAACAAGCATATGAAAAAATGCTCAAGTTCCCTGGCAATAAGGGAAATCCAAATGAAGACAACAATGAGGTACCACCTAACTCCAGTAAGGATGGCACACATACATAATACCACCAACACTTGCTGGCGAGGATGTGGGGAAAAGGGAACCCTTCTCCACTGCTGGTGGGAGTGTAGACTTGTACAGCCTCTATGGGAATCAGTTTGGCGAATACTCAAACAACTGAAAATCAACATACCATATGATCCAGCAATAGCACACCTTGGGATATATCCAAAACATCTTCTACTCAAGAAACCAACATGCACACCTATGTTCATAGCAGCACAATCTACGATCGCAAAAACCTGGAAGCAGCCAAAATGCCCATCAGTGGAAGACTGGCTAAGAAAGTTATGGTTCATCTACTCCATGGAATACTACTCAGCTATTAAGAAAAACGAAATGCAATTCTTTGTGGACAAATGGGCCCGACTGGAATCCATCATGCTAAGAGAAATGAACCAATCCCAAAAGGTTAAATACCACATGTTTGCCTTAATCTGAGATGAAAAGAGAACAACTTGGAAAATAGTACCTGTATATTGTAATATTAGTGCAATCTCTTATAACCTGTATCCAATGCAATAAGATAAGGCGATATAATCTATAAACCAACAATTAATGTCAGAATACTTAAGATCTACATCGAAAATCTGTAAAACCTACTATACCCTCAATACGCTATGTTAACCTGTAATGGGGGGGAGTGCAGGGAAATCTTTCAGGACCATAAAAAGAGAGAGAAAAAAGTACAATATAGCCTATCAAGATCAAATCTGGTAATTCATAGATAACAGACTCAAAGTGGCACTAAACAACAATAAAACTACTATACCAATGCATGAGGGGGGAATCGGGTGCGATCCTGACAACCTCTTAACAGGAGGTCATGTGCGTGGAGCAGGGGAGCACTCCAGGGTGGAGCAGGTGGTAAGGAGAAAGCCTGGATCCCAACCATGAAGACTCCCAGACCTTCACCACAAACTATTAATACGAGCAACAAGGACTATATCCCAACTGCCAAGGAGGCCACAGGGAATTGGATGCCCTCGGAGGCCGAGTACTCTGAGGTCACCCACCCCCAACCGGAGCTTCCACAGGGGATGGAAGAAGTCCAAACACTACAGTGCAGAAACCAACGTCATCGGAAAGACAACCAGAAGCCCTGAGTGGTCTGCAGAAACAGAAGAACAATAAACGTCCTTCCGGACCAGGGAGGAGAGCTTTCTCTGGTCCGAGACTGGCTCCACCTCTGGACCCCCCCTCCCTCGCAATGACCATCGGGATCGCTTCGAAAACCCCTCACAGCAAACAAACAATCATACAAACTAAAAAAAAAAAAAAAAACCTAAAATAAATAAACAACAGAAAGTAGAACTTGAAATCTGACAGGAAAGAGCTGGCATGGATTGGCTCATGCCTCGCTGGGTGGGTCACAAAGATTAGTTTTACTCCTCACCATGGTGCTGAGGATTTTCCTGCACACTCCCCCCCCCCAAAAAAAAAAAAAAATGTTCTGCACCTAAAATGTTGACATATATCTTGTTAGAGTTACAAGCCAGTCTGGATTATCCTAAAATCTGCCAAGATCAGCAAAATTTTACTTCAACACAACAACTGGCTAAATACTAAGATGAAATGGACACGAAACAGCTGAATGGTGCCTTATGGCCATTTTAAGGTATAGAGCAGCCGGTCCTGTATATGAACTAAATTGAAATGTCAATGAGCTAATCATAGGTTGTGGCTAGGACTTGTTTTCCTTATTTTTTTTTTTTTTTCTTTTTAATACACTGGTTACTCAAAACCATGTCAATTCCATAACATTGCAAATTGCTGTTGATGTTATATTGGGACTCTTAATTGACTGTGATGATATTCTGCCAGCTCAAACTTCAGACCAGAAAAGGTCTCCCCAAGAAACTGTTCAACCAATCTGGACAATAAGTAGCTGGACTCTATGCTTGGTATATGTTTGCAATGAAAGAATCTTGATTGAATTTGAACTGTAATACTGCATCAAGGTGGAGGAATCCACCGGGGGGAGGGGAGGGGGAGGGAGGGGGGGATTCCCAGAGCCTATGAAACTGTCACATAATGCAAAATAATTAACAATAAAAAAAAAAAAAAAAAACAAAAAAAAAAAAAAGAAAAGTAATGACTCAGTCTGGGTGTTTATCCATTAATATTCTTACTGCTTGAATAGCCTTTCTTTTCATTTATTATGGGCTTCCTGACTTTCTTTAATGATGTTGATTTACTTTTTCTTTTTCTATTTCTGGTTCATCCATAAGTATCATCTCTAAGGATGGATGGGCGGTGGCCAATTCTCTCATTTCCTTGTCTTTGAAGATATTTATTTCATTTGGAATTCATGTGCCTTATCCATTTGGATCTCCGTATCTTTTTAAAAACTGGGACATTTTCTACTATTACTTCATTGAATCCGTTTTCAAAACATTTTTGTTTTTCCATTCTTTCAGGAATTCCTAAGATCTGTATATTTGGTCATTTAATGGCATCACTATTTTAATTCTTTCTAGTTATTTCTCCTTTCCCTCCTTTTTCATTATTTGACCAAGACTCTTCAAAATACCTGTCTTCTAGACATGCTAGTCTTCTTTTGTCTCATCTAGTCTGTAAAGTCTTTCCGCTGTGTTTTATTTGACATATTAGGTATTTCCTTTTTAGTATCTACTTCTATCCAACTTTCTTGTCCATGTCATGTACTAATTTCCTTATTTCATTGATCCTTTAATCTGTATTTTTTAGTTACTTTACAACTATTCTTTCGAATTCTTTTCAGGCATTTTATTGATGCTTGTTTCTTCACAGTTCAATAAGATTGCATTATTGTGTTCTCTTTGGTCTGTCATGTTGTCATCCTTCTTCATGTTTCTTGTGTTTGTACATTGATTTTTGTGCATCTGAGTGATGTCTTACCTATATCACTTCTAGAGGATGGTTTCTGTCAATTATAGGTTTTATTCCTGTAGATGTGCCCTGGGTATCAGTAGAAATCCTAATCCACCTTTTGTTCTACTTAGATTGTGGGATATATTCCCCCTATGCATTTATTCTCAGTAATTACTGGTAGCTTTAGTAGTGAAGTGCACTGTTTCTGCAACTCAGTGTGGTCACTAAAATTCCTGCTACTCAGTTCTCCAGCCTTCCATCAGGGATAGACTGGCATGGTAAGCTTCTCTGGTATTGAGAGAAGCCATGATGACAACTTGCTTATTCCAAGCACATAGATTCCAAGCCAGTATCCAAGTCAGGCAGCAGAGTTGCTGAGTACATGCTGGCTCCAGGAACTGAGTGTGTGTAGACTCTCTTAGTTGATCCCCAGATTTATAGTAATGTATATAGTAATGCTAGGTGGAGGAGGGAGGTCTCAGATATGTTATCTGAGTGAATAGCTGGGTTTGGCTTTATACCAGAAAACAAACTCTTTGGGGCCACTCCCTGTGTATTGCTTACTGATTTGGATTGTGTGGTTACTTCAACCCAAGAAACAGTACTCAAAAATCTGATAGCTTCTGTGTGCAGGATTACTGCAGGTATCCCTGAGGACCATACTGAACCTGAGCAAGATATGTCTTCTCTAGAACAGCAATATTCCCAACAAGTCATAACATTGTACTATTAGGCTCAGTACGACCACCACTCTTAGGAATACTTGACATTGTTTTTTTGTTGTGCTAGATGAAGAAGCTCCTAAGTTTTAGACCTGAGCTCTAGGAATGTACACTGAAAGGGTCCAGGACCACTCTTTTTAGTTAGAGTTGGAGCCTAGACTGATGGTTGAGATAGGTGTGGTAGAATTTCTCTGACTGCAGTTTTCATGTATGGGATGATGTTGGTGCCAACTGATGTGTTCCAAGCCCTTCCTTTACCATGTGCCAATGTAAACTACTTGGTTCACAGCTCAAAGTGAGCTCAGGTGCTAGTGAACTCCATCTACTTTATGTAAACACAAGCCAGAGTGCCAACTGTAATATTCTTTCTATCTCCACTTTGGGAAGAGTTGCCAGTGCTCCAGAAACTCTGAACATCATTGTCAGATCATGTACATGGAACCCAACCGCAATCTTGGATGTGTCTAACTAGTCAGCAGAAGTGTTGTAGGGGTTGTCCCAGCTGTCGTGCAACTATCATCTACTGTAGTACAAAGCACTGGGAAGGCCCGAGCTACAGGGCTGACTCGGTTTTTTTGCATCTTGTTGCATCTGTGGATCTCCATCCATTCTACTACAATATAGGGGTGTCCTTGGGCTCATGAAATGAACATAAGGATTCCTTGTGAATTAATCCCTTTTCATGGATGGAAGCGCTTTGCCATAATCCCTACTCTGCAAAGTGGTGGAAGGAACTGTGCAGCTGTCCACTTAGAAATCTGGGAGCCATGCATTTTCCAAGACTTTGGTTCATGGTGGCAGGATTTTTCTATGGGGAAAATCATTCCTATAGAAGTTGGTGTAAGTGGGTTTTGCCTGTTTTCCCTGGCTTTCCTTCTTTCTGACAATAGGAAGCTCCCTGGCTGAGCTAAGGCCCAGAACCTCAGATACAACACATGTTGGCCTTTTTTTTTTTTTAAAAGTATATATATGGGCTTGAATTTTTGAATTATGTGTTACAATTTCGTTTACACTGGAATTTCTGCCCAAACTCCCATCCCACGACAGATTTTCCCCATTTTACTTCAGTGGTATAATCATTCAAAAGGAATTATAATTCCATCATTTTCTTATTTAAGTGTACCCCACCCAACATTACTGGCACAGACAAAGTCAGACAGTCTAGCATCCCATTGTCTACACTTGTCCAAAAGTTTCATTGGGAATCCATCTTTCATCTGGAAGCAGGGATGCATGTTGCATTATTCCCCCACATCTGGATATGGAAGACCCCAGTACTCCATCATTATACATTTCCATAATTGAGAAGCTGTCAACCACTGGTATAAGTTAGAACAATAGCCTCAACAATAACAATGACAACAACAACAGCAACAAATTACAGCTCCATGAAAAACAAGCCACTGAGTAAACAACCCATGGGTGACAAAAAGGAAATACAAAGTCTCTTGGGAAAAATGATGCCACCGTATACTCCATGAGCCAGCAATGAATTTGACAAGAGAAAAGAGAGTATTTAGAATAAATAAAAACCAAAATAAAAAGCATCAAAACACATGGGATGCAGCCAAAACAAAGCAAAACAAAACAAAATAAAATCATGCTGGTTTCCTTATATAAGAGAGAACATATGGTATGTGTTCTTTTGTGATTGACTCATTTTATTGAGTGTAATGGTCTCTAGTTGGGACTACCTAGTTGTAATACAACCACTGTGGGAATCAATAAAGAGAATGCTTGGAGAATTGCAAATAAATCCGTTATATGACCCAGCTATCCTGCTCCTAGGAATATACCCAATAGAAATGAAATCTGCATATGAGAAGGGGTTATGTAATCCTATATTTGCAGCAGCACAATCCACAATAGCAAAGACATGGAAACAACCTAGATGTGCGTCCAAAGAAGAGTGGTTAAAGAAACGGTGCTACACCTACTCCATGGAACATTATTCAGCTATTGAGAAGAATGAAATTATACTATTTACAACTAGCCCTTGTTTTTTTTTTTTATTTTTTGCCTCTGCAACTTGCTAAATCTCTTATAGATGCCCACTACTTTCCTACTTCTCTCCTACTACCTTTGGTGCACTTGTTTAAACATTCACCTTACAAATACATGCTCTGCCATATATTTTGTATCTGTACATAGCCATCTTTCTGCTTTGTACTGGACTTCTTTGGTATTTTTTGATTTTGTACATAATGTGTATCCTCAGCCAGTTAGTTTCTTTTACTATGAACATTTTATGAAAGTTTTACTGAAAGAGTATTAAATTAACACAGTTAATCAAACACATTGCCTGACACTACTAAGTTTGCTTATACAAAACTATCCATTCCCTTTTCGCACTTTCTGCCAAGAATCACTAGGTCTTGTGAGTCATTTGCTTTGCTGAGACTGGCTGAAGAGGTGAGAAGTTTCACTTAGTGTCACGGGTTTCCATGGCTTTTAATGAAATTAATCTGCAAAAATCTAAGACTTAAGATTTCAACTGCTATGTGGGGTTATTTCTTTCCAAAATATTTTTCGTTTTTAGAGACATTGTCTTTCTTTTATGTTTTGGTTTGTAAATTTTGTTCTGTAGCTTTTTCTTTATTGACCTCAAAACCACTTCTAACTTTTTATATCTTCTCTTCCAATTATTTTTCTAAACCTTATATGTTTTTGCTTTACATACTTAAGACAGTCTCTCTAGATTGAGGCAGGTAGACAGTTGCTACAATCTAACTGAAACCAACTAAATAAGGCCATTATTTAAGTACCTGCCATATTTCAGCACTGAGGCCTGCACAATGACCAATGGCACAAGCAATCAGGGATCCTGACACATCCCTTTGTGGTCCTCAATTGTTTTATACATTCTGTGATTTTTCAGATGTCCCTAGTATCTTCATGAATCTCAATATTTATTTCAATGTAATGCATTACAATTTATAGAAATAAAACCACTTCAATAGAATTTTGATTGAAATATCTACTTGTTGTTTGCTTTGTTAGAATCTAGACTTAAAAAATCTCAAATCAGAATTTGTCAGATTTGCAGTAGGATAATTATGAGAATGCCAAAACATCCTTGTATTTCAACTGGCAGTAAACTGAATATGGGAGTGAAAATAACTTTGCATATAGAAGACTGCCTTTTGGAAATAAACATCTTTTGAAGCATCTAAAATCTGCCACTGGAAAAGGGCAGGCCTTTCCTTTGGCCTTTCTGCTGGGTATATTTATGTACTTATAAATTCTTGCTAATGTTTGTGCCCTGAATGGTCTTATCTAGATTCAAGAAAAAAAATCATATCATAACAATGGTATTTAAGAGCTGATTTAATTTGTTCTGCTCTAATTGTCAGAAAATTTGGCAATGGAAAAAAAAATGTGAAAGAAGAAAGAGGCCTAAAGATGTAACTGGTTCTTTATTTCTGTCCTTTTTTGTAGGTAGTATTTTTTTAAAGACTTCTTCTTTTTTGAAACACAGATTTATGGAGAGAAAGAAACACTGAGAGAGATCTTCGATCCGTTGGTTCATTCCTCAAATTGTTAAAACTGTTAGAACGGAGCTGATCTGAAGTCAGAAGCCTGGAGCTCTTTTATATCTTTCATGCTTGTGCAGGGACCCAGGTACTTGAGCCATGCTGTTTTCCCAGTACATAAGCAGAGAGCTGGGTTGGAAGAGAAGAATCTGGGACCCATGTGATACTGATGCTGCACCACAGGATTAGCCTGTTGAGTCACAGTGTGGACTTGATGATAATATCTTGACAACAGGTTTTTTATAAAGAAGGAATCAGACATTTCAAAATCGTGGCCTAGTATAGAGTGAAATTCCCATTGCAATACTAAATTCTCACTATTTAAATAGAGTATAATGTTGAACTTTAAATGCAAAATACAACACATTTTGCTTATTTTTAGCACACTTAGTTCACTATTTAAATTGGAATGATTGCCTTTCTATCATTGGCAAAGCTAGTAGGGGAGGCAAAATTGGAAAATTAAGCAGGGTCTGTCAGGTTTGTAAGGCTCAGCATTTACATTGTTAACACTACACTTTTTACTTCAGATTTCCAGAGCAACTCTAAGCAAGTAAAACAAGTATGTCATCAAATTCTTCAGGCTTTTGAGAAGAAATAGAGAACTGGAATTAAATGATCTTTAAAATAGGGTTTTAAATGTAGTGCGTATGAGATACATGCCCACTGCACACACTCAGTTAAACTACTATTTAAATTGATAGTTGTGGGATCTTACATAAGGAGTTAAACTTAAAACAATAAACGCTGTAGAAGAAAACATAAAAGACAATCTTCACAAAATCTGTTTGGCAATGGTTTCATGGATATGACACCAAAAGCAGGGAAACACAAATACTAATAAATTAAATTACATCGAAATAAAAAGTTTTTTTAAAGTAAGGGAAATGATTTTGTATAAGCAACTCCTGCCACCCAATAGTCAAACCAACAATAATAGTTATTTCCTGTTATCTTGGATGACAAGTAGATGAAAATTTTTTAATGACAATGTACAAATACCCCAAATTCAAGAATGATTCCTTGTCTCATATTATACTGTGTATATATTATTGAATTTAATAACCGTAGTTAATAATCATTACTGATATTGAATTTATCAATGAAATAATATTGGTGAGTTCAATGTATAGATGAGTTTACTAATATATCATCAGCAATAGTGCTGGCAATTTTATGTTCTAGTTCTTACTATAATAATAATCAAAAACTAATATTATCAGTAAATAATTGAAATCCTACAATGAATAAAGCACTACAGTCAGTACATGCAATATTTAACTAAGCTTCTTCTTTTTAAAGATTTTATTTATTTTTATTGGAAAGTTAGATATAAAGAGGAAGAGAGACAGAGAGGAAGATCTTCCATCTGATGTTTCATTCTCCAAGAGGCGGCAACAGCCGGAGTTTAGCTGAACCTAAGCTAGAAGACAGGGGCTTCTTCCAGGTCTCCCACATGCGTGCAGGGTCCCAAGGCTTTGGGCCGTCCTCGACTGCTTTCCAAGGCCACAAGCAGGGAAGCTGGATGGGAAACAGGGCTGCTGGGATTAAAACCAAAGCCCATATGGGATCCAAGGGCGTTCAAGGCGAAGACTTTAACCTCTAGGCCACTGCACCAGGTGCTAATTAGACTCTTAACATAATTCTATGATATATGTAATACTTTTCTTTCTCATATTTAAAAATTGAGAATTAAAAAGCTTAATTGGTGTGCCCAAAATCACTTAACTGATCTTATGATTTGAACAGTATTTGGAGTACTAAACTCATTTAAACACTTGAATCCTGAAATTTCATTTAACATGGATTATGGTGAAATTTTTTTTTTTTAAAGATTTATTTTATTTTTATTACAAAGTCAGATACACTGAGAGGAGAAGAGACAGAGAGGAAGTGGAGCTGCTGGGATTAGAACCAGCAGCCATATGGGATCAAGGCAAGGACCTTAGCCACTAGGCCACACTGCCGAGCCCCTATGGTGAAATTTTGATCCACTTATTTTGTCTGAAGATGTGGCTGATGGGAAGTGTTTGTATTGAATTAGCCTTCTAAAGTGGAATCTGACAATCAAAATATGTTGAAATTATTAGCACATGTCAGGCAGAAAGTTTTCTCTGCTTTCTGACTTGCCATCTTGACTAAACCAATGTGGCCCATCCACTCTTTTGCTATGAACCTTTGAACCGTAAATTAAAATAAACTTCTAGAATTATAAATTAGTTCTTTTTCAAATTTTTTTGTTATCAAAAGCTAACTATTACAACTTGAGTATTGTTATACAGGAGTAAGAACTAGTTTTTGTTCAACTCTAAATCAAGGTGCTCTGAAAAGTTTATTTTCTTTATCTTTTATTTTTTTTTCCTGGCCTTTTACTTCTGGGGAGAGAAGAATGTATTTGATTATCTGCAATTGGTTTTATTTCCACCTTCAATAAGCAGAAAATTGAGAATGCAGGGACTTTGCTAAATGTAATTATGCAACAAGGTAAAAGTGCAGAGGCAATCAGAGCTAGAATCATGTGTGAGAAAGTTTTAACATAATTTTATAGATTTTTATTTTTTTAAAAAGCTTGTTATTCACTGTTCTTATTCACTTACTTTTGTGCTTACAATGTTCATAGCATTATGGTGAAATTTTTTTTTAAAACATTGATATGAAATAAAGAGAGAACAAAGAGGAGTTGACAGGGAAAAAGATAGAAACAAAGAAGGAGAGCTGATTTCCTGTCTTCTGATTTTCTCCTTGATTGTTAGTAACACCCAGACTGAGCAACCTGAAGCCAAGAGCTGCAACTACTTCCGGACACTCAGCTTCTCGAGACATTATGTTCTTCCTCACAGGGTATTCAGCAACAAAAAGCTGTCATTGAAAGCAGAGCTGGGACCCACGCACTCTGGCATAGACACAGCAATCTGTCGCAGCTACCTATCCACTGCCCTGAATAAACCATAAGACAGAACTTACAACAAATGACTCCTGTCCTGAAGTAGCACACGTTCTAGCGGGAAACATACCATGATGACATGAGAGTCACAGTGTAATCGATTCCCTTAGATAATTGTTAAGGTCAGAAGTAGAATGTTGTGTCATAAAAAGGAAAGCTTACTACATTTATTCGTTTAGTTTCCCATTTCTTCCACAAAAAATATGGATTTGTTTCTACTAATCCACCACAAAGGAAATATAAAGTAGGCAGTGATATGAATATATATACTGTAAATAAACATATCAATTGAATGTATTCAGTGATTCCATTCAATACATTTAGGAAAAATGCATAATACATTAACCCTAATTAGTTTTAGTTCCTCTTTGCTTTGCATTTTTGTAACATATCTATGGGAAATTGTTTCCTCAACAGAAGGAACAGAGTGAAGTGTTTCTCTCCACCCATCATCCCTATAATTGAATATGACATTGCCAAGGTCTTCTGTGGATGATGCCAGCATTAGAGTGGGGATACTCATTTAGAAGTCATTTTCTCCTGTGGAGACCAACTCAACCTCAAAGGTAATGGATTACAACTATCAAGGAAATCCGTATTTACTTGTCTGTTTCCTCTAATGGGACGGGTGGTTGCCCAACATCATGTCATTTTCATTGCTATCTTTACTATCAGAAATGCTATCCATTTACTTGCAAGACATCTGTTTTTTCTATAGATTCATCATATTATCTTCCATTTAATGATAATCATCATTCTCAGATCTAGGATCAAAGATCAATAGCAATGGAATAAAAAAAGAGTATCACGTTTACATGGTTATATACTTCAATTCACTGTTGTTAGAAAACCTCTTTTTGAAAATGAATAAAAAAATACTGTTTGGTAGGCCAAGCTATGAGTCAGACTTAGCAACTGATAGTAATTTCCTGTTACTAGCAGAAACTGAACTGTGTTAAATATTCTTAAACTTCTCATCTTGCTGCACCTCTCAGGATGTAACCCTCTGAATAGTAAGCTCTGCTTTGACTATGATCATGTTTATTTAAAGAAGTTCTGCTAAAAATAGATGGCACTTAGGATTTCATTGAAATAATTGTAAGTGGACATGTGTGTGTATTTGTGTGTGTATGAAGATACTGTTCTTACAGTGTATTGACTTCTCAGGAAAATATCTTTATGTAAAAGCATGTGTTATATTTTGATTTTTATAATTTAGAAAGCAAATATTTGTATGTGTGAATGAAACATGTTATAGATAATAATAGTTAAATGTAATTCCATGGTACGAGCTTAGACCCTGGAGGTATTACTAATTTAATTAGTTATGGCTTTATGCTTATGGCAAATTTTTCAATACATTTTTATCACAGCATTCTCATTTGTAAATCAATATTTTATTTAGAAGAAAATAATTTCACTCATATGGTGGTTGTGAAGCTTAAGTTAGTATAAAGCTAACTTGCTCCATGAAGTTACTGTATAAATTTATTCACTACTAAAATTAACATTGACATGATTTTTAAAAATAACTTTGCTTAAAAGGCAGAATGATGGACTTGTGACTGTTTTTGCAGGACTGCACTATTGTTATGATGTAGGGGAAATAAGGGTGGAGGGGAGAGAGGGAGGATGGAAGGGGAAATCCCTGAGCCTAGGGAACTCTATCATGAAAAATAAAAAAAAATTAAATTTAAAAAATAAATGAATACATTTTAAAACTAACTTGATTATTAATGGAAACTAAAATCCTACTCTTTTAATACTGCTGTAATTTTTAATATTAAATAGGGATTGATTTTTGTCATTTTGTCTATCATATAGGCATTAAAATATTTTATTCATATAAGATACATTTAAATGGAAGCTTGGCAAATCATGCAATCACTCAGTAAACCTCTCTCTCTCTCTCTCTCTATATATATATATATATACTTTATATATATATGCATGTACATACATACATATTTATATAGACTGGAGATAGAGTATTTCTTCAGATGGAAAACTTAATCTTAAAAATATTGAGAATTATATTATTTTGACTCATAGAACATTAGTTTCTAAACTGAATTACCTACAGTTAATCTTCAGTTTTCCAAATGATAAACTGAAATAGAAACAATGCATCCACCAAATACAGGTGATTAATGACACTGAAAAACGGAATTAGCCTTATTTTATGAATTAATTCCGGGTCAGAACTCTGTTAACAGTGGAAAAGGAAAGCGCCTCTCTTGGAATGACTGATGGGCTAATTTTGTACCTTAGGTTGTCCACTTGTTCCTCTCCAGTATATGTTGATTTCACAGTCAGACATGGAAATGATCTTTGGTCTTGGTTGTTGGCTCCTTATACGATGAGAAGGGAAGGATACTGTAGGATTGGTACTATGAATTCTAACACCCTCCGGTTTCTAAAGAACTTGTCAGAATATGCATAAATGTAGAACATGGGATAACTATTTTTTTTTTAAGATTTATTCATTTTATTACAGCCAGATATACACAGAGGAGGAGAGACAGAGAGGAAGATCTTCCGTCTGATGATTCACTCCCCAAGTGAGCCGCAACGGGCCGATGCGCGCCGATCCGAAGCCAGGAACCTGGAACCTCTTCCGGGTCTCCCACGCGGGTGCAGTGTCCCAATGCCTTGGGCCGTGTTCGACTGCTTTCCCAGGCCACAAGCAGGGAGCTGGATGGGAAGTGGAGCTGCTGGGATCAGAACCAGCGCCCATATGGGATCCCGGAGCTTTCAAGGCGAGGACTTTAGCCGCTAGGCCACACCGCCGGGCCCAAACATGGGATAACTATTGACAGAATTGCTTAAAGACTATTTGAAAATGTAGATTTCTTATTCTCCTGGAGTGTATTTATTTCTTTTTTTTTTAATTATTTATTATTTAACTTCAGTAATTACATTGTATTATGTGACACAATTACATAGATACTTGGGTTCTCCCCACCCCTCCCCAAACCCTCCCACCATGGTGGATTCCTCCACCTAGTTGCATAACCACAGCTCAAGTTCAGTTGAGATTCCCCCATTGCAAGCGTATACCAAACATAGAGTCCAGCATCTTATTGTCCCGTCAAGTTCAACGGCTTCTTAGGTATACCCTCTCTAGTCTGAAGACAGAGCCAGCAGAGTATCATCCCAGTCAATTGAAAGCTCCAGCATACCATCAGCAAAAATTTACATCATTATGGAATTAATTGACATAGTAATGAGTAACCAATATGTTAAAAGTAAATGCGGGTTCCCAGTCACCTTCTGTGACCACCTCACCTATACTTCAATTTTAGTTTATACACAACATATAACATTCAAAACATAACATGTTATACATAACTACATAACATCATATCATCTTAAATTAAGGCAAACATGTGGTATTTAACCTTTTGGGATTGGCTCATTTCCCTTAGCATTATGGTTTCCAGTTTGGCCCATTTGGCCACAAAGAACTGCATTTTGTTTTTTTTTAATAGCTGAGTAGTATTCCATGCAGTAGATGAACCATAGCTTTCTTATCCAATCCTCTGTTGATGGGCATTTTGGTTGCTTCCATGTTTTTGCAATTACTGATTGTGCTGCTATGAGCATAGGAGTGCATGTTGGTTTCTCATAAAACAAGTGTTCTGGGTATATTCCTAGGAGTGCTATTGCTGGATCATACGGTATGTTGAATTTGAGTTGTTTGAATATTCTCCATACTGATTTCCATAGAGGCTGTACCAGCCTGCAGCCCCACCAGCAGTGGAGTAGGGTTCCCTTTTCCCCACAACCTCGCCAACAAGTGTTGTTGGTGCTTTTTATTCATGTGGGCCAGTCTTACTGGCGTTAGGTGGTACCTCATTGATGTTTTAATTTGGATTTCCCTTATTGCCAGGGAACTTGAGCATTTTTTCATATGTTTATTTGCCATTTGGGTTTGTTCCTTTGTGAAGTGTTTGCCCATTTCCCGTGCCCATTTCTTGAGCAGCTTGTTTGTTTTGACATTTTGGTTGTTTTGTAGCTCTTTGTATATTCTGGAGATCAGCCCTCTATCACCTATGTCGTGTGCGAAGATCTTCTCCCATTCTGTGGGTTGCCTTTTTACTTTGTTGATTGTTTCTCTAGCTGTACAGAAGCTTCTTAGTTTGATGAGGTCCCAATTGTTTCTTTTGGTCTTGATTTCTACTGCATCTGGAGTCTTTTTTAGGAAGTGAGGGCCTACCCCTAAGTGTTCCAGTGTGTTTCCAACATTTTCTTCCAAAAGTTTGAAGGTTTCTGGATGTAGGTTTAGATCTGTTATCCATTTAGATCTGATCTTAGTGTATGGTGAGAGATGTGGATCTATTTTTTTGTTTCTGCAGGCTATCAACCAGTTGTCCCAACAGCATTTATTGAACAGACCTTCCCATTTGCCTGGATTGTCGTTTGTCTTTTTGTCAAAGATTATTTGGCTGTATCTGTGTGGGTTTCCTTCTGGTGTTTCTATTCTGCTCCATTGATCTTCCTCTCTATCTTTGTGCCAGTACCACGCTGTTTTGATAACCACTGCCCTATAGTATGTCCAGAGGTCCGGAACTGTGATTCCCCCTGCTAACTTCCTGTTCTTCAAGATGGTTCTAGCTATCCGTGGTTTTTTGTGCTTCCAGATGAACCTTTGGATCATTGTTTCCAGTTCCATGAAGAATGTTTTGGGCAATTTGATTGGGATTGCGTTGAATGTATATATTGCTTTTGGCAGTATAGACATTTTAATGATATTGATTTTACCTATCCAGGAGCATGGGATGTTACTCCATCTTTTGAGGTCTTGTTCATATGTAAAAATTGTTTTGTAACTGCCTTCTCTACTCCAGGTGATATTACAGAACTTAGATATGAAACAGAAAATTAGGTAGCGGCTGTACTCTTTGGAGGTTTAATTCTAGTAGATGTGTGTACATGAGGATGGGGAGAACATTGGAAAATAAATCCATAAAATATTTAAGCTAAGAAAAGATAAAATACAACACAATTAAAAGTAGATCAGTTACTGTATTTTTATTCTATTTATCTCTTAGTCTGTTAGTTCTCTCGCTTTTCTAATTTACTCTCTTTTCCTTCTGAAGGGATTCAGCATCACTGGGGCCACGTTACAAACTCCTTTTTTGTGCTGCCAGTAATTCTTTCTTGGTCACCACTGCGATCTCATTGGTCCATGTTTGCTTACTGAAACCACTTCCCGTAAGGATTTCTTTTTCTTAGGAATGTCTCCCCTCCTCAGAGAATTAAGCCCTTCTCAGACAGACTGTGTCACTCTGTTGGGTTCTGAACATGGACCTATGTTTTAGCTAACATGCTTTCTATATTATCATGAAGCATGAGATTTAACTGAGGGGACACTGAGTAATGTTTCATTGCAATGGCATGCATCAGAGTAGCAGTAAACAGACGTATCAGTCTGTTTAATGGTTTGTTTATTATATTCATTAATTTGTTCTTGGAAGTTCCTTTGCTCAAGGATGCCTGCTGTTGTCCTCTTTGGATCAGCTGGGAAGGGAACTTTCTATACAAAGATTGTTTCCTATTTCAAAAATATCAATCAGCTCTTTGGTGTGATTGTAGTGGGATGTTAAGGGGAGCCGTGAAGTAATAACTGCACAATTTTTTTGATTAAGTATTTCCATTAAGTAAAGATATCAACACCTACCTAGTATATTAAAAATCTTGCTATTCTTTGAGAACAAACACTGCAAAGAGCAATCAATTCTCAACAAGACAATCTTGCTAATGCATGTTTCATTTTTTTGTATCTGTATTAGCCACCACAGGTTCAAACCTTATGGCATATGCTGAATAAGTTCCAAATTTTGTAGACTGATGTGTCATAATGTAATATTCCATATATATGAAATATGTATGATATTCATAAATCTAGGTTGTAGTACATTAAAATAAAATACATGATATGTTTTTAGAAACTTGTCTGGAATTTTTTTAGCTATAATTGCATGTCTACTTTCCATATTTTCTATAGCAAATCATAGTAATCACAAGGTTTTATAACCCTTTTATAATTAACAGCATGTCTGGAGTGCTCCTCGTATCATGAAAATATCATAAAAATAATTTTAAAGTTTCTCTCTTTTTTGAGATTTATTTTCTTTTTTCCCTAAGGTTTTTTTTTTTTTTTTTAATTTCGTTTTATGACTCTGGGATTCCTCCATCCCCAACTCACGCCCTCCCCCCATGTTGGATTCCTCCACATTGTTGCAGTAGTACAGTTCATATCCAGTCATGATTCCTTCATTGCGAGCATGTACCATGCATAGAGTCCAGCCTCTTACTGTCCAGATAATTTCAACAGTTTCCTTAGGAGACCATCCCTAGTCTGAAAGTAGAAATGGCAGAATATCATCCCGACCAATGAAAAGCCACAACATAATATCGACAGCAATTTGCAACATCATGAAGTTAATTGACATGGTATTGAGTGACCAATATGTTACTAAATGCAAATTCTTAACCACATCCTGTGACTGCTTCATTGACATTTCGAATTTTTTGATCATAAAAAATTCAGAGAGAGAAAGAAGAGTTAAAAAACATAAGAATTATATGTGATCCGAGGTAAGAAACACGGCATGCAAAATAAAAATTATTTCTTCCCACTCTTCACGTGAATGGAATTGAAACAGAGATATTTTCTTTATAAGAAAAAGTTTTGTAAGTGCAGCTACTAAAAGGAAAAGATGCCCTAGCATCTTTAACTTGCTATGTGACAGAAAAGATCGTCTAGAAGTTCTTTCCATAATTTGTTTCTAAAAAATTTTCCTTTGTTTGTTTTTCTTTTTCTTTTGTTTTGCATTGATAGAGGAATCACAGCCTCAAGAAAATTCCCTGATTGTTCTATTTTGCTCCATGTTTATTTCCATCTAATTTTCTTGATTATTTAATTAAAATGTAAAATATGCTAATTGTAATAAGCAAAACAATCTAGCGGTCTATTAAGAACCAGTTCACATGCTCCCTCACACTCCAATCATGCTCCTGCATTCTCTTAAATTACCACTGCTAACTAGTAGCTTGGGGTAGATAGGTTGATTCTTCTCTCTATATATATGTGTAACTATAACGTATTCTGAAGTTTGGAAATAGTAGAGTTCTTACTTTCATTTTGACATTATTTAACAGATTATTATTGTCTTCTAGCAAATAAAACAAAGAACTCTTCTGCCATTTCTTTGAGAAAAGGGAGAATTTAACAACGAAAGATGATATATAGTGACATTTATCCTTTTATTCATTTATATGTTTGTTTTATTTATTACAGCTTAGGCAATAAGCTTTATGTAACTCAGAAGTTGCTGTTTTATATAAATTTATTTTATTTATTTTTGAGAAAGAAAGAATAGATGAGATAGTGGCAAATCTCTCATCCATCGTTTCATTCCCCAAATACTTGCAAAGTGGAGGCTGATCAAGCTGAAGCCTGGAGCCAGGAATCAGATGCATGTTTGTGAAGGGGGTAGCAGAGAGTTAAGTACTTGAACTGTTATCTGCTGCCTCCTAAGATGTGTGTTATGAGAAAATTAGAATTGAGAGTAAAACCAAGATTTGAACACAAGCACTTAGAAATGGGTTGAGGATGAGCCAAGTGGTGACCGAACACTGTATCAAGCACCTACCTTTTGGCATTGATTTAAAGTTAATCCAGCCCCTTGTGAGCAGTGTCCTTTGGTTACCAGAAGAAGTCCATTAAGCTTGGCTAGCATAGATGGGTCTGAGCAGGATGCAGAAAAGACAGCTGTGGGTTTCATTGTATCTTTAGTTCTCCTGTCAGTAACAAACATCTCCAGTGCAGAGTCAACCTTGCAACAGTAGTTGTATCACAAAACGAAGTATACAAGCTATTATTTGTCACTGAAAATACATTTATTCTGCTGACCCAATGATTTCTATGCAATAAAAAATAATAGGGGTTGGCGCAATAGCGTAGTGGTTGAAGTCCTCGCCTTGCACTCCCAGGATCCCATATACCCACCGGTTCTAATCCTGGTGGCCTGGCTTCCCATCCAGCTTCCTGCTTGTGACCTGGGAAGGCAGTCTAGGATGGCCCAAAGCCTTGGGTCCCTGCACCTGCATGGGAGACCTGGAAGAACTCCTGGCTCTGGCTTCGGATTGGCTCAGCTCCAGCCGTTGCAGTCACTTGGGGAGTGAATCATCGGATGGAAGATCTTCCTCTCTGTCTCTCCTCCTCTCTGTATATCCAATAAAAATAAAAATAAAATAAATCTTTTAAAAAAGAAATAATACAGAAGATAACGCTCTTAGTTCAGTATTCTGAAAGTTAGTAATATTTGCTTGTTGTAGCTTTTTAAGTGTCAATAATTGTTGCTCCAAATTTAAAGCATATTGTAAATAACAGTGTGTATTTATGTTCTGTATATGTGTGTTTATATTTGTGATAAATCTATCTAGCTCATCAATATGCAATGCAAATTAAATAGTTGTATCACATTACCAAAAAATGTAAACAATTTATTAAAAACCCAGTGCTTGCCTTCTTCTCTACATATAATCAGAGACAGATTTCTAACTGCTATTAAAGGTGTTTACTATCTCAATCTACATATTTACAAACACAATTTGGTTTATACATATTCATCTGCTCTCACACTTTGATGCCTGTCTCCATAAAGTTGATTTGCAGATGTAATAGTAAGAAAATGTATGCTTGCATGTAAATCAAAGTAACGCATGATTTAAGCATTAAGTTTCATTTTTGATTGCAAGTTTATTTTCTGGTATTTTTGCTTCCTTAATAAAAACATGTAATTTGTCATTTGTGCCTGAGATTTTATAAAGTCCAAGAAAGACAAGTTAAAAGAGATGCATGTAGTAACAAAAATTTAAAACAGTTAAAAATTCTGGAATCACTGTATGTAAGAACCCTAAGAAACATGTAGAATAGGGTTAATGTTGAATTAAAAACTTCATTTTAGTCATACAAAATTCACAGCTTGAGAAGCCAGAGAGAATGAGCACTACATTGAGAGAATGAAAAGTAAAGCAATGACAGGACCCATCTATCACAGATCTATGAAAAACTCTATCTCATGATCTTTAAAGGCAGAACAATTTTTTAAAAATAAAATGTAGGACAATATAGTTTTGTGATCTCAGGTCTTTGCTGCCATCTGTAATACTTTATTTTAAATAAATGTGAATGCCACATTTACTTCTTGCATTTTGAGAATATGAATTTTGCCTTAACCATTTTTCATCATTGTGCTCCTCTCCATATTGTACCCTTCTGTAGCCCTCGCTGTCTTCCTAAACAAATATTTTATCTTGGCCATTCAGAATGCTATATAACAGTAGTCATTAAGAAGTCTGTTCTTTATCTTTTTCCAAGTATTTCAAAAGAACTTGTTATGATTGCTAGGTAAAACTACAAGGCACAAATTAAAGTTGGTATTCAGATTCACGTGATTTTTTAAAATTGAACATATATTCCGAGCAATATTTGGAATATGCTGAAAGTCAGTGTTTCATACTTTTCTCAAATTTAAATTTTTTTCTCGAATCCTCTGTTTATTTCTTAAAATTGGCGACTCTACATGCGGGGCCCTTGCAACAACATGGGCATCAGACTTCAATCATGAGATATGTATGAATGCTTCTGCTATATATTACACATTGCACATCATGATTGTCAATGTTTTCTGGACGAGATGGGGGAAATGACAACTCTCCAAATGCAACTTACTCTCTTTTTCCACTGATGATTTGACCCATCTTGTGGAGACTCACCTTGAGTTAGATTTTTAGGAACCTCAATGAAACCTAGGGTGAATTTTGCAACAATTCCAGCTATTTTCAGACTACTAAAATTTTGATTGCTTTTGTTCACTAAAATTCATCTCAATTCAACAAGCAACATATTAAGTCTAGACCAATGTCTAAACACTGGCAGTTATTAATTTATGGCTTCTTTCTTTGTGGCCCAGGTATCCTGATGACTTTTATTTCTGAGACGGAGTTGGTTAGGAAGGTTCTACTCTGTTTACTCAGTCCTTCCCACTCAGTATGCTGTTCCAGCATCTTTGGTTTAATCACGGGCAGCGGAGGAGCAATGGAAGACAGAGAATGGAAGAGATGAAACAGTTCGGAATTTATCATAAATCAGTGGCCTGTACTTGTACTTCTGGTCTTGGAAATCCTCATATCAGTCTCTTTGAAAACATGTTGGAGGCTTCTCTGCTGATATGAATTTCTAATCTGAAGTTTCCCCAATCACATGTGACTCTGCTTATTGCCAATTTTTTTATATCTATATATTTAACACTAGGCATAACATAGTCCACTCCCAGTGGTAATGTTTTTTCTATAACCCCACGCGGTCCTTTTGAAGAGCAGTGAAATGAGCATTATTTCATCATAATGTAGTCGTATTTTATCTGTAAGAAACATGCATGTGCTTGTAATTATCATATATTCATATTCCTGATATAAGGGCCATTGAACACTTAAATTTCTAGTAACCTCATTGATTTTATCTTAGATTTCCATGAGCGAGTCAGGACAGTATCATATTAACGTCTAGGGATCACAGTACAAGCTCTTCCTCTTTCCCTTTGAGTTGAGGAAAAACAATTTCAGCTTCTCCTTGTTTTTGACCTCAAACTTTTAGACCACTCATATGGTAAAGGAAAATACAAATATAGGATTTGGAATGTTCTTCACAAGTGTCAAATCAGCAGCTTCCACTGGATATGGGAGGGTCACCTTCTGTTCCATTGGGGTCATTCATGAAACTGAGACTAAAGTCCTACATTGGTTCAAGTTGAACATGTGGTTAAATGTATTAGTGTGAATTTTCTGTCATTCTTAGAATTGGGATTTAAGTTTGAATTTCAGCTGAAGTTATTAACAAAGACAATGTTCTTGAGCAGAGTATCATCAGGGACAATGTCCCCAAGCACCTCGCAGATTGCCACCCACTGAATCACCATTTAGTACAAATAGTGTAAGTCCTCACATCATTTATGAATTAGTGGCTTTTACAAAACAGTGAGGAAATAAATGTTTTACAGATTACTGCTTGCAAATAAGGTAATTTCCTTAAAACAGATACTTACTGGGGGTCACAGTATGTAGGACAAACCTGGATTCATTTATCTACTATTCTAGGAAGGGGGAAAATTATAGTACAAAGAAATACCAAATAACGCATTGGCATTCACAGCAGGATGCTGGTATTAACAAAATTTACAATGTTTTTGAAGAGAGGTAATGCGAAATTCTCTGCAGCTTCAGTAGTAATGTATAACACAGCACAAAGAAAAACGATCTTTTAATTATTATGCATGACCTTGACCAGAGGTGTTAATCCTCTGCTATGTGCTATAATTCTCCTACTGCTTGAGATGAAATAAAATGACATTCCATGTGTTTCATTGATATATCACATATCCGGGGGATCTAGAGGCTGGGAAAATCTATTCATGTCTGTAAGAGTAAGGGCCAGGTGGCATAATCATGCTGTTCCGCAACTGAATGGGGGCATTAAAGTACAAAATTCCTCATTGTGATCACATCATCTACACATTCAACTAATCAGATATTTGCCAACAAGACACAGCTTTTGCAGAAGTTGAATGCAAGAAGTAGGAAAGAGGCTAGGAAATAGATTATGCAAGTCAGGTTTATAAAAAGAGATGCTCTTGCTGAGCGATCTAATGTAAGACTTCGATTCTGTGTGCTTCATTATTGAGCCTGGGGCAATAAAAAGACATTCACTGATTATGTTAGGAAATCAAACAGAATGAAGGATTATTTAGGATTGGCTATCACAGCAAGGAGTAGAATAGGAAGTAGAGGTCATGAGGAGTTTGCAGAGTGACTTCTAGATGGATAGGATGATCTGAGGAATTGGAAAAGAAAATTCGATATTGGAATTATTACTTTTTTAAAGATTTATTTATTTTTATTGGAAAGTCAGATATACAGAGAGGAGGAGACACAGAGAGGAAGATCTTCCATCCGATGATTCACTCCCCAAGTGACTGCAACAGCTGGTGCTAAGCCGACCCAAAGCCAGGAGCCAGGAACCTCCTCCAGGTCTCCCACGCTCGTGCAGGGTCCCAAGGCTTTGGGCCATCCTAGACTGCCTTCCCAGGTCACAAGCAGGGATCTGGATGGGAAGTGGAGCTGCCGGGATTAGAACCGGTGCCCATATGGGATCCCAGTGCATCAAGGCGAGGACTTTAGCCGCTAGGCCACGCCGCCGGGCCCTAGATATTGGAATTATTGTACAGAAAGGACACTGGACAAAATATGAGATGGGAAAATACGTATAAAGCTGTGCTAACAACTTGGTTTCTTCTTCAGACCAGCAGAAAGACAAGCTGCCCTCTTTGTGTAAGCAGTGGATCTGACAATAAGAACATTCTCTAAAAGCTTGCTTCTTCATTTTCACAAACATCTGAATCAGTGGATATCCACACCAGGTGCGTGTTCCATTGAACTGGAACTCCTTTAGGTCTCTGTGTTGTTGAGGCTGTACCTCAAATATTTGATTTCATGTATTGGTGAATAAACCCAAGAATCGGCATTTTTATGAAACCTCTTATGAAATCAGCATTTCTATGAAATCTATATTTCTATAATCTGAATTTCTATAATCCCTAAAGGATTATAATGTGGATTTAAGGTTTAAAAACACTGTTGTAAGTAAAAACAAATGTGTAGAGAATGAGCTGCTGAGAAAATTAATGGGCAATTTATTTCTGTGGGATGGAAAAATATTTTTTCCTGGATGCACTGCTGCAACCATATGAAAATATTGACTGCCGAGTCTCTGGTAATACCTACATGGTGTCATCTTCCTCAGGATGATAACTGAGATCAAGTCCATGGGGAAATAATCAGAGTCCTTCACAACCTCCCCCTAACCATTCTAACCTTAAACACTCTCATAATACAAATGACAAATTAAGACAAGAAACTCGAACAGTTACAGAGAGGCTCTTTAGAGAAACTGGTAAGCAGGTAGCCCATGAGTCAGATAAAAAGCATTCCATCCAAGACGTGGTGATTGGCTTGGGCTGAAGCATGCTGGCAATGAGAAAGGGTTAGCCTCACGGACCCTCCTTGAGTAGGCTGACAGCTCAGCAACACCACATATTTTAGTTTTGAAAATATGTTAAGACTCAGGTTTTTATGAGAAAAACCTTAGCTGCTGAACCACTGGAATTGAATACAGTGGGTTTTTTTAACTACAGGGTTAAATAAAACACATAAATGGACTCAGAATAACATGAAATGTGAAAAACCCAACTCTGATCTTCCATGAAATTCTGTGTCTCACTGTGGTCTTTATATTCAGGCCACAATATCTCCTACAATCCCTAGTCTCCTGAGATGTTTCTGTTTTGTTCCCATGAGCCTCTTTGCTGCTATGTGTAGTTACAAGCCTTGCTCTTATAAAACAACCTTTTGAAAAGTTTGCAATTCAATTACATAGTCTTTTCCTAGGGAGAAAAATGTGTTACAATTTATAGCTCTCATTTCAAAGTGATTCCAAGTAATGCCTCACTCATGTTTAAAAGAGAGTTTAGAAGATAAAGCATATAATTATTCATATCAATGTGATAACTAGAACTACAAAAATAAAGGTAATAATTGTGAATTGCATTTAATTTTTTTTAAGATTTGACTAAATGAGTTGCTATTGGGAATATTCTAAGTAAATAGAGAGTGAAGTCTAAACTATTTCTAATTGAAACATTAAAAGAATTATTTTATTTAGGAAAAGGATTAGGATTGACAGTCCTCTCTTTGTGCTGAAGTCACAACTCCAACACTGTGCTTTCTAGGAAACACAATGACTAAAATTTTTCAGTGTATGTGTTCATTTTGTATGGAAATACAAAGTAGAACCCCCCCACAAGATGTTGGTAATTCAACTCCTCTTGAGCTGAGTTGATTTTGCTTATGAACAGCAACTATGAAAAAGAAAACCTTAGCAGAAATCACATGAATCAGTATCAAAGCGCATATTATCAGCATAAGTAATACTATAATTTTTTAATATAATACAGGGAAGAGCAACTTATTCTACATCTTATAATCTTGAAAACGATCCCATATATCATTATTGATGATCACTTTGTAATATATGTTGAATAAAAATGTGAAGGGCCTGAAAAACAGCACAGGGTTTGCTGTCAAAACCCAAAGAGATTAAGGAGACATGGTGGCTGAATGCCAGGGTGGTACTCTGTTTTGACTCTTGGAACACAAAATGTGGACAGCTGGTAAATCTTCCAATTTAGTTAATAGTATTCTGCTGATGTTAGTTTCTTAGTTTTGACAAATTAACTATGACTGGAGACATGCTAGGTGAACAGTAGAGGATTCGGCTAAAGTGGACCTGGAAATTTTGTGTTATCCTTGAAACTTATCTACAACTCAAAAGCAATTTTAAGATTAAAAGTTTATTATTAAAATGTCGGGCCCAGTGGCGTGGCCTAGCGGCTAAAGTCCTCGCCTTGAAAGCTCCGGGATCCCATATGGGTGCCGGTTCTAATCCCGGCAGCTCCACTTCCCATCCAGCTCACTGCTTGTGGCCTGGGAAAGCAGTCTAGGATGGCCCAAAGCTTTGGGACCCTGCACGCGCGTGGGAGACCTGGAGGAGGTTCCTGGCTCCTGGCTTTGGATCGGCTTAGCACCGGCCCGTTGCGGCTCACTTGGGGAGTGAATCATCGGATGGAAGATCTTCCTCTCTGTCTCTCCTCCTCTCTGTATATCCGGCTTTCCAATAATAATAATAAATCTGAAAAAAAAAGTCATAGTCTCACTATCCTTAAATATATAAATTTGATTAAAATTAGTAAGCAAAGATCTATATTTGAATTTATACTAGCAGTATCTTCATCATCTTCAGAATAGAGAGTATTAACATTCAAAGAAGCCGATGTCCTCAGTTGTTAACATTGCTATAAAATACTTACTATATCAATAAATGAACCATGTTTGGTTTCCATTCAGTTTTCAAATTCATCATGGAATTTGTTCACCTGGCATAGTCACATCATTTGGATCACTAGACTTCATTTATATGGTTCACCATTGGGCACAAATGGTACTCTTTTTCACCCAAATTACCCTTTTAAATATACACTTAGGCTTTAGGAAAACAAGCTAAGCCAAATAGCACCGAATAGTTCAGAAGTTCATATAAAATTCAGAACGATGTTTAAAGAACTGCAATAAAGATATGGATATTTTCCTTACGATATACAGTAACCAGAGATTTATTTCTAGGGGTGGAGGAAGTGATTAGTTTTAATTGGTCATGATTCTTGCAGTGAATCCCACTGAAGGATGCTTTTGCCTCCGGGCAACTTGATATTAGAATCTTTCCCTGTGAGTTGGCTTGACATATCAACAACTCTCCTAGTTTTAGCTATAATGGACTTTGTAATAAAAGTACGTTTTTGAATTTTAATTTTCCTCTAGACTTATTTTCTTTGTGAATGGAAGGAAAAGGAAAGAGACATATAGTAGTGTAGCAGCTAGACTCCTTTTTACTATTACTTTGTTGTTGGAACAAACATGAACTGAAATTTTGGGAAAGGTGGTTGACAGATCTGTACTGTTTCATTTTTAATCTCAAATTTATTTCTTTGCTTTATGTGTATGTGTGTGTGTGAAATGAGAGTAACAGCAAAATATTCAATCCTCTTTAGGACCCATTTGCAATTCATCCATTACATGATTTGAAATTATGTAAAGACTCAGAGAGGATTTATAGTTTTCACAAAGCACTTTAGAGTAGTTAGATTAGATTGATGTTTTATGATTTATAAAAAATATACTGCATATTGTCATACATAATAAGTGATTTAAAATCATCAAAAGAAAAGTATTTGCCTTTATTAAACCCATTGCATTAGCAAAAGTTGCTAAAAAGGCTAACATTTCTGGGTTGCCTTTTTCTTAATTCTGATGAACATTTTTGTTAGAAAGTTGGTTATATCAGTATCAAGCACACTGAAAAAGGCCATGATGTCACAATGTGGGTGTATTTTAAGTGGCAATTAAAGTCACTAGGCAACTTGTTCAATGTTGGGAGCTAAAATTTTTGCTACTGGGATTAGAAAAGGCAACATCAAGAATGTTATGAATATGCAGTGAAGGTGTTTTTTTTTTTAGAATTATTTGACATGGTATTAAGTAACCAATATGTTACAACAAAAGTGATACTTTTGTTGTCTTTTCAAATATTTAAGCCTCTAAAGTGAAAAACAAAAACTGCAATTAAAGTAAAAGAATAGTTTGAATACAGTGTGAATACATGCAGATGACCTTTGAGATGCTGTAGACAGTGAACACACATGATTCAATTTTGAGAAGAGAGTGGACTCTTGCTGAAGAAACCTGACATTGTCTTCTACTTTGCTCCTGACAGAGTAGCCAGTATCTTTGATTCTCAAGAGAATGGGATTTGTTCAGATTGCTCAAGTGTCTTCATTGCCCAAATACACAGAAACAAACAGAAAAAGATACGAAAGAACTTGCGGCAGTTGTCTCAATAGGGGAGTAGCAGTTTGCTGCTTCTAAACTGGGCAATCTTCAGATTACAAAACTCTGTTTGGGGACAGCCAGGTAGCCTAGTGGTGAAAGTCCTTACCTTGCATGTGCCAGGATCCCATAGGGGATCCAGTTCGTGTCCTGACTGCTCTTGTTCTGTTCCAGCTAACTACTTGTGGTCTGGGAAAGCAGTAGAGGACAGCTCAAAGCCTCGGGTTTCTGCATCACATGGGATACCTAGAAGAAGCTTCTGGCTCCTGTCTTTGGATCGGATCAGCTCTGGCCATTGCTGCCACTTGGGGAGATTGAACTAGCAAATGCAAGATCTTTCTCTCAGTAAATCTGCCTTTCCAATAAAAATAAAAGAAAAATCTCTAAAAAAAAAAAGCAAACAAAACAAAACTCTGTGCTTTTCCAAATCTGAAATATGATGACCAACCAGTACATGTTTCAATAGATTTTTATGGGTTGGAGAAGAAAGGCAATACATCAGAGGACTGTCTGATAGAGTGCAGAGAAATTGCAAGTGAAATACTAAAAATGGAACCTAAAACATGATTCTGCCAAAACTGTTAAGTTTGAATCATCATGAATGGCCAAAAATATCAAGCATAAAAATGTACCTATCCTGAAGTACTGAACCTAAAATATAAACAGATAACAATCATAGCAGAAAAATAAGAAATCCAGACAGTAGATTGAGAAAACTGAAGAGAACACAGTTCTTGAAAAATGGAAATAAAACCATAGGGATAAAATATTTTAATTAATCATATAATTAAGATAATTTTCCCTGAGAAAAAGAAAGTTCTATGCCTGAAGTTTTAAAGTGTCCAGGCAGAGGTTGTCATATTTCCAAAAGGTAATTATCATCATCATCATCATCGTCATCATCCAGTCTGTGGAGGGTTTAAAATATTTGTAGAATTTCTTTGGCTTTCTTTCATTAAAAGATGAGGCAAGGGATAAGTGTTTGGAGCAGGGGTTATCCTGAATCAAAATCTGGGGGTTTATGACCTGTTCTGTTCAACTCGTACTGCTTCTAATGTGCGACCTGAGAGGTAGCAGGTGATGGCTCAAATATTGGGTGCTTGTCACCAAGATTCACAAGCTTCTCCTTGCCTTTCAGGCTAGTGGCTTTGTCCTGACTCCGCACAAGCTGCTTTTTGACATTTAGGCAGAAACCCAGCTGACTCTCTCTCTTTCTCTGACTTTGAAACAACTAACAAAATGAAAATTTCTGAAAAGGTGGAGACTGATGTGGGAAATTAAGACAACCTTAGCCACATATTTTTAACTCTTACATTAGCAGGAAAATAACATTATATGGCTTTTCAGACTAGATCCGAAGAAGTCATCTTATTTCTTGACATTTCTTTCTGTTTTGCAGTTTGTACCTTTCAGATAAAAAGTTCAGCTTCCTCGCAATCACCTATACAAGACAGACCAAACAGAAATATCACATAAGGAAGAAAGATCCTGAAAGTCTCCTAGGGTTTTCAAATATCAACTTTGAAGTATCAATAAGAATTCAGAATTTAGCTCTAAGAGTTGCAGCGATTTCAGGCAATGGGCCATCCCTATGAAGCGTTCCCCAAATGGCAGATTCTGAAGCACAGGAAATGCTATTTCATTTTTGGAATGCCTTAAACTGATTTATTTTTGTTCTCAGAAGTGTGTGTGATGGGTACAATTTTGAAGCTCTAACAATCATGCACTTTTTTGTGTGAAATAGTAAGGTAGCTTATTATACAAAGAATCTCAGAAATTCAAGAGGAAAGCACATAAAATACAGTCACGGGGTAAATGTCCTTAATTTCTCAATTTTTGGAAAAACAAAAACTTGTTTTTTGCTTCCTCTTGTCATCTTTTACCACTGAAAACATCAGTCTCCATCATGGATGCTTTCTAGCAGTTCCAGTACAGGATTCTTTATTCATCACTACCTCCTATCATGTCCCCAGTTATTAATGGTAATATAAAGCCACGTTGGATCTCGAAGACGTACAAAGATAATTATGCCCTTGGGTGGAGCCAGTGGGAGGGGTTGCTACCATAACTGCAGGAAGTTGAACTTCACATGGCTAAAACCTGGAACCAAGAATTTAATCCGAGCTTCCCACACGGGTGGCAGAACGCCAATTACTTAAGGTATCATCGCTGTACCCTGGGCCTGCACTGGCAGGAGTATCGAGTCAGGCGTCATGCTTTGTTGCAACTTCGGTATTTTACCTTTTTAGAAGAGACAAACCATTCGGACAAAACTGGAACTGTTCAGGTACTTTCTCTCTGAGTATATGTGCTGCTGAAGCCAGTACCTTCCCTCCTCTTTTAACTCAAGGGTGGATAGATTACTGTCTCCCATTTGAGTGTCTCTGTAATCACCATGCTGAACTCAGATGGAATCAAGGGAAAAGGCACTGATAAAAGATAATAAAGAGAAAATGTGTGCTTAGCATGAAGAAACTGTATGTATTCTCTAGGTTTCTGGGAGGTGACACAAAATGTTGTTTGTAGTTAAATAACCATTATGATACTTAGTTTAAAAATGAAGAGAGCTGAAACTTAACTGCAGCAAAGACATTTTTAATAACCGAAGCTGGCAGAAAAATATATGAAATCATACTGAAGTGTCACTAAAGATGATTGTCAGCTAGCAGAAAAGGGATAGGAGTGGGTAAATAACACATCACAGTTGATAGAAATTATTAGAAACATAAAATGTCACTATGTTTACAACCATGTGACTGTTCATACCAATTGCAGTTATTTGCACATTGTCTCTTGTGATTTGTCTCCCTGCCCTAAAAATAAGCATCAAAACAATGTGGATTAATTACAGTCTGCTGAATCAATTCTACATCTTGGAAGTTTTACTGTTCGTTGACAAAGGAGATGTTTTCCTCAATATGTGAACTAATTGACTCCATCACTCACAGAATGAGCTAAGATCTAGGAAGGACAATATACAGCTCTTTGGATTATAATAACAAAGTTATGAAAATTACTAGTGGAAAAGAGTTGATTCTTTTTTTTAAACTGCAAGGAGCTATTAGGCAAACATTATACACCATTATTTTTGGAGTATGTATGAGTACTTCAAAAATTTATCAAAAATGAAATAAAAATACGCATATATGTGCATAAAAAGGTTTGAAATTCATGCTAAAAATTTTTCAAAATTTCAAAGAAAGCATGCCCTTATGACACGGCAGCCTACGGTCTGCTCACACAGTTTGTATACATCAGAGTGCCAGTTCAAGTTTCAGCTATTGCACTTCCGATCTGGTTCCCAGCTAATGAATTTTCCAGCTGTGGATTTTCTTTCCAAATACTCATAATTACTGGAGCTTGGTGAATTCAAAGCTAGAAACTGAATACTCAGTCCAGATCTCTCATATGTGAGCTGAGCATTCAACTATTTGAGCTATCAACTGCTCTTCCCCAGTGTGTGCACAAGCAAGAGGTTGGGACAAAGCTTAAAACTGAGATACAAACCCAGCCACTTGATACTATGTTCCAAATGTTTGGCCCTTAAAAATTATTTTTGCACAACATAATCTCTACAGAAATCCCACCAATGGAAAATTTCATAAATCCTACTGCAGAAAATATTGTTATGAGGCAATATTATATTTAGTGAAACATAAAACGATCCTTTTCCTTTTTGAATGTATTATATTTACTAATATGTATTCACTATTTTCTAAAATCTCTGTTTCACAGACATAGTAATCTTATTTAAGCATTTTTTTTTTATAAATTAGAACCAACATGCCTATGGGATTCTGGTATGTTCAAGTTAGGACTTTAGCCAGTAGGCTACCTTGCCAGGCCCCCTTTGAAGTGTTGCATCAGTCACACTTCTGGTTTGAGAGAATGCTCTACATATTCACCAGCTCTTCCTATTCAAAGTATTTTCAGTTGTAGACATTAATGTCTTAAAGAGAACAAGAGAGAAGGAGAGAGAGGATGCAAGTATATTTACGTATGAGAGAGAGAGAGCGCAAGTCTAGGTTCAGCCCCCAAGTGCTTACAACTGCTGAAATATTCTTAAATTGCGCCAGGAGCTGGGACATCAATGTAGGTATCCCATGTGGGTGGCAGGGATCCAACTGTCTTATCTATTTTAATATTTACCTATTTATTTGGAAGGCAGAGTGACAAAGGGAAGGGGGGAGGGAACAGGGTGGAAAGAGATGGAGATAATTTTCCATTTCCTGGTTTACTCCACAAATAACAGCAACAGAAGCCTGAAGCCTGGATTCGATTCAATTCTCTCAAACAAGGGACAGAGGCTTGAGTACTTGTGGTACCTCCCCAGACAAATTCGCATGGGGATGAGGGAATACTAGCATCAGGCAACCATCAGGCATTCTGAAATGGGGTACTGGTGTCATAGACAATGGTTTAATCCACTTTTCCACAGTGCTGGCTTGTACTCAACTATGCGGGATGTCTGCTTTCTGTCAGAGTCTACAATGGCAAGGAGTGGCTATGATGTGTGACCAGGACATAAATCTAGGTACTTCTATATGGGAAAAAGACATCCTTAAGTAATGTCTTAATGTCTAGGTCAAATGTCCATCTACATTTAGCTATTTTGATGCAATATATTTATGACTGTAATTTTCATTTTCCTAATTATTATTCTTCTGTCATAGCATTAATGATTTTATGACATGTATTTGCCTATTGTTGTCATGTTTTCTTTTCTATTTTACTCTTCAGTTGTATCAATTACTTTTATTTCCTGACTACCACCAGTTATGTTATGTTATGAATCCCTATTCTTTCACAATTAGCTATGTGTTTAAGTGGGCTTTAATAAAGATATATTTATCTTTTTTGACAGATTCACAGAGAGAGAAGAGACACACAGTGACATCTATCATCCATCGATTTACCCCACAGATGGTCCCCATGGCCCGTATTTTGGACAGGCAGAAGTTGGGACTCAGGAGACTGGAGCTTCATCTGGATATCCCATTTAGATGGCATGAGCCCAAACAAATTGGCCATCTTGTACTGCTTTTCCCAGGCACGTGAGCTGGACTAGAAGCAGAGCCGACAGGACATGACATGGTGCTCATTTGGAATGACATCATTGTAGGCAAAAGCTTTACTGGCTATGCCACAATGCAAGTCCCTTTAAAAACTTTAAAAATGGAATTTTACGGGTTTTTTCTTGGGGGAGGGCGGTGGAAGGATTGTGTTGTAGAATTTCACTTTTTACCAGGAAAATAATTTCTACTTACCAAGTAGGCAATACATTTCTGTTTTATATAGAAGAAAGGAGATTAGGCAGATGAATTATTCATATAATTTCTGCCTGTAGGGCACACAAAACAACAAGTGCATTATAGTTGACTGGTATGAAGATACATGCATTTTTATATCAAACACATAACAAATGCCTGAGAGTTAATATCCGTATCTCCAAAAAAAGTGTATGCAAAAAATAGAGTGCTTGTACAGTAAATGATGTGCAAATATAAAATTGTGAAATTCTGATAAAAGTTTTGGCTACTGTATGCAGCAAATTATGAACGTCTAGCCAATGATGCTTTTAAATTAAATTGATTTTAAAGAAGAGAAATATAAGGACAAATAATTTTGATTCAAACAATACTGGTACATCCTATAAGTAATAACTACAAGTACCTGAGGTATTAATGTTCAGGTGTATGTTAATAATACTGATAATTTTCAATTTAGATGTGCACCAATATAATATCCTATCTGCAATGTTGGCAAGTTCAATGAAATCTGCAAATAATGAAATGTTGAACTTTCTCTAATGGCTTGATTTGAATTCAGTGAGCATAATTAGCAAATGAAATTTAAATAACTAGGATTTTAAATAGAAGTTTATTGGAATAAATTGTGCAAACTTGTGACATGATAAGAAATAATAATTTTATGAATGTCATTTTTTAGAAATTTACAAAATGCATAATAAAACAATACATGTCTTAGTAAAATCACATTTGTTTGTATAATCAGACTTGAAGATGAATTGCACAAATATTTTAATAGTAACTATAATAATGCTACAAGTGTATAATAGGTAGCTTGGCAAGTGCTTTGCATATATTTTCAAATTTATTCATCATGATAGTCTTAAGAAGTAGTTACAAAGATGTACTAGAATAATTAACACTGGTTTATGAGTTACATTTCCAGAACTTTTGTAAGTTGGTTGATAGATGCTTGATGGTTTGAACTTGGCCATGGTGGAATGATTCACACATTGAAAATTAATAAACACAACAAAGAAATACTTTCTTTCTTCCTCAGAGAATCTGCTATTACATGATTTCCAGTATTCCACTGGTTAGTTACTGCTGTTATTCTCCTTTTACAATGACAAGATTGCGATGTGAGGAGTTAAAGGTTCCCCAGAGACATATACATACGCATATATAAATAAATTGGTATTGAAGTCAGCTATCCTTCCTCTAAGAGTAGAATTTTAAAGGAAGTCTGAAAAAATATTCAGCCTAAACTCTAATCAGCTGTTTCCAGAAAAGCTGTGTCTTCTATATAGATAGCTGTGTTTCACATGGTGTGGGCTTGCCTAATGACCATAAGATTCAACCAGACACACAGCTGACCCTTCCCATATATGGGCTGTTCGATACAAGACATGTTCCTCTGTCACAATCTAGGATAGCATGCTGTTTTACTGAATGTAGGAAGCACTTTCCTTTGGGTTTAACCACACAACTTCATTCTTCCCACTGCTGTCTGAAGTCAGTGAAATTCACAAGTACAATTATGTCACTTGACATTCAAATTTTTGCAAAAAATTGTGTATTATTTTCAGGTGTTGAGTTCAAATATTCAGATCATTGATTATCTTGTCCTTACAAAATTAATGTCATAGCATTGTCAGTACTACATATTATTCTGTACATCAGGCTATCTGCAATTCTTCTAACATCTATTTCTATCTCTGTAACTGTGAGTGTTTCATATTTCATTATCTTGGCCCTACTTATTGACACAGTTCTTGTAATTATTTTTATTATCTCTTAAATGTTTTTATTTTTATTTGCAAACCATAGTTACAGAGGGAAGAAAACACACACACACACACACACACACACACACACACACACACACACACACACAGGTTTCCCATCTGCTGTTTCACTCGCAAATGGGCCACAATGGCTAGAATTGATCTGATCAAGTAGCCAAACCCAAGGGATACTTCCTGGTACCACATGGGTACAAGATACTAAGGTTTTGGGCCATCTTCTGCTGCTTTCCCAGACCACAAGCAGGATGCGGAATGGGAAGTGGAACAATTGGATCTCCAATGGGTTCTCATGCATGATGCCAGTGATACGGGCATAGGGTCAGCCTAATAAGCCATGACATTGACCACTGTCTGTTAGTTCTTAATGATTCCTACACTTTCCATTTTGCATACATGACTCTTGGAAATATTTTCTGCATATTAAAAATATAGTTTGATCAGTGTTACACATTTTGAATACATATCATGCTCATATCCGTATTAAGTTCTTCAGCTATATAATAATGTGCTAGTTTGATAAAAAGTAGGTGGCATTTTTTATTTGAATTTATTGATTTCTGCTAAGGTAATTTACATTTATATATATTTGGTACCCCTTCATTTTTCCTATGTACCCTCTATTCTCCCTAAAATTGAATTTCAGACAAATGCAAAAACATGGAATACTAGGGGGGAAATTACTTCCCATCTCTATTTTCTGTGACTATTTCATTTTTATTACCACTGCTAAAAAACTGGACCTTTGAGCTTGAGGTCCATTTTAGCATTTCAGTGTTGACTGAAGCTATTATTCAGCAAATGCCTAGGATATCAACTAAAAGATTGATATTTCCATTCAGTAAACCCAAAAATCATGCTGTCCTATTCAATGCTGTCATTGTTTTACATTATTGTCAGAAATACCAAGTCATATAAATACTTGTCTTGTACACTAAATAAGTAGGATTAGACAAAGGCAGCTAATAAAATGCATTCACAAAAATGTCTAAATGGCTAAAAATAACTATAGTGACTTCATCATCACTTGAATTTGGTTAGAATTACAATTGAGGATGGGGATATGTTGAGAAAAGGATCTGAAAAGATGGATATAAAAATAAATATAGTAATTATGCTAGAGCCATAAAATTGTAAGGGGTTCTATTTTGTTTGTGATTTTCAAGAATAGATGTATTAAACTATGACTTATATATATCTTCAATGTGAACACCTTTTTAATTATTTGTTTTATGACACAATTTAATAGGAACCAGGGTTTCTCCTTCCCTTGCTTAGTTTCCCTCCTCTCCCCACTGACTTCCCCTCCAGTTTTACAATGTGTGTCTTTTGTGAACGTTCACAAGTACATTATGCTGCCACTGAGGTGTCTCCCAACCATGTAGGTATAAACAGTATTGGAGAGTACAACATCCAACCATCAACATTTTCAGCAATTTTGCTGTGAGTCCATCCTTGTACTGCATGCATGGAGACACACTTCTCTCTGTTTCCACCTATGATAATATTAATTTCCATTACACTTTTATCATGTATCCCCTTAGATACAGAGCCAGTGTACACAGTCCATCACAGGGAGAAAAACAGTAAAGTTTCATCCATATGAGCACCTTTTAATTACGTACAAAACCTGTATTTGCAATTAAAGAAAGGATGACAAGATGAAAACATGGATGACTGTTCACTCAGCTTAGTACTCAATGCAATTTGTTTAAATCGAAAAAAAGCAACAAATTAGCCTTTATCCCCAATGCAAAGAATTCTTAGCTTCAGAAGTGTCAACATGTTCGTACTTGTGTTAAAGGATCAATCTTTAAGACTTTTGTTACTTATAATATCAAATGTGAACTATTAGTACATGGAACTAAAAATGGGAGGACAAAAAGCAATTAAAGAAAAAAATATATATATATACACACAAAGAACCTTTAGAATGGTGACAAAGCTTGTCTAGGCATATTCAACTTGCAAGGTGATTTCTTCCCCTAAAAGTAGGGAGGTGTTTAATATTCCTTCCATTTCACCTGCAGAACAAAAGATGCTTGAAGCAGTTATTCAGCTGTAGGCAGGATTTTGCATAGCATTTTTGAATTTAAGGTCAATTTTGCATATCTTGAGATTTTACTTACTGCAGTTGAAAAGAATAAAATGGGAAGGAGCAGCTAAAACTATGAAGTATAGCTGATCAAAGACTGCATTCAACACATACTTTCTATGTTATAAAGACTAGAGATGAAATAGTTTCCAAGCCTCTGTATAGTTGGAACATGGTTTCTGATGTTGACATAGAAAGTATGGTAGCTATAGAGCAACCACTGGATTATAGGGAATGTAGATTCAGAACAAATAAAGAAAAGGATCTTGAATGCCTCTGGCCTTTATCACTGCTGAAATTAGGAAGGTGGCACATTGTGATTTGCATATTCATACAGACAGCATTCTAATTAATAATTGGGCTTTTATAAACACAAGCATGTGTGTGTATGTGTGTGTTTCTATGTGTGTTGTGACAGATAAAGAAAAAAGGAGATGTGCTGTTCTTGTGTTTGTCCATAAACACCATAAATAAAGCCCACTATTGGGCTCGGTATGGTAGCCTAGCAGCTAAAGTGCTCATCTTGAACGCTCCAGGATCCCACATGGCAGCCAGTTCTAATCCAGGCAGCCCCACCCACCCAGCTCGCTGCTTGTGGCCTGGAAAAGCAGTTGAGGACGGACTGAATCCTCAGGACCCTGCAACTGAGTGGGAGACTCCTGGCTGGAGGAGGCTCCTTCCTGGCTCTTGACTTCGGATCAGTTCATCACTGACCTTTGCGGTCACTTGGGAAGTAGAAGGAAGGAAGATGTTCCTCTCTATCTCTTCTCCTCTCTGTATATCTGACTTCACAATAAAAATACATAAATCTTAAAAAAAAAAAAAAGAAAGAAAGCCTACTATTCAAAATAAGAGAGTACATTTAAGGTGCAAAACCAGTGGAACTGAGCAACTCAGCTCGTGTGACTTCTGAAGGAGGGTCAGCTCTGTCGATAGTGCCATGAAAATAAGAACAAAGAGTCTTCACATTTACTAAGGAATTCATAAGATGACCCCATCTGTTTTTCTAAGACCTGCACAAGTGCAGAGGCAATGTTTTCCCTTCGCAGTTCTACCTTATATGAGTTCATTTCATCTTCTATGCAGAAACCATGGAGCACTTATCCTCCTCTTCCACCTCCTCTCTCATTCTCCTTTGTTGATCAGATATCAAATACTGCCTGTATTTTCTTTTTAGGTTTTTTTTGAAGATTTATTTTTTTTTTTTTTGCAAAGTCAGATATAGAGAGAGGAGGAGAGACAAAGAGGAAGGTTTTCTGTCCAGTGATTCACTTCCAAAGTGACCACAGTGGCCGGAATTGAGCCAGTCCAAGGCCAGGAGTGAGAAACTTCCTCCAGGTCTCCCACATGGGTGCAGGATCCCAAGTCCCCGGGTCATCTTCCACTGCTTTCCCAGGCCACAAGCAGGGAACTGGATGGTAACTGGGGCTGCCAGGACTAGAACCAATGCCCATATGAGACCCCAGATTGTTAAAAGTGAGGATTTAGCCAGTAGGCCACTGTGCCAGGCCCTATATATTTGTTTAAATATCACTTTGTATTTTGGGTAATAGACACATACAGAAAAAAAAATCATTGAATGATAGATATTTCCCCCACTTTCTGTAACCCTGCCTTTCAAATAAATGTCTTTTTTAAAAATGTGAAAAATAAAGATTAAAATAAGAGGAGGCTCAGGTTAATATCAACAAGGGTCATGATTTCATTCACTTGTCCAGTGTAAACATGTGGGCGATATGCTGAATATTTGTGATAGAGACATGGTATTCATCTTCAAGCAGCTCCCTGAACTGAACTCACAGAAATTAATACAGAATAGAATATCAAGAAAAACTAAGGCCAAAATTGAGATCAGGCATAATTACAAGCTATTTTTATGACTGAAGTCAATGACCCAAAATATTTTTCTTTGCAAACTGCTTTGAATTGTGCAGCGTGGATGGCACAATTCAACTGGCTACACTGGATTTAGATTAATTACACTGTTTATTTCTACAACATTTTGTGGTGCACAATTTTTCTCTCTGTTTTACTTCAGCAAATTTTACCTTGATGGTCATGATGTTCTGTTCAGACATAAATGTCCTCTATGGCAAAAAAATAAAATCACACTCGGTATTGGGTGAAATTACGTATGTTGACTAGAATTCAATAGCATTGTCTGTGAAGGGGCTGCAGTATTCCATTTGTGCAACAGCAGATAGCTGAGGAATTCAGGTTGAAATGTCCTTGGATTATTTACGTGTTTTTATTTTCCTGATATTATGTTCGGCGAACACATTTTATTTTTAATTTATTCCTGATAGAGATCACCCTGGTTGAAACATATGTGAAGTTTACTAAGAAGACATCACTCCCATCACAAATTAATGGACCATAATTCTGGGTTATACCTTTGAGAGTAGCTGAAATGAATCGTTTGTCGAAAAGTGTATCAGCTTTGTTACACTGGTGAAATCTACTTTGAGTGCTTTCACATATCAAGGTACACAATTGTGGTGAGTGTATAATACCACCTCATTGTAAAATGATGTGTGGGGAGCCAGCAGGCTGCTTTAGATGAGGTCTGAGCTTCAGCTTTCAAACTGTAATTCCAAAAATTAGGAAATCTGCACATATTTACAATGTGCCACCATGAATCCCTTATCAAATAGTTTCTATCAAATAAGTAATGTGGACATTATTTTGCCAATGCTTGAATGCATGTCCCCAATAAATATAGCCTCAGGTTTTAGGGTTATGATTTAATAAGATTATTTGTGACAACAGATTCTCTCCAGAAACAGTATATTTAGAATTTTGACTGTCAGGATATTTTATGAATATGGGAATATGGGCCTATTTCATATTCTGGAAGCATTTAATATGGCATTTTTTCTTGGGCCTAACATTCTGTAGCAATAATATTTTTGCAGCAAAAGAAATATTTCATTTTTATATGTATTTTAAAATATAATTTTCTGAAGAAAGGAAAATTAATACCTGAGATTACTTCTTTAGTATTTTAAAAAATGCTTATTTCTTCAAACTCAGAGCAGCAAAGAGTGAGGGATGGGGAAGAGAGAGAGAGCAAGAGAGAGACAAGCTTCCATTTGCTGGTTAACTCTTCCAAAACCAAAACTACCTGTCAGGGACTTAATACTTTCCTCCCACATAATAGAAAGGTGTCCAAGTACTTGGGACATCTTCTATTGCCTTCCCAGGGAAATTAGCAGAAAATTGAATCAGAATATTATCCTGGATTTGAACCAAAATTCAGATTTGGGATATTGGTGCAGCAAGTGGCAGCCTAACCATATAGATAGATAAATAGATGGATAGATAGATACATAGATAAAAAGATAGATAGATATAGAGATATATTTCTTCCTAACTGCCTATCAGAGTATTGACCATGTGATAAGTGTCACATAGATCCTATTGCTTATCATCTTGAATATAAAAGATTCATTAGAATTGTTTCTTAAACTATCACCATCCTAAAACACAGAAGGTTGATGCAAAGCCATATTATGAAGTATTGCAAACAGATGAACTCTGACTGAGTGATGTCTAAAGCAAAGCTTTACCAGATGCTGATAACACTGAAATAGAAATGTTCAGCATTGAAGTAACTTTCAAACAGCTCAGCAGGTGTTGAGATAAATCCTTAAGGGTTGACAACAAATAGTAAAAAAAGCAAACAGCAACAAAAAACAATCACATAGACATATATACACAGACACAACAAAGCAAGAACAACTAATGGGCAGGCAAAAGATACTTTTGGAACATATACCCATTTCAGATTAATGGGATCAAATCCTCAAAATAGCACTCAATGATGATTTTCTGTAGAAAAGAAGCAGTTGTGAGCTGACTGACTTTTACATGGTTATATGATTTCAAATATTATTTACATCTCTCTCCATGGACTGAATAATTTATGTAATTGGATGTAAAATTAAGATTTTATTATATCCACCCTAGAGACTTTAAAAATGTTTGCAGATTTCAAGAACTGAGAATATTTGCCATCCTTCATTAATTTTTGTCAGTCACTAAATAACCTGGTTTTTCTACTTCTTTTTTTTTTTTTTAATTTTTACTTACTGTGGCAACCAGGACATGAAGTGGCACCCCTATGGGATACTGACAGAGTTGGGGCTGGCAACATTAACTGCTAACCTTACATGTCGGCTCCTAGGCTCTTTTCCCTTGAAAAGAATTTGCCCCCATTTTTTTGTCTTTCCATATCCTGACATACGGCCAAAACTCCCGTTTCATTAAGTTTGAATCACTAACTCATCTTTTTGTTCTTTCCTGTGGTAATTCCGCTGTCTGCACCATTTCCCAACGCATGGTAAAGCAGAAGCATTGCTTTCATCGGCCTACCTATCCTTACTATTCTGTTCCCACCCTTGCCACCCGTCCAACTCACAGAGACTGAATTCACAGAGATTATTTCTCATTGCATGGAATCTCAGCACCATGCCTTGATTTGCAAAAGCCTCCAAGTCATGGCATAATCAAGGTAATCTAAATATGCTTCTCACCCTCCCTCAGATAAACATGACTTTTCTTCACTTTGGTGAGTTGTCTCAAAAAAGAATTTTTTTTTTTAATTTACAAGCATCTTTTAAAGATGCCAACTGAATTTCATGATGCTAGTTATATCTGTGTTAACTTTCATTGATGTTTAACACTACATGATAGTATTTATATACAACAGAAACAAATAATATTCATTACTTGACCTTCAGTTTTCCACATTGTAGCTTTTTGGCATATTATCTAATTCTTTTGTATATTCTCTCTATACTGTATAGAGTTATTTCTTATTCTTGTTTGTTTCTACTACTATACTGGATACATATATAAGTACATCAAAAAGTTCATGGAAACTGAATTAAGAGGTAAATGCATTTTGGTGTCAAAACACTTTCAAATATGAAAAAAAAACTTTCAAATTTGTGTGTATAAGAGTTCCTCCAGAAAATTGGGGAAAATTTGTTCATTAATGTTAAAATTAACTTCACTTTATTTCATTTTACTTCTTCCTATTTATTTAAAATAAGGATGAAAGAGAGAGAGAGAGAGAGAGAGAGAGAGAGAGAGAGAGAATCTCCCATTTGTTCGTTACAACTTTGGAGGATTGACCAGGCCAAAGCAAAGAGACTGAAATGGAATCTGAATCTCTCCCATGGTTGTTATGGATCCAAACGCCTGATCTGTCATCTGTTTCAAGGGTGCACATTAAGACAAAGTTGGATAGGAATTGGGCTGGAGTGTTCTAAGTAGTATCTGTACATCTTTACCAAATACATACCACTAAGCCTATCTTTTAATTTAATTTTCCCACTAAGTTTTTAAATTGCTCTTGTCCTTTATGTTCAATATATGTGATCTAATTTATAAATACCTTAATATCATTCAGCAGTAAAACACCTCATTATGGCTCTAATGTATGGTTCTGAGGTAGCTATTATGTAATAATTTATTCCTTCAAATTCTTTTCTTCTATAGCTAACAGAAATATAATATACTTAACAGTTCATTAGGCAATACAAATTTCTCCCATTAATAACAATAAATGTTAGTAAGAATATAGAGCATCCTCTCATGGAGAAAATATAATTAAAGCTCTTGCAATTTCTTTATGAAATTAAATATACTCTACTCCATTACGCTGCAAAGCCAATCTGAGAATTTTACCTAAAAGAACAGAAAAATTTCCCTTGAGTCCCTTAGTATGGGAATGGATAAATTGTAGCAATTTTATACACTGGAAAGCAATTTCACCAGTAAAATTAATCAAACTCCCAACATTCACAGTATCAGAAATGAGTCTCAACAACATTTTGTTCACTGAAAGAAGCATTAAAAAAGACCAAAACACTATGCACATCTACTTTATAGTGGCACAAGAAAGGATTTTAAACTACTTTACATATATATATATATAATATGAACAGGGGGATGAAATGAGCACTGATCCCAAAGGAGAATAAGAATTTTTTTGTGTGGATATATTACTCTGCTATGCCTTGATGAGATACGGCTTATTTAGACATAGGCTTTTGTCTTCATCTGGTGAATGTATACTTGGAACATGCGCAATACCTTGCTTGCAAATTTATATAAAAATAAAACTGTAAACGAGTATTGACCTCTGCTTAATGTTGATAGATGCAACAGAAAGTGGAGAGAAGTCAATAATCTATTCTTGAACACCATAAAAATAAGGAGGTTTGATGGATGGATAGAGAAATAAGATGTACAATAAAACAAGCCTGTTAGATTGTTCATAACAGAATGTAGGTGGTAGGTAAATCAATATTCACTCTAAATATCTTGTAAGTTTCATTTATATTTATGTTAATGTTTTTCAAGTACCAAGTAGGAATTTTTAGTAACTGTTTTTACAGAAACACAGTGGCCAAATGTGGGTCTTATTGTTAGAGATTCTAGTGGAACTGGGGACTTGAAATGTTTATTTTACCAACAAGCAGATGAGACAGAAGAAAAAAAAACCTTAATCTTACACAATGTAGAGGGAGAATAAATCATGCTATATTATCAATAGCAATATGATTAAGAAAAAATTAAGAATCACATAAAGGAAACAGCTGGAGTAGTTCTTCATTTCCTCAATTAATCTACATGGCAAGAAGAAAAATTTCTAAAACTTGAATGTAAGAAACTGAAAGTTTGATGGGATTCAAGCTTTAATCTGCACTTCTTACATCATCTGAATTCTAATTCTCACGGAAAACCACTACTTGAGACAATTTGCCCACAAAGTGATAAAAAGTAAGATTACAAAGAAATTTTTTGTGTGTAATGTCTGAATTTCTAGAACTCTTCATTGATTGTGAAAGATCCAGACTTTTATTGTGAAAGTCTAAGTTCCTTTTAGGCATCATTTTTAATGTTGCTAAAGCTCTTCTCTCAGCACTTCCTTTGGTACTTGTTCCTGGAAGATCGCTAGTCCTCAATGAGAGGTCTTTCTTTCTCCTTAAATTTTCTCTGGGGGAATAAGTCCAGCATGATCTGTTCTATTTCTTTTTTTTTTTCTTTTTCTGATTTAGAATAAATAATTGAAATAATAATCAAAAGACAAACCAGGTTAAACCAAGACTTTTTAAAAATGACAGCCAGAAGATTGGAATTAGAAAACATAAGAAAACAAAAATCCATTATAAAGAACTGCCATGAAGAATAAGATGGTGACGTTTACCCTGCCAAGATGTTAGATAAGGCATAACCACAAAAATCTAGAAGACAGAGCCTAGTGTTTGTGACTATTTTACCCTGGGTGAGGTGGATAAAAGTTAATTTTCTGTGTCTGGTAATATAACTTTTACCTCCCACCCCACCTCTATGCCTTGAGCTTCATCCCAAGGGCTATAGAAATTGATATTTTGCAGTTCATGCTACTCAATTTCAAATCAGTTGAGTGGGCCCAGAGGTCTCAATTCCAGAAATCATATTAAGGTGATGTAAAACTACAATATTTCCAGTGACCTGGAAAATCAAATGAAACTGTTATCTGCATGAAATAATATCATCTTAAACCTCAAAATTTAAAAGATATTTCTGGAAAGATATGAAGCTGGTGAAAATAATTGAGTCTTTAGAAAACCTATACCTGATTTCTAGCTGGAATGCATAAGGGTGAAAGAACATCACCACTCTGCCAACTAATTAAAAAGTTCCATCATCTACAATACTATAATTTTCACTCACTAGAGTTTTTTGTAGGGCTCCTAACTTTATTTTTTCTGCGATTAAAGTAATATTGCCTGTCTTGTTGAACAGCTTTTCATGTAACATAGATCCTTCAGTTTGGGAAGTTTTCAGTGTGTCCTCAATCTTATGGAGTAAATTGGAATATGAGGAGAATACTTACACATGGATTGAAAGGCAGAAATCTGACATGTTGCTCCAGGACAGCAGTCACAAACATGGAGGCCATGTACTCGGTGAAACCTGAAGTCTTCCCCTGGACTGAGTTTCCAGCCCACTCAAGCTGTTAGTAGAGTGTCTAGCAATCTGCCTGAGTTGGGAAGACTGGGACTTGGCCAGGACTCAGAGAAAAGAGTTTTGTTTGTGCTCCTCTCTTTCTGTTTCTTTGTTTGTTTTGTTTTTTTGTTAATGGTGTACAACCCAAGCTGCTATGATCTTGGGGTAGAGGCAATCTTTGCTATTCTTTTTGAGAGTATCATTGTAAATAAAGCCTTTTTCTCAGACTGTGTAATTTGTAACCAATTTTACAAGATTACCTTTGGAAGAAGGAGCCCTGCATTTGCGCTCCAGCAAGCAAGAGGCTGCCTCTGCGGCGTAGGGATAAAGGTCCTTTGCCATTTCTGATTGTTGGCTGAACTTGCAAAAGGCCAGACATGAGTAGGAGATGGCACAGTGGGATGAGATGGGGAATATAACTAAGACATGACACATTCAAGATGTACACGGTTGGCAATTGGGTCTCAACGAGCAATGAAGAAAACTGAATATATAGCCTTTAAAATAGAACCTGTGTCTAAATATTTAGAAGCATCCCATTTTGTACAGTTTGTAGCAAGATTAATAAGAATGGAATTACTAGTTCTAATGTGGATCCAGGAGTCACATTAGTACTAACCAAATGTTAGAACCCATAGCTTTCCAACTGCCCCCACCTTTCAATCCACATCAACCATGTAGCTTTGGGTGGCTCCTCCCAGTGGTAATTAATGTTTAGGTGGCAATTCATTGGACTATTGTTGGGTATGGGAGAGCTTTCCATCCTAGGTCTTTTATTTATTTATTTATTTATTTATTTATTTGTTTGTTTATTTATTTATTGTCTTAAATGAATCATTTCTTTAAAGCCATTCCTTTCTTCTCAGCTTCCACACTCGGGTGAAGCATAGATTGTAACCCCTCTACTCCCTTCTGAAAGTGGCCTTCAGTGAGGAATTGTGGGATTTTCCATATTCTTCTCCCTAACTTCTGTTGAAGTTGCTGCTTCTACCTTCCTTCTCAGAGCCCTTAGTTCATAGTCACCACCCAGTATTCTTCATGCCTTTTCCTTGTTCTGGGCAGAAATCACCAGATAAGGTTGTAAATTCTTTAACCTCCTTCATTCTCGCTGAGAACCACGTTCACCCACTCTCCACCAAACTGGGAAGTGAGTCCTGGTACCTCAGTCTCTGGTACTTTGGTGGCAGCTCCGGTTTTGATACAGGGACGAGAATGAAGGCAGTGCAGTCGTTAAGATCTTCCAACTCTCCAAATCGTTGGTGGTCTGGTGGCTTGGTGGTTTAACCTGGTAAGAGCCCATTTAGAGACACTTAAACACACAGGAGTCCTCTGTATCTTTCCATTCTTCCTTCATTCCTTCCTTCTTCCGTTCATTCGTTCCTTCCTCCCTTCTTCCCTCCCTCCTACCTCCCTTCCTCCTTTTCTTTCTTCCTCTCTCTGCTTTTGCTTTTCAATATTGATATTGAATCCATTTTAAAAAGTGCTCTTACTGGGTCATCCTTACAGTTTGCAGGGTCTCCTTTGAAATCAGACAGCTGAAATGCTGAAATTGGTACTGCTGTTCCTCTTGATTTTCTGCAAGGATTGAGAAAGAACTAGGTGAGGTTGGTGAGGTTGGTGAGGTTGATAGGCTGGGTTCCCTGCATGCTGTTGTGTCTTTTCGTTTTATATTCAAGACTGCTAAACACTCAAATGCAAATGCACACAGAAACAAAAGCAAATCAGTGTACCTTAACTTTCTAAAAATTTCATATTTATCTTTAAAACGACCTTTTTGAAGCAGCAACTATGAAGTCTGAGAAGCAATTGTTTCCATTTATGTTTTTCCAGAGAAAACATAATGACGGTTCAAAATCTTTGGTACTTGTTACACATGTGTGTGGGGGGGAGGATTGGTTTCTGGGATTTTAGCTCAATCTGATATAATTCTGGTTGCTAAAGTTAACATGGAGTGAACCAATATCTCCATTTCTCAAAATGAAAATAAGTGGATTTAAAAATAATAAATAACGTTTGTCTTATTATCAGTATATAATCAAGAAGAATACAAAGACAAAATGAATGAAACAAACAAAAAATTTTCAGACAACTAGGTTTAGGATGATTGTTTTCAAACTTATAAGAAGGCAATTGTAGAAAACCACAGCTAACAACAAGCTTAATACCAATAATTGAAATAATTTCCTATAAGAATGCCTGTTCTCAACACTCCTCCTGAACATTATATTAAAATTCCCATTCAGTAAAATAAGGAGAGACAAGAAGCCATACATGTTGGAGAGGATAAGTTAACCTCTCTGTTCAAAGTTAAGGTTTTTTTAATTATTTAGAAATTACTCAGAATCTATAATGAAACTGAGAAAACTACAATTGGATATAGCAAAGTCATAGGATGAATACGCAATTTGAAATTAGAAACTGAAATGTGAAAACAAACCTTTCATAGTAGTATAAAAATGATACAATTTTTAGATAGAATTCTAATAATTTGTATTCGGGTCTTTATGAAAAAAACAATGAAAACTATGATGAAATTGAAAGAAATTGTTAATCATTGATCCTGTGATGGCAGATTATAAGACACACAATTGTTAATATTGTTAATTTTTTAATCATTACTGTAAAGTCAGTATTATCTTAACCTAAACCTTAATTAGCATTTGGTAGAAATTTCCAGCTCATTCTAATAAGTCCACATGTACTATGTGACTGCTCCCACACACCTGTATATAATCTTGTTTAAGCAGCTATCTAATTGAGTATCATTAATGTTTCATAAACTGATAAATTTTTAGTAAGTTTATAGAGTTATGAAACTGTCATCTAATTTTTAAACACATTTTCATTAGTTTAGGTTTCTCATAATGATTTGAAGCCCACCTCTACTTTCAGTGCCAGGCAACTCTTGATTTGCTTATCATTCCTCTCAGTTTTGCTTTTCTGAACATTCCGTACATATGGAATCTCGCCGTATGGTCCATTTTGGCTGTAGTATATTTTAGAGAGGTGGTTGAGTGCAGACAGGTCCTTCACAAATTCTTTGTGAACATATAAACTGGTGAAGACATTTTCAATTAGCCATTTTTTATTTTATCGTAAAATTTTAAAACATAATATTCCCTAATGGACCAGCGATTTTACTCCTGTGTTATCTATCAAAGGCAAATGAAACTGGACGTTCACAGAAAAGACTCGTATGTGCATATTCATAATCACCAAATGGAGGCATTCCAAGTATCTCTGAGCTGGTGAGTGGATTAATAAAGCATTGTAGATTCAAAACTGATAATGCTACTCAGCCATAAGGTTGGTATACGTTTCAATGCTGTTGCAGTTTTCAGGTTCTTAAACTCAATACATTCAGGCATTATTATTTAGTTCATTATACTCCCTCTGTAATGCTAAGTTTCCGTTTCTACTACTTATACATTTTAAGTAAATATTTAAATATTTTCATCAACTTGCAGTGCAGAGAGGGAATGGGGGTGACAGAATTTTCATCTGCTGAAAGTTACAGATTTAAACTTATCATTAAAATGTACATTGAGAAACAGTGAAAAATGTTCAAGGCCTATGAATTTTTCATTTCAGAAGATGTCATAATAAGCATGTTAGCTAATGTAAAGAAAAGCCTACCATCCTGAATTTTGCATGTGAAGATTCCATTAAATTGCTTTCAGTAGAGTTTCTTACTACTGGTTACAACATCAGATACTTCCGGGGTAGTAAGTGTAATTTTTGTGGCCATTGTCCCCAGAGATGATGGTGTGAGGGTACAGCAAGGGGTCCTTCAAGCTGTGATGTTAATAATCACCTCAAGTGATTTTAATTTAGCCAGTTATGATCTGAGGGAGTTACTGTTCTAACTGAAAACCCATCAGATATGGACTTCCAGCGAGAACTCACATTCTACAAAATCCCAACCACAGTGCTCAGTTAAATGCTGTTTGAAATAGTTTAGATTAAGTGTGAAGGAAAGTTGATTACCTCCAGGAGAGTCTCATTATTCTAAAGCACTGTGTACAGCATATACAGATAGAAGAAAAACAACTGTGTAGTAATTCAGGTTTATGAATTTTCTGCACAGTAAGAGCTAATTACAGCCTTTCCTGTTTCTGGAAGAAGCATACTTACAGAGAAAACTTCATTTTGAAAAGTGTTCCCTCTTTAGTGCAATCAGGTAAGCCAACAATTATGCATTGGATATCTACAAAAAGAAACTGTTGTAAATAATAACAATAATGTATTTTCCTGCATTTTTAAACAAAATTTGTAACCATTCTTTTGCTTTAAGGCATAAAAATAAATGCAATGCTAATAAATGCAAGTCTAATATAATTTCAAATATGAATACATAGTGAGTACTTAGCATTCTCCAGTGATCAATATCTGGATATTACATGTGTTATAAGTGTATTTTTAAGTGAAAAGAAATAGGCTAAGATAATGTTTATTATGGTACACTAGGAAGTAAAAATCTCCAGGGAGCAAATGGGAGTATTAGGTAGGTCAAATTTCTCTAGTTTCAATGATTTTTATTGCTTCTCTGTTAAAATAGATTTTGGGACAGTGCTGTGGCATTGCCAATTAAGCTGTTGCCTCCAATGTTGGCATCCAGTCTGGGCACCTATTTGTGCCTTGGATGTTCCACTTTTGGTCCAGCTCCCTAGTAGTGGCCTGGGAAAAGTAGCAGAAAATGCCTCAAGTGCTTGGACTCATGTACTCATGTATGTGACCCGAGGAAAGCTACAGGCTCTAGATTTTTGACCAATACAATTCTTGTTATTGCAGACATTTGGGGAATGAATCATCGTATGGAAGCTCTCCCTCTCCCTCTCTTGCTCTTATTTCTGTCTTTAAAAATATGCAAAGAAAAAAATCTTAATAATAGATATTTCAAAGTTCAAAGGAAATTTCCATTTGAGTCAATTAATCATGAAAGAAACAGGAAATAACCATCAAAGAACAAAAGCTTCCAAAAGGCAGACTATGGGCCATGTTTGCGGTGTAGAAAGCTAAGCTAAGTTGAATGCCAACTGAGTTACTGCTGAAGCTGGAGATGGCCCAAGTACTTGGGCCTCTGTTACCATGTGGCAGGCACAGATGCAGTTCCAGATTTCTTGCTTTGAACCTGTGTTAGCCCTGGCCTTGGCAGGTGGTTGGTCAGTAAACTGCAGATGGAAAATATGTTTCTCTGCTATCTCTCTGTGTCTGTAACTCTGTCTTTCCAATAAATGAAAAAAAAATAGTTACATAAAATAGAGCCAAAGTACTTGAAATTTTATTAATTATGAAAAGAAGAAGCCTTTTTAAACCAAAGAGAATGATGTGCATAAAGTTGCCAAGATAGTAACACATGGTGATACTTGGTGTTGGCTTTAGAATGTTTAGAATGGTTTTAGGAGAAAAAGAAACCGTGTGGGGCTGTTGTTGTGGTATGACGTGTTGATACTGTTGCCTGCAATGTTGACATTCCACTGTGGTTCTGTTTCATGCCCCAGCTGCTCCACTTTCAATTGAGCTCCCTGCTGAAGATGGAAGATGGCCCAAGTGAATGGGTCCCTCCACCAAAGTAGGAGATCTGGAAGAAGCTCTTGGCTTCTGATTTTGTTCCAGCCCAGCCTAGGCCTGGCTAGTGAAGCCAGTAGTTGAAAGTGAACCAACAGATGGAAGATCTCTTCTAGGACACAGTCACTATTCTCAGGGAGATTTTGTTTCAATAAATAAAAAGTAACAAGAAAAATATCTATGGATTATGGTAACGATCATGAAAGAAGTATGAATAGTATTGAGAGAAAATAACTAGAAACAGAAAGGAAATAAAGTGTGTTTAGGACAGAGAGGACTCAAGAAGGCTTCTGGATAGCTGATGTACGAATTGAAATCTAGAGAATGAGTAAATCACTTACATAATTTGGAGAGATGTGGTTTTCTATAGAGCTTCTAGGGAGAAATTACATTATGTGTATGAACTGAAAAAGCTAAACCATTTGAAAACTGAGTGAAGATGAAAAATATTGTACAGCTAGGTGTTTACAAAAGGGAAGAACATCAAAAAGAATGATACAATCAGAAAGGACCTGATTGGTGCCGATTTGTGGTCATGGTATGATTCCAGCGAAGGAAAAATTTCTAATTGACATTCTAGCAAGGGTTTTTTTTTTTTTTTTTTTTTTGCTTTCTTCTTTTTCTTCTTCTTCTTCTTCTTCTTCTTCTTCTTCTTCTTCTTATTATTATTATTATTTTGTTTCTCTGTGGAGAACAGGATAAAGCATGAGTGGAAGAAATAAGAATGAAGTCACCTCTAGGGATAGGATAATGGGTCAAAGTTTGTAGTAATGTAGCATTTGTAGTAATACAGATCTTGGAAAACGTTTCCTAAAACAAGTGCTCCTGTCAGGAACAGGAAATATATTTCTTGGTAATCAGTTGAAGCTTCCATTTAGATGCCTACTCTGACACATGTATCGATTAATATTTTACAGGTAATGGTATTTTCATTCATTTCTGCAATTTTGCATACCAGTGAGTATGTCTGGATTTTGCACAGTTCAATTTGATTGAGTTAAGTTCTGTCTCTCCACTTAACTATGTAAATTGTGCTGAGTACTTGGACTATATTGGTTCTAAATGGAATAATATTGAAACCTGTATGACAGGTCTTGTATGAGATTAAATAGAATAATGTCTGCACTTTAAAAAAAGCTTGCCACTCAGTAAGCAATTAATAAACGCCAGCTAAGTCCCAGTGCTGTATATTGGTAATGACAAAATAAAAGAAACAGGCATTGTTTTTTTGATGGACAAGAAATAATTACATATGCTTTGTTTTGAGATCACTAAGACAGTTAACATTTACATTCCCTTTAACAAAGCATATGTTATGTTGTGTGATCCTGGATAGCTGTCTTATTCCTTTTTGCAGAATTTCAGATTCATTGTCCAAATTTCATATGAAAAGGACATAAAAAAGGTTCGAATCTAAGTATCATGTTTTTTGAGGTCCCATTTCCATCTTGAGGCATGAGAGTTCTTTTAATCATATTCTTCTTCCTTGGTAAATAAATATTATAATTGTTTTAAATCTGAAGGAAAAAAAAGTATAGTCTTTTTGCAAGCATGAGTAGGATGTAGAGAGACGAAGTCACTGTCCCAGGAACACAGTTTTCTAACTTCATCATTATGTCACCTCTTACTATGGAGGATACAACAAAGCTAGAAAGAAAACAACAGAAAAAAAAAAAGGTCAAAACCTCACTAAGAGCAAAATAGGAAGAACTTTCATCTTGTTTGCTGACTTCTAACATTTAAAAAAAAAGATTTTTTTTTTTTAATTGCAAAGTCATATACACAGAGAGGAAGTGAGAGACAGAGAGGAAGATGTTTTGTCCCATGATTCACTCCCCAAGTGGCCACAATGATAGGAAATGAACCAATCCGAAGCCTGGAGCCAGGAACTTCCTCCTGGTCTCCCATGTGCGTGCAGGGTCCCAAGGCTTTGGGCTGTTCTCCACTGCTTTCCAGGCCACCAGCAGGGAGCTGGATGGGAAGTGGGGCCGGTGGGATTCGAAGCGGTGCCCATATGGGATCCCAGTACATTCAACACAAGGACTTCAGCTGCTAGGCCACTGCGCTGGTCTGACTTTTAATTTTCAGTTGCACAAATGAATAGAAATCCTGTTTTATAAAACTTCAGAAAAGAACTAGCAACTGTACTGTACATAATGTGATTATGTTAAAATCATCAGAAGCAATAGATTACAAAAATCATTATAGGAAAATAGCAACTGGTGTCCAGAACTGATATAATAGACTGAAAGTCAGCTCTGAAGACCTTGCCTAGGTTCAGGAAAGGTAAATTTGTGGGTGTAGAGGTCATGTATTAGAATTCATTATGGGAGAAAAGAGTTAGGAAACAACAGGCCAGATGAGCTCCCTCTTATTCTACTGGAATATCTTAAGGCACCATAGTTGGTTGGACAGAGTAAGACAGTCTAACTTTACTTCATTCTTTTTACTTTCATATGGCTCTTGACTCCTTTTCCTATTTCAGTTTGACCCCTGGACATGAATCATATTGTCCCTCCACAAATTTTGACATTTTTTGTTATTCTTGCCCCAAGCATATATTTATATATTCAAAAATATCTATTGAATTGCTATTATATGACTTGCACTGCCCTGGATTTTGGGGATATTGCAGTCAACAATTAGCCAAAAATTTTTCTTAAATCAAAAGTACATTTAAGCAAACAGAAAAACAACAAGATAAATATTTTAAACTACTGCATGACAAAAATGAATAGGACTAGGGGATACATGAAATTTGTATTATAGCACATTTTTAATTTACATAGGATGATGACCTGGAAGGACATCTCTGAGAAGGCACCTGAGCCAGAACATGAAAGAGGGGAGAAGGAAGGTACAATTTGAACAAAGGAAGCAGCAGATGAAAAATCCTGCAGAGGAAATATGTCTTTTTTAGCCTGTGGCTTGTTATGTTAGTCCATTACGGCACAATAACAAAGTGGTGCAAACTGATGAGCAAAGCAACGGATGCGTAATACAGTTTTGTTCTCTGAGGATTCTACAGCCAAATCCCAGAAGGTTTGGGGTCGGCCAAGAGCCTTCTCTCTTGTTCATGGATTGTACTTCACCACTGTGTTCTGAAAGGGTGTTGGTGCCAGCCATCACGCTGCAGTCTTGTTTATTGGTGCGCCCTCCCCATTCAGAGGAGCTCTGACCTCACTATTTGGTGACCTCCCTCAAATATCCCTTTTTACACCATCACCCTAGGCGTTAGGATTTCAGCATAGAGATTTTGAGGAATATTAACGTTCATTTCATTACACGGGAGTAGAGTAAGTATAGAACTATCAGGAGGAAATGCTGGGGTTGTAATGGACAGGGAGGGTGATGCGCTTTGTAAAGCATGGCAGCCTGTAGCCAATTTTCTGATGTTCCATAAAACTATCTGAAAAAAATATTCCTGATTGCTGCAGGGGAAAAAAGCAAAACAGAAGTAAAAAAAATCTTATTTTTTCCCAGAATCATTCCCAAATTGTTCTTATATTTGTCTAATCATTGGTCTCAAGTCTGTTTTATTCCTTTGACTTCCTAAGGTATACATTTTGAATAAATCAGCCTATCCATTTAAACACACAAGGATCAAGTGGGAAATTTACATTATTCATCTCCTTTAGACCAAATGCTTATTTGATTTCTCAATGACTATCTTATGAACAAACTTTTCTTTACAGGGTATATTTTGTTTTGTGGGGTGGAAGCTGAAGTCTGAATTTCTGACTTGATCTCAATTCAGCTTGTAGCCACCTTAAATGTCATGCCTCCAACTGTGCTATCTAGTAAATAGATTCAGTTGATATTTTCTTCCAGGTAGTGTATTCTGATTAGTGTACTTCAAGTGGTGATTACATATTGATCTTCTGTCTGAAATTTCTTAAAAGCATAAGCTCTTTGCCAAGGCATAAGCTTTTCACAAGACCTTCATGCTAATTAAGGGCATACAAGTTTAATTGCCATATTCCTATGAACTCTGCCTAGCATGTAGATTAAATGCAAAGAAGCAACTGCTCAGAACAGCAGCATTTCCACAGGTTTATGAGAGTCTTAATTTGTGGAATTTTATGTTAGAGATTGAATTGTATGTGGAGATTCTGAAGTCTGTCTTCAATATCCCAGTGGAAACATACAGTCACTGAAGTTTGAAATATCTTAATCTCAGAGTCATAAAATGCCCATAGCCCAGGGCTACATGAAACAGTACAGGGGAGAGTTTCCAATATAACTAAACTCATAATGTTGGTTTCAATAGAAAGTTTGAAAAAGAACACATTGGTATATGTTCTAGCTCCCAGAACACGAAATTCAATGGGTGTACTAAGGCAGTACAATAGCAATTAAAAATACATATTTGTTTTCCAGAAAAAAACAAACTTCCAAAAGAGCATAATGGAGTATGGATATTACAAAGGAAAAAATTAAGCAGCATTTTTAAATTGAATTCACTAAACAGGCATTTTATATTGACATAATTGTTATGGCACATGAAAGGATACAGTAAAAGAACTGACCTTGTTCCATGCCTTTATTTTTCATCATAACTATATCATGTTGATACTGGAGTAGAGACAGGTGAAATTCTGTAACTGAAGATAAAATCAAATAGGATTGACCACAGTGTGATTACAGAAATCACCCATTTATGAAATCTTTGAGATTGTTCTTCCCATATTCCTACTTGGGAAAGAATATGCCAGTGCATACTTCAAGCATTATGGAAAGAAGTAAGGTTATGTGTTAAGGTGACCTAAAAATATCTCGGAGTTTTATTGGGCTCTCCATAGATATTAACCATTATTAAGGTTATAGTGTTTATATTATAGTTAATTTTCCAATTCTTATTCATTAGTTACAAGGATTATTTTTACTTTATTGATAAGTATATCTTAATATGGTGATTCAGAGATTTTTCACAAGTGAATCAAAATTTAAAACTTTGATGCTGGTCCCATGGCACAGTAGGCTAAGCTTCAGCCTTCAGTGTCAGCATCCCATATCATGTGGGCACTGTTTTGTGTCCCGGATGCTCCATTTGTGATCTAGCTCCCTGCTTTTGGCTTGGGAAAACAGTGGAGTATGTCTCAAGTGCTTGGGACCCTGTATCCACGAGGGTAACTCGGAGGACATTCCTTGCTCCTGGCATCAGATGGATTCAGCTATGGCCATTGGGACTATCTGGGGAGTAAAGCAGCAGAAGGAAGACCTCATTCTCTGTCTCTTTTTCTCTGTATAAATCTTTCAAATAAAAATAAAATAAAATGTTTCAAAAGAACAGAAACATTTTGAATGGCTTTTAAGACACATTGGTGCCTGACACATCCCAGACTACATGAAAAGGCATCCTGAGGAAAATCCTGAAGTCCTGGATTTGGTTTTTCAAAAGTCCATTTGGTTTTTCAAAAGTACTGACAGAATCATTAGTCTAACTTAACCTTTTTCTTCGAAGCAAGCCCACCTCCCAACCTCCCACCATAAATCGTTAATTAACAGGGCAAATCATTGATCAATTTTTTTCAGTTGGGTTTTATCATCTCTGCATTATATTGTATTCCTAATTCAATTCACTGTAATATTTGAGCCGACCAGAGAACTGTGAGATGATTTTGCAAAAGTTTTCACTTGCCAAATGAGGACAGCATATTTGAGACAAATGAGATGGCCAGCTGCTCTGGCCTCTGGTGAGGTAGTGACCTTACAAACACTCACTCCTCCTGGCTGTCTAGTGTTCTTTTTGTTGTGCTAAATAAGCAAAGTATGCTCATCATTTCCTAAATGTTCTTTTTTATAAGCCTTTTCAAAATCCAGCTTTAATGCAGAGCTTTAGATGAATACTCCATCTAGAGAATTTCCGCGCAGTTTTTCTAACCCACACAATACATTTCCTTTCATATCAGTTCTGCTGACTACAGCTTGGAGTGACTGCTGATTTTTTTCTGGGCTGGGTTAGCATTTCTACTACTTAGTCTTCATTATGCATGTAATTTATACACCCTCTATTTTAAACATTATATTTTGAATTGTTTTGCTGCTTTTTACACATATTTCTTTATGCTTCTGACCTCAAAATAAATGTCATTTAACATCATGAGTAATTTTAATATTTATGATGTCAACCAATAAAAGTAATTTTGCATTTTTATTGTCTAATTTTATGAACTCAGGGCAACTGGAATGTGTCAGGTCTTTCATTTCGTTTTCCAATCAATGATATTTCTATAAAAATCCTACTTTTAATAAAATCTATATCTATCATAGATTCCGACATGCATGAAAGATTTAACTTCTTTTATGCAAAATTAATTTTATGTTGTTTCACCCTGTATTTCTATTTTAGTAAATCCGTATATGCTCCCTCTAGTGATCAAAGTAGTACCTAAAAATTATCTATTAAAACAAATATACCAGAAGCTACCTTGTACTGGTAAACCAGTTCTACATCTATTTCAGTAAATCCAATTTAATCCTTATTGCTTTTATTATTATTATGTTTCAATCAAGAATCCTACCATATTAGAATGATCAACTGTGAATGTAGTGACCAACAAAGTTTATAGTTAAATAAATACTGTTAAATAAATTAGAGATAACATTCCAGGAGCAGTGTTTGTTTCTGTTTTTACTGTTTCTGCTGTTCACATCCTACTTCGCTTGGTCCTGTTATTCAGAAAAGTGAATGTCAAGCAAACTCAACTACAAAGCTACAGTTTAGGCTGTGTCCAGATGTTTGATGTTGAAATCCCCTTTACAAATCTTACAAAGAGACTATATTAGAAGTGAAAGAAAGGCCCGTCCCGGTACCCCTGCGACTAAATTCCTCATCTTGAAAGCACTGGGATCCCATTTGGGTGCTGGTTTTAATCCCGGCAGCTCCACTTCCCACCCAGCTCCCTGCTCGTGGCCTGGGAATGCAATCAAGGATGGCCCAAAGCCATGGGACCCTACACCCTCATGGGAGACGTGGAAGAAGTTCCTGGCTCCTGGTTTCAGGATCAGTACAACTCTGGTTGCGGTCACTTAGGGAGTGAAGCATCAGATGGGAGATCTTCCTCTCTGTCTCTCCTCCTCTCTGTATATCTGCCTTTCTGATAAAAATAAAAAAATCTTTAAAAAATATCACACAGTTCAATAAAATGTGATATACACTTCAATTACTCACACAGATGCTCTGAACTTAGCATGGGATTAAATCCAAATACAACTCCCAGAGGGTGAAAGTACGATTTCAAAATGAATTTAATGCATCCATCCTACCGAACAACACAGCTTATCAATGCCATACCATATGGAACATGTTTACTGAGCCTTGTGCTTGCTTGACTGACCAGGAGAAGCAATTTTCTGCCATTGCCCATAATTAGATGATTATTTCTAGTAAATATTACTATCCTTGGAGAATAATTTAAAAGTAAAAGTATGCTTTCTATTGAATGTACACAACTTTTATTCTCTAGAAAATATGAGTAAAGCTAAATTGAAGAAGTTAGGCATCATTGCTAATTTTATCAACTTGATATATGGATAGACTAAAAAGGAAAATTTTATTAATAATAAGAAAGTAGGAAAACATAAGATACTTTTATTTATCATTCATATTGGATTGGGGGAAATAAACATGATATATTTTCTAGATCTGGCCCTTTTATAACATTCAAAATTCCAAAATTACAGTTTATATGCCAAGTATAGCAGCAAAGACCAGGAGTACTTAATACTTGCATAATTGCTTACATTTGAGACTTGCTCAAAATTAGAAGGCAGATTTAATTTGCTTCCCTTCTTCAAGCTTAATAGAAGGAGATACAAATCTTGTTGGAAACATTCAAGGATATTAATGGGAGATTTCTCTGTAGTGGACCAATGACAATATAATTTAAAAATAAAGTGTGGAAATACATTTTTAAAATGTAGGGAAAATATTGCTTAGAAGATTAGACAGCAGGGGCTGGCACAGCAGCTCATCAAGCTGATATTCTGCCTGGAAGTGCCAGGATCCCATATGAGCACCAGTTGAAGTCCTGGATGCTGCATTTTCTATCCAGGTTGTGGCTTGGGAAAGCAGTGGAGGAAGATACAAGTCTTTGGGCCACTACACCCATGTGGGAAACATGAAAGTTGCCTGCTCCTGGCTGTGGATCAGCTCAGCTGTGGTTACTGAAGCCATTTAGGTATTGAACCAGTAAATGAGAAATCTTTCTCTCTGCCTCCTCTTCTGTCTGTAAATGTGCCTTTCAAATACAAATGAATTCTTCAAATAGAAATAGAAAGAGAAAAAACAACAGACTCCTAAATGTTGATGTCTTCTGTTCTTTCTGTGCACTGATTAGCAAACTTGAAGTTACAACGCTATATCTAACCTATGTGCTTTGTTATTTTAATCTGGTGCTAGTGTTACTGTCTTGAAGCCACAAGTTGACATGAAAGCAACTGGAAATCAACAAGAAACCTGAACAATAATCTTGATTGATTCTTTGCACTTTGGTAATGATGCAAAAAGAGAAAAACAAATTGTTATCTTTCATAGTTCCGCAGACTTGAGCAAATGTTTTCTAGTCTGTTCTAATTTAAATGTGAGAAATATATTCAATTCAATTCTGATTTGAGTCGTGACATAAACAATCTTCTGCATCTAAAAATGAAAGATGATAAGGTAACTTTGGCTTTATTTTTATTACAATTTTTCATTTTTATTACAATTTTATTTTAACCATGTTTAATTTAATTTAATTTTGGTATTTGAATGTATCATGACATTGTAGACAATGGCAGAAAAGTTAACATCCTATTGTCAAGCTATAGTTAACAGTTTCATTGGGAGTTGTTCTTTCATTCGGGAGTAGAGACGCACACTGCAGAGTGTTTTCACTTCTTGGCATAAGAGTCTCCATTATGTGGCTCCTCTGGATGAATATGCGTATGTACATGTTTACCTCTATAGTTATTGGTCTTGTATTTTGCATGAAGGTTGCCTTATATCAGAGAGAAGAGATGCTATTTGCCTTTTGAGGTTGGCCTATTTTAGTAAGCATAGTGGTGTCTAGTTGCTCTCTCTACACCTTCAGAAACTCATAAGATGTGCATGTTTGCTCATTTAAAACTTCCATGTAAACCTTGAGCACTGTTTTTAGATTCCTATTTTTTTCAGTTTTTTGTTTGGCTTTGTTCTGTTCTCTCTGAGATATTTGCCAAGGTCTTTTAACTTGTGTATTCTTTCTTTTGCCACTGAGTTTGCTGTTAAGGCTTTTGATTTATTTATTTAACATAACAGAGTTTTCATTTCTAATATTTCAGTTTTATTTATCTTTGAGACCTCTAATAGTCTTGGAGTCCTAAGTGGGCTTCTTATCTCCTACCAATCCTTCAGGGAAGAGTCAAAGTAAGTGACGACCATGGGTTTATCCGTCCAGTAAAATCCCTGAGTCATGTGCAGGCCTCGGTGTTGTGTATTCACTTTGAACAAGGCAGTGTTTCTATCCTGCTACTTGCCATGTCCCTTTGTATGCAAATATGAGAATGCACTGTGTTCACCCATCGTAGTGTTAGGTTTTCATGCCTCCCATCCAGTGCTCCAGCTCAGACTCGAGATTTGCGGAGTTTTCCCCCAGGCAATATCACTGGTGACACATTCTCTAACCTTATTCCAAGGAGACTGCATTCCCCTTCCACACCTGGCTGTGGGAGAGCCTGACGGTTGCTGATCTCACCCTCACTGCTCCACAATGGCTCCCTTCTTGCTGCCTGGGAGAGCTTTCCTTCTTTCTGATTCCCCTTTTCAGTCTGTAACTCAGATTTCAATTATAACAAATAAATCTGTAAAAGGTTGCTGTTTGCATCAAAATGAATATATGTTTATAGAGATAGCAAAAAATCCAATGAAAAATAAACCAAAGATGTTTTCTTTTGAAACTTTACATTGTGAAATCTATATATAATTTTTCATAATACAGATTTTCCATGAGCCATTTGAATATTTCTATTTATGGGAACATTTTGCTACCTGTGTCATTTTTCGTAATTGTCAGATGCAAATAACCTTTAATGGACAACTGATTAAAAAGAAAGGCATGCTATAGTTGTAACTAGAAGTGAAAGTTCCAGGCTTATCTCAAAGACAATTACATTGTGTCTTATACTGTGTATTGACACACATCAATCAATCAATCATACTTTAAAAATAATCCAAGCAATGTCTTAAACTGACTGCAGCTCTTGGTCTTTTTAGTAAGAGCCACTTTCGGCTTTAGTGAAGCTAGTCTAATTAAATGCAATTGAAGAGGAAGAGACTGAATCTCTTTCAAAAAGTATCATATAATTCAAGTGTCAGATGATTTAAGGAGACTATACAAATATTTATTCAATAAAATATTTCTCAAAAAATCAGAAGATAAATTTCCAATTAAAATATTTTAACTTAGTTGCTTTGTATTTATCCATATGTGCACCATAAGTATTAGAATGCACAATAAAGATTGATGTACATAAGATGTATCTTTCACACTAAACAGAGTTCAAAATATTTCCTAAATTTATCTTGCCCCTGCCTCATATGCATAAATATTTCCTATTTAATTAAAAAAAATAAGAATACCTCCCTGTTTTTTTTTTTTTTTTTTTAAACATCCACCTGAAATAGAACCCTCACTGTGAAACGCCAAACACGTTTCTGGGAAGAGAGTACCATGGCTGAAACTTTTTATTTTAAGATTCATTTATTTTTGATGTAAAATCTGAGTTACAGAGAGAAGGAGAGACAAAGATTTTACATTCATTGGTACACTCTGTAATTGACTGCAATAGCTGGAGCTGAGCTCATCCACAGCCAAGAGCCAGGAATTTCTTTAGGGTCTCCCACATGCGTGCAGGGACCCAAGGTTTTGGGCCGTCCTCTACTACCTTCCCAGGCCACAAGCAAGGGATTGGATGGGAAGTGAAGGAGCCGGGTCATGAACTGACAAACAAATGCAGTCCTGGTGTTTGGAGGTGCAAGATTAGCCAGTTGAGACACCATGCTAACCCTGAGATTTTTTCTTTTAATTACAACTGTCATTAGTGTGTTAGAAAGTTTAATTTAGATCTATTAGTTTGACATTCTAGAAAGAGCCTTCATTTTTGCGTAAACTAAACCACTTCCTTAATAACACAACACATTTGCTCAGAATTTTAAATCAACAGTGCAGAGCATTTATATTTATATTTCCTTTCATAACAAATAGACTGGTGTCAGGGGTAATTAAATATTTAAGCAGAAGATTCTTAGAGTTTTTCACTGATGCTTATAAACTCAATAGTATATATTCTACTTCATTTGAGATTTTTAAGTGTAAAAATTTTATTTAGCTAAAGAAAGACTTAAAAACACAGGATGTTGGGCTCGGTGGCGTGGCCTAGCGGCTAAAGTCCTCACCTTGAAAGCCCCGGGATCCCATATGGGCGCTGGTTCTAATCCCGGCAGCTCCACTTCCCATCCAGCTCCCTGCTTGTGGCCTGGGAAAGCAGTTGAGGACGGCCCAATGCATTGGGACACTGCACCCGCGTGGGAGACCCGGAAGAGGTTCCAGGTTCCCGGCTTCGGATCGACGCGCACCGGCCCGTTGCAGCTCACTTGGGGAGTGAATCATCGGACGGAAGATCTTCCTCTCTGTCTCTCCTCCTCTCTGTATATCTGACTTTGTAATAAAAATAAATTAAAAAAAAAATACAGGATGTTTAAGTACTAGCTGTACCATTAGTAATACTAAATAATGCTCTTCATAAACAAAATTTCAGTAACAGGAAACTAGCATGAATCTTAATACTATGTTTGATTCATGTTGATTTATTACATTTTATAAAATGGTCATTTAACCTTTGAAAGCTATAAATTAAACAAATGCTACGGTCAGGGATTATGCTAGAAGTTGAAAACAACGTAAAATTTTATTTTCTTATGTACTAATTTCAGTGTATAAATTAAAATAAATAATAATATCTAACAATAATATGTAACAAATATTCTAGTTGTCTCAGACATTTATTATTTTCATGTTGTGCTGGATAAGTAAGCATAATCATTCTGGTTGTTAATAGAAGAACAGAAGAGACAGAAAAACATCTATAATAAACATGAAATCAATATAATTAGTATAAGTGTACTATGTGAAATGCTATATGTGGGAAGCCATGAAGCAACTATAGACAGTAGGATGAGAGTATTAAATGCACTTTAACAATATTACTTCTTCTAATAAACGAACATGAAAGATAATTGTACCTTTGTGTCTTTCAACTCTTTCATTGATGTTTTATAATTTTCACTGAAAGCATTTTATACCTAATTTTAAAAACTGTTGTGTATGACCTTGTTTTATGAATTGCAATGGTTTAGTTATTATTATCCAAATTATTATTATTGTATTTGAATTTTTGTCTTCCAGTATTACTCAATTTAGGCCAATAAGTGTGTGAGTAAATAATACACTACTAAGGATCCTATTTGAAGTAATGGAGTATAGTTGGACACAGTGACAGAAATAAAGTTATGATAAAGATAGAAAGTGACAAATGCCTATGAGGATGTAAAACAGAACCATGTACATTATTGGTGGGAATGTAATTAAGCACCGTTGCAATGGCAAATAAAACCATGAAGATGTCTTAGAAAACTAGAACGGAATCTCCATGTGATGCAATAATCCCTCTACTAGTTTACCACAGCCAACAGACCACAGTCAAAGCTGTCCTGAAGAACAATATGGATTTTATTTTATATGTGAAGACAAAGTAAATTTAAAAATGGAAAGGAGAACATGTCAAAAAAAATTAAGGAAAAATGGAGAGGAGTTGGATGTTGTGTTTAGTTACGCTGCAGGTTGGGACACCTAGATCCTCTGTCTGAGTGCTGGTTTGATTCCTGACTACTCCACTACATAACTTTCTTTCTTTCTTTCTGCCAATGTGCCTAAGAAGGCAGCAGATAAGGGCTCAAGTATTTGGGTCTCTTCTCAAATATAATTTGGAAGAGGCCAAACTACAATTGGGAGCTCCTGATTTTGTCCCGTCCCAGCTGAGGCTGTTTCAGGTTTTTGGGGTATGAACAATTAGAATAAAGGTCTTTTAAACATCTCTCTGTATCTCCCTAACTCTCTCATACTCTACATTTCAAATATACAAATAAATAAAAATAAACTTATAACAACTTATCAAAATTATTGACACAATCAAATATTAATAATGGAAGTACAACCACATGGTAGAAACAATTAGTGGAGAAAATATAAAAAATCATTATATTATACACTGAATAAGAGAATTTTCAAATGTTTGAACTGATCATGCAAGAAAATAAATTCATAAAAACCAAGGATCTTACATTTTTTAATAACTGGTATAACAATTTTATTGTAAATCAGTAAGAACATAAAGTATTTGACCCACTGTTTACTTTGTATTTGCCCATCAATTTTTAAATATTCCTTTTGTTGAAGTGAAAATATAAATATGAAATTGTAGAATATCAGGAAAAATATGACACTAAATGTACTTAGAGTTTCCTAAATTTTAGTAAAATGCAGATAACTTAAGAATTTTACCTTAACCATTTTCAAATATACAATTCAAGGGTGGCCAGTGCCATAGCCTAGTAGCTAAATCCTCACCTTGGATCCCCCAGGATTCCATGTGGGCTCTGATTTGTATCCCTGCTGCTCCACTTCCTATCCAGCTCCCTGCTTGTGGCCTGGGAAAGCAGCAGAGGATTGGCCAAATCTTGAGACTCTCTAACTTCATGGGGGACCCAGAAAAATCTCCTGGCTTCAGATCAGCTCAGCTCCAGCCGTTGTGGCCACTTGGGGAGTGAACCAGCAGATGGAAGATATTTCTTTCTGTATCTGCCTTTCCAGTAAAAAAGTAAATAAATCTTTTTTTTAAAAAATAATCAATTCAGTATCAGTTAATGTATCAATGTCATATTCTGTCATCATCTGTCTCTATTGATTTTCTGTCTCCTCAAATTGAATCTATATAGTCAATTAAACAATAATTCTCCATTACTCTGCCCCAGCACTTGGAAGCCACCATTTCCTTCGCAATATTTGATTAATTCAAATACTTTACTTACTGTAATTGTATATCTGTCCTTTTTATATTTTAGTTACTATAATGTCCTTGCTTCTAACCTATATTGTATCTATATCATAATTTCTTCCCTTTTAAACTCTGAATAATAATTAATTTTATGTGCGTAGAATATTTTGCTAACTCATTTTCATTAAAGGATACCTGGGTGACTCCTATCTTTTGTCTATTGTGATGTACGCTGTTATGAATAGTTGTGTATAACTTCCTCCTAAAATCTCTGATTTAAATTCTTTTTGGTATTTCCAATAAGTTGACAGTGCACAGCATGGTAGCTCCATATTTTTTAAATATTAATTCATGTATTTCAAAGAGAAGGCAGACATACACACATGAGAGAGAGAGAGAGAGAGAAATTTTACACTTACTAATACATTTTCCTAAATAGCTGCAGTGGCCAGGGATGAACCAGGAAAACCCAGGGACCCGGAACACAGCTCACTTCTCCAACTTGGGGACAGGATAAAAACATTTACACCATCATCTGCTGCTGCCACTAGCGATATGCACCTGTATAAAGCCATCAGAGCCTCATTGTTCATCACGCACCTGGAAGTTTCTCACCGCTGGATGTGATGACAAAGTACAAATCATCATCTGGACAGTATTGGTCACAAACATTGAAATGAGAAACAATAGTGAAGAGTTTGAGTCATTCTCAAAGTCCTATGTTTTCTTTTTTGCAAATTCCGTATCATTTAAAAACTGCAGCCGGGGAGGGGAGCAACAAAAATGCTCATATTTTAAAGAAGGCAAAGATGCAGAGCAATTACAATAACACCAAAAAATATAATAGCACAGAGTTGATTTTATATATAAGTATATAAATAAATCACAGTGTCAACTAAAATTTTCAATGAAACATGAAATCACTTTTCAAGTAACCAGATAAGTGCTGCTTATGATATTGACATGGAGTTCAGTAAAACAAGCGGTGAAACCATATCCATAGCTTCTTGGAATCTGTGAGGAACAGACAGCACTGTCTGCAACCTAAGAAACTACTTGCAGAAATGACTCCACTAGAGACCTTCAAGTCAAAGGGTAATTAAATTGGGCTTTGAACCACATATGAAGTCTGTTTCATCTTTTAATTAATGACTGTGTTACTACACATTCTTGCTGTGTTGTGGGACACTAGTAGAATTGGCACCTCTATAAACCACATTATAGCGCATTTCTATCAGCAGCGTGGCTAACACATAGTTTAACTTTATGAGACAATAAATACTGACCATAATATTGCTGAGTATTAATATCAACATTTGCATTGTTATACCAAAGGAGTAGTTCACACAACAGGTATTTACAATGTGTCCGGAGGACTTCCAGTGTCAGAGATATCGATAATTAAGAGAGCTTTATGTTATACACCACCCGTTTTCTGTTGCATGGGCTTGGGGGAATTTAAATTTATGTTACATAAAATGTGACCAGGAAAAAACAGCTTTTTCATTGCTGAAGGGTAAGAGATTTCCAAGGTATCTATAAACATTTTATTTTCTAGTACAAAGCCATTCATTTAGCACTGACAAAGTCTTCACTGTTATCTCACCATTTTTAGTTGCGTATTATGTTTATTAAAACAATTTTCCCCTTTTTTGGTTTGTTAGTTTTTGCTCTGCATAATCATACTGTATTGAAGCAATTCATATGCATCTGACGGGATTATATCTCTCTTCATCAACCTTGTTTATTCAAACTCTTATTAGTGTTAATTTTGAATTTCAACCTCAGTCTGCATTTATGGTTTGATGCTTTGAACAAACCTAGAATATTGTATTGTATTCCACACAAGGAAAATGGCAAAGCAATTTCTATTCTAGACCATCAATGCATGCTTTTATTAAATGCATGAATCTCTTCAAAAGACATCAGAATATTAATAAAGCCATTAAGTGTTACTAAGTATTTTTATTCTATTGTTACTTGTTTATATGTCATTTAGTTGACCTTTCCCTCTGGAATAACTACTGTATTGAATGATTTCCAGTAGGCATTAATAACCTACTTAGTAAGCACATCGAATATGCACATGCAGAGACTTCCAATATTTACCACATATTCAATGCACCATCCATCCTGATATGGGCTTGTATGTGTTTTTGCTTAAAATGTAAAAGAAGAAAAAAATTACAAATGCTTATTTGAAACATACAGTAGAATCCTAGAGTAAAGTTGATAAAGCAGAAACATAAAAAATGCACAAGATGCAGAAAGAACCTGGGACAGAAGAAATTAACTTCCACAGGTTAAAGGTGCTCTATTCTTAGTCACAGCAAGGATACAGAAGATACAACATGACTCCTCATCTTCCTGATGGGAAATGTGAGATCGTTGCACATCTTTTATTATTATCTTCATGGAACTGAAATCTAGGTTATTAGCAGAGAACAATAAGCAGAAGGATGAGAGGGTTTTAAACACTGCATCACATATAAAATATTGAAAATGGTAATTGCAGGGAAAGTGTTGTAGGTTTACTATGCAGTGCCTAAGTAAGTGTGGTGAATCCATGGTAATGCCACTATACTCGGCCTATCACTGTCACTTTATATAACCCATATCAACTTTTTCAAGTTACTAAGTATGAGAATGCTTCTAAAGCTTCATGGGTACTAGAATTAAGTATGTATATTTAGGTGCATTTGATGTCTGCTTCTTTGAGGTCTTCAACAAACTGATGAAAATATGTGCTAAAGGGAAAATATGCTGTTTTTCAATTTTTTGCATCAAACTAAACTTCTCTTTCTTATATCTTGTAACATTATGCTCTATATTTAATCACCACATATAATCTTTAACTGAAATTACATTGTTATAAATTTAAGTCATCTTCCAAAGTTTCCTGTCATAGCTGATTAAATAAATATTCTATATTCTAAAGAAGAACTGAGAGTTATTTTACAACAATCCTAGGGTAAATTCCTAGCCATTAAAGAACTGGATAGAGAATAATGGCCAGGGGCTTGCGCGGTGGCCTAGCAGCTAAATCCCTCACATTGCATGTGCCTGGGATCCCATATGGACACCTGTTTTTATCCTGGCTACTGTGCTTCCCATCCAGCTCCCTGCTTGTGGCCTGGGATAGCAGTAGAGGACAGCCCAGAGCCTTGGGATCCTACACCTGCATGGGTGATCCGGAAGAAGCTCCTGGCTCCTGGCTTCGGATTGCTTCAGCTGTGAGCATTGCAGTCACCTGAGGAGTGAATCATCAGACAGAAGATCTTCCTCTGTCTCTCCTCCTCTCTCTATATTAGATTTTCTAATAAAAATAAATAAATCGTAAAAAAAGAATGAATAATTTGTGTTTAAGAGCTATTTTTTAATGAATTAAAATATCTCAAATATGTATTTTTAAATATCTGAAATATTTACTGATTCAGTCACCAAATGCTCAGCACAGACTGATCTGGGCCAAACCAAAGCCTGAAACCAGGAACTCCTTCCTGCTCTCCTGTTTGGGAAGCAGGGAATCAAGCACTTGAGACCTTTTTTGGTGTGGCTTCCCAACCACCTTAGCTAGAATGCTGGGTGAGAAGCGTGGTAGCTGGGACTAGCAAGCATCACAATATGGGATGCCACCATTGCAACGGGAAACTTAACGTGCTGCCCAATGATGCTGGTTTCATTTTGTAAACTTTTTAAAAAAAGATTTATTTATTTTTATTGCAAAGTCAGACATACAGAGAGGAGGAGAGACAGAGAGGAAGATCTTCCATCTGATGATTCACTCCCCAAGTGGTGGCAACATTCGTTGCTGCACCAATCCAAAGTCAGGAGCCAGGAACTTCCTCCAAGTCTCCCACATGGGTGCAGGGTCCCAAGGCTTTGGGCCGTCCTCGACTGCTTTCCCAGGCCACAAGCAGGAAACTGGATGAGAAGTGGAGCTGCCGGGATTCGAACCGGCGCCCATTTGGGATCCCAGCGTGTTCAAGGAAAGGACTCTAGCAGCTAGGCCATGGTGCTGGGCCCAAGATGTCACTTCTAATAATACTGTCAACTACAGAGCACTACTTAGTTCTTTATATAGTTAAGCATTGCTGTTTATATAGTTAAGCATTGCTTTTAGTATTAGACTTTATGTACTATTACATTGTCTTTACTGCTGATTTTTTTCTCTGTTTTGGAAAAATTGTTTCAGTGCCAATTATCCCACCCCTCAATGAACAAAAATAAAAACAAAACTTATTCCAGTCAGTGTTATATAATATCAGTTTGCTCTCTTCCTCCCCTGTTTTACCTTCCTTTTTGTGTTCCTTGTGGGTATTTTCCTTGTGGTTCTTTCCAATTTTCTCATCTATTCTGCAGTGATTTCTTTCTTCACTTAAATCACAGCTGAGGATATAGGACTTCAGTATTTAACGATTTTTTTTGGTTAAGTTTACTAAATCAGAAAAAGTGATCATCTGGATTCTCCAAGCAGAAGAGTTCATGCAAGAAAATATTCTGAATTCCCACATATTTGGAAATTCTACCCTTGGATTGATAGTTCATCTTAGTATTCTTCCTCGTAATGTTTAATGTACAGCTTCATTGAAATAGTAACATGTCAGTTTGCAATTGAAACCATATGATATCTTAAGACTTAAACCTGATATGTAACATCGTCTTATTTCGTTCTTTCTCTGACACACTTAGTGTATTTTTTAAGCTCTCCTGTTTTTTTTCCCTCGAGTGTGAATCATTTTATTTGTAGGACTAAGCAATAAAATCTCTGGATAGTGCAATAGTTATTCTCTTAATCCCAAGGACAATTTTTTTTAAATCTTCAAATATTTTGAGAAGTTTTCCCTCCTTAAAACTTTATACCCCTTCATTATAGAAACTAACACATACACACACACTATGTTTTCCATTCTTTTATTTTCTGTTATGTTTTCTTTCGATTCAATGAGTACAGTTTTTATTTCAGCTTCCTGAATTTTCCTTTACTGTGTTCATGTAGTTTCCTTTTTTATCTGCCTTCCATTATTATGATTTCCCATAATTTTTTTTTTATTTTTGTTGTTGTTTCTTAGCATTTACCTTGTCCATAATCATTATCTTAAAATTAGAGGTTTCTGTCAAATCCTTTAGTTGTCAGAAATCTGGAAGAAACATGGCTAGGATATTTGGACCAAAGATATTGTAACACATAAAGGCTACTTTTCCAGTGGGAGACTGAAGTTTAGTTTCTTATACTAAGTTATTAAATACATTATATTCTGATTTTCATTAATCTTCCATTCTTGACTTTTCGGTTTATATTTCCTATAGTTTTTGACTAATTTGTTAGATTTTAAAGCTTAAGTTTTTCATCAGTATCTAAATCAATTGCCATTCAAGGAGTGTTTGTGGGGGGGAGGGGCGTGTTCTGTAGGGATTGTAATTTACTTTCTTAACTTTTCCTCACAATTATATTTAGACTAAATTTTGCACCACTTCCCCTTCCCTCCATTTCTCCCGTCTTTAATTGCTTCCTCCCACCCCTTCTTACTCAACATTTTAAAGCCATTGCAGATGTAATATTTTGTTACTTAAAAAATTTACCTTATTTGAGAATGAGACAGAAAAAAAAATTGGGAGAAAAATTTAAAGAGAGCTCTGCTGACCATGGATTCTTTCTCTAAATGCCTGGAAAGGGCAGGACTTGGGCCTGTCAGAGCTGAGACCTTGAAACTCACTCTTGGTCTCTCATGATTGCCATGAGAGATTTATGTTTTACTGGAAACTTCCTGGAGTGTCCAACAAATTAGCATCAGGAGCTGAACTGGTACTTAAACCAAGGATTCTTAAAATGGGATGCCAAAATTCCAACCTTCCAGAATTCTTAACACTCTTCTTATACTCCCTCAAACACCTGATTTAGTTTCTCAGTACTTTCAAGCTTTTAATTTTAGCTTGGATTGTTAAAATTTTCAGCTTGATGTGTCTGAAAATTATTCTGTTTCTAATTATACCTCTCAATATTTGAATCAAGATGAATCATTAATTTTTCTATGTTTGAGAAATTGTTTCCTATTGTTCTTTAGAATAATTAAATTCACCTCTTTTCTCCTTCATCTCCTTTCAGAACTGATTTGTGTGAGTTAAAATACTCTTTACAAAGGCCAGTGAAGATCTGTTAAGTTTCTCTGAGTTTTCTTTCTCTTTTTCATGATTTAAAATTTCTAGTGATCTTCCATTTGTGAATATGACTCTTCTATTTCTCTCAATCATTTGCTTTTCCTGTCAATCATTTTTTAAACTTAAGCTTTTCTTTTCATTTTAAAAATCCACACTAAAACTCCAAGTTGGCTCTTTTGGTAGGTTTTGAAATCACTGGGAACTAGGAAGTTTTTTATTATGTTATTGCATATGCTTTCCATCACACTTTTAATTTATTATAATTTTCCATGATACAGTTTAATAGGCATAGGGATTCCTCACTCACTTCTTCTATTTTCATTTTTCCCTTTTGCCATTTTCTTCCATATTATTACAGTGATATAGTTCTTTAGCAAAAATTACAAGTTTAGGTGTTTCATGGCATTATAGGTATGGACAAAGGTAGATTACTGACATATGTTATCCTGGTCATTTTTTGGGAATGTCTCCATAAATGCTTTATCTTCTTGATTGAGCTTACATTTTCACTCTTTTTAAACAAAGATAATTTTGGAGGCCCAGAACAAGGGCTCAGTGTCTAAATCCTCGCCTTGCAAGCACTGAGATCCCACATGGGTGCTGGTTCACGTCTAGGTTGCTCCACTTCCCATCCTAGCATCCTGGAAAAGCATCAGTAGATGGCCCAAAACCTTGAGACCCTGCAAGTGCGTGGGAGACCCAGAAGAAGCTCCTGGCTCCTGGTCTCAAATTGGCTCGACTCTGGCTATTAAGGCCACTTGAGGAGTGAACTACCTGTGATGGGCATCCACGGAAGCTTATCTTAATTGTTTTAGCCTTAAATGTGACGGTTTAAGTTCATCTACTCATACAGAATTCAAGAATTCACCCTTTCTTTGTTAAGAGGTTTTATTTTCTTACAGGCTTATTTATTTGGAAGATAGTATTATAGAGGGATAGAGGTAGAATCATGGATATGTACCTGGATAACTAGCTAGCTAGCTGGAGAGCCTAAAGGTATCTCCCATACACCGATTTAGTCTCTAAATGGCTCCATGGTCAGGTCTGGGTCAGGCAGAAGACATGAACCAGAATGTTTCTCTGCATCTCCGCTGTGCGTGCCTGGGCCCAACTGATTGGGCCACCTTTTGTTGCTTCGACAAACGCACTTGCCGAAAGCTGGATCTGAAGTGTAGTGTTCATGATATGAGCTCATATCTGCACGTGGCACTGGTGTCATAGGTGGTGACTTAACCTGCTGTGCCATAACAGTCCCTGCCAGGGTTTTGAGGAATATTTGGGTTTTCTTGCTCTTTCCATTGATTTTTAAATTTTCAGTTGCTTTGTTATCCTCAGACCCTGTGGTTTGATTCCTCAACCAACATGGTTTCTTAAAATACCCTAAAACTTGGAAACTCCTCCTGTACTGTTCACCTGTTTTGTCAATGTCATCTGGATTTTTGTTTTCTAATATCAGAAAGTTGATTTCTACTATTTAACTTAGAACTTATAATCATTACCTACCATGACACTGATAAAATGCACCATAGTTTACAATGATCAGGAATGGAACTTTCCCATTGCAATGTCTGGCACTGTATCCATGTCTTAATTTACTCTCTAGGCCCATAAAATGTGTTTTGCCTCTCTCTTTGGGTCATAATCATCTTCTCAAATAATCAATTGGTAATCTATTTCATTTCTCATCCAAACTATGTGTTAGCTTTCTTACGTCCAGAAACTAAACTATTTTAATCTTTTGTTTTGACAAACACAATAGTTTCTTATTGGATCTTGTTTTTCTGCTATAGTTTGTTGTTTAAAAAAGTGATCTTTTATAAAAGAAAGATTTATTTATTTATTTGGAAGGCATAGTTGGGGAAAGACGAAGAGAGAGAGAACAATCTATCCACTGGTTAACTCCCCAAATGGCTGCAATACTGGAGCTCGACCGGTGTGAATTCAGGAGTCAGGTACATTATCAGAGAGCTGGATAGACGGTGGAGCAGCTAGGATTTGAACTGGTGCCCATGTAGAATGCTGGCACTGCAGGCAGTAGCTTTACCCTCTATACCAAAGCACCAGCTCCTAGATTGATCTTTTAAGTTTGGAAGATACAATATGTCACCTTTCTATCTGAATCTCATACTGATTTGCCCTTGGTATTCAAACAAAAACCCCAAACCCTAGTCTCTATATCATTACTGCTAAATATTTGTGAGACCAGCCCACCCATCTCCTAAATTCCTAAATCTGGGATTTGTAGTGTCTGCTGAAAATATTCATCCACCAAATTTGTATATGGCAATTCCATTATTTCTGCTACTTTCAATAATGAGGAAGTGATTTCTACAGGGTATTAAAAAAAAAAACATAGTATCTATCGTTTTTTTACCTTGTCTCCAGTATTCTAAGTAAATCATTTATTATTAATAAATTGATGTTTTTGTCTGTTGTTATTAGAGGCTAGTGTGTTTCAAATTTGACCCAATCAGAGATTAATATGTTCTTGCACCTTGAATCATTGCATTCTTTGTGATTCTCTCCTGTTACTGAATACTTGAAAGAAATATTTGTAAGTTTCTTCTTCAGTGATTTGACGATGACAAACACACAAGCATTTTTGTGAGACAAAATAAAATTGGTTACAATTACTGTGCTTCTTCATCAGGATTGCCTCTTCCTGAGCGTATTCCTGGCACACAATTTTCACAGTGTGAATGTGCAGAAGCTAACTTTGCCTGACTCTAAGTTGCTTTTTTTAAGTGTTGTTCTCTGTGCTTTACAGAGAAACTTAGTTTAATGGCAGTTTGACAGTTTTTCTCCCTGTGATAAAAATGAAAATGATCAAATGTGCATTAGTGCTTTTGCATGCAGAAACATTCAGTAACCTGCAGGCAATTGTGCTTGAATAACGTATGATTTATCGGACTGGTCATGCTGAAACTCCAATCTTCCTGGACCCCCTTGTTTTTCTGCCCTTTTTGTTTATACTTTTCCAAAATGGCTTGCAGTACCTCTGATGTGAGGTTCCCGTCTCATGAAAATTTGACATCTTTATTCTGCAATGTGTAGACGCCAAAGAAAAAAAATGAAGGTAGGACCTTATAACTGAGAAATCAGATGACTAAGCTCTACACAATAATAGTTCAATTCTCTTGTAATTTTTCATGAACTTCACTGGAGATGCGCAGTCTTTACCAGTGAGGCAGAGGTGAAAGTGAACTTCACATTGATTCTGATTGTTTGCATTTAGAAATATTGCTAAAGGATTGTATAAAGGTGCTTTACAATTAGCAAATATCCTATTTTATTCTTGTAAATCCTGTAGTTAGAATGTAAATATGCCAGCCATAGTAAAGGAAAAAATTGAGAACTGCTTTGAGAGAAAAAAAAAATAAAGATTCCCATCAGCAGATATTTTTAAAAATCACTATTTAAAACTGTCAACACTCTTTAAAACACTGCAAACTGTAAACACAGATTGCTTATAGCTTTGATTTCTGATAATCATGGCCTTTGAAGGGGAAATGGGATGTCTATTACTTGTGAAAGTTCCCAATTTAAGTACTATAGCATTTTCCTTTCTATTATTCTGACAGAATCACCACATTATCACAAAAAAATTATGACATTTTATCAGGAGATTACAAAGACATAGTTCCATTAGTAAAAAAAATTTCTTTGCAAATTGGATTCCTTTATTAACATCAGTGGCAAAGACCTGTTACATGGAAATATAGTACTTAATCATCTAATGATATTCTTTACTAGTGTTTAACGGAGAGATTACTTCCATTACAAAAGTAATACTAATCTTCCTCCAATACTTAAAATCTTATAATGTCACTTGTTTGTAAATAGCTTTAAAGATAAAACAGTAATTGTAAACTATCCAAAAGACAAGTGTTCTTTTCTTTCACCAATATCTCTGTCATTTCTCTGTTACAGATTTAAGAATCCAAGAATAAAACAATCTTAAATCTTATCGTACTATGGTCCTCAGAGAGAAAAGTGGAGACAACTGAATAAAAGCATGATCTACAGGGAGACAGTTGAACATTTAAGTTTCCTGGCAAACAAAAAACTCTGCTTTTTCAAATATCCTATCCATATTCAAATAAACATTACAGTAGGAACACAATACTTCTTAAAGATCTGGACCTGTGATACTAGAGTGAAAACAACTAAGAGCTACAGAACAATCTTAAATGGTTCTTCTTTTCCTTCCTTTGCTTCTTGTTTTTCCTCATCAGGTTGTCCATGGCAGCTACTGAACTGAAATCTGTGTGTGCAAGTGTTTATGGTTGAATATGTCAGAGAAAATCGAAATAATTGCATGTGGAAAGTCCGCTCTTATTATTTGCCAATCTGTTAACAAAACTGTGATCTGGTCAAGATAGCTAATAATTATCTTCAATAATTTCACTTGAAGCTGTTACTGTGTTTTCAACTAATAATGTAACAAATCATTTGGCTGAGTAGCTGAAGCCTTGCCTTGCACATATGAGGATCCCATACGGGAGCTGGTTGCTTGCTCCCATTTGGGAAGTGTCTCTCCTTCAATCTGTAAATATGGTTTTCCAAAAAAAAGTAAAATAAATCTTCAAAAAAACAAGTCTTTTAAAATGTGCTGATTGCTCAAGTAATATTTCCTAGAGAAAACTATTACCCTGAGAATAAACATAATAGCCATGTTTGGGAAACAAACATTTTACTTAACGCCATGTTTTCATAATCAGGATTGAGTCACAGGGGAAGAAATTTGGTCTAGTCTATAACACTCTGGTCATGACTCCCACATCTCATGTTGTAGTGTTTGGAGCTGAATCTTGGCTATCAATCTGGATACTAGATTCTTGTTAGTACGGACCTTGAGATGCTGCAAGCGATGGCTCAAGTACTTACATTCCCGCCTGCCCTGCCACGGAGCTGGATTGAAGTCCTGGCTCCTCCCTGCAGAGCCCTGCCCACACAGAATTTCTGGAAATGAAATAGCAAATAGGAGCCTCAATGTAAAAGCCTCAAAATGTCTTTCAATTTTTATAAATAAAAGCTGAAAAAGAATTCACAATAGCATGTATCTTGTTGGATACTTCCTTAACTTTCTGAAGATACGATGAAAACACTAAAAATCACAGATATTATGAATATGTTTACCACCAGCATTTGTGTGACCTAGAGGCTTTACAAATTAAATGCATGTGATCATCTTGCTAGAATTATTTGTCTTACTCTGAGAACAATGGATGAGAATAAGAATTTACTAATTTGGTAATTACACTCCTTATTATGTGTGTTTTCTACATGTTACATGTAAGTATTTCAAAAAATCTGTAGAAAAATGGAATTGAACTGTAAGTTTATTTTACTATAAAACTTTGGATTCAGTTTTTTCATAGTTAATATTTACCATGAAGTTTTTGAAGGCCACTCATATTTTGTGCCTAATAATTGCAAAAAGAAAGTATTGGGTATTTTGAGGATGTGTAAACTAAAAAGGGAAGAAGTTCATACTGCAGTGAGGAAGGACTACATTAAAGCACTAATATTCATATTATACTATTGAACACATGCTCTAAACAGCTGTTAGTGAAGGAAAGATTTAACAGAAAATGTGGAAGGGCTTACTTGAGAAAAAGAAGTTAAGCTTGACTTGGAATTTTGGGGAACAATTGGTTAAAGATGTAGACAGTTTACCTGGGACACACAGCTTTTGTGGATTCATGTTGAAGAGTGGTAGCTACTCTGTGGTAAAATGAATCCCCTATGTCTGATGTGGCAGAACATAAACTTGGAGGCATAAACTGAAATTGATGAAGAGGTTTACATTGCAGTCTGATGACTTTACTCCCATCCCATAGAAGAAATTGGACATTTTATGTAGTAGAGGTTATTTATACAGTCACTTATCTGTTTAAAAATCAATCTTGCTGAAGCTGGTCAAAGGATACTAAAAGGAAAAATCATAGATAAGGAAGAGAAGCTATCATCAGAAGATGCGCAATGGTACTGACAACAGCAGCAATGCATAAATATTAGAGATAGCCTTATGATATAAGGAGTAGAACTGACACTGAACAAATAGGAAGCAAAGAAAACAAAGTTAGTTTTGAATCAGCGCATCAAGAATTACTGAATTTTGGGCCCGGCGGCGTGGTCTAGCGGCTAAAGTCCTCGCCTTGAAAGCCCCGGGATCCCATATGGGCGCCGGTTCTAATCCTGGCAGCTCCACTTCCCATCCAGCTCCCTGCTTGTGGCCTGGGAAAGCAGGAGAGGACGGCCCAAGGCTTTGGGACCCTGCACCTGCGTGGGAGACCCGGAAGAGGTTCCTGGTTCCCGGCATCAGATTGGCGCGTACCGGCCCGTTGCGGCTCACTTGGGGAGTGAAACATCGGATGGAAGATCTTCCTCTCTGTCTCTCCTCCTCTCTGTATATCCGGCTTTCCAATAATAATAAAATCCAAAAAAAAAAAAAAAAAAAAAAAAAGAATTACTGAATTTAGAAGTGCAAGTTGTTTATTACCGGTGATAGTGCAGGGGGAAATACAAGTGTTTTCAAGCAATCTTCCAAAACAAAGTAAACAAATCAAATTCCCCAAATACAGGCTGTCTGACTTCTAGTGTGAGGTTGGTCTAACAAGTTTTACTAATCTTTGAGCTTGTTTTCTCATTAGTAAGCTGAAACAGTTCTCTATATACTCCAGGTACAACTTCTTTATGTTTTGCAAATACTTGCTCTTTAAATTTAATTAACTATGTTTTTAAGTAGCCTCAATTTGAATTTGAAGAAATGCAATTTGTTTCATGTTTTCTTTTATGAATGTACTTTTTCTCTCATGCACATAAAGCATTTTCTAACCCGAACTTATACATTGCTTCCTTTTTTCCTCTACTATCATTTTAAATTTTATGTTCCCAAATGTGATTTATTAGTTACATTTTAACAAAAAAATCTGAATATGGATTCATTTTGCTTTTATGTTTTATGTTTTTTGTAATAGATAGCTAATAGTTTCATCCACATTTATTAAAGTGACTATTCTTTCTATAATGAATTATAAAATATCAGTTACCCATATACATACTAGCTTATTCTTGAATTCCTTAGCCCAAATGATTTGCTTTCTTTCCTTATCTTTACATGATGCTGGGATGCCTTGAAAAAAAGGGCATGTGGGCCCGGCGGCGTGGCCTAGCTGCTGAAGTCCTCGCCTTGAACTCCCCGGGATCTCATTTGGGTGCCGGTTCTAATCCCAGCAGCTCCACTTCCCATCCAGCTCCCTGCTTGTGGCCTGGGAAAGCAGTCTAGGATGGCCCAAAGCTTTGGGATCCTGCACCCGCGTGGGAGACCCGGAGGAGGTTCCTGGTTCCCGGCATCAGATTGGCGTGTACCACCAGCCTGTTGCGGCTCACCTGGGGAGTGAAACATCGGATGGAAGATCTTCCTCTCTGTCTCTCCTCTCTGTATATCCAGCTTTCCAATAATAATAAATCTTTAAAAAAAAAGAACATGAAGTAAATTGCTAAAGATTAACAATACCATGGAAAATAAAATTTAGCATTATTTTTTAAATCGATTTAACCTTTAGCAATTGTTTTTAAATTCAGAGTGATTCAACTGTCAGACCCCTTTCATTTTGCTTATTTATTCTTGGCTCCCAAGCAACCAGAAGTAGATTTCTTTTTAAAGTATTTACTTAATTATCAGCTATGTGAGGAGCAGAGAAGGACAGAGTGACAGAAATCCTCCATCTGCAAAAAATACCCCAAATTCCTACAACAGATAGCTGGGGTTAGGTTTAAGCCAAGAGTCGGCAGATCCATCTGGATCTCCTTTGAGAGTGACCAGGACCACAGAAAGTGAGACAACATTATATGTCAACCAGGATGCATTTGCATGATATCATAGCTTAAGCAGAAAAGCTGGTAAAACTGAGTCTTAGAAAGATTAAACATTTGGATGATTATTACAAAACCATTGGTTAAGAGTCCTGGATTTCAAATCCAGGTCTACTTGATTTTACCAAGGTACTATATTTCTGCCTTTTATTACTGTCTGTCTGACAACTTACAAAAATGAGCTTTTGGGATGGACCTAAGGAAAAGTCAGAATTTATTGCTTTAATTGATGTGTAGGAATTAGGAGTGGAAAACAGAAAGGGGCACTGTACCTACAGGTCAGACTCTTATGTCTCTGTCATCAATTAACATGTAATCCATACACAGTTCAGTGGAAAGTTTTCCAAGGTATCTTTATATCAAAGGAGTAGTATTATTTCATCCTTTCTATTTTTTGGGACCATATGAGTACTAAGTGAGTTGATACATTCAAATGTGTCTTGGGTTCTGCAAATTTAAGTAATTTGTGAACATACCACTTTAGTTAGTTCATATAATTTATTTTGATTCCTTTTTATTTAGAAAAATCCAGTTATACATATAATAAATGGGCAATGCAGCTAGGTTTATTTGATGTATTCCACATGGCATGGACAATAACAGTTTTATTAAATACCTTAATTACATTGGCATAGTAATTTATTAATAAACAGGAAATTGAAGTTAGTGTTGTTTCTTTAAGACAAGTCACGCTGTTTCACAAGTCTGTATGTCCTTAAAACATTCTACAGGGCCCGGCACGGTGGCCTAGCAGCTGAAGTCCTCACCTTGCACGCACCAGGATCCCCTATGGGAGTCAGTTCTAATCCCAGCAGCCTCACTTCCAATCCAGCTCCTTGATTGAAGCCTGGGAAAGCACTAGAGGATAACCCAAAGCCTTGGTATACTGCACCCACGTTGGAGACTCTGAAGAAACTCCTGGCTCCTGGCTTTGGATTAGCTCAACTCTGGCCATTGTGGTCACTTGAGGACTGAATCTTTGAATATTAGATCTTCCTCTCTGTATATCTGACTTTGCAATAAAAATAGATAAATCCATCATAGACAACAGATTCAAAGCGGCACTAAACAATAGCAAAACTACTATACCAATGCATGAGGGGGGAATCGGGTGTGATCCTGACAACCTCTTAACAGGAGGTCATGTGCGTGGAGCAGGGGGGCACTCCAGGGTGGTGCAGGTGGTAAGGAGGAAGCTTGGATCCCAACCATGAAGACTCCCAGACCTTCACCACAAACTATTAATACGAGCAACAAGGACTATATCCCAACTGCCAAGGAGACCACAGGGAATTGGATGCCCTCGGAGGCCGAGTACTCTGAGGTCACCCACCCCCAACCGGAGCTTCTGCAGGGGATAGAAGAAGTCCAAACACTACCGTGCAGAAACCAACGTCATCGGAAAGACAACCAGAAGCCCTGAGCGGTCCGCAGAAACAGAAGAACAATAAACGTCCTTCGGGACCAGGGAGGAGAGCTTTCTCTGGTCCGAGCCTGGCTCCACCTCTGGACCCCCACCCTCCCTTGCAATGACCATCAGGATCGCTCCGAAAACCCCTCATAGCAAACAATCATACAAACTAAAAAAAACCTAAAATAAATAGACAAACAACAAAAAGTAGAGCTTGGAATCTGACAGGAAAGAGCTGGCATGGATTTGCTCATGCCTCGCTGGGTGGGACACAAAGATTAGTTACTCCTCACCATGGTGTTGGGGACTTTCCTGCACAACCCCCCCAGAAATGTTCTGCACCTTAATTGTTGACAAATGTCTTGTTAGAGTTACAAGCCAGTCTAGCTTATCCTAAAATCTGCCAAGATCAGTAAAATTATACTTCAACACAACAAATGGCTAAATACTAAAATGAAATAGACACGAGACAGCTGAATGGTACCTTATAGCCATTTTAAGGTATATAGCAGCTGGTCCTGTATACAAACTAAAATTGAAATGTCAATGAGCAAATCATAGGTTGTGGTTAAGAACTTGTTTTTTTTTTTAACATACTGGTTATGCAAAACCATGTCAATTCCATAATGTTACAAATTGCTGTTAATGTTATATTGGGACTCTTAATTGACTGGGATGATATTCTACCAGCTCTAACTTTGGACCAGAAATGGTCTCCCCAAGAAACTGTTCAACCCATCTGGACAATAAGTAGCTGGACTCTATGTTTGGTATATGTTTGCAAGGAAAGAATCTTGATTGAATTTGAACTGTAATACTGCACCAAGGTGGAGGAATCCACCGGGGGGGAGGGGGAGGGGGAGGGGTGGGGGGATTCCCAGAGCCTATGAAACTGTCACATAATGCATAATAATTTAAAAAAAGTCAAAACAAACAAACAAAAAATAGATAAATCTTTAAAAAACAACAACAAAACCATTCTACATATCCTTATTTGCTTGATTTTTTTCTAAATATCTCATTTCAGATAGTCTTTCTTCATGAAATTTCTTGACTTTTGGTTTTTAAGTGCTACATATGAAACCCTCAAACGCAGGTATGACATAACACAAGATAAATATGATCATTACAAATTTGAACTGTTGAGTAGATAGACATATCTTCTTGTAAGCATTGCCCTTGTCACTGACTCTTCCTGAATAGTAGAGAGAAAAGAATTAAGAAGGGGGACAAAACAGAAAGGCAGCCTGTATTACTAAGTTCTTGGGGTTTGAACCTGACAGCAAGCCCCAAGGTCATTGAGGGTGAGGTGTTCTTCAACCAAGAACCACCGGAGATCGGCTGGTGAGGAATGTCTGCTTTATTACACACAAGTTACAAGTTTTATAGGTTAAGAAAGGTGAGGTCAGGAGGGTGTCTTCCAACATTTCCCCATCCAATAATGACACTGTGATTTGCAGAAGGGTACGTCTATTCCCCTGACCTTCCAGTCACGTCAGAGGCCATGTTACCCATGCAGGACTGGAAGCTGTGCCACAGGTCATGGGCAGGTAAGTGGTGAGCTATTCTCACCGGGTAGCAGAGAGGGGCCTGGGGGAATGTGCACACTAAGTTATTCAGTTTATGATTGGAGGAAGTACATGGTGATTTTAGAATACACTTAATGTTCTATAGCATCTATATAGTAAACCATTAACATAAATTTAATCACCTAACATTATTTTTTTTTTTTTATTGGAAAGGCAGATTTACAGAGAGACACAGAAAAAAAGAGAAAAATCACAGCCAAGTGTCAGGGGCTTCTTCCGGGTCTCTCGTTCTGGTGCAGGGTCCCAAATCTTTGGGCCATCTTTTGCTAATTCCCCAAACCACTAACAGGGAGCTGGGTGGTGAGTTGAGCAGCTGGAACAAGAACTAGTGCCAATATGAGATCCTGGTGCTTACAAGGCAAGAATTTAGCCACTGAGCTATTTTGCAGGGCCGATCAACCAACTTCTTAAACAAGTTAATTCGAACCCCTGTGTTTTCATTTTAATAATTTAGCTTTTAAGTTTCTAGAACTTAGAATTTTGATTCAATCTTCTATTTGTTGTTTTATGGAATAAGGCCAGTATCAGAAGCAGAGGCACTAAATTAATTTTAATTTTAGATTAATCAATAACATGGTGAAGGTGTTTAGATATAAATGATCATATAGTCCAATGATTGATCTTGTGAGAATGTTAGCGTAAGAAATAAAATTTGAATGTCAAGTTATACATATATTTGTGAGTAAAAATAATAAAAAATCACAAAAAATAAAAGGATGACCTAATTTTGAGATCAAAAATCCTTTGAGAACCATACAGTGAACATGAAAATAGTCTAAGCAGAAAAGAAAGTAGGTTTTAAAAATGACAATGTGTCAGTTGCAAGATGAATTGAAAGTGCACATTTTCTATTATTGAAATCTTTCTTTCTGCAAAAGTAATGTTTTATGACCAAAAAAATAGAGATGAAAAATAGATGAGAGAAGTAATATTTTCTTTTTTAAGACACAAATAGTTCTCAGGGTATTGGTTAATAAAACCATGAAATAAAGTCATTTGAGGTTCTGAATGAATGTTAAGAATTCATTTCAGACACATTTCTTTTATGTGTATAAAGATCATTGTCTTGAGAAAAAGAGAAAATTTGTTTTCTCTTTTAGTGTAACACATACTAAGGCAAAATAATAGCATAAACTGCTATCTTGAAGAAGTGACTAAACAATGTATTTTAATATTGGATAACATTATTGATGTGCAAATGATTTCACCAAATGTCCGCAATAGTTCTTTTACATATCTCAATTTAATAATTCTTGTTTGTTCTGTGGTTATGCCCAGATGATAAGAATAATATAGCTACATATTCAAATATGATTTGCTTATGTATTAAAAAATAAAGGGAAAATTATGATTCATATTCTGTGACATGGCATTTTTTTTTGCTGTTTCCACAGTTGGATAAATGATGCCTGAATAAATCACTGTACTATTCATTTAATAGTAAAATTCACCATTTTCTTTCTTTTTCCAGGGGAATGGTGTTATGCTTCCATCATTATGTCTGTAAATTCGTCACTGTGATAAATGAAATGGTTCCTTATTCCTTAAGAGAAAGGTGCAATAGCCTACTTGCAGTCTTCTTCACTTGAATATTGCTTAAAACTCACATATTTCAGCCACCATCCTTGTGTTCTCCTTTTCATTTACATTCTGTTTTTTCAGACTAACCATAATAATCTCACAATACTGTTTAGGAGATGTACTTCTCAAGATTACACCAGTGAAATCCAATTTTGCTTCAAGGCCTCACTCAGGATTGATGGCTTATGTGTTGTTATTTCAAAGTTGTCTTTTCTTCCTTATTTTTATTCCATAGCAATTGCATTCATGCATAGTTCCCAACACGCTCTTTCTGATCATGTATCCTTTCCATTGGTAGAATGCGCAAAACAAGGGTAGAAAATATATCCATGAATTTCTCACAATTGTGCATATTTATCACAATGACTCTGCAAATTTTGCATATAATTATTTGAAAGGTTGAATATTTAATCTGGGGACATAAATTTCCTTGGCATGGCACTCATGTTTTGCAAATTTCTCTATTTGTGAACATCATATGAGTATTTTATAGAACAAACAAGAAAAATCTAACCAAGATCAAAGACATTTAGAGATTCTGTTTTGAAGAACACTAAGTAAGAACTACTTCAGATTATAAACACAATTCATGCTACTTATTTGTAGTAAATTTTTTTTTTTGGTTTGTACAAAAACATTATCTTTACCTTATAACCTAGGTGGTAAAATTTTAGTATCTGGAATTTCTTGGATGATGGAAGTGTTTTCTTTATTCATAAGGAGACCACCACTAATAGTTAATGCTAAATAGGTATCTCTGAATGGGGCCAGATATACTCAAAATCATTGTATTAGAATTTGGGACCATACACCATATGAGCTCATCCTGATCTCTTAATGGACAGTGTGTTATTTTATATTACATTTACATTAACCATAAAGTGGGCAATCAGTTAGCAATGGAGATAAGCAATGAAGCTTGAGTAAAATATTTGGCCTTCCAAGCTTGAGTAAGCTTCCTGGGATGTCAGTACCACACAGTGTTATAACACATTAACACAAGAAGAAAATGAGTGAGGATGACAGAAGCTCTGTGTTTGGAACACTTCCAGAGTCTGGGCTATACCTCTCTTCTTTTGGCTGGCTCCAATTTACCCTCTCTTAACTTTAATGAAGAAAACCGTAAGTACAAAAGATTTCATTGCATTCTGCATGCTTTTCCAAGAAATTATCAACTGTAAGGATGTTTTCAGTAAACCAAAACTTTATTTTTATCAGAATTTAAGGTGGTCTTTACAAACTTCTTCAATTTTGTAGCTCAAGCCAAACTCTTTGAAGCTGGGGTCAAGAGTCTTAGACTTCACAATCTGAAGATTACCATTTAACTTCTCAGTAGGGCCCACAATGGGTAAATTCTATTAGAGCAAGACACCTTTGAATCATGTATGGCTCTTAGACGGTACCCATTGCTTCCAGTGTTTTTTGCTCATAAATCTTATCTGTCTCTCTTAACTTTGTTGCATAATTTGTCTGTGGATGTACCTGTTAATCTCATTAAAACAAAAATAATTTTATACCTTCTTCTGTATTGAGTGGCAAAGTAGGTAATCATAGCATGTTCACTGAGTGAATGAGTCAATGAATGTCAGAAAAGGTATAAGATAGTGTCAGTTAAATTTTGGCATTAACCTAGGTTGTCGAGATTTTATAAGTTTAAATATTATGACCCATCACCTAAAAATATATAATTATTGGTGTATTAATTTTATAATGCTAACTATAGATCTAATAACTAACATCTTTTAATTAACACTCACTTGAGGGTCAGTATAACTGGGAGCATATATAATTCATTTGTTATTGTGCAGCCTCAAGGACTGTACCCATTTAAGCTCATTTATTTTTATTTGTTAAAAGATAATGGGGCTGGGACCGGCACTGTGGCCTACTGGCTAAAGTCCTCGCCTTGAACGAGCAGGGATCCCATATGGGCACCGGTTCTAACCTTGGAAGTTCTACTTCCCATCCAGCTCCCTGCTTGTGGCCTGGGAAAGCAGTTGAAGATGGCCCAAAGCCTTGGGACCCTGTACCCATTTGGAAGACCCGGAAATAAGCTCCTGGCTCTGGATCGGCACAGTGCCGGCCGTTGCACTCACTTGGGGAGTGAATCATCACTCCTTTCTGTCTCTCCTCCTCTCTGTATATCTGACTTTGCAATATAAATAAATAAATCTTTAAAAAAAGGATAATGGGGCTGTTTTCATTATATACAATTTAGAAAATATTACATTTCTCTTATAAATAAGTAGAATCTAAGTGCATTTTGCATCTAGATCTTGAATATGCATACATACATGAATTATATGCTTTTATGCAAAAATATTTTTGTAATACTATAATCATTGTGGTAAGGGTAGATAACAAACAAAATTAAGTATGCTTAAACATGTCATGAATTTTTGTGATCCTGTCAAAGGGTAAAATTTTGAGGTATCACTTTCCATGCAAAAATATGCATAATCAAGGCCTTTTGTACAGAACAGCTTGAGAGTTATTTCAGCCACAGGGAAATTATATTTCCTAGTAATGCAATTTTTGGGTAATTCTGTGAAATATAATACCCTTTCATTTATTCACTTGCTCATTCATGCACTTATTCAGTGTTTGTTCACCAAAAAACTTATTGAGCATCCTGTGTGCCTCCAGTGATGGGCTACGTGCTGGGAGTACGGATATGAATTACCTGGTCTTTTGCTTCAGGAAGTATCCAAGTTGACACACCATTTTTTGGCTTTTCAAAAGTTCAGAAGCATCAATAATACTTTATATGTGTGTAAATGAATATACTTTGGAATTTATAATTTGCAGTTTTTTTAGGGCAGTTTTATGAAGAAAGATTTCAGGACTAAAGTAACTGAGTGCCCATAGGAAAATTTAGAATCATGATTTCTTTCAGGTTGCTGAAATCCTCAGTTAACAATAACTTTTAGATGTGGAGATGGTATTTCAATGAGACTACATTGAAATAAAAGTGCTTCTCTTTTGCAGTGTAATTCATGAGAATCGTTCTCTGAATGACTGGTGAAAAGTAATGAATTCAGTTAATTCACTGACTGACTTCTTAGGCCTCAATGTGTGCTGAAGGACAGGGAGCGCACACACATACTGGGGAACACAAGTGCAGACAGAATCAAGCTGAAGTGCGATTCAGAAACAGGAAACTGAGAAGATCCATGGGAGAGCAACTGCTGTAAAAACACAGCCAAGCCTCTATTTGCCAAGAGCTTGCTCTTTCAACTGATTCAGTCTGTTAACATAGAAAGGTGAACGACAGACAAACATAAATGTTGAGATTAATCTGCTTTTTCATTGTGTCTTTTAGATATGTTTGCATTCGACTGCCTAAGCACAACAAAATTATCTTATATGCTCCATGTCTAAATTTTCTTAAAATTGATTCAAAATCATGCTCATGGTGTTATACTAACAATATATTATTTCAGATATCAAAATTCATTAGTTTTGTGAGACTTCATTTATTATAGAATTTCAAGAAAAATACATGGAGCTAGAGAGTTTATAAAATATAAGTCACATGAAAGGATTTGTCAAGATGGAATTTGAATGGAACACTGATGGAACTCTAAATGGGAACTCTACATATATTTTCTTTTTTATACATTTTATTATTATTCTTACTATTTTATAGTACAGTTTCATATTCCCTTATCCCCTCCCAAGTTCCCTCCCACCCCCCCAGTTCCTCTATTTCATTACTAACATATAATTCTTCATACTCAGTCATATGTCCATCATTGCTGGCCAGGACAATGGCAGAGAGTCCAGAATCCTATTGTCACGATATAGTAAACAGTTTCATTGTAAGTCCATCTTTGTCTGGAAGCAGAAATGCATACCACACTACATCCTCACATCAGAATGTTAGTCTCCATTTCAAACTACTGTACATCCCCTTAAATGAAAAGTCATGTTTTAAAATCAACAATAGAAAGAAAAGAGGAAATTTACAATGCCATGAAGTTAAATGACATGTTACTAGATATGACAGTCTCCATTACACAACTACTATACATCCCCTTAAACGAAAAATCATGATACAAAATCAACAAATAGAAATTTACAATGCCTGAAGTTAAATGACATGTTACTACATATGACAGTCTCCATTACACAGCTACTATACATCCCCTTAAATGAAAAACCACAAAACAAAATCAACATCAGGGAGAAAAAAGAAATTAACAACACCAAGAAGTTAAACAACATGCTATTAAATGACTAATGTGTAGCTGAAGATATGAAAGTCAAGAACCTTCTTGAAGAAAATGATGCCACTGCATGATCTACGAGTCATTGAATGATTTAATCAGAAGAAAGTGTTTTGAAGAGATGAAACCAACAGAAAACAACAAAACCCATGTGATATAGTTTCCGCTGATCTTTGTTGAAGTGTGTCTCCTCCACACAATAAGCAGATGGGTTTTGTTTTTTAATCCAGTCTACTAATCTATGACATTTGATTGTGCTTAAGCCATTTACATTCAGAGTTTAATATACATGGATGTTGCTTTGGTCCTGTCATTTTAGGAATGGGTTGTTCATTGGTTTAGTCTTCTGTTGTCATTTACTGGAATGCTCTTCATGTTTGCCTTTGGTTTTGGTAGGTGCTATTCCTCTTCTCTGCCAAGAGAACATCTTGAAGTATCATTTGTAGGGCAGGTTTGAAAGAGGCAAATTCTTTTAGCTTTTCTTTACTGTGGAAGAATTTCATTTCATTTTCAAAGACAAAAGAAAGCTTTGCTGGATATGTTATCCTAGGCCGACAATTTTGTTCTTTTAGAATCCGGAATATGTCACTCCATTCTCTTCTTGCCTGTAGAGTTTCCTGTGAGAGATCCCCTGTAAGCTTAATTGGCTTTCCTTTATATGTCAATTGATTTTTTTCACGTGCACATTGAAGGATCTTTTCCTTATGTTCAATTGGAGAGACCTTGATGATCATATGTCATGGTGAAGATAGCTTTTGGTCAAGCCTGTTGAGAGTTCTGTGCCCCTCCTGGAACTTGTTTCCCAATTCTTTCTCCAGATTAGGGAAATTTTCCTTTATTATTTCATTAAATACATTTGCAAACTCAGCTTCTCTTTCTGCACCTTCTGTGACTCCCATAACTCTTACATTAGGCCTCTTAATAGTGTCTTTCAATTCTTGAATACTTTTTTTGGCCTGATCCAGCTCTGCTTCTAGCTTTTTCTTTGCGTCCCCCTGGTGACAGGAAGTATCTTCCAATTCTGAGATTCTTTCTTCTGCTTGCTTCATTCTATTTTGGAGACTCTCCACTGTACTCTTAATTTGCTCTACCTTGTTCTTAATTTCTGACATACCAGCCTTGATTTGCTTTGTTGCTTCCTTAAATTCTGTGAACTCTTGCATGAGCTTCTCATTTTTGATCAGAATCTTTAAAATGAGTCTTATGGATTCTGTGTTCCCCATTTTCTCGATGTCTTCCTCAGTTAACCCTGAGGCTGGCATAGGGTTTTGCTCCTTTGCAGGAGAGTTTTCGGCAATATTCATTGTGCCTTTGTCTCTTCTTTTGCTCTTGATCATCGTACTTCTGGTTAGCAGAGTCTTCTCCTTGGGGTAAGTTTCTAAGCTGTGTCACCCACAGGTCTACAATGGGATTTTACTTATTGTGGTTGGTACACAAGTTTTTGCTTGCAGCCATTTGTGCCACAACCTCCAGCAAGTTCCAGGTCTGGTTTCTTATGTCAGATTTCCACTGTGGTCTCCACAGCCCCAGCTCTTGGCTCACCACTCACCACCTCCTGTGATACCGTGGTGAGGCTGCACCGTTGTCTCTGCAACCTTTCTCCCACTTCTGGTTGGAGCAGGTCCCAGGACTAACGAGACACCAGGTGTCCTATATAATTAGGTTGTTGGTGGCACTGATCTTTTTGGAACCTGTTGGACATTAGGTCTGGGTGCCACACGAACCTATTTTGGCCAGTACAATGCCACAGTTGGTATTATTTTCCTGCGGGATGAGTGCAATCCACTGATGTCAGTGAGTTCTCGCGAGCTCAGCACATGCGTTGTTTACTGTTGTCCCCTGCAGTCCCAAAGCTATTGCCACAGTGCCCAAAATGGCACCTGACGTACCACTACATTTCTTGATCTGCTGGCCATCAGATCCGAGTGCTATCTCAGATCTGTCCTGAGTGGAACCCATAGAGTGCCACGTCGTTGCAGTTCACCCAGATAGAAATGAGTTCACTCCCAGCTCAGCCCATGCTCAGTCCTTTCCCTTGCCCTTTCCTTTGCCCTTTCCCTCTTATGAAAAATGGCGCCCAATTCAGCTCTAGGAGGCTGATTGGGCTGTGAAATCTGCCCTGTTCTCGCACTGCCCATCTGGGATCTGCTGCTCTGTCTCTGCTCCTTGTCAAATCAAATGGACCAGAAGGACGGACAGTTCTTTGGGTTCACCACCAGAGCTCCCAGTGAAAGTTCCTTCCCACCTGGTTGCTGGTGGAGTTCCAGCTGCTGGTGGGGTTCAGATCACCGTGCTGGAGTATCATTCACTGCAACACCACACCGTTGTGTCTGCTGCTTTCCTGTGTCTGTCAGTCTCCAGGTACCCCTCTGCTGTTCTGTCCTCCCCTATTTCCTGAAATATGTCCTCTCTGCTTCATCCTGGTTAAATGTTTTTCCGTCTGTATAAACATGTCCTTACCCTATTTCGCCATCTTGATTCTCCTCTACATATATTTTCATAAAAAGATGGCACAAGCAGATATATTGTTTTATCTAATTTTAAGTAATCTAAATTACTCTGCATTGGAAAATGATGTATTTTTTATATTTTTATTAATATTTTGCATTATGTGACAGTTTCATAGGCTCTGGAATTCCCCCACCCCTCCCCCTCCCCTCCTCCCAATGATGTATATTTTTAAATTGTGAACCTCAGCTGGGAAGAATGAATCTTTACTTGTCTCAGGAAGAATCAGCCATTATGAATTGTTTTGGAGTGGAAGATGACATATGAAGATTTATAAGATCAGGAGTATTACGTAGTATTTTTGGTTGCTCTTGTTGATGCAATTGAAGCAGCTCCATCACTCCTCCTCTAGCCAGCAAACAGGCACAGGAAGAAGCTCTGATGTTTCTCGGCCACGTGGGAGGCAGGGACAGAGATAATTTTCACCTGCTGATTTACTCACCCTCGACACTGAAAACAATCAGAGTTAGCAAGGCAGAAGCCAAGAAACTGGAATGCGATTTGGTTCCACTACACGGATGGCAGGGGCTTAAATACCTGTATCATCCATTCGCTCATGGAATATTCATTTGTAGAAATTTCCACTCACAGGTCAGCTAAAATTCTGAAATGGTATCCAAGCATTCAAAGTAGCATGTAAACTACCGTGTCAAATGCCATCCATTTAAGACATTATTTTAATAGACTCATTTATTATTAACATAATTTGAAATATAGATTTGGGGTAATCTAGGTATTGAAGAGTTCAACATCTGCTATCGCTGAAAGAATGAGAGCAGCAATTAATTTAAAGTCATGGAAAATAAGATTTTATAGCAAAACATCTTTGACAGTTTTATTATGAGTTATACAAGAAAAATGAGTAGAAAATAAACACAAAACTTATTGCTTTAATATATCCATTCTTATCCAAAATAATTTTAAACATTTGAAGTATTTCTAGGCAATACTTCTTCAAATATGATGTGAAGCATTTCATCATAAAGGCACGGAAAACAATTTAAAATTAATAAATATGCTAAACATGTGAAGGAAAAATAAATGCACTCACTTTCTAAGTTAACATAACTAACAATTATTTACATTTTAAATCTTTGAGTCTCCTGGAACTTAAAGGATATGTAAACTCATTGTTTTTTCATAGCTATTTTGTTGAAGTTTACAAACATTTTATTAGAGAAATCATGGGTCTTTGAATTCATGTGATTGCTTCTTCTTTTTTTAAGATTTATTTATTTTATTGGAAAGTAAGATACAGAGAGGAGGAGAGTCAGAGAGAAATATCTTCTGTTTGATGATTCACTCCTCGAGTGGCCACAATGGCTAGAACTGCATCAATCAGAAGTCTCGGGGTCTCCTATGCAAGTGCAGGGTCCCAAATCTTTGGGCCATCCTCAACTGCTTTCCCAGGCCACAAGCAGAGAGCTGGATGGGAAGAAGGGCCGCTGGGATACAAACCGCTTCCCATATGGGATCTGGCACATGCAAGGTGAGGACTTCAGCCTCAAGGTTACTGTGCTGGGCCCTATGTGATTGCTGCTTATTTAGGCATATTGTTAATATACTCCCTGAAGGAACATCTTACACAAAAACTAAGCTGGGGCATTCTGGGCTTTGTTGCCCTTTTAGCTAAATGTACTTAAAAATTTCGGATCCTTTATAAATAGCAGACACACTACTGAGATTTTCGTAAATGGTGAGGAGAGTTAAAATAAGCCAACAGTCCAAGTACGCTTGATGTTTCTGTGGCATAACCTTGGGCTTACGGCACTGTGGTCCCAGCATAGAAGAGTAGCTGGTGAGGCTAATGACAGCACTTCCTCGTCACAGTAATCTTCAATCAGAAGACAGAAGGAACTAAGACTCATGGAGGTGCCATCTTTGAGACATTAACAACCTGTAAAAAACAGGTTAACTAATACAACAACAATAAAAATACAAAGCTGCGAATCTCCTGGCTGAATTCTTATTTTGATTTAATGAGAGGATCTCCTCTGGTCTCATGAAACAAACAGTATATAGGTGTTCTCTCAATGCTTGAAGCAATGTTTCTTCCACTATCTTAATAACAAAAGATGAAAAGAGAAAAAGAATTAACTTTAACATACTGCGAGTCAATGAACAAATTATGTGGTGGTCACTATAAGTGGTTGTGAGATTTCTTATAACACTAAATAGTGAGGCAACGGTGGCAGTCTCAGTGAGACACTTTGGCAGCGTGGAAGGCACTAGCTCTTATAATTAGCCCTGAGACTCTCCTGCCTGTATTTGACAACCCAGGGGACTGTGGTCTAAGCAGCTTATTCAGGTCCTGCTGAGACTTCTTTGGCAACTCCCCTAATTCAGAGGTACTTCCAGAGGCATGTATCTTTCACATGGAACATGACACTGAGAAGGGCACACCTGAGAAGTATTTATGTTTTATTTTTTCAGTATGGAAAAATTTTTTTGTTGCCTTAACATTTACTTTTTTTACATTTTATTATTATTGCTATCATTTTATAATACAACTCCATATTCCCTTATCTCTCCCCAATTCCCCCCCACCAAGTTCCTCTATATAATTATTAGCATATAGTTCTTAATACTCATTCATATGTCCATCATTGTGGGTATGGACAATGGCAGAGAGTCCAGAATCCTATTGTCAAGATAGAGTGAACTGTTTCATTGTAAGTCCATCTTTGTCTGGAAGCAGAAATGCATACCACACTACATCCTCACATCAGAATGTTAGTCTCCATTTCATAGCTACTGTACATCCCCTTAAATGAAAAACCACAAAACAAAATCAACATCAGGGAGAAAAAAGAAATTAACAACACCAAGAAGTTAAACAACATGCTATTAAATGACTAATGTGTAGCTGAAGAAATGAAAGTCAAGAACCTTCTTGAAGAAAATGATGCCACTGCATGATCTACAAGTCATTGAATGATTTAATCAGAAGAAAGTGTTTTGAAGAGATGAAACCAACAGAAAACAACAAAATCCATGTGATATAGTTTCCGCTGATCTTTGTTGAAGTGTGTCTCCTCCACACAATAAGCAGATGGGTTTTGTTTTTTAATCCAGTCTACTAATCTATGACATTTGATTGTGCTTAAGCCATTTACATTCAGAGTTTAATATACATGGATGTTACTTTGGTCCTATCATTTTAGGAATGGGTTGTTCATTGGTTTAGTCTTCTGTTGTCATTTACTGGGATGCTCTTCATGTTTGCCTTTGGATTTGGTAGGTGCTATTCCTCTTCTCTGCCAAGAGAACATCTTGAAGTATCATTTGTAGGGCAGGTTTGAAAGAGGCAAATTCTTTTAGCTTTTCTTTACTGTGGAAGAATTTCATTTCATTTTCAAAGACAAAAGAAAGCTTTGCTGGATATGTTAACTTAGGCTGACAATTTTTTTCTTTTAGAATCCGGAATATGTCACTCCATTCTCTTCTTGCCTGTAGAGTTTCCTGTGAGAGATCTCCTGTGAGCTTAATTGGCTTTCCTTTATATGTCAATTGATTTTTTTCACGTGCACATTGAAGGATCTTTTCCTTATGTTCAATTGGAGAGACCTTGATGATCATATGTCATGGTGAAGATAGCTTTTGGTCAAGCCTGTTGAGAGTTCTGTGCCCCTCCTGGAACTTGTTTCCCAATTCTTTCTCCAGATTAGGGAAATTTTCCTTTATTATTTCATTAAATACATTTGCAAACTCAGCTTCTCTTTCTGCACCTTCTGTGACTCCCATAACTCTTACATTAGGCCTCTTAATAGTGTCTTTCAATTCTTGAATACTTTTTTTGGCCTGATCCAGCTCTGCTTCTAGCTTTTTCTTTGCGTCCCCCTGGTGACAGGAAGTATCTTCCAATTCTGAGATTCTTTCTTCTGCTTGCTTCATTCTATTTTGGAGACTCTCCACTGTACTCTTAATTTGCTCTACCTTGTTCTTAATTTCTGACATACCAGCCTTGATTTGCTTTGTTGCTTCCTTAAATTCTGTGAACTCTTGCATGAGCTTCTCATTTTTGATCAGAATCTTTAAAATGAGTCTTATGGATTCTGTGTTCCCCATTTTCTCGATGTCTTCCTCAGTTAACCCTGAGGCTGGCATAGGGTTTTGCTCCTTTGCAGGAGAGTTTTCGGCAATATTCATTGTGCCTTTGTCTCTTCTTTTGCTCTTGATCATCGTACTTCTGGTTAGCAGAGTCTTCTCCTTGGGGTAAGTTTCTAAGCTGTGTCACCCACAGGTCTACAATGGGATTTTACTTATTGTGGTTGGTACACAAGTTTTTGCTTGCAGCCATTTGTGCCACAACCTCCAGCAAGTTCCAGGTCTGGTTTCTTATGTCAGATTTCCACTGTGGTCTCCACAGCCCCAGCTCTTGGCTCACCACTCACCACCTCCTGTGATACCATGGTGAGGCTGCACCGTTGTCTCTGCAACCTTTCTCCCACTTCTGGTTGGAGCAGGTCCCAGGATTAGAGAGATACCATGTGTCCTATATAATTAGGTTGTTGGTAGCACTGATCTTTTTGGAACCTGTTGGACATTAGGTCTGGGTGCCACATGAACCTATTTTGGCCAGTACAATGCCACAGTTGGTATTATTTTCCTGCGGGATGAGTGCAATCCACTGATGTCAGTGAGTTCTCGCGAGCTCAGCACATGCGTTGTTTACTGTTGTCCCCTGCAGTCCCAAAGCTATTGCCACAGTGCCCAAAATGGCACCTGACGTACCACTACATTTCTTGATCTGCTGGCCATCAGACCTGCTCCGGGTGGAACCGATAGAATGCCACGTCGTTGTTGCAGTCCATAGAGTCAGAAATGAGTTCACTCCCAGCTCAGCCCATGCTCAGTCCTTTCCCTTGCCCTTTCCTTTGCCCTTTCCCTCTTATGAAAAATGGCGCCCAATTCAGCTCTAGGAGGCTGATTGGGCTGTGAAATCTGCCCTGTTCTCGCACTGCCCATCTGGGATCTGCTGCTCTGTCTCTGCTCCTTGTCAAATCAAATGGACCAGAAGGACGGACAGTTCTTTGTCTGGGTTCACCACCCAAGCTCCCAGAAAAAGTTCCTTCCCACCTGGTTGCTGGTGGAGTTTCAGGTGCTGGTGGAGTTCAGATCGCCGTGCTGGAGTATCATTCACTGCAACACCACACCGTTGTGTCTGCTGCTTTCCTGTGTCTGTCAGTCTCCAGGTACCCCTCTGCTGTTCTGTCCTCCCCTATTTCCTGAAATATGTCCTCTCTGCTTCATCCTGGTTAAATGTTTTTCCATCTGTATAAACGTGTTCTTACCCTATTTCGCCATCTTGATTCTCCCTAAGTATGGAAAATTTTAAGGTGTATTAATAAGGTATTAGAAACAAGAATAGAAAAAATTGACCAAAAAGAATTTCAAAAAAAGTTTGAGAGATCATACTGTATGAATAACAAAGTACTTTAGCACTTTGGACAAAGATAACTTTCCAAATCCCTGAACACACTTCCCGAATGAACAATTCACTTATCCATGCCCAGAGCTAATACACAGGAGTCTGCTACATCAGATGTCAAGGTGTTTAAATGTTTTTAATTAAGCTGTTTATAACACTGTCCATATTCCTTCCAGGACTCTCCACTCCATTTCTAATGATGGACATCATAATGAGAAACCAAATGAGCCCTGCTTCCTGTTACCTGTGAATTTGGGGGAAATAGATCAACAGCAAGATTGTCAGCCGAAAGCTTGTATTACAACCAGAACTCCTGGGAAATGTCAAAAGCCAAGTACATTTGGATTGGGATAAAAGCAAGATAAGCTTGTAGGGAACCAGGTCAAATGTCTTTATCATCTACTCATTTCTCTTTTCCAACTTAGGATTTGCAGGAATCTGTGTCTGTTCCAAGGAGACCACCATGTGGTTGAACTGTATGTTTGTTGTTAGACTCAAGAATGAAACGGTACTCATATTGAATATTTTTAAAGACTGGTTTTGTATGAATTCCTTGATTTTCAGAGCAGATTAGTAGTTTTTCTCTTCACACCTGTCTATTCATTTAGTTCTGCATTCTTTGGACTAGGGCTTCTTTCAACACCAGTGACCTCGATTTATTAGCTAGTAACTGAACCAAGAAAAAAAGTAAGACAAAAAGGTTTTTAGGTGTTATATCCTTGGGGCACTCTGAAATGTAGGACACAAAGTGTCCCCTTCTTGTAAAGGTCTGAGGTCACCTCTTTAGTGTCATTGCTGCACAGCATGCATCTTCACTTTCATTTTGCTTTTCTGCCTTGTCTTATAATGTTGATTTATATCCAAGAAACCTTGCCATGAAAATGAAAGATGTATTTGGTTGCTTGAAAAATGTGGCTTTATTCCATGAGTTTTATTACAGGACAAGCCTGCAGATTTAATGCCCTTGTTTTTGTTACTTGATGTCAATAAATGACTACCAGAAAGAAGACCGAAGCCTGAAACTAAATCCTAATCTTGGATCTAAATTTGTGGAACTCAGGTGATTAATGGTAATAAGAAGGAAATTATGGGGTATATTTATACATTATATATACTGATTATAGAACTAAAATAACTTTCCTTTTAATTCAGTTGTATGTCCTAGTACTGAAAAAAGCCTGAGAGAGAAGGGAATATTGGTGATATACAATCATAACTTTGGTAATCAATTATAATTAGATCTAATGCAATTTATTATTAGAGTTTACTTTTATGAAATTCAAGTAGAAAATGAATAAAATACTCTTTCTTATACTTCTTTTTCCTAAACTTTTTCTCGGTCAATGAAAATGTGTTCTACTTTTTATCATTTTAGATGAACGAACATAGAAGTTTTCTGGAATGCAACAACACTGAGAAAGTCTGCATACTTTTGAAATGAATGCTTGATGAGTAACATTTATTTTGAAAAAAGATATTCCAAAATCAACCCATTATTATAAAATATCAGGCACTCAAGCTTCCCAAAAGTATAATACATATTGGTGGGCTTCACAAATGTAGTGCTTAAAATATCTGCTATTTCAGCTATTTCATAGTATATGAGTTCATTTTAGACTGAGGTATTTGTTAGGAGGATCACTTGAATGGGGAGACTCAGCATCATATATTGGGTTATGTTGATGGTTTATAGCCACATTAATCTTTAAGTTGGGCTCTGAAATCAGTCGTTAAGAAGCAAATGCTTGCTAGAAAGATGATCATCAAGCAATAACTAAGCTTTTGTTTAAAGCTGAAAGCTGTTTTCTGAATTAATGAAGCAGTTTTTATTATGAGATTCTCTAAAAATCATATTAACTGTTTGTTGATGCATTTTAATAAATATAAAATATCATGAGAATAGTAGTTTCTTCAACCAATTAGTTTAACTGAAATAATGAGTACAGCATTCCAAGTCAAAATGATTTTATATGGTACTTTAGTTTCATTTTTTTATACACTAGATCTATCAGATACTTTTTGTTTTATATTTGATATTGTAAATTACATCTACATTTACACAAAGAATATATTCATTGTTTTTATCTTAGCATTACTTTTTTAAAGACAGTAATTTAAGGCATAACAACTCTAAATGCCCATGTAAACTCTGGTAATAACACTTTGCTTCTCTAATTAGATATCATATTCAGGAAATAATTTCCTGGATTGCAACATTTGCCAGCCCTGACACTTCTTATTGTTCTGTAGAAATAATCCGTAATATTGTATTTTTCAGTTACAGGTTTTTATCTATCTTATTAATCTATAGCTTTAGGTATTAAAACATCATCAGTTTACTGTTTCAATTCTGTGCTGTAATATTTCTGATGCTGATTTTTTCTCTTGAATTTTATTACAATTATTTGATTTTCTACTGGTGAAACAATTGTCTTTAAGTCCAGCTAGAATAATGTTGAAAAAGCTGAATGTCTACATACAGAATGAAGCTAGGTCGTTATCTTATACTATGAGCTAAATCAACTCAAATAGTGTTAATCATGTCAGTGTGAAACCTCAAACACTGAAATTGCTAGAATAGGACACAGGGAATAAGATTTTGACATTCACCTGGGCAATCATTGTTCTAGATGTGACTTAAAATGGCATAAAATAAAGATAGAAGAGACATAAAACAAACAGGACCTCTATTTATAAATCATACATCTGATGAAGATTAACTCTCAAAATATGTAAACAGCTCAAGAGTGAGCACAAAGAAACAGCTCAACAGAGGGCACACTTGATTAGAGTGTGAGCAGGAGCCACACTTAGGCAGCGGTTAAGATGCTTGAATCTCTCTCCTGTGCGCTTGGGTTCATGTCAAAGCTCTGATTCTGACTCCAGTTTCTCAGAAGGCAGCAGATGAAGCCTCAAGCAGTTGAATTCGGCCATCCAGATTAAGCTCCCGTTTCCTGGCTTCTTGCTATACCAACGCTGTCCAAATGGGCATTTGACATTGAGTCAGCAGGTAGGAGAGCTTTCTTCTCCATCTTTCAAATATAATAAAATAAAACATATTTTACAAATATGCTTCAAATTAAAAATCAATAAATAGGTAAATATAATTTATAAAATAAAATATGTAAAGGACTTAAAGTTCTCAAAAGAAGTTGGACAAATGGCCAACAGGAATTCAGAAAAAAATTTTGATGATCATTAATTACCAGATTTCCTCACAAAATTATTAGAATAGCTTTTATCAAAGTAATAAAAGATAAATGTTGATGAGTATTAATGGAAAAAGAGAACATTTGTGTACTGTTGGTGAGAATGTAAATTGTTGTGACCTATATAGAAGAGACAGAGAGTACTTACAAATTAAAAGCAGAAACACATATGATTCAGCAAACCTACTTCCAAACATAGATGCAAAATAAATAAAATCAGTATGGCAGAGATGTCTGAACTTCCATATTCTTTGCAACATTATTCATAACAACCAAGATTCAATATCAATCTAAGTCTTATCAGATAAAGGGACAAGGAGAATTGGGTGTGGGTGTGTGTGGATATACACAAAATGGAATAATATTCAGCCTTTACAGAGAAGGCATTCCATTACTTGCAACCACATGCACGAATCCATCAGATAGTGTGCTGAATGTCAACTAAACTCTGCACATAATGACAAATTCTGCATCATCTTATTTATGTGTGGAATAAGAAAAAGTTGAAGTCACAGAGACAGGGAATAGGACGATAGTTGGAATATTTACAGGCAGTTGAGGGTTGAGAAGTATGAAATCCTTGGCTAAAGGATACAAAGTTTAAGTTAAAGCAAATGAAGTTTGGTGATTTGTCATACATCTTGATCATTCTAATAACTAACAAGTTTTTTTCCTTGAAATTTGTTAAGACTAGATATTAAATATTTTCACCACACACACACACACACACACAATGATTATGTGATGTGATTAATAACCTCACTAGCTTGAGCATGGCAAGCATCTGACCATGCAGATATCAAATCATCATGTTACAAACCTTAACATAGGCCATTTTCTGTATTAATTTTAAGTTAATATAGCTAGTCGGACAAAAACATTAACCTTCTGCGAGATTTTGAAATTCATTTGTGAGTCAGTTTACAAGTACTTATCATATTGCACATGATTATTCAAATTTGTGGAATCATAATTGTGTAAAGTCCATGCTCATATTTTTCCACAGTATTTTATCTAAACTCTATGTGTCTATGTGTTTCTACTTAGTTACAACTTTGACTCAAGTTTGTCACTGAAGTGTTTGCATTTGCAAAAGATTATATGCTAAGGTTTATTTTTCATAATTTTGATGAAACATGTTTTATACAGAATCAAATGACAACTATTCAATCTGTTCTAACGTTTTATTTTTTTATGTGAGCTATGACTTGTGTCATGATGAAGTGCAGGGTTCCAAAAGTGTGCCAAATAAGTTTCACTGGCCATGCTGAATTTCTTTTTTTCCTTCGTATCATCTGTATTGTACTACAAGTTTTGTTATGTATTTCGTCAGTCATAGTTTTTCAGGGTTTTTTCCTACATACAACATGTAAGGAATGGAATTTATCACCATAATTTTAACCCAGTCTATTTTAAGTCCATGCAACTGTTGTAAAATGTTCAGGGCAATACATCTTCAAAATTCTCTCTTGGATTTGATAATACTGATAAGTACAGCTAGTGTGACAAAAACCTAAACTGCATGAAACTTGAATTTTTCTCTTTTCTGTGTTTATCATAGGAAATGTAATAGTTTGAAGAATTGAGAAGGCAAGAAAAAGTTCACAACTTTGCATTTAACATAATGATTGAAATGGAAAGCTATGCAAATTCTCCAAGAATATGTTCTTCCAAACAAGACATAGAAATGTGGAGACACTTTACATGATGGGATATATAAGTAGGGCCCTGGAGGTCCAGATGTGAAAGCAAATTGTTTGAGTTAAGCACTGAGCTGCAAATTGCTTTCTATCATCTGAGCTGGAAGTAATCAGAAGCCAGGCATGAACGATTAAAGCAAAATACTTTAAGTGTATACTTGACTTCTGAAAGCTGGTGTTTTCCGCCTCTTCTAATACTCAGGATAAAACCGGCTTGTTTACATGAAATTCAGAACTAAAGCATTCCACTGATAATTCATTTGAAAAAATAATGGCAACAGTAAGCTCACAATAAAACTGGCTCCACTAACTCTGTTAGATTGTTTCAGAATATGGTGTGATACTGACAATTTTTTTTTTTCTGAATGCTGACATATTAATCTGGAGAATCAAACCACTAAACAGACTTCTAAAAGCATTTGCTATCAAATTGTCACTTGACAGACAAGAAAAAAGAGACCCCAAAGAGGGAATTCATATGTCATTCAAATAAATAAATAAATAAATGGCTAAACCTTTCAAATGACTGCAATTTTCCTTGTAGAAAACATTAAGATATAAGTGGAAATTTAAAAATTTTCCAAATGATGTTTCAGAATATATATTGGACTTTTTAGAAACATCTGCCATTAGGTTATTATAATCGGTAAAATTTAGTAGTTGCTTAGAAAAAGCATCCCGTTAAGATTATAATTTGTATTCCAAATTGTCCTATGGGTAGTTATTTCTCATAATTTATTAATGAAAAAACTGAGGGTTAGAGGGATTTTTCCACAGCTGCACATTAATGATGAAACTCTGACATTTAGAAAATCTTTTGACACACTTCTTTTAGTATATTTTTAAAATATTTTATTTTTTTATATTGGAAAGGCAGCTATACAGGGATAAGGAGATACAGAACGATCTTCTGTCTGCTGATGCACTCCCCAAGTAGCTTCAACCATTAGAATTGAGCTGACCTGAATCCAAGAGCCAGGAGCTTCTTTCAGGTCTCCCTGTACATGCCTGCAGGGTCCCAAGTCTTTGGGCCATCCTCTACTGCTTTCCCAGGCCACAGGCAGGGAGCTGGATGGGGAATGGAGAAACCAGGACATAAACCACTGCCCATATAGAATCCTACCACATTCAAGTGAAGGCTTCAGTCACTAGGCTACTGTGCCAGGCCCTGATGTTGGGCTTCTCAGGGCCCCTTCTTTCCTAGTCCATGTAGCTAAGAGGAGGTTTCCATTTAACCAGGCTAGGCTTCTCACTTTGAAGTCAGGCAGATGGCCTTTCCTGTACCACTGAAACCAGATGTAAAGGACTGTGAGGGACACAAGGATAATGAAAGTTTTCCTCACCTGAAATTGCTAGTGGTAAGAACGATGTCAGCCATATGCCAGTGGGAACTCATCTTTCCTACATGTGTGGATCAAGGAGACCAGTAGGCAACCAGGAAGAAAACAGTCAAAAGAAAGAAAACAAGTGCAAGCAAGCAAACAGAAATCCTGCTAACAGCATTTGAATTGCTGCTGAAAAATTCATTACGATTCCAAGATGTCACAATCATGCATTGATTCAACACAAAGTGTTAGCAATAGGATATTAGAGATTCGTAATTCAATAATTTAAACAAAATGCAGTTGACATGTAGCTTGCCATTATTTTCTTTGTTGTTTTCTTGCTTTTTAGTGGATATAAAATTTTACAAAAGTAGATTAAAATTTCACTTGTTGCCTATTCCTATTTTTATAAAGTATTGTATTATTGAGATCTGAGTGGTTTGAAAAAAAAGTACAGCTTACTTGGACATAGCAGAAGGATATCATTATTATGTAATAAGATTATGCTGTGGGATCCTATATTACAAAGGTAAAAACACTCCCAGTACCCATGATAGGACAGTGACAAGAGTTGAAAACTATTCAGAAGCATGAATATAGATGTTTCTACTCATTTCCTGTGCCTGCTTAAAATTCTCTACCAATAGTGCCAATTTTGAACTCTTCTCTTTCCTCACAATTGAGCATTACTGTGTTCCCAGACTATCTGATAAAATTCTAACCACAAGCCACGACTAACTCGTCACCTGTTATGGATGGCTGTGAGAATTTGATAGGCTGACTTAAAGAGGTAGTGTCTGTGGAAGCTGCTTTGGTAGACAGTTCCCAATGCATGCTCCTTGAAATCCTGAATTAGCCTTTAACAGTGCTTTGCAACCATCCAATCATTCTTGATTAGTGAAATATATAATAAAGTTCTTTCTTTACTTTCATACTTACATATTTCTAAATCTTCACTGACATTATCTTTAGAATATGTATTTTGGAGAAAATAGCATTACTAAGAAAAAATACCAATTGATGTAGCAAAATTTTCAAATTATGCAGTGAGTTCATAAAATATATCAACTGCATGGTTTTGTTTTAGCAATTCATCTTAAAATTTATATGAATCAAAATTTTGTTTATAAAGGAAGGATATTTATTTGGTTATTCACGTAGGTTTATTAACCATGGTACATGTTTTTTAGTAGAGGTATTCCTTTTACTTTATGAATAACATTTGCTGGGCAATGAATGCTGTGCTATCTCATAAGTGAGTGAATTATGAATGCACATGCTTAATTTAAGAATTATTTTAAGTATTTATTATTAACATTGCTTTGAATTTTATATAAAACTCATAAACAGTATAAATGCTCAGTCAACATTTCAAAATATGAATTTCAGAATCTATTTCTTGCTTTGAGAATATTGATTTTTTATATTTCACTATTATAGAGTAGTCATGTGAGTCATCTATTAAGATACAATTCCCATAATCAAATACTTATTTGGGCTTTGCATAGAGAACTAAGCTGAGTAGGCATTTACAATCATATTTTCATAGCTAAATGGATCATTTCAAATTAATTTTTTGTTGTTAAATTTAATTTGTTAAGATAGAACTTAACTTCAGAAGTACTACATAATTCATGGCAATGCATATGTGAAAGACCCTCTGTTTTCTACGGAAAGTTATAATTCAATTAACTATTACATATGCTTCATTGGATTTTAAAATGGTCTTACTTAAATATTGAATATCTTTTAAGAAAATTGAGATGGCAATTTCTCCCATATTTAAAAAATGCCACCTCCATTATTAAAAATTTATTTTCACTCATTATCATGCCATTGTCTCTTCTGTCTTCAAGGAATAGCATCAAGCTTATGAATATCTTTTCAGATGAGCTCTGTATCCATCAGGCCAGTTTGTGGAATGACACTGCTTCAGAGACTTTCAATAATTTGTCAGTGTTTTTCCATAAGAGAAAGTAGTCTGTGCACAACAGCAAGTTATCTTATTAATACATTGTGACAACATGTATTAGGAGGAAATGCACCATAAGTATAAGAATGTATGGTTCCAGAGGTAATATTATTGTATATTATTGCTAATTGATGACTAGGGCATCTTCAGCCTAAGGGATATTTGGATATGAGAATGAAATACAAATATGCATGTATTTATTTATTAGTTTGTTCCCTTAGAAAAAACAGTTGTGGGAAATAAGTTTGTATTATTTGTACCTTTATTTTTTGTGAATAAATAGGGGCCTCCCTGCAATTTCCTTCTCAAGCATTCTGTACTTGTATTTTTGCTGAGGGTTCCCAAATTGATGTAATCCTGATGGTGTGCCCTTGTGCATGGGGTGTACAGGGACAATTGATTACATCTATAGGAAGATAATTGATTAAGAGAGGACACTGGGAAACCGTGCCAGTGTGGAGCTGTGGCTAGTTGCAAATCCTGTGGGGAAGGCTCTGGGAGCAGTACATGCGGAAATGAACAGGGCAGAAGCTTCCTAATCCTCAGGTTTAGATAAGAGATCCAAAAGAGGTGCTTCCTCTCCAGTCAGGGGAACAAGAACTAACACACCGATGAAAGACACCTGCCAGATGAACAAATTGTTTATTAGTACACTCCCTCTTGCTGTTGATATGTAAATGCCTCAAACCCTCCACCAAATGTTTCTGTGACCCTTAGTATTGAAAAGTCTGATGCTGTTAATAAACCTGAGCTATTGACCATCAGTCAGCAGTCCACATTTATGAGTATCGGCTCCAAGCACCAACTCCATTGCTGCCGGACAGGAAACATCATGGTGCCATGCATAATCAAATGTCTTTTCAAATGGAGTGGTTGTAAGTGTCATCAAATGCCAAGGCCAAACAAGAGTATCATTGTCACATTATTGACCATTTCTTTCTAACTCATGAAAATTCCTTAACAATAGAAACAGTCTTTTCTTACACATTTAGATACAGCAATATTAACAGAGCTATCAGGAGAGAGCCAAGTTTCAAGGTTAAATGTACACCAATTGCAGGGAGGCATGATGGATAACTTTATACCTTTACAATACAGAGCATTATGTTTACTTGATCAAAATATCCTGGGTCTGCCCAAAGGATAATACTTCTGCATTTATCTGAAGATATAAGTTAGATATTTTGACACAAAAACATCAGGCTCATTTTCAGAGCTAGAGTTTCTACAGGAAAAGCAGGAGATTCTCATACATCCATTGACTTACTTCAAAGTATTGAAATGAATAAACAGAGACAGAAAGATCTTGTGTGGATCACAGAAGCCATGAGAAAAAAAAATAAGTGGAGTAGACAACACATGCCCGTGTTGTTGGCTTATTAAAAAAATACACATATATATTTGAAAGGAAGATTTAGAGAGAGAGAGAGAGAATATCTACCACCCTCTGGCTCACTTCCCAAGTAGCCCTAATTGGCCACAGTTGAGGCAGTCTGAAGCCAGTATCCTCGAGGATACTTCAGGTCTCTCACACCAGTTCAAAGTCTCTTCACCTTGGGCCAACCTCCACTGGTTTCGCAGCCAATAAGCAAGTAGCTAATCTGAACTGGAGCAGTTAGGACATGAATTGGTGCCTGTATGGGAAGCTGGCACTGCACACACGGGATTAGCCTGTGAGCCACCTTGCTGGTCCTTGTAGGCTTATTTATTTATTTATTTTTGTCAGGGAATGAGCTCTAAGCCGAGACCCCAGGACAGCATCTTTGCTTTTGGAAATTTCATGTATTGGGCTCCAATCTCTTGAGCTTGGGTTTCTTTATTTAACAAAGATATGTTAACATTTATTTTCACCTTACAAATTTGATTATGATCATTCCATGACAGCGTGCATATGTGGGAAATCTGAACTGCTACAGTTATTTAAGGAAGAAGGCGGTTATAGACATTGGAAAGAAGCAAATTCATTCATTATACCATAGGAATACTTTAAGAGAAAAGGGGGCAGGTAACCTGGCCTTATTTTCCTTAACAACTCTGGATAAATTGACTTATGGTATTGGGTGAAAGGGAGATTTCTTGTCTCCAAAATTGTCTCAAAAATGGCAGAATTCTTTGGATAATGATTACCTCTGATGAATTAGAACACAAAAGTCTGTAACACCTGGATCCCTGGAGAATATCACTTTTTAAGAAAAGAGAGCTAGCACTAGGGAATCTCTACTATGTAAGCAGTACTATAAACTGTATGGAGCGATTTCATTTATTCTGTGTGAAAGCACCTTTCCTATGTAGAGAAGAAGCTAAGTGATTCTCTCAATGTGGAAACTGCTGGTGGCTTCTTCTAAACCATCTGATTGCTTACACTTATTTAGTAAACACATGGTAGAAAGCAGTGATCTGTGTCATTTTTTATATAGCAATAGTGCCTGTATATTTTATGCTTTTTTATCCATTTGCTAAATGGTCAAGTTCCCTAGCAATAAGGGAAATTCAGATTAAAACAACACCGAGGTTCCACTTAACTCCAGTGAGAGTATCCCACATACAGAAAACTACCAACAACACCTTCTGGTGAGGAGGTGGGGAAAAAGCAACGCTCTTCCACTGCTGGTTGGATTGCAGGTTGGTGCAGCCACTATGGAAGTCAATATGGAGAATACTTAGGCAACTGACAAGTCACCTACCATATGACCAAGCAATCCCATTCCTTGGAACATATCCAAAGGATCTGATATGTGAGGAAGCAACTTGCACCCCTGTATTCATTTCAGTATAATCAACAATCACAAAAACATGGAAACTCCCAAGATGCCCATTGAAAGAGGACTTGATGAAGCAATTGTGGCTCAACTACTCTATGGAATACTATTCAGCTACCAAAACAAATGAAATTCTGTTGTTTGCATCCAAATGGACCCAATTGGAGACCATTATGCTAAGAGTAATAGACCAATCCCAAAAGGACAGATATCATATGTTCGTTCTAATATAAGACCAGTTCCATAAAAATATGAAACAAACACACACACACACACACACACACACACACAAATAAGGGAGAATAAACACACACGTGTTACTCCACAAATGAAGGATATAATGCCTACCAGACTGTCACCAATCAAGGAAAATCAACAGAATGCATCTCTACTAAAGAATAAAGGTTGACAACCAATGAAACTTCTAAATATACCTAGACAGGCTATCAACCAGTTGTCCCAACAGCATTTATTGAACAGACCTTCCCATTTGCCAGGATTATTGTTTGTCCTTTTGTCAAAGATTATTTGGCTGTATCTGTGTGGTTTCCCGTCTGGTGTTTCTATTCTACTCCATTGATCTTCCTCTCTATCTTTGTGCCAGTACCAGGCTGTTTTGATAAACACTGACAGAGGTCTGGAACTGTGATTCCCCCTGCTAACTTCCTGTTCTACAGGATGGTTCTGGCTATTCGTGGCTTTTTGTGTTTCCAGATGAACCTTTGGATCATTGTTTCCAGTTCCACGAAGAATGTTTTGGGCAATTTGATTGGAATTGCGCTGAATGTATATATTGCCTTTGGCAATATAGACATTTTAATGATATTGATTTTACCTCTCCAGGAGCATGGGATGTTATTCCATCTTTTGAGGTCTTGTTCAATTTCTTCTTTAAGTGGTTTGTACATTTCTCACCATACATCAAGATCAAATCTAAATGGATAAAAGATCTAAACCTACATCCAGAAACCTTCAAACTTTTGTAAGAAAATGTTGGAAATACTCTGCAAGATCTAGGGGTAGGTCCCGACTTCCTAAAAAGGACTCCAAAAGCAATAGAAATCAAGACCAGAATAAACAAATGGGACCTCATCAAACTAAGAAGCTTCTGTACAGCAAAGGAAACAATCAATAAAGTAAAAAAGCAGCCCACAGAATGGGAGAAGATCTTTGCGCACTACGTAGGTGATAGAGGGCTAATCTCCAGAATATACAAAGAAGTACAAAACAGCCAAAACAACAAAACAAACAAGCCGCTCAAGAAATGGGCATGGGAAATGGGCAGACATTTCACAAGGGAACAATCCCAAATGTCAAACAAACATATGAAAAAATGCTCAAATTCCCTGGCAATAAGGGAAATCCAAATTAAAACATCAATGAGGTACCACCTAACGCCAGTAAGACTGGCCCACATGAAAAACACCAACAACACTTGTTGGCGAGGTTGTGGGGAAAAGGGAACCCTACTCCACTGCTGGTGGGGCTGCAGGCTGGTACAGCCTCTATGGAAATCAGTATGGAGAACATTCAAACAACTCAAAATCAACATACCGTATGATCCAGCAATAGCACTCCTAGGAATATACCCAGAACACTTGTTTTATGAGAAACCAACATGCACTCCTATGTTCATAGCAGCACAATCAGTAATTGCAAAAACATGGGAAGCAACCAAAATGCCCATCAACAGAGGATTGGATAAGAAAGCTATGGTTCATCTACTGCATGGAATACTACTCAGCTATTAAAAAAAAACAAAATGCAGTTCTTTGTGGCCAAATGGCCCAAACTGGAAACCATAATGCTAAGGGAAATGAGCCAATCCCAAAGGGTTAGATACCACATGTTTGCCTTAATTTAAGAAGATATGCTGTTATGCATAACATGTTATGTTATGGATGTTATGTCATATGTAGTATATAAACTGAAATGGAAATGTGAATGGGGTGGTCACAGAATGGGGTTAAGAAATCGCATTTATTTTAAACATGTTGGCTGCTCAATACTATGTCAATTAATTCCATAACGATGTTAATTGTTGCTGATAATATGTTAGTGCTTTTATTTGATCGGGATGATACTCTGCTGGCTCTGCCCTCAGACCAGAGAGGGTCTCCCCAATAAGTAGTTGGACTTGACTAGACTATAAGATGCTGGACTCTATGCTTGGCATATGCTTGCTAAGAGGGAATCTCGACTGAACTTGAACTATGGTTATGCAACAGGGTGGTGGAACCCACCATGGGGGGAGGGTGTGGGGAAGTGGGGGGAGAATCCCAGTTCCTATGAAATTAGAACACAATGTAATTAATGAATAAATTTAATAAAAAATATACCTAGACAACAAAAATTATAATTCCTACCATTACCTATGCCAACAATGTCATAACCCATGTAAAGAGCAAAAACTTTGAACCATTTCGCTTTCATCTCTCATTAAGTGGTTGTCATCTCATGATGCTCATTGTTAATATGTCAATATTCCCCATCTTCTTAGGGAATGTCTCTTTCTTGCTTCATTTTGTAGATTTTGGTGTCATGTCCAATTAGTTTACCATTTGTACTTCCTAGTCATTTGAATTATTTCAATAAGTCCTTGAGACTCATTAATAGATCATCCATAAGAGATTTTTGATGGCTTGTAAGCACCTGATATAAATGTCCCTTTCAACACTGTTTTTGTTACAACTCATGGACAATGATTTCGTTTTTATTGTCATTTTTTTCAGCACCACATGGCTCATGCAGTATCATCCTTTTCTACAAGAAGGTTTTTCATTTTCTTTTTTTATCACTTTTGCGATGCATTGGTAATTCTGTAGCAAGTTGCTTATCTTATGTTGATGACAAATAATTTTCTGTTTTCCTTTCTGTTGTGGACTGTGTTTTCTGGCTTTGTATTTAAGGGGATGTATAATGGAAGTGTAGCAGAGACGGATATGTTCAGATGTGGAGACACAGTGTAGTATGTCTCTCTGCATCCAGACCAAAGATGGACTCTCAGTGAAACAGTTTAATATATCGTGACGGCAGGATGCTAAACTCTGTGACACTGCCCATGCCTACAATGTTGAGAAACATTTCAATAGAGGCATGATGGACTAATAAGTGTTCAAGAAGGACTACCCATTGTGATACTAGAGGGGAAGTCAATGGTGGGGAGGTACAATAAGGAGGGAGATCAGAAATCCCAGAGGCTATGAAATTGTATCATAAAACAACAAAAAATACAAATGAAATTATTTGTATATGAATGTGTAATATTTATTAATATATAAATATGCTAAATGTTACATATAGAATATTTATAAAAGTTACGTATTTAAATTATATTTATTAATAGCCATTACTTTATTTAATCTTAATTTAATCTTGTACTCACTTGTGAAATGCCTCTGGCAGTGTAATGAGAGTGGATTTTTGGCAGAATGCCTTAGTTATCAGTTGTAAAATATTAATTTCTGTTGTTCACCATGTACCCAACATCTTTTCTTCACATCAATCTGTTCATCTGTGTAGGAAGGAGCATAAGATACACAAATTGCTGTAATGCACACAGGATGTTGAGAGCTTCAATTTGGCAGAATCTATCACTGTTATGATGTATTTCATGGCAATGCTGCTATGTTGCAACTACTATTAATATGGCAGGTTATGGGATATGGACAACAATAAAAAAGTGTTGGAAATAAAAATTCTGTAGTTAACCTATCTATCTACGCCCTATGTATCATCTATATTTTTATAGTTTTTGCTGTTGTTAAAAGTCCTTATTCTAGTGAAAATACAGACATGGGTATAAATGATAATTGAATGGGAAAATGGCAATTCACCCATATGCATAGAATTTTAAAGTTAACATGAGATTGTTAAAAATACAGTAGAATAGCACTGTTAACAAACATTTTACAAAATTGTATTTGTGGCAGTACTGATATCTATTATCTCTGAAGTTTGTTGATTGACTGCTATGATCATTAACCATTCTAATTCAGCACTCTATAGCTGAGTTAATTATGAAAAATAAACCTTCCTAAGATTGAGGAAAACAAATTTTGGTGGAGCAAATTTCATTCCCCAAAAATATGTTTGTATGTTTTTGGTATTTTATGCCACTATTCATTTTTCTGCACAAAATTTGATAAAGGAAAAAAGTGAGTCAATGTAAGAGGGCGAGAATTCCTTTCCCTAGTGGCAAAGTATCAGACACTTGACTGGCTTATTACTATTCGCTGCTGAACTTTAATCTGATACTGATCATACTGTCTTTGTTTAATGTCAATCAACATTGGATCACATAACCCACCTCATGGAACACTCATTAGCCTGTCAGATTTAAAAAAGAGAACTTGCACCCAGGGAAATCGTTTGAGAGAAAAATAATCCTACTTGTGTGCAACAGCAGAGAGGAAGACAGCAGGAGAATTAGGTGTGCTTTCTTTTCACACTAAGCAAATAGTTTTTTTTTAATCACTAGAGACAGAAGGGCAGGGCATGAGGACATCGGCAATAAGAAAAAAAGTAGATTGAACTTGAATTTTCCATGATATCTACTCATTACCTGGCATTAGAACACCAAATGTCATAAAGAACAAGTGAATTGAAACTGGATTCTGTGTTCCAGATTTCTCATTCAGCATTTTACTATTATAGAACTTGGCAAAATGAGTCATTTATAAATTAGTAAATTCAAAACATCTTTGATCTTTTATGTCTACAACCTCAGACATTTCTAACATGAAGAAAAGAAACTTAATTATGAGAAATTAATAATGGATGCAGTGTCTCTTTGGGCATTGTCCTTAGGCAAAGACCAATTACTCTTGCTCTATCCTGGATGACCCGAGGGGCTTAGTCTCTTTGGATAGTGTTTTCCATCCTTAATTCCTAGGAGAGCAGAATGTAGTCGAATGTTTTCAGGCTTGCAGCCTGATTAAGCGCAGTAGCTGAAAATTCCTTAAGGAAGATGTGGGACACTTACTTTTTTTTCTCTTCTTCAACCTCTCTGCATCCACCTCCCTTTTCTCTTTGGGCTTGCTCATTTCCTTCTATAGATGTTTTGCTGTAAGATTTATTTGTCAGGCCCAGCATGGGCCTGAATGGCTGAAGTCCTCACGTTGCACTCACTGGGATCCCATATGGACATTGGTATGTGACCCCATTGGCCCCATTTCCCTTGCAAGTCCCTGCTTGTGGCCTGAGAATGCAGGCGAGAATGGCCCAGAACCTTAGGATCCTTCATCTGTATACCAGATCCGGAAGAGGCTCCTGACTCCTGGCTTCAGGTCAGCGCAGCTCTGGCAGTTGCGGTTGCCTGGGGAGTGGATCAACGGACAGAAAATCTTCCTCTCTGTCTTTCTTCCTCTCTGTATATATTTCTAATAAAAATAAAATAAATCTTTAAAAAAAGATTTATTTGTCTTTCTATCATTCTATCTATCTCTCAGAGTGACTGTGAGGTAGTGAGACAGAGAAAAGAAAGATTTCTTTGGGGAGGTTGTTCTATTAGTTATTTCAGTAGTGACATGTGTTTCATGGTTATTTTTAATGGAGGACAACTTTCAGAATTTATTGTAAGGCTGTTTTTGCCTGTTTGGAAAATGTTTTATTTCTCAACATTTAAGGAAACCTTTACTGGATATAACATTCTTGGTTGAAGGTACTTTTTTTAAGGACCTTTAACATAACCTCCCATTATCTTCTGGTGTGTAGGGTGTCTACTGAGAAATATGCTGTTTATCTAGTTGTTTTCTGTTTATATGTAACTCGACACTTTCCTGTTATTGTTGTTAGGGTGTCTTTTGACTTAGTCAATGTCAACTGTGTCTGTAAACCACATAGGGGTCTAGTCTGTTAGAATTCACAGGGATATATGTGGGCTTAGAGATGAATAATTATCCCTTGGATGTGCATCTGTGTTCTCCAGAGAGTTCAGCATCAGTCCCTCTAGGCCATGTGATAGCAAGTATCTTGTTCTCAGTTCTGAAGGAAACAAGAATGGCTACTCCTTATTCAGCTATCAAGCTTGAGTGACCCATGCTTGGTGACCCAGGTGCTGTGGTTATAGGACTATGTGATATGGACAGATTCCTACTCAGGTCCCACTAGGAGAGTTCCACTGAAATTGTCCCTTATAATATCAACGTCTGGAGCCCAATGACTAGAGTCCATTTTGAGCTGAATCCTATACCAGACTTGCATGGTGACAACAATGTATACAGCACACTTTCCTCTGGAGGATGGGAGTCCAGGGAGGTAGATTGAAGGTAAGTTTCCCCTATGACAATGAACTAAATTCCAATGACACCAAGATATTTAGAATGAATTGTCAGAGTCTTGATGTTGCAGTGGATAGTAGGGTCATTACCCACATCTCCCTGAGTGGAAGTAGATTTTTTAATGGGATGCTTTTGGTGTTAGCCCCAAGAATGTAAGGTCAGGATTGATAGATAGGAATTGATACGTTTCAATTATAAATTGGATTAAACAATACTTGCTCTATTAGTGAATTTCTCCCTCTTCCCCTTGGCCCATGTAGAGTTTATAAAAATAGCTCTGGGTCTCATGCTTGACAATCTTCCACAGCTGCAGGATGGAGACTGTCTATCCTTTGCCCCACACATTGCCCTAATTTTGACTCTGTCACTGGTAGAAGCAGGATAGAGGCATGATGAACAGCTTTCTGTTGCCAAATGTAGTGCTCTATCTCAGTGAGGAAAAGGAGAAAAACAATGGGGATTCCCTGCTCCAAGCCCCCAGTTGGCCCTCTTGGCCAGATTAAAAATCAGTATGTGCCTGCAGAATTCACATTCAGGTGATGCTGTTAGTGGTGTGGTATGCACTGATTTCTTTGCACCTTGAGGTGATGTGAAGGCAGCTCACAGTCAGCCACTGGCTATGCCACATGGCCGGGGGCAATGATGTCTCTGTCGTTTCTCCTGTCTCATGGAGTCATCATTGTCCACTAAAAAGTTTAGTCAGACTGCTGGAAACACAGTCCTTTGTTCTTTTCTTATCCCAGAGAAGTTTAATTTAGTGTGGTTGTCATGGATCCATAGTGTTTGCCTTCATATCATTTTTTTGAGGTGAGTGAGTCTGGCATGAGTAATGTAGCAGGGCATTCGCATACAAGTTTTTGTGCAGATTTTTTTAAAAAAAATTGCAATGTGTTTTCTGGAGTTTTGTCATAGAAGTAAGACCACTAAATGACATGAAAACTTCTATGTGACTGTGTGAAAATATATACTATTATAAATACATACCATAATAACTATTTATAACACCAATACTATATAGCAATGTACTTAAAATCAGAAAATGAGCTTAAATTTGCTTTATTAAATGTGAAGATTTGGTCAGCATAACCAGAATTTTTGTATCCTAAGCAGGTCAATTAAAATATGTCTTTATACTTGGAAAGAAGAAAGCTTTGAAATAAACTGAAATATACATAAAGATAAAAATAGGCAAAATGAGTTATTTTAAAATGACGTTTCCATATGCAATAAGGTACACATAAATTACTAAAGAATTTGTTACTTTTATATCATACAAAGACATATGGATAGAGGGCATTTAAATTTAATTAAGGTATAATACTCTCAAGGAAATTAAATTCTAGGAGGAGATAAATTGTCAATTAGAGCAATGGATGCAGAATGGATTTTTAGCTAGTAAAAGCACAAACTATAAAAATTTAGGGGGAGATAACACTAAGCTAAGATAAACACTAAGGCTATGATTTAAGGAAGAGTGGAATTTTTATTGTGTATTAGTGCAAAATAAGAAGCATAAAGTAATTGGAAGCTCCCAATAGGTATGTGGGTTAGAGATGTGAGTGGGAGGTAGCAGCTTGATTTGCAGTGCCACAACACTAGTCCTGGACAATTCTTTCAAAGGAGAAGTATAAGAGCTCCGAAATTGCAAACAGTTAGGAAAATCGAAATGAATTTTTAAAATGACTTATGTACTTAAAGGACAGGGAGAAAGAAAGGGAAAAGAGAGAGAGAGAGAGACAGAATAGTTAGGTGTTTTGCCATTCAACCGCATACGCTTCAAGTGCCCACAGCAGCTGGGGCCGGACCTGACAGATATCAGAAATCAGGAACTGCTTCCTCATCTCCCAGGTGGGTCCAGCAGTCATCATTTACGGCCCTTTGAAAGTCTCTAACAAATGTCACCGAGTTTCCATCTCCACTAAAGAGAAGTCCTGTCTTCTTAATTGCTTCTGATGCGCCTGTGACATTGTAGGACCTTGATGAAGAAAGAGCGCTTGGGTGAAAGTTTGAATGTCGACTTTTCCCCTCTAGAGCTGGATGGTTGCTCAAGTTTTCAACCATAAAAAAAGGGGGGGACTATTTGTGTCAGAGGTTTGAATATTATCTAACATCATTCTTGAGCCAGGGATTCCCAGAGACACCATCATTGTCCATACACTTTTCACACTCTGCGAGTATTTGTGGCTGTCATGATGACATGAGCTGTGACCGGCTTCTTCAGGTGAACATGGCCTGACGTCTAGTGAGTAGATAAAGATGAAGGGTATTGCCTTGCAGCTTGCAGTGGCACAGTAACCCTCTACCTCCAGAAAATATTCCTTGTCATGTCAGTTCTGCTCTGCACTAGGGAATACTTTGGGTTTAGTTCTCAGTGGGAATTCACACAAACAGGTGCTAAGCACCAACAGGATTTCCTCTCTACCCAGCTAACTTAATGTCTCCATCACATCACAACTGTTCCCTGTTGCTCTTCCACAGGCTTCTCTCTTGTTTCCAAACATTTGGATCTCTGTCTCTCTGAAGAAGAAATAACAGCCTTTTCTATTTCCCTCCCTGAGGGAATGCCCCATTGCAAGGGAAGGGTTTGTTTTTGTGTGCGGTTTTTATTGTTGTTGCTATGATTTTCATTTGTTTTGCATTAAGTGTCTTTGCACACGGTGTTTGTTCCAGACATTAAAGATGTTCTGCAAGAAAACTGCATCCTACTTTGGGATATCTTGGGTTGAGTTCGAGTTCTGCCTCCTGATTCCAGCCTTTTTTTAAAAAAAAAAAATTATATATTTTTATTGGAAAGGCAGATATACAGAGTGGAGAAGAGACAAAGAGGAAGATCTTCCATCCAATGATTCACTCCCCAAGTGGTTGAAATGGCTGGAGCTGCACCATTCCAAAGCCAGGAGCCAGGAACTTCTTCCAGGTCTCCAATTTGGGTGCAGAATCCCAAGGCTTTGGGCTGTCCTCAACTGCTCTCCCAGGCCACAAGCAGGGAGCTGGATGGGAAGTGGGGCTGCTGGGATAAGAACCGGCACCAATAAGGGATCCTGGTGCATTCAAGGTGAGGACTTTAACTACTATGCTATCGCGCCGGGCCTCCAGCTTTTATCTGATACAAATCCGGGGAGACTGTGAATGATACCTGAGTGCACTCCTGTCTGTCTAGTCTGGGCTCCGGCTCTCACCAGGCCTGATCTTAGCTGATGTGGACCTTTGGGGAATGATCTGTAGATGAGGCATTTCTCTTTTCCTCACTTCCTTGCTTGTTTTCAGTTTTTCCCTCTGCCTTTCAAATAAAATGAAAACTAAGAAACTAAAAAATGTATTCCTGGGGCCAACGGTGTAGTAAGTTGAGTTGCCCCTTGGAACACCCACATCCAGTACATGAACATCAGTTTTGGATTTGATATCTCTGCTTTCAATCTGGTTTCCTTCCAATCTTTCCTCTTTCTGACTTCTCTCTTTCCATCTGGCTCTCCCAGGTGGTCTCGCAGACTGAAATCCTGGATCCTACTCTCGGTCTGCCTCAACTCCAGCAGGTGTGACCCTGTGGGTGAAAGACCACTCATCCTCTCTCTTGTCTTGGGGTGTGGGGAACAAAAAGGAGGGATGAATAAAAAGTTTTAAAATTATTTCTTATGTTGTTTATTTGAGAGTAAGAGTGTGTGATTGTGTGCATCTACTCAGTGGTTAAATCTCCAATGCATCATCCCTGGCTGGGTCAGGACCAAGTCAGACACCAGTTCCTAACTCTGGGTCTCCTCTGTAGCAGGGAGCCCCATGTGTGAGCCATCATTGCTGCCCTCTGTGTGTTGCGTGTTGGCAGGACGTTGGAGTCAGGAGTCATTTCCAGGGATGAGAGCCACAGGTTGTTCCCAGATGCTTCAGAGTCTGACGAAGCTGCCCAGACTCTTAAGCTAAATACCTAGTCAGGTAAGGTTTTTTTTGAGTACCTACCGATTGATTACGTGAAGTGCTGGACAAGAAAGAACACATGGAAATCAATCTATGGACATGGACAAAGGACCATATTTCAGAATGGGGGCAAAGTTTTGAACTGCCAGACAAATGACACATGCACGTATTCACATACAAAACACACACACGAATACATTTAAATAAAAACAGTTTTCTAGGATCCACCATTATACAAAGTACAGAAGAATTGGCTAGGAAAAATAAAATGGGTTTTCTACACTAAAGAGACTTACAATTTCATTCAGAAAGCACATGTATGCCACAAAACAAAATTGCCATCTAATTTAGTACTAAATTGAAGGTGTAAATGTAAATGCTGTAGAAGTATGCAGAATAAGATTAATGAGAGTAGGGGTACTCATGTAAAACATAATATTTAAAATTGTTTTATTTTGTATCTAGCATAAAGATGACTGAAGAGATTAAGTAACATAAACATGTATAAAAACAGAAGTCTATTTAGATAAGATAAGGCTAATTAAACAGCATGCGTCTATTTTTACTTTTTGGTAAGATATTTAGTGTTCTTCCATCCTGATTTTTTTTCCTTTGTGCACAACATTGTTTAAAATATATCCGTAGAGATCCTCACCAAGGACTATCAGTACGAGCACCAAAGACTACATCCCAACTGCCAAGGAGACCATGGGGAATTGGAGTGCCTTCGGAGGCGGAGAACTCTGAGGTTATTCACTCACGTTTAGATCTCACACATGAGGTGGAAAAAGCCCAAATCCTTCCTCACAGGATCCCAGGGCATCAGAACAACAGCCAGGAGCCCTGAGCAGTCCACAGAAACAGAAGAACAGTAAACTTCCTTCAGGACTAGGGAGGGGAGCTCTCTCTGGTCCTCGCTTGGTTCCAACTTAGGGTTCCCACCCTCTCTTGCAATGACCATCAGGATCGTTCCGGACACCCCTCAAAACAAATAACCGAACAAACAAAAAATCTAGAATAGATAGACAGAGAACAACAAAAAAAGCTCTGAATCAGACAGGAAACGGTCAGCGTGGATTCACTTATACCTTACTAGGTGGGACACAAACATTAGTTACTCCTCACTAGGGTATTGAGGATTTCTCTGCACACCCCTCCTAAAACTGTTCTGCACCTAAACTGTTGACTTATGTCTTGTTAGAGTTATAAGCCAATGTAGACTACCCGAAAAAAAGCCAGGTTCAGCAAAATTATGCTTCAACGCTATAAAATGCTAAATATTATAATGAAAATAGACACGAGACAGCTGAACAGTAATCTATAGCCATTTTAAGATGTATAGAACCCGGTTGTATATAAACTAAAATTGAAATGTCAATGAAGTAGTCACAGGATGTGGTGAAGAACTTTTTTTGACAGATTGGTTACTCAATACCATGTCAATTAATTCCATAATGTTATAAATTGTTGCTGATGTTATGTTGCGGCTTTTAATTGATCGGGATGATACTCTGATGGCTCTACCATCAGACCAGAGATGGTCTCCCCAACAAGCCATTGAACTTATCTGGACAATAAGATGCTAGACTCTATGCTTGGTATATGCTTACAATGAAAGAATCTCTACTGAACTTGAACTGTGGTGATGCAGCAAGGTGGAGGAATCCACCATGAGGGGAGGGTTTGGGGAGGGGTGGGGGGAATCCCAGTGCCTATAAAACTGTGTCACCTTCTGTGGAAAAAGAAAAGCATATTTTCCTTTAAGAGGGGAAGGAAGATAATCAGATGCCTTCATCCCCTGCTTTGACATTATCGTTCTTGCAGAAGCAACGGAATCTATGGCAATGAATAAATGGTAGTTGGGATGCCATGCATGACTTTCACAGATCATAACCATCCACTGACAAGGAAGGAGGCCTTGTTTTTCCAAAGACTGGAGATAGTAACAGGTCACATAAACATAAAATGAGCAGTCTATTAGTATAGGAAAAAAAATGTAACTTCTGGGAAAGATATGGATGTTGTTTGTTCCCAAAAAGTTAAATGAGTAATAAAGCTTTAAAAAGTATTAAACATTGCCAAGGTTTTTAGAAACTTTGATCCAGTTGATTAGCTAGTGTTTCCTATAGAAGAACTGACTCCTCAAAAAGAGTTCAGAAGCAATGCCTCTTCATATTTTTGCAAGCTGAGCTATGTTTATGTAACTGCAAATATTGTAAGAAGAGGAAAAAAAGAGGGAATGATTATTGATAAAATTAGAAGAAAAAAACATCAGTTGAGTTTTACTGTGTTAACATGTGACACTGTATAGCCATTACCCTAAAAGAAATTTACAGTAATATTATTATTTTTTTCTGATTGCATAATTTTAATTTTTGATAATTTTTGCATATTTGATTTGGGTATGAAGGGCAAGGACTAGAGGAAAGTGGGTGAGACCATCATTTTCACAGTCTCTTCTTTCCTGTCTGTATCTGGGGGAAGGGAGGAGATAAGGGGAGAAGCCACATCCAGCCTCCCAACCATGCCAGGGTCCCCAAAGTGGGGCCTGCTCCGAGAGTCCTGCTCAAGTAGTATTGATACTTCAACAGTTCTGTATTGTTGCCGATCTTGCCACTCCAATCATGATGAACTCTCTAGAATTCGCTGGCTGATATAATCCATCTTAGAGTCTCCGTTTGCCCAGATATTTACTGTCAACTCTTTGCTGGGGTAATGGACTGATTTGTTCTGCCCTCCATCATCTGTTATAGTACCAGGAGTCCTCTGCAGGCTCCAGTGTACTGCCATATTCTCCATGTGCTTGTGGATATGCTGTCTGCTGCTCTAAGTCTCTGAGGAGGCCCAGCTCTGACACATACATTCCATGGTCAGACCATGGAACCTGCACTTCTTTTCATGGGTGGGATTCTGAGTCTTGCAGTTATATTGGGGTATCCCCAAAGAAACTTCATCTGAGGTGATCCCAGACCTGATTCCTGTGTGTGCTTAACAATATAGACTCTATCACAGTTCATTGCCAAAATTGGCTTTTGTGCACAATGTTAGTTGCAGTTGCTGGGTCAGTTGTCTCCAGCCCTGACTGCTATGCAAGCTAATGGGTACTTCAGTCCAGTCTGAATTTGCCCACCCCACACTCGACCCCCATGCAAAGTAGTTGGAGTTGTAGCCTATAAGAGTGACCTGCTAACCCCCACCATGCCTGGCCCCTGCCCTGGTTCTGTGCTTGCCAGTATGTACAGCAGACTGGTCCTGTCTGTTCCACATCCCATTCAGCTCTCATATGTGTCAGTGGACATTGAAGCCTGATTTAACCCAACCAGACCTACTGTCCGGCTCACACATGTGCCAGCAGGTGCCACTCTCTAAAGAGAAGTTGAGTGTCATTGTGTGCCAACAGCATAAACATACCTATTTTCCTTAAAAATGAATGCACGATTAAAATTATAATATTTGCTTTATGTATATAGAATTTTTTTCTCAAAACAACAATGATATTGTAAGACTGTAGACACCCATCTAGTCTTGTGATTGTGTAAGTAAACAAGTTTTATGAGTTGAGGCATATTAATATTTCCTTCATCCCTGCTTTGTAAATTTCATGTTTTTAACTGAAGTTATGCATCTTATTTCTTGAAAAATGGCCAAGAACAATGTAAAAAAAAAAGAAAACTTATCACTTGTCAATGGAGAAATGCAAATTAAAACCACAATGATATATCATCTCACACCTGTTGGGATAATATTGTCCAAAACAATAAAAATGTCATGAAAGTTATTTGAAAAAAAGGATCTGGTTTGAATCACCATTATGAAAAATGTAAATCAATACAGTTATTGTGGAAAACAAAATAGAAGATCATTAGAGAAACGATAAATGTGTCATACAATCCAGCATTCCTACCAGCAGATTTATTTCCAAAGCAAATGTTTGTAGAATAGAAGTCTGCAACTACTGTGGTTTTTGGAGCACTAGTCATAAGAGTCAAGGCATGGAATCAACCTATGTTCTTAGCAACAGGTTTGCAATCATTGCTTCAACTAGTAGATAAAGAAGATACATTGAGTGTACGTAATGGGATGCTCTGGAGACACTAAGTAGTATAGGATCCTGATACTCAGTAGACATGGATGGGCCCAGGCTGCTATTTAAAGTAAAATCCAGACCAAAAAAGACCTGGAAAGTTCCATATTATCTCATTCACATGAACAATGTAAACACAATTGATCTCACAAAAATTGAGAGTAGAATAATGTGCAGTTATAGTCCTGGATAAGGTGAGGTTGGTCTGTGGGTAGTCAGATAGAAGGAGTTAGTTTTGGCATTAAAATAAATACAATTAAAAGGAATGAAATACATATTTTTCTTTAAAGTTAGGCAAAAGGCTTTTTAAGTGTTCTTAAACACACACACACACACACACACACACACACACACACACACACACGATAAATTTGGGGGCATGCATTTGGCCCTGTCGTTAGGATACTTAAAAAGACATGTGCATCAAAGTAAATAATTTAGTTGAAATGAAATTTGAATGTCCAGGTTTGTGTCCTGATGCCCTTTCAACTCTGGCTTCTCTCTAACAAATACACACAGAGGCAGCTGGTGATATTTCTGACACTTGAGTGCCTGACACCCATGTGAAATACTCGGCTGAATTGCTGGTTCCTGATTTTAGTTTGGATGAGCCCCAGCTTTTGCAAGTCCGTTGGGAAGTGAGCCAGTAGCAGTGGTCTCGATCATCTAGCCCAGTCTTTTCCTCTGTGTCTGTCTCTCTACCTTCCAAACAGTATTTCAAAAGTAATTGAAATTATTACAAAATGATACATGTAGTGAGGGACTTGTTAATTGCTCTGGCTTGATCATACTACAATATACATGCGTGTTTGCACATCACTTTGTATCCCATAAATATGTGTAAACTTTAAATGTGAGTAGAGAATGTAGAAACAGTGCTCACAGAGATTATCCATTGGTTTATAAAAGAAATGTATATATATATATATATATATATATATATTTGGAATACTTGCATATTGAATAGAATGTGTACAGTGATGATCATATCATGCAAATCAAGAAACTTCCTAAAAGCACAAGTTGCAAATAAGTGCTTTACTTCTACATTATGACATTTATTAAACTCACATTTGAATTAATATGCATTTTTTCATGCTGACAAAATAAGAATTGAGAAAAATAAAATGATTTTTTGTGAGACACTACACTTACACAGCATTGTCTATGTCTTCTATTAAATATGTTAGTATACATTCACTAATGTAACTAAAGGAAGTTATACTATATATAATTAGTACATATATTCACTATAAATTAACTATGAAATAATCATTTGTTACTTAATATTTTAAAATATAATTCCATCATATGATAAGTATAACTATAATAAGTAGAACAGAACTATGTTAGAATACCGAAGAGTTCCAAACAAACAAACAAACAAAAGAATCCCAGGGTTTTACTCCAACATAATAGAGGTAGTGTTTCAATTGCTTTTTACTAATTGAATGAGAATTAATGAGAATTTTGTTGTAGCAATTATCAATTTGCTGTGAACCAAAACAATCTAATGCATTAAGAGATCAAATAAATAAATAAAGTAAAGGAGAATTAGTATGAATTAGATTGCTTGCTTTCTGGTGAATTTTTGAAATGTTTAATTCTGGCGATTTCATAATAGCAAAATAAAATATCTCTGGAGACCTTATATAACACTCTCCTGTTGAGGTCGTTCTGGTATGTGCTAGGGACTAGTGCTGTATTTATTATTCATTTGACTCTGTAGCATAAGGGATAAACCTTCAGAGACTGTAACTAAGTTTAGATAGTAAACAATAAATAATAAATAACAACAATGATAATTCGCATTTCTTCAACACCCTCCAGCTGTGGAAATCAAAGTAGTTCACAGTCATTAATTAAGCTTCACAGGATTTCAGCAAGGGAGACAAATGAGAAACTAGCATGTTAACAAGTTGAAGGGCACATGTAAGTTAATCACATATTCAGGATTAGTCTCTGAATTCTTGTGTCCCAATTCTCTTCCCAACTGCACTAACTTTTGACTAGATCTTTTTTTAAAAAAAAAAAAAATTATAATTTCCCATTTGAAGAATATATACTTGGAAGCTTGTTATTCTAGAAATGTTATATTTTCCTTTTTTTCTTATGATTTACTTAATTTTTATTTGAAAGGCAGAGCTACAGGGAGAAGAAGAGACAAGGAGATAAGTCTTATATTCATTAGTTTATTCCCCAAGTGGCTTCAACGGCTGTAGCTGAGCAAATCTGACATCAGCAACCAAGAGTCTTCTCCTGGTCTTCCACATGGATACAAGGACCCAAGGACTTGAGCCATCCCGCACTGCTTTCCCAGGCTGTTGGCAGGGCTCTAGATCAGAAATGGAGAAGCTAGAACATTAACTGTTGCCCATTTGGAATGCTGACACCACAGGCAGTGGTTTAACCTACTATGCTATGGCACCAGCTCCCCAAAATGATATTTTGACCCAGTCATTTAACTCCAGAGTACTAACTCACATAAAATGAATCAGCATATGAAAGAGATGCTTGTACCCACAAGAATTTTGCAGCTCAGTTTGCAATAGGTGTATATGGAATCAACCTGGATGTCTATTAATAGACAGCTGAATAAGAAAATGTGATGTATTTGTATATGGAATTCTACCATAACAAAGAACTAATTTTGTTTGAGCAACACAATGGATGCACCTGGAGATCATTATGCTTAATTAAATAAGCCGGTCTCAAAAAGAAGATAATATCATGTATTTACTCTGAAATGCGGCAGTTAATATAGAATATATATATGTTGGAATGGAACAGTTACTTTGGGATATGATTGTCATTTTTATCCTGCGTCTTATATTCCAGTGGAAATGTGAAATTCCTACTTTTAACTTGCTGAATATTATGACTAGTGAAAAATTAAGCCTGCAAGTATTGAGTGGATTAAAACAATGACTGTAAACCTGAGAAGGGAGGAAGGAAAGAGCATTGGTGTGAGCAAGGCAGCGAGAGAAGTCTGATTGCTTCCATAGAAGTGTAGCGATGGGATGTATCAAAAGTGTTCTGTTTACATTAATATCATTTAAAAAAAAATAAAAGTCTTGCAAAGACAGAGCACAATAATAAATGAAATTGAGAAAAACTATTAAGGTTTTTCCAAAGAGCAGAGGCAGAAAGAGTCAAAATCAAGGGTGTGGGGTGGATAGCAGGAACAGCAGATGGTTCGAAGAAACAAGAGTAAAGGAAGTGAAGACATTAGAGAGTGAATTCAAATTAGCCTCCACAGGCTTATAACATGTAGACCTCAACCCTTTGGTGATACTGACCTCAAAAAGCAAATTTCAGCAGAAAACCACTTTTACACTTATTATATATATACACATATATTATATGTATATATATTATAATTGTTATATATAATATATATTATATATAATATACATGTTATATATAAAATTTATATATATATATAAAATTTACCCAATACATGCAATTACTTTAGAATGAGAAAGAAGGTATTTTGCAAATACCTTAATTTACTGAGAATTTTTAAAAATCATTTTGTTTATTTTAAAGGCAGAATGACACAGGGAGTAGGAGAGACAAAGAGAGAAGAATATCTTCCATGCATTAGTTTATTCCCAATATGGCCACAACAGCCAGAATCAGCCAGCCCCATGCCAAAAGAATGGAACCCATCCTAGTTTCCCATATGGATGGTGGTACACAAGTACTCAGACCACCACCTGCCATCTTTCCAGGCTCATTTTCATGGAGCCAGGACTTGAGCAGCGACCTTCACAACAGGTGCAGGTGTCACAGTCAGTTAACCAAATGCACCATAAACCCAGCCCCAGGCACAGAAACTTTAATTGTATGAAATTCATACAAATTCTCATGCCTACCAACTTTTGTCAGTATTGACAAAAGAAATTTCTGGTTGTTATGATAATTTCCCTAAAATAGAAGACATTTAATGATACTCTTTTTAAAAAAAAAGTTATTTATTTTTATTGCAAAGTCAGATATATAAAGAGAGGAGAGACAGACAAGAAAATATTCCATCTGATGATTAACTCCCCAAGCGGCTGAGACAGCTGTAGCTAAACCAATCTGAGGCCAGGAGTCAGGAGTTCTTCCAGGTCTCTCTCGCAGTTACAGGGTCCCAACGCTTCGGGCCATCCTTGACTGCTTTCTCAGGCCACAAGCAGGGAGCTGAATGGGAAGTGCAGCTGCTGGGATTAGAACCAGTGCCCATATGGGATCTTGGTGTGTTCAAGGCAAGGACTTTAGCTACTAGGCTACCACACCGGGCCCTTAATGATACTCTTTTAATGCCTAAATATGCATAAATCAACATGTCTTCCCAACTTTAGTCAACTGCAGACACAGGACTCCATTTGTGCCCATGGTAGCTCCAAAATCTCCACCTATGCCCACTGGCCTGAGATCGGAGACGTCTGGAGATGCCCAACCTTAGGAGTTCCCACTTAGGCAATGGGTCCAGTATACAGCCCCGAGCTTTCCTTCTGCTGCCCTTGCTTGGCTGTCCAGGATGACACTGCGTTGCTCAGCACTGCAGTCACCTGCTCCTGTGCGGTATCTGGGTGTACATGGGGTCTTTGTGAAGCTGTCTGTGATTCACATAAAATGAATTTGTTCCATTGCAGTGCACACCTCTGCCTGGTGTTGTGACAAGTCTAAAAGTTCTGTCTACAGTCAGCGGCTGAAGAATGGATTTCTTCAGGATCTCCCCAGGATAGGACTGTGCCAGACGGGTAATGAATCCAAGGTCCAGCACTTTTCTTGTCTACCTAAGGTTGCAGGAAAAGAGTTAAAATACTACTGTCATAAAAAAAAAAAAAATACTACTGTCATGATGCAGGGGAAAGCAGTGTGGGGGAAATGGAGATTTAGGGAGGGGGGAAGGGAAATCCTAGACCCTATGGAAATGTATCATAAAATAATAAATGAATGAATGAATGAATAAATAAACCTTTGCCGGGTTGGAGCCATAGCCTAGTGGCTAAATCCTTGCCTTGCATCCGTAGGGATCCCACATGGGTGCCAGTTTGTGTCCCGGCTGCTCCACTTCCCATCCAGCTCCCTACCTGTGGCCTAGGAAAGCAGAAGGGAATGGCCAAAGCCTTGGGTCCCCGCACCTGTATTGGAAACCCAGAAGAAAGTCCTGGCTTACTATCAACTCAGCTACTGCCTCAGATGCAGCCTTTACTGCCACTAGAAGAATGAACCAGCAGATGGAACTGCTTTCTCGCTGTCTCTCCTCTCTGTAAATCTGATTTTCCAATAAAAGCAAGCAAATCTTTACAAAAATTGTATACATATATACCTTTGCCATCTGGTCTTACACTGACCTCAGTCACTTCCAGATCAAATCTGAGGGTTCATTCCAGGTCATGATGAGGCTGGTGGTGAACCACCCTGGAATAAATACATCTACCTTTTGCCTGTGGTCCTAATTACAAAGTAACACTTTATAACAAAAGTAAGGTAAACAGACACTTTTTTTTAAGATGCATTATTTAGGGGAGGGGGAAGATAATTGCTATCCACTGATTTATAGATCAACGGCCACAAGGACCAGTGGTGGGCAGGCCTGAGCCAGGAATCCGGAACTCCGTCAGTCTCCCACAGATGCCTGGCACCATCCTCTACTACTTCCTTATGCACAGTCTCAGGGAGCAGGATCAGCAGTAGGGCAGCTGGGGCCCACGCAGTAGTCTAGTGGCTAAAGTCTTCACCTTGAACACTCTGGGATTCCATATGGGCGCCGGTTCTAATCCTGGCAGCTCCACTTCCCATCCTGCTCCATGCTTGTGGCCTGGGAAAGCAGTATGGGACAGCCCTAAGCCTTGGGACCCTGCACCCACATGGGAGACCTGGAAGAAGCTCTGGGCTCCTGGCTTCAGATCAGCTCAGCTCAGCTCCAGCTGTTCCAGCCACTTGGAGAGTGAATCAGCTGACGGAAAGTCTTCCTCTCTGTCTCTCCTCCTCTCTATATATCTGTCTTTCCAATAAAAATAAATAAAATCTTTAAAAAAAGTAGTGGAGCAGCTGTAACTTAAACCAGCACTGATATGGGATGCCAGTGTTATAAATATTTGGTTAACCTGGCACATCATACTACAACCCTGAAAAACACATCTACCTAAAAAGAAGCAATGAGATTTGTAGGCTGATCTAAAAAAATTGTTTATAAAAAGTATATTAGTGTCAAGAAGATTCTGAGTTAATGTTATAAATGCACTATTTATATTTATCTAGAAATTTTAACACTAAAATATTTTTCAAATATGAATATGGAATTTAGAAATGTAAAGAAGTGAAATAAGTCAAATAAGTCTATTACTGAATGGAATTGCAAAGTTTACACTAAAATTAACAAAACTGAGCTAGAAAAGAGAATATTGAATAAAGAAATTATGGATGAGAGCTGCAGTTTGCAAGGATACAAGCGATCCCAGTGCGGGCATCCTTGCCATCCCAGTGGGAAGCCTGACGGCGCCCCCGGGCTGCTGACCTCAGCAGTGCTGAGCCCTGGCCATCTGTGCTGTTTAGGAAGTGAATCAGTGGCTAGATTTGTGTGCCTCCCTCTCTCTGTAATTCTGATTTCACATAAATAAGCAAATCTTAAGAAAAGATATAAACATTGTAATATATCTAAATAAGTATGTTTTGAAGGATATAATCATAAATATAACTACTTACTGAGATTATAAAAAAGCAAAATACTGACCAAAACATAAAAATTGTGAGAATGATAGTTACAGTTACTGTATTTCTAAAGATTTGTTTTTTTCATCAATGGGTGTGTACAAAGTTCAATACTAAGTATATTCAGTCTTCTCTCATTTTTTTTCCAAATAATGAATGCAGATAGCCCCAGCGGTAGGCTCCTGCCTCGGTTGCCTTGCACCTATGCAAGTGTTACACTGCTGGAAGAAAAGCAGCCAAGAGCTGGTAGGCATTCTGGGCCTAGTTAATGTGAAATTTGTGTAAATATGTTAAATATACCAGTGTGCCCACATAGTTTTTCATTCTTCTTTCTTTTTTTTTTTAACGGTATGCAGGGAATTCCGAGCACTGATGCCAGACCAGGGCATGCCACCTCAGCCCTCAGGCATACCACGGGCCACCAGGCAGCAGTGTGACTGCATATTGCCTGGAGAAAGGGGTCTGAGAATGCGCTGGAGTGAGGGCTACCAAGTACATATTTGGACAGACAAGGAGGGACTATCCAGACCGGACCACGGACCAGACCACTGTACTCGCAGGTATACAAGGGAGCTGAGACAGGCTGACTTAGAGAGGAAAACCCGAGGATTTGTCTAGGTCTGGCCAAGGCACTCACGCACGTAAGTTACCTAGGCCGTGATAATTACATTGCCCACCACCCCAGAGCACACTCAAATGGGCAAGACAGGCTGAACTAAGCCACAATACCCACTTGCAAGCATCAGGCCACAGGATGGCAACATCAGGCTGTGGGCAGCAGCACCCACCAAAATGCAAAAAAAACAGATCTGGGGGCAGGATCTGTAAGGGACTTGTGGGCACCTGCAAGGTTATGTGATGCATGGGGATAGTGATCGGATGAGCTAAATTGGACCATAAAACTCACCAACATTCTCAGGAGCATGGAGCTGGAAGGAGCCTGATCTGGGGCAGGCCACAGCAGCCATAGGTACATGCAAAGTTCGGGACGAAGGCCGTATCACACCAAACAGAGCTGTGGCATCCACAGACATGAATGAGATCTGGAGCTAGGAGCAGGCCTGGTGGGTGAAATTGGGGAATACCCCTGTTAGGCCACAGGTCATGCTAGGTAGCAGGAAAATTGAGGTTGGAGACAGGTCAGGCCAGGCAAGTCTGCTGCACCTACTAAAACATGAGATAATGGGGACAGGGCATGGCTGTGTTGAGCTTGGTTAGGCTGAAATAAATTCCAGCCAGAACTGAGACTAGGGGCAGGCTATTCTAGGCTAGTTTGAAATGTTCACTGGCACACACAAATTCTGAAGCCAGGATTGGCTCTAGTAAGGGAATCTTCGGAACTCCCCTGTTAGGTTGTAGCTCCAATTGGTGGTCACAGTTGGAGGTCATAGGACCTGAGGACAGACAGCTGGGCAAGGCTTCAGCACCTATAGGTGCACATGGGGGCAAGCCAGATTAGTCCAGGACCCAGCACCAGCTGTTGCCCTTGAGAGCCAGAAACATGTGTGAAACAGTCTGGGTTAGACCCCAGCACCTCCTAGTTAATATGAATGCCAGTTCTGATGGTGTGCCAGGTGAGCTAGGCTATGCTATCCACCATTGAGAGCTGGAATGGGTGTGGGCCAGTTAGGCTAGGCTTCAGTAAGCCCCACCCTCAATGAGTGCTGTGGTCTGGGGCAGACCATGTTAGGCTGGGCCACAGCCTCCCCATTTGCCAGTACACATGAGATTCAAGGATGGGAACCAGCTTTGTAGGGGAATTAGGGGATCACCCCTGCTAGGAGAGAGAGCCTGGAGTAGGTCAGACCAGGCTGGACTACAGTTCCTGCCAACTAATATGTGGGCTGTATCTAAGTATGGACCAGGCTAGTTCAGTTTGAGCCAGTCTGCAACATCCACTGGCATGAGTGAGAGGCAGGACAATGTGTAGAAGCTGAAACAAGTACAAACTGGCTGGGCTAGGTTACAGCACCTGCTGGCAAATGGCAGGGCTGGCTGGACTTCAAAATCCCTTGGCAAGTGCAAGGTCTGGGGTTGGGAGAGGGCAGGGGGGATGTGGGCACTCTCCTGCCAGGCTGCAGCTCCCACTCATGGGCACAAGAACTAGGTATAGGGACAAATCAGGCTAGACAAGGCAGTGCCACCTTTTGGTATATGTATGGGTCGGGTCTAGAGATGGATCAGACTGAGCTAAGCCACAGAACCTATAGGTGTGTATGGTAACTGGAGGGATGCAGGAATGACCAGGCCAGTGTTCTGCAAATTCTGGCACCCCAGAATAAGGGCTGGGGATAGTTTTGGTGATGACTATTTGGGGTTGCCCAAACTAGACTGCAGTTCTTGCGCTTAATGCTTAAGGGTTGGGTTGTGATGGGTCAAGTTGGGCTATCCTGTAGCACCTATTAGAAGATGGGGCTGGAGGCAGACCTGACCAGGCAACTGTATTCACCAGTATGTGTGTTGGTTGGTGTAGGTGATGGAGTGAAGCTTACACTGCACTAGCTGGCAAACATGAGTTAGATGTGAGGTCATCCCAGGCAAGGTTCACCAACTAGTTCATTGGACTCAAATCCCATCCACAGGAAAAATCACATATGTGGTCCTCCTTGGAGTGCATGTACCGCAGTTGGGTCACTTCAGGTGTCCATGCCTGTGCAGTGGGCAACATGCCCAGATGCACAACAATGGGCATGGCAGTGAGATCACCTAGACCAACAGAAGACATAGAACACCTCTGCAGAAGATGGAAAGCAGAGCAGGTTAGGTAACTCTCCTGGACAAGCTTTGCCACATGTGTCTGGCTCTGTAGACATATTAAGTCAATAGACCTTGGGAATACTTTTTTTCAACTGTGGTGCAATGAAGCCAACAATGTCTCAGAATTATTAAAACTTGAGATTTACCCCCACAATATTCTTCCTCCATTGGGATTGCTAAGGTGTCATCAAATGATTGTTCCCCATCCCCAGGCGCTGATGTAGTTTGACAGCAAGAAATACATCCTCCCTTTCCCTATTAGTGGACACAGGAGAGAGAGAGAGAGAGAGAGAGAAAGAGAGAGAGAGAGAGAGAGAGAGAGATAGAAGATCTCAAAGAACCAGAATATTTGTCCAACTTACCTGAGAGAGAGAGAGAGAGAGAGATCAAAAAGAACCGGAATATTTGTCCCACTTGCCTTCCTCTATACCTTGATCCTCCCCACACTAATTGAAGGCCCACATGGGCTTACACACTTCTCAAATATGCGAACAATATTAAAATAAAACTAATTTTTAAAAAGCATGCAGATAGGAGCTACCAGGATATGCTGGGGAAGGCGTCAGAGGATAGCCCAAATGCTTGTCCCTTGTAATTCATATTGGAGACCCAGATGACAAATCCTACATCATTCATGCCTAAAAAGAGCACTTGATTGCAATTTAAAATAGATATATGTAAAGTCTAGCAGTCCCAAGAGGTTGACACACTCCAATTCTTTCTATATTTCTTCTGGCCTACTACTTTATTCCCTCAACCTTAGCTTCAGAATGACTGAAATCTTCTCTTTTCTTGCAACACAGCAGGAATAGTGTCTTATCAAGATAGTCTTTATTTTCATTAAGTAAATTGGTGTAATCTGTAGTTACTGTATGTTCATTTTTTAAATAATTCTTATTTCTTACCCAGGCACTCAGAACTTAAAGCAACCCCTTTTAAGGGACAGGTGTACACATGTACGTATACAAAGACACAGAGCTGCCATTTTCTGGTTTTCTCCCCAAAGTCTCATAATGTCTTCTTGAGTTCAGCTAGGTTGAAGCTTGAGGTAGGAACTCCATACAGGTCCCCTTCATGAATAGAAGGGATCACACTCTTGGAGCCACTATTCTACCAATCATCGTTCTTCCTTCAGAATGTGTTAGCAAAAAGCTGGAGTCAGTAGTTTCTCTCAGGTGTGAAACCCATACACTACAATGTCGGACAGCAGCATCTCAACCGACATCTGAACAGCTAAGCCACATGCTTAGAACAAGAAAAATTTTATAAGGCAATAGATAAATATTAGAGAATAATTAATAAATCCATTGAATTTATTGAAATTTATAAAATTCATAAAATTATAAACATTTTATAAAAATTATAAAATCTCTTACAAATTATTTTTCTTCTGAATTTAAGGTAGTCTTCCAAAGAATTGCTTAAGCTGGGCCCGGCGGTGTGGCCTAGTGGCTAAAGTCCTCGCCTTGAACGCCCCGGGATCTCATTTGGGTGCCGTTTCTGCACCCGGCAGCTCCACTTCCCATCCAGCTCCCTGCTTGTGGCCTGGGAAAGCAGTGGAGGACGGCCCAATGCTTTGGGACCCTGCACCCGCGTGGGAGACCTGGAGGAGGTTCGTGGTTCCTGGCTTCAGATTGGCACAGCACCGGCCGTTGCGCTCACTTGGGGAGTGAATCATCGGAAGGAAGATCTTCCTCTCTGTCTCTCCTCCTCTCTGTATATCTGACTTTGTAATAAAATAAATAAATATTTAAAAAAGAGATAATTGCTTAAGCTTCGATGGAATGTATAAGAATGGCAGGTTTCTGCCTTATTATCAGATAGACACCTACTTAGATCTTGTACTTTTAGAATTCACTAATATATTTTTTTAATACTGAAAGAATTTAACAATAACAAAAACAATATAAAGGAATTTGGATGGAAGCAGCACAGCTTACATTGTTGTAGTGTGGCCAGGAAAAGTAGTTTTCTAATAAGTCAAGTGAAGGAAGGCTTGCCTGACAAACTTCTGGCACAATAATCAATACAATTACAGGGATAGTTTCCAGTAATGGAGCCTGACAGGCACCACCTGAGGTTAATGTACAGACTTCCCACATGGAAAAAAAAATAGCTTCTAGCTAACAGGAAGTCTCTATAATTGTATTTACCCTTCCGGTTGAGAAAACTAAAAAGTGGAACAAGATAAGGAGAGCAATGTTTTTTAAACATGGAGAATGGGGAGGCTGAGGACAGTAGCCCTGGAGAGATACCTGACAAGGGAGCCCACAATAGAACCATTTCATTGCTCAGAGAGTTTCTAGGCCATAGAACAAGAAGGCTCATTTCAGGCAGAGCCCGGTGTTCCCCTGTGCTAGGCAATGAGGGTAGAATCAGTGACATCAGAGAGAACATGGCTGGATGGGGAACTTCATGTGTCTGCGAAGGTTCTTACCTGCATTTCAACTAACAACTGATTTAGAAATCGATATGAAAAGAAATAAGTGTCCAAGGCCAGGAAAGAACATTCCCCAGTGCTTACAAGATCTGGGGATAGTTGTGTTTCAAACAATCTTATGGGGCAATTTCAAAGTCTCAGTGCATCTGGTAGTTCTTACAGAAGGTAACAGCCTCACTAGTGGAAAAAACAACGTATGTGGTTTTGTTTTTCCCTCATTTGGTGAGCTGTATTTTGTTAAGATTCATCAATGCTTGTGCTAGAAATACTAATTGTCTAAAAACACTAAAGCCTTTAATGAAGCTATAGATTTTCAAAATTAAATTTGAAAAAATTCACTGATCTCATATGCATATAACAAATTCTTCCCTCCACCTTACTTAGGTCCTTAATTTTGCCGTAGAAATGCCTTAGACAAAATTACTTGTATTTTATCTTTATGTGACTTTATTACCCTATTATCTTTTGGAAAATAGCATAATTTTGAATGTTCTCCTTCTTTTTTTTTTTTTTAAAGATTTTTTAATTATTATTGGAAAGCCGGATATACAGAGAGGAGGAGAGACAGAGAGGAAGATCTTCCATCCAATGTTTCACTCCCCAAGTGAGCCACAACGGGCCAGTGCTGCGCCGATCCGATGCCGGGAACCAGGAACCTCTTCTGGGTCTCCCACGCGGGTGCAGGGTCCCGCAGCATTGGGCCATCCTCAACTGCTTTCCCAGGCCACAGGCAGGGAGCTGGATGAAAAGTGGAGCTGCTGGGATTAGAACCGGCACCCATATGGGATCCCAGGGGGTTCAAGGCGAGGACTTTAGCCGCTAAGCCATGCTCCCGGGCCCTCTCCTTCTTTGTAAAATATAATACCAATGTAATATTAGTCAGTGATGAAAATAATGAATTAATAACTTCAGTGTTTAATTTGAATATCTAACACAAACAAAATTATTTTGGAATTATTTGCTTCTGTTAATGTACTTTCAGTTTCAAATTTTCACCCCAAGTCAAAACTTACTACTATTATTCAGCTGACCTTATATTTTCCCACTATATTTTGATGTCCCTCTGCCTTCATTATACATATTTTATTTCTTTTGTATTTTTGTTCAAAATCAATTTTTCTTGGCTGTTTTCATTTGTAATTAGTATGCATCAGACAGTTTCTAGCCAGATAAGTATACATTTCTAATATCTGATAAATTCTATTTTTCTTCACCAGAGAGGACCATGCGTGTATGCTGTATGTAATTTCTAATTTGCGTTGGTCATCAGTTCACAATATTTGAACATGCATTGTTCATTCCTATACTCATGGAAATAATAGTTTGTTAACAGACATTTGCACTGGCACATTGACTTTTGTTTCCAAGTGATAACTGAATCATAGAGCAATCTAATTTTTGCAAAATCACTACTAGAAAGACTGGGGGACAGTAGAGTGGGTAAAACTGTCACCTGAAATATTGGCATCTCTATGGGCATTGACTCTTGTCTCTGTGGTTTCAATTCTAATCCAACTACCTGCCAATGGATGGGAGAAGTAGCCAAGGGTGGTTCGAATGTTTTGTTTCCTGCTACCCACATGAAGCTTTGACTGGTCTAGCTCTGGCTGTTACTGCCGTCTGAAGAGTGATTAGGAGATGGAAACTTTCTCTTTTTCTCGGTCTTACATTTCACTCTAGAACTCTGGCTTTCAGAAAAATAAACCTTTAAAAAAAGACAAAAACAACCTCCTTCCCCTTCCCCTTCCCCTTCCCCTCTGGGGAAAGGCTAGGGCCCGGCACCGGGGGCTGTGCCTTGGCCCGCTGCAGCCTCAGTTCCAGTCAGGCCGAGCCTGCGGAGAGTGCAGATTCCGCTTCCACGGCGGGTGCTCCAGTGTGTGGCATCATGTCCATCCCTCTGGCCATGGGGCTTGTCACCAGGAAGGAGGACGCAGTTGGACAGTAGCCAACAAGATGGGTTACTTGGCACACCTCCGCAGTATCACACGGTGGTGGCAGCAGGCGGTCAGAGCCCGGTGAGCAGGGCGTTTGCCCCCGGACACGTGGAAGGACCTTATCTGCCCTATTTGCAGTGGAGTCTTGGAGGAGCCAGTATAGGCAACTCATTGCGAGCATGCTTTCTGCAACGCCTGCATCACCCAGTGGTTCTCTCAGCAGCAGCAGACGTGTCCGATGGACGGTAGTGTCGTGACGGTTGCCCACCTGCGCCCAGTGCCTCAGATCATGCGGAACATGTTGTCAATGTTGCAGATTGCCTGGGCCAACGGTGTGTTTGGCTGTAGTGCTCTTGTCCGGCTTGACAACCTCATGTCTCAACTCAGCGACTGTGAGCACAACCCGAAGCGGCCCGTGACCTGTGAACAGGGCTGCGGCTTGGAGATGCCCAAAGATGAGTTGCCGAACCACAACTGCGTCAAGCACCCGCGCACCTTGGTCCAGCAGCAGCAGACACGCATTGCCGAACTGGAGAAGACATCCGCTGAACACAAGCACCAGCTGGCGGAGCAGAAGTCAGACATCCAGCTGCTGAAGACACACATGTGTGCAATACGCAGTGTCAACCCCAACCTTCAGAACCTGGAGGAGACAATTGAATACAACAAGATCCTAGAGTGGGTTAACTCCCTGCAGTTAGCCAGAGTGACCCGCGGGGGGGGGGGGGGGGGGTGATCTCCACCCCTGACACTGTGCTCCAGGCCATCATCAAGCCCTCCCTGATAGAAAGTGGTTGCCCAGCCTCCATCGTCAATGAGCTGATTGAGAATGCCCACGAGCGGAGCTGGCCCCAGAGTCTGGCCATCCTAGAGACGAGACAAAAGAACCGGAGCTACTACGAGAACTACGTGGCCAAGCGCATCCCTGGCGAACAGGCTGTGGTGGTGATGACCTGTGAGAACTAGCACATGGGAGATGACATGGTGCAGCAGCCAGGGCTTGTCATGATATTTGCACACGGTGTGGAAGAGATCTAGGAGAACTTGCCAGGCTGTCAGGAAGAGGTGGTGATCAACAGATCCCATCACTCCAGCAGCTGGGCCCTGAGTCTCCACTGTCCTTAATGTGCGGCTTGCCCTGGGGCCGCACCTCTCCCTGCGCACCAAAGGGTGCGGAGGCGCTGGGATCCGTCCTTCAAGAGGGAGATCCAGATGTCCTCCTCTGCCATATTTCTCCCCTTCAAGGTCGAGGTCCTCAGTCTGGGTTGGGGCTTGCCTGCCTCCATTTTTCTGCCCAAGGCTGCTGGTTCCAAATCTTTCCTGAAAGCACAAAGATTCGTCTTACCTTAGAGGAACAGGTGGAGAGGAGTTGTCATTGTCCCTCTTCTTCGAGTTGGAATCTTCAAGTGGGCCTGTTGGCTCTGAGCAGCACTCAGAGGGCAGTGTGGGGAGCAGACATCCTGAGGAAGCGGCAAGCATGAAGCTGAAACCCCAGGAAAAAGCAGGCAAGTCCTGGGCCTCCCCAGTGGCCCTGAGGGGCAGATGGGACCTCTGCGCCAAATCCACGCCTGCCCAGCCTGCTAAGCTTGCAGACAGGTAGGCTGCAATGCTAAACATTTCTAGATGAGTTCTTCTTTCCTACACTTTGTCATGCCTAGGGGGCAGCAGGGTTGGGGAAGGACTCAGTGTGTCTGGGTATGTATGCTCAGCCAGAAGCTGCCCCTAGCTTTTGCAGAAGTAGTGTGGCTGGGCTGTGAGTTGCATCAACCTCTTCCAGCCCTATGAGTGTAGTTGGTTATTTTAATAATTCCTTTTGGCCATTGTTTGTTTGTATTTCATATTTTACAAACCTTGCCCTACCTTCTTTCCTTTTTTTTTTTCTCCTGAATGGCCTGATCATGGCTACACCAATTTCTAGCCTAGCGACATTGTTGGCAATTTGCTTCATTTACATATATATATATATATATATATATATATATATATATATATATATATATATATATAAAGGAAAAAAGGAAAAAAAAATCAACAAAGCTTGAAACTTCTTTTGCTGTCCCTGTCATGGGGATGCTGGACAGGGTGGGACAGTGATGCAGTCTGTTCGGTCTTTTTCCTTTTCAGCACAGCCTTTGGCTTCCGTCTAGGAAAGAACCAAGGGAGTCCTGGGTTGCTCATCCCTAGCCCTTGAAACACTTCAGAGCTGAGGCCCTTCCTCCACTCCCACAGGGGACTTGACAGCCCAGCTTTGATGCCTGTGCCCTCTGCAGAAACCCATTCCCAGCCTCTCTGGGGTCCAGCTGTAAAACTGGATGTAGAGTATTAATTTCAAAGGCAGCCTCCTTGAAGCTATGTTAAGTGGGTGCTAAGCTTCACTGGGCAAATGGGGTAGAAATGATCTTCATGTCTGTAGGTAACTGCTGCATTCTGCTTCACTCCTGCCTCTCGGAGGACCACTGCAGCTACTGGGAGCACTTCTGGATTCCCAGGGTGACTAGCAGCACACAGTGTAAGGGGAGGGACCATAGGTGTGGCTATTTGAATATGCAGATGGCAGGGACCAGAGACTGCATCTCTCCACCACGTAGTGGCTCTTCTTTTTTTTTTATTGAGTCTTATCCAGACCAGCTTCCTGTGGATCCGGGCAGGGGGATCCTGGCTCCCCTGCGATTGGGGTTGTGGGAGACAGCTTGAGAGTCAAATGGAGAACAGACAAGTGTTTCCACTCCAGGACATCGTGCTCAGGAATTTGGAGACGTTGCTATGCTAGTCCGATTACTACATTCTTTCGTACCACTCTGCCCCTGCCAAGGCCCGTGTCCTTTCACCCTCCTCACTTGGAGCCAAGAAACTCCATTAGGGCCTCCCTCCCCTTGCAGTGTCCCTGCAGATCTCCAGTTGACTTGTATGTGCCGTCCCATGGTGTTGACTGCACTAATAAACCTTTTTCTCAGCTCTGAGTTCTTCATTCACCATCGCACTTGCCCTGGTTATGGAAGTTTCTCCGCCTTGGCCTTCCTGTCGCCCCAACCCCCGTCCTCCCACCACCACCACCTTGCATGGTTCTTGCTCTGTAATCTGTTTCCTATGATTCAGCTGTTCCAGGAGGAATCTGGGACTAGTGTGCCCTCATGTCCTTTCCACCCACTCCGCCCCATCCCTGTCCTGGAGCAGCCAGAGCTTGCTCTCCAGAGATTATGCTTGTGTGATTTCCTGTTTTTGCTTTTACTCTAAACTCCACATCTTCCCTGGGTGTTCCAGGAAAGAGGGGATACCTTCCACAGGAAATGCACATGGCCCTTTCCTGCTTGTCCTGCAATAAACCTTTACATTGGAAAAAGAAAAAGACAAAAACACTCGGGTCATGTCAAGATGACCAATTCAGTACTGTATTTCTTAATGGAATACCAAATATCTGCTTCTGTTCTTATAGCAGATATTCTTTACAGGAAACAATGCAGTTTAAGGAATTTCAGTACTCATTCATAGATACATAAAAGTATCATCAACTAAAATACTATAGTAAATATGTATCTTTGAAAGCAAAGTTTTTCTACATAGAACTGAGAACATTTTCAGACATAATTGAATAGATGCTATGACAAGAAAGTCAGTGTTTATCTTAGACAGCAGATATTCCAACTATTTTTATAAATGCTAGTGGTGACCTTTTCTGGGTTAATAATAGTATGTTCAATTTAATGAGAACACAATAAACTAATCTTAAATGTCATCAATTGAATAAAGGTTAAAAATTAATGGATAACTGAAAGTTGCCAGGAAAACGTTCTATCAAGATTACATATCAGAGATTTCTACTCATTGCCTCCTAAATAATGTCAAGTGCAACGCATGAAAATGAAAAATAATGACCTCCTAATGTGTAAATATTATAAACAAAATAGAACTTTGGATTGAATTTAACAAATACTGATCATTTCTTATATACCTCCATGAGTTCTTACAGTATATACCATTAAGGTGGTTTAAGTTAGAGAGATCTTCAGTGAGAGAATATTGAAGCTATAATAATCTATTCTTTGCACTAAATATAGGGAAACGTGGATTGTGAAATAAGAACAGTGTCTCCTGATTATCTTAAATTCTCTGTGAAGTCCTGAGAGTCTTACAAGACTTGTCTCTAGACATATTCTCAATCCATTCCTCTTCACCTTTTCAATAAACTCTTTATCAAATTTCACCTACAAAAGACTTCAGTCACTTCCAGTGTATCAGTCTTGCTTTACTTCTATTCTGAATAAAGCACGTAAGTTCTTCCTTTATTAGACTTCACCCCCCCTTTGATTCCTTAATTGTATTTTCTTATTTTTAAAAAAATGTTTACTGTTTATTTATTTGACAGAGTTACATACTGGATTGGGAGACACAGAAAGAAAAAGAGACCTTCCAGATCTCCACAATGGGTGAAGGGGCCCAAGAAATTCACTTGTCTTCTGCTACTTTCTCAGGCATCTTAGCAGAGAACTGGATAAAAAGTGGAGCGGGCCAGACTTGAACCTGCACACATATGTAGTATAAGCTTCACAGGAGGAGGCTCAACCTGTTATGCCATGATGCCAACCCCAGGAGTTAATTTCTAATTGCCTCTGGGATTTTTTTCACCTCTATGTCTTATTTGGTTATTTTGAAATTAACAAATCAACTTTACATCATTTATTTCCCTCTCTATTCAATCCAAGCCAAATCTTATACTGTTCCCTTTTCAGCCAGTGTCAACAAAATTCTAATTTAACTTTCATTCTGGAAATGATCACCTAACATGTATCCTTCCTCCTCAATGATTAATAGAATCTATCATTTATCACATAGGTATCCCTGAATCCTCACTCCTTTTCCTGTTGTCATTGTCATCATCTTGTTCTTTCTTTTTCCTCCTTCACTTTAATGACTATACTGGAAAAGATACCTGTATGCCATTCTTTTATTTCTATGCCAAATATTAGCTAGAGATCCACTGTTTCAGATTCTGAATGTAATCCAAAAATTTAATTAAGCCAGTTCTATCTTTTCAGCAATACCAGAATTTTCTAGGTGAAAATGGTAAGTAGGATTTATTCACCATGCAATAAAAACTGGGCAGACTTCACTTTAAGTATCACTAATCGTCACAATTGTTTTACATGGCAGGTGGTATTTTAAATTCCTGTCCGTGTGCAGATTAAATCACATTCCCTGTTTTAGAGATAGTATTCAATCCTTGGCTGGACCCAGTGCTTTCCACTTCCCTGCACTCCCTCTTAAGCTGAATTTTCTTGCTTACCCTACGACTTTATACTATTGAATAAACCATCGAAGCATATAGATATGCTTTTTATCACGTTGTTCACCTCTGACACTCTGATTTGACCTTCACAACTCTGCCCTCCCTGTATTGTGGTCTAATTGCCACTCATAAATGTTCCAGAAAAATCCACACACGTTATCCCACGTGTAATAGCCACTCACATATTGATCTACAAGGAGACATGTCACATTGCGTTACAAATGTGTTCTTGTTTGTCTTGCTTTAAATAACCTGGATATTGCAAAACAGAGGCACTTTTCCTTGGCTGTTAGCCTAATATTCTGGGTTGCTTATCTCAGACGATGATTCTAAGTCCTTCAAAAGTGAAAATACGCTGAGAGTCAAAGAATCTCATCAGTGTTTGTTTTATTTCCCATTTTTGTGTGCCACTGGAGAGTTTACACTGTTTTTCTTGAAAAATTAAGTAAATAATATAGCATTTATTATCCACAACCAGCATGTTACAATCACATTCACCCATTGTTTTTCATGTTACTCTGAACATTTGTTATAAACTTCACTATACTACGGACTCTGGTTGAAAAAATTTGAGTCATGAATTTCATCGCCAGGTACCCTATATGCCAATGGTTTCAGGGACACTGATCCTTATATGCCTGCTTCTAGTTGACTGATAACTCTACTTCTGGTGGAAGGAAATGGGTAGAGAGCTTTGTCATAATTCTGTGAACAGAATTTATAATTTAGGGGAAGAAACATGGTAACTGTTTTAAGTAAATAATTACAATGGGACAGTTATCAGTTAATCTGATCACCATTCTGGATGACTATCTGATGGTCTCAGATGTCATTCCGTATGTTTTCCATAGGCTGAATACCCACTCTGAATATACAGGATTTATTTGAAATTATTATTTTTTTTTAAAGATTTTATTATTATTGGAAAGCCGAATATACAGAGAGGAGGAGAGACAGAGAGGAAGATCTTCCATCCGATGTTTCACTCCCCAAGTGACCACAACGGCCGGTGCATGCTGATCCGAAGCCGGGAACCAGGAACCTCTTCCAGGTCTCCCAAAGCTTTGGGCGCAGGGTCCCAAAGCATTGGGCAGTCCTCCACTGCTTTCCCAGGCCACAAGCAGGGAGCTGGATGGGAAGTGGAGCTGCCGGGATTAGAACCGGCGCCCATATGGGATCCTGGGGCTTTCAAGGTGAGGACTTTAGCCGCTAGGCCACGTCGCTGGGCCCTTGAAATTATTTTTATTTTTTTGCTCCCATGACTAGAATTCATCTGGTCAAGTTCACCAAAGAGTCATTTTGTTGATCTCTATGGAAAAAGAAATCCTTGAATACACTAGCTCTAGATGAATTTCAACTGGCATAAAATTCTTTTGAATAGTGTCTTATCTTTTATCTTTTTCTCAGGGGCAGAAACATTATTATAAAAAATGATAAGCAATAGAATTCTTTATATATTAAGCAATATTATCCATTGATGACTGTACTATAAGCTAGACATTCATCACAGACTCTCTTAGTGCTCCTTTGCTTGCCTTTGTTCCAACAAATAAAGGTATGGGTTACACTTCACTGTACTATTTTATTCATTCTTCTACTGTAAGACTGAGGACAGGAGATTCTTTTTGATTATAAAATGTGAATGAGATAAGAGGAGGCTGAAGGAACGTCCTTGTAATAAAATAAATACAATCCATACAACTTTTGTAAAACATACAGTTTAAAAGTGGAGAAGAATAGCTCACATCTATAATTCTATTTTAAATATATTTCATGGTACAATGTGATTCCATGATGGGGAGACTTCACATCAGGGGACAGAAGTGTTGGTGGCAGCAGTGAGTACTCACCTTTTGTCCATGATATCTTTCTGTGGGATACAGTTCCAAGCGGTTTTTCACTAAAACTTCACGCCTTCTCTTTGCCTTCAGAGCTGTAGAGCAGTGATCATGCTGGGTTAAAAAGCATCCATACTGGCTGCTTTCTTTATGTTTTTGAAAGTGCTATTCATTTTACTCTCTATAAGCCAAGAATTCCTTCTTGATTTCTGTAGAAAATGTGATGGCTAAAAATGCATGAGTATTAAAAAAAAGAATAGAATAAAACTAACTCTGATTTCAAAAAGCTCTTTTTTACTTGCATTTTAAAAGTGCCTCAGAAATCTATTTTGTCAAGGGTGAAGATAGTGTTTAAGTGCTTCAAAACAGCTGTTTTTATCTTCTTTGTCTAAAGTAAAAAAGTGATCATGGAAGCCCAAAGTAACAGAAGGAAACCAGGTGGATGTTATCATCACTCCTTGTACCCTTCATTTACTTCCTGTGTGTGCACACTTGGCTACACTGTGGGAGCTGTTAGATTCCAAACAAAGGTCCAAGCTGCAAACAGCATATGTAAATTAGCCCTCTAGTTTCTTGCTCACTACTACTCAATCACTCTTAATGATCCCAGACATTAGCATGTTTATGGAAGCCCATTTATGGGAATCTAGGTGAAGGTGGGGTGATCTGGAAATAAACCCTGCATTTTACACACTTTCTCTGCAATCTTTATGTGATGTTGCATCTTCTGAAAGCTATTTTTCATCACAATGGATACTTTCTATTCAATGTTTATAAAATATTTTGGATATATTGAAGAAATCACAAAACATGCATTTTCAATAACAAAAAATGATATTTCATAAACAGAGACCTACCATGAAGGGGAAATTGGACTGACACGTAATGAGTCAGTACAGTAAGAGAATAGATTGTACATAGAGAATTGAACCAATGCGAAGATATGTTTTCCTCCAAATAATCTGGAAGTAGTGATAGGATAACATTTGTCTACTATTATACCCCAGAAAACTCTTGAGAGTTTATTAATAAACTACTATGTAAAGGCTGGGTTTTTAAAGTCACTCTTGATTTTCAACATTTAAACTTTGGTTGAGATTAGTAATTTTCACATTTTAATGCATCTACATATCTGATCTTTACAAGTTATTCTGGAGTGGCAATAAATTCTGTATTTCTAACATTCTTAATAGTGCTACTAGTGTTGATTAAGAGGATAGCATCTGAGTAAAGAATAACTATAAAATATTTACTAATGATATTAGTAAAAAAAAAACTTCTGTAAAACAATGAAAGAAACATCCAAATATTTTCAGTTTTATGGCTTCTGTGGCCTCCATAGCCTCTCTGCCCTCTTTGATTGTATGTTGCGGCAGTGCCACAGTCAGCTCCGCCTTTCTCCAGCTCATTGTCCCATCTGTTCCTGAGATTGGGTAGGTGTCAGCTATGTGATTCCCTTGGCACTCTGCTCTGAACTTGCTCCATTAGACAGACAGATTTATTTTTCTCTTCTTCCTGGAACTTGCTAGCAACTAGGTTAGTGAGTGACCTTGATCTATTTTGGAAAAATCCAGTAATGCCACAACAATATGATTTTCCTCGTGGGACCAGTAAAATGTTTTTCTGGCATGATTTTGTGCATAAGATAATCTAAGAGGGTCTTCTACTGCTTTCAAAGGCTTATTAGTGCTGAGCTTGATTGAAAGTGGAGTAGCCACAAATTAAACCAGTGCCCATTACAGAATGTTGACACTATAGGCAGAGGTTTTACTTGCTATGCCATGTTGCTGGACCCTCCTTTCTTACTTTTCTTTGAATTTTTATGATGCTGTACTTTCATCTTATTTTATGACCACAAGCTTAACACTTCACCAAATAAAGAATTCAACAAGCAGGAAGTAGAAAAAGAACCACCACCAACAACAACAAAAACCTGTACCTAAAAGGCATAAGTGAAGGATTATAAATAACAATCAAGCTTCAAAGCACCATTTTTGTTCATATATACATTACATTTTTGTGTCTTCTGTATGGTACTTATCACAATTTTTACTCTTGGGTGGAAAATCAAATCAATTTTTTCAGTGTATGGCATTTTACTTATACAAAAGTGAGCCTACATACATGTATGCATAAAATGAATAAATGGATATAAAGATTTGTAAAATGTTTCGCATGGGAGAAGTCATGAAAAAGTGAAACTCAAAAAAACTGTGAATAATGTCCCATCATGATGTGCAAGATGGAGGCTCTGACCTCTATAAACTATGCCCGGCTAATCACTTCTAGTGGGGAAAGTCCCTTGCTTACTATTTATTTTTTAGTAACTTATTGATTTCAATTGAAAAGCAGATTCACAGAGAGAAGAAGAGATCTTCCATCCACATATTCATTTCCCAAAAGGCCTCAATAGCTGTACTGAGCTAATCTTAAGCCTGGAGACAGGAGCTTCTTCTGGGTCTCCCACTTGGATGCAAGGGACAAGGACACGGGCCTTCCTCTGTTGTTTTCTTAGGCTATTAGCAAGGAAGTGGATCAGAAATGAAAAAGCAGGGGTACAAACTGGCTCCCACATGGGATACAAGACCTTGCAAATGGTGGATTAGTCTGTTCAGACACTGCATCAGCCCATCCCTGGCTTTTAATGTCAAGAATATCTGGGTTTCCTGTTGACTCCACTGTGCTTCCGTTTTACTTGTGTTTCGCCTTTCATTACTGAATAGTGATTAGAGCTACAAGTTCAAATGTCTAAAAAGAATGTCTAGAAGTCCTAATACAATATTTGTGGATTATCGCAGATTGTTCAAAAGATTTAGAGCTTAGCCTAATTTTATAAAATTAAAATGTACAGTGATTTTTCTTGTGCTGTTAAAAGTGTATCATGGGGCATATTTTTGAACTGGACATCTTTTAGAATGAATTCCAATCACTCTTATCTATACTAAATGTTTATTTTTAGGACCAAATTGAAAAAAAACCAGGAAAAGTAGATTCAATTTTTGGCAATAAAGAAATAAAATTTTAAATCCTCAAAAAAAAGCACATAAGGGATTTTTAAGGGAAATGTCAACAAAAATTTAGTGAATTAAGCATTTTTAGAGAAGAAATAAAAATGTATAATTGGGACTTCTAAGTGTAATAATCATTCAAATGGGGAAACAAGCATAAAAACTAAAATTAATGTAATTACTTTTCATATTTATTTTGTTATTGCTTTAACTATTCCTGATCTTGGACAAACAGCAGGCACAACACTAAAATTTCAGTGTGTGACCCTCATCAGAGTGTGTGGGTTTGAGTCCCAGGTTTGCTTTAAATTCTTCATGCTACTAATATTTTTGCCATGGGAGGCAGCATGTGATAGCTTAAGTCATTTGATCTCCGCCACCTGTCTGGGGAACTAGTTTGAATTCCAGGATCATAGCTTTGTCTTGGTCCATCCTCAACTCTTGCAAGCATTTGGGGAAAAAAAAAGTTCTCTTTATTTATTTTTTCCTTTCCACCTATTTGCATTTTAGATATATATAAATATTCAAAATGCTGGAAGCTTTTTGACTGGCACAGATATGGACAGTGGGTTTCCTACCAGAGAGGAGGGGAGGCAACAGGCCTCCCCTGGCCTGGAGGCCTTTTGACCAGCACAGGTGGGGGACAGCCTGGCAGTGTGTCTCCCTGGGGGAGGGCATGGGGACTTAGGGGTGTAGACTGACGTTTGGTCTGCGGGATGGCACAGGTGGGACCTTAGGGTTCTTTTCCAGGTGAGGAACGACTTCTGAGGGTCTTCTATGGACAAAACCACTGTACTTGCATGGCTAGATCATGGAATCCAGCAATGAGAGTTGGAACAGGAAATGGGTAAGGTGAGGCTAGTTTGTGACACTAACCAGCACATGAGTGAATCAGGTCTCGCGGTAGAATATGTTGGGAACTATGTGAGCTCTCCAGGGTTGAAGAACAATCTCTGTTGGCACATGCAAGATCTGTGGCTGGAAAGAGGCCTACTTGGGGAGCTAAGAGGATGTCCCAGCTGAGTGGGGATTCCCACTGGTGATCGCAACAGCCAGCATGGGGGTGATGACTGGGCTAGACATGGCTGCAATCTCCCTTGGCATGAGAGGGGACTGGGTCTGTGGAGTACCAGACTGGGGTAGACTCCAGAACCCACTAGTACTCATGAGAGCCAGGATGGGTGTAGAATGGGCTGGACTGGGTCTCATCTCCTGAACCAGAAGAGGATTGTGTCTGGATGTGGAATAGGTGAGTTTGGGCTGCAACACCCAACAGTAACAACCAGAATCGGTTTGGATCAATTGTGCAAGTGTAATGCTATTGCCAGAACAAGAGGTGGACAAAGTCAGCCTGGGCCAAGGACCCACCTGTGTGGTCAAGGTCTTCCATAGAGAGGTGCCTAATAGAAGAGCTTGGGAAATTCCTGTCAGGACACAGTCCCTGCATGAGAGTGCAAGAACTAAGGCTGGTAGCATCCCAAGCCAAGTCAGGCTGCAGTACCAGCTAGAATAAATGTGGGTCACGTCTGGGGGGATGAGCCAGGCTGGGCCAGATCATAACATCCACTGGCAAATCTGAGAACCAGGATGATGGGCCACATCAACCAGTTCACACCGAGACTGGGTCCACAGTCTGGCTAGGCCAGGATAGGCTGCAATACCAATCAACAGGAGTAGAAACTGAGGGAAGGCTAGACCAAGTCAGGCTGAAGCACCTGCCAGTTGATGCCAAGATAAGGTGAGCTATGCTAGTCTGGGGGTTATGTGGCAAGGACCATGAGCCCTGTGGGTGGGGGCATTCAGTGGAGCCCAGATCACCCTGCCTGAGTTTTTGGCCCACCTGTATGGAGGGTGCAGGTTCTGTGAGCCCCAGCGATGGAGGGTCTGGTGGAACCCGGGTCACCTGGCCCGAGTTTCTTGGGCCTGCCTGCAAGGTGGTTGCCACGTCTTAAGCCCCAGGAGCAGGGGGTTGATGGGGTCTGATTAGCCTGGCCCTGGAACTTGGGCCAACCTATGAGAACTGGTGCTCCTCAATAGAAAAGGTGGAGTAGTGGATGGGTGACTCAGATCCACATAGGGGACATTGCAGCTTCCGGGGGCTTGAAGAAGGCATCTGTTACCAGAGTAGTGAAAGGAGAACAGAATAAATTGGACATCTACCACAGCAGAACGATGACAGCATGGGTGAATGTAGACTCTAAGGTTGCGCGTGTAAGCCAATGGACATTGAAAGGTTCTCACACCTTTGGATTGGCAAGATCGACATTTCAGAACTATCAAAACCACCTGAACAGAACTCACAGAAGTGTACCACATCAAGACCATAGTCAATATTGGGTGGGCAGTCCCATTCCCTGGGTGCTGGGTGGGTGGGAAGCTGGGGGTTGCTTCTCCCTTGTCTCCTCCCTCCCTTCAGATACAGGAAAAAGAAAACTTCAAAATGATGATCACACCCACGTTTCCCTAACCCTTGATCCTTCCCACCCGGATCAGCTATGTAAACATCATTTAAAATAAAAATTAAAATAAAAAATCAAATTTAAATTTAAAATAAGTGAAAGCATAGATATTCTTGGTCTGCCATATGCACTGTTAGAAATAAATTGTTATGCTTTTCTAATTATAAATGTTCTGCCCAGCCCAATGGCTCAATATCTCAACCCTCAACTTGCATGCCCCGAGTCTCATATGGTGGGCAGGTCCAAGCTGCTCTATTTGCCATCCAGCTCCCTGTTTGTGGCCTGGGAAAGCAGTCAAGGATGGCCCAAAGCCTTGGGACCCTGGCTCCCGGGTTAGGCTCGGCTCAGCTCTGCCTATTGTGGATTCTTAAAGAGGGAATCAGAGGATGGAAGATCTTTCTATCTGTCTCTTCTTTCTCTGCAAATCTGATCTGACTTTGCAATTAGAAAGAATAAATCTTTAGTTATAAATGTCTATAGTAATTAGTCCTGGTGTGTGCTTGGTTGCAGATTTGAGGCTACTATAAGTTCATAAATAGTCATGATTGTTTAATGAAATTTATTCATTTAACATGTTTCATTTTTGTTTTATTATCTTGCTTGTTTGTTAAAGTGAATACATTTCATTTTTTTCACAATACCTATTCAGGAGCTTAGTGATACTTCCTTTCTCACCCTGCTCCTTTTCTGCCTTTCCTATCCTCCTCCTCCTTACGTCTTTTTTTTTTTTCTAACTTTAAAAAGAATTATGTGTATTTTTTATTGGAAATTCAGATTCATAGAGACAAAGCGAGACAGACAGGGAGATCTTCCGCTGTTCACTCCACAAGTGGCCGTAGTGATCAGAACAGAGCCTGGAGCCAGGAACTACTTTTCCTGGTCTCCCATGTGGGTGCAGGGTCCCAAGGCTTTGATCCATCCTCCACCACTTTCCCAGACCATAGCAGGGAGCTGGATGGGAAGCGCGGGGCCACCGAAACTAGAACCGGCACCAATATGTGATCCTGGCTTGTGTTTGGCAAGGAATTTAGCCACTAGGCTATCACACTGGAGACAGCCCCCATTTTTTTTTTTTAATTTTTATAGTGGCATGATTTCAATTCACTTCATAATCACAAGCTTAACACTCAATTGGGTAAAGCAATCAACACATAGCAAAGGAGAAATAAAGTAAAATAAAATAAAGTAAAATAAAATAAAATAAAACAAAACAAAATAAAATAAAATAAAATAAAATAAAATAAAATAAAATAAAATAAAATAAAACTCTACTGTTCTTCAGGAGTGCAGACAAAGTTTGTAAGTGACAATAAATTCCAGATTGTCAATTTTGCTCAAAAACTACATTTTCTATACTCTCCACATTGGTTGGCACAGAACAGGGAAAAGATGATATTTGTGTTTTTGGGACTGGCATATTTCAGTAAACACAATGATTTGCAATTGCATTCATTCATTGTGAAAATCTCATTCTTTCTTATTGCTAAGTAGTATTCCAGGTTTGGGTTCAGAGTCCTGGTAAGAATATTCTGAAGAGATTTTTTTTCTTTTTTAAAGATTTATTTATTTTCTTTGGAAAGTCACATTTTCAAAGAAAGGCAAGGCAGAGAGAAAGATCATTCATCTACTGATCCATTCCCCAAGTGTCCAAAATGGCCAGAGCTGAGCTGATCTGAAGACAGGAGCCAAGAGCCCTTTCTGGGTCTCTGACACAGGTACAGGGTGAAGAGACTTTGGCCATCCTCCACTGCTTTCTCAGGCCATAAGCAGGGAGTTGGATGGCAAGTGGAGCAGCCGTAACACAAATCTGCACACATACGGGATCCTGGCACATGCAAGGTAGGGATTTAACCACTGAGCCATCATGTCGCTTCCTTGAAGAGAATTCATTTCAGAAAGGTTTTGAAGAATCATCCATGCTCAGTACCAATTAAGGAATGAGGAAAGCAAGATAGTGTAGAGAAGTGTGTCTTTAATATAGTTGAAACAGAGTTCTCATGTGAGTTTGTGCAGGGTCCTGGAGCTGCGATGAATTGTCAGAGCCATCTGAAGCTAGGTGGAATGATAATAAGACCATTACACTCTCACCCCAACCAGTGTTTGGTCTGGAAAGCATGGGGAAGCCGCCATAACCTTTGGAAAACTGGCTGTCTTCACCTACATGTTAGTGTAGAAGAGGAAATCAACAATGTCACAAACCACTGGATTTAACTGCATGTGGTGGTGGTTTTGCGTCTGAGACAAACACCACAACATTTATTAAAAAAAAATTCATTGATTTCAACCATTGTTTTAGATACTTGGCATAGAGTTAATTTTAGTGTCAGACACATGGCTTCTGATCCAGTTTCCTACTAATGTTTCTGGGACTACAGCTCAAAGTGGCCCAAGAGACTGGGCTCCTGTCACACATGTGTAGTTCTGGGTTCCTGATTTGGACTTGACTCAGCTCTGGCCAGTACAGCATTATGGGAGGTAAATTGACTAGTTGAAGAGCTCTTGCTTCCTCTCTTTAACTATAATTCTGTCTTTCAAATAAATATATAAATCTTTTTTGTTAATATTATTTTAGATAATGTTTACATAGTTGATTAGGGTTAGGGAGAATTGGGTGTGATCATTGTTTCCAAACTTTCTATTTCTTCCTTCCATTTCTGTGGGGTGGGAGTCAATAAAGGGAAAATCCATACCTAGCCTCCCAACTATCTCAGTACTTAGTGAATATATGCAGCTCAGACTTTCTCTCCAATTTAGCAGTTTTTTTCTTATTTTTAAATTAAGCCCTTGCTTTTGATTTTTTCCTGTTATTTAGTTTTCCTGTACTTTTTGTGATATTTAAATTTATTTAAATTGATTTAAATATTTCCATTTTCAGTAGCATTTTGGAATGTTTATCCTTTATATTTTATATTCAGTTTTGTAAAACGTCAAAATTTCTCATCAGTACCTCAATAAAGTGGCCTTTTCTCTTTCTACTTTTTAAAAAAATTTTGTCTCAAACTAGTTTTGTCATATATTAACTTCAGTCAACTCACTTACCATAATCTTCTAAACCTGTATAGTAGGGAAACATGTTTAAAGTTTTTCATGCACTCAAGTTTATTATTCTTTTATCTCACAATTTTCATCCATGCTTTGTATATCAAAACATTGCATTATTTGTTTTATATGATTTTCATAGGCTCACAATTGTTCTTTGAATAGTCTACTGGCACACAGAAAGATTTCCTAAAATATAGAAGCCAGATTTATCTCTTGAATGAATTTACTTTTAGATATAATTTTTATGCATTGTGAAGCAACTAACATTACCTTTGACAATCTGCTCATTAAAATCAGTTATGGGAGATGAAATAGAAATAAGTTAAATCGTTTTGTCAGGGTCACTGAGCTAAAGGCAAAAAAGGAGACACTTAGAGTTCCATCTTTTTCACAGTTAACCTTTCCAATACTTAATATTTTTCTTTGAAAATAAGATACACCTATAAAGACATTTAGCTAATATTTAAAATTTTGTCACTTTCTCTCTTAATATGTAACCTTAGCTTTTGAACTCTTTTTCATACAGTTTATTCTAGTGATTAATATATGAAGGACTTTGCAACTTCTTATGCTAATTGAAATCCAAAAAAAGGCAACAGAATTTCATAAAGGTTATTACACAATCAGATCTGTCATCCGATGACTAGATGTGGTTTGCAAAGATAGACAAGACAAATGGAGATAAAGATAGAAAAGAATATTTAATCCAGGCCCTCACCTTGCACTCCCTGGATCCCATATGGTCACTGGTTCTAATACAAGTGGCCCTGCTGCCCATCCAGTTACCTGCTTGTGGCCTGGGAAAGCAGTCGAGGATGGCCCAAAGCCTTGGGAACCTGCACCCATTTGGGGGACCCAGAGGAAGCTGCCGGCTCCTGGCTTCGGATTGGCTCAGCTCCAGTCGTTGCGGCCACTTGGGGAGTAAATCATCGGAGGAAAGATCTTCCTCTTTATCTCTCCTCCTCTCTGTACATTTGACTTTTCAATAAAAATAAATAAATCTTTAAAAAAATATTTAATCCATGCAGAAAATGAAGTGGTTTTAAATTCTGAATTTATAAAGATTTATCTATTAGAGAGAGAGAGAGTTCCATGAGTTGGTTTTCTCTACAAATGGCTGCAACATCCAGGAGTAGGCCAGTCAAAGCCAGGAGCCAGAATCATCATCCGGTGCTTTCACAGGTCATTGTCAGGGAACTGGATGGGAAATGGACCAGTCAGCACTCAACCCAGTGCCTATATTGAAAACGACAGAAGCCCTACTTATCAAATGTTTGGATTAAAACCCTAAAAGACTGAGAAACAACGTTTTAGTAATAAGGTTGAAATCCCAGTAGTAGCTATAGAACAGGTCATTTTCTCAAAATTGAATGATGCAAGTCGAAGCTTCTAAATCTTAAACATGAGAGTTTTTCTTTTATTCTTTCTTCTTTTTTTTTTTTTTTTTGCGGAGTGAGGGGCAGTCTGGGTACATTGATTTTAATTTACAGTATCCAAAGAATGCTAGCCAGTGGTGTCATCAGAAACAAAAAATCGTTGCAATGTTTTTCACTGTGATGCTGAGGGAGTGTGGTAGAATGTTCATCCTGTGGGACTATGCAGAATTTTCCTTCACTTCTTTAACTTGCTTAACCAATAAACAGCTTCTTTCATTAGTCACACATTTCTATTATCAGTAAAACAAGGTCCGCACACATGGGAGCAAAAATCCTTCTTCAAGCACTATCAAGAGTGGAAGAGTGTTTGGTCCTAAAGAAGCATTAACATATTTGTATTAAAAAAAAAAACCCTCCTTTTGGAATCATTGATTTTCTTAAGGCATTTAAATATACAACCCTTTCTGGGCTTTCATTCCCAGATAAAAAAATCTCCAAACATGGATAACAGGATGGCTTGAGTTTTCTAAGAAAACTCTCAGCTGTAGCATCCATCTGGAATTTGAAGTAAAATAACGTATATTTTACATGTCTTAAAAAAATCAATGATTTCAAAATGAAGTGTTTTTCAGACACAAATACATTAATGGTTTTTAGGGCCAACATTCTTCCTCTCTTGGTTATGCTTGGAAGCATGATTTTTTTCCCCATGTTTTAAGTTACTCTGCTTATTCTTATAGACCTCTGGTCTATGGGAAATAGTTTATCTTTTATTTCTCAAAAATTATGTAGTAAAGAGTATTTAGCATGTTTTATAAATTTAAAATAAAACTAAAATTATGTGAATTTTGGCCAAAATAAAATAGACTTATTTTCAGGTGTATTTTGTTACTGAAGACTATAAAACACATAAACACTCACTCGGGGTTAGCCCAGCTCTCTAGGTAGGAATCACACTGAAAGCTCCATAAACAGCAAATGCTTTTCTACACTCAGTGGAGTCTTACTTCCTAGACACCTGGGAAATTACTTCTCTGTCCCACCCTGGATTCTTAAGCTCTGACAAAATTAAAACGCATATGATTGCATTAAAAAAAAGTAAGTTGAAAGGATAAACTGAAACTAAGTTTAATCACAAATCACATCAGCATTTACACAGGTAATATGACTAGATAGATAGGCAAATAGAGTAAGATAAATATTGACTAATCAGAATTGACAAACATACTGACAATGGAGACATGATATGAAATCTTGTCTTACAGACACACTTAGATAACTAGCAAAACAAACTAATATACAATATTGACAATCAACGTAAGTGTCTTTATTTAACTAAGTGTTTCAAATAACAGATTCTTGAGTATAGGTTCAGTCTTTTTGAAAGAAAATATCAAGCTGAAAATTAAGTAAGCTAAATTTAACAGGACTTTGTGTATGTATAGTCAAAATCCCAGCAGAGAAGTGGATGGGAGTGAGGAGAGCGGGAGCAAGACCTATGTCTGCAAAATTATTAAATGGAAAATAAGAATAAAAAATGAACGAAAAATATAAAAAAGGAAAAATGATTAATATTTAAAAACATTTAAGATATTCCTATGCATACAGTTTGCATAAAATTACATGATTATTCAGAACTCAAAATTCTGAAAATTATATGTAGTTCATGGTTGAATACTGACTATATTTTTCCTACATTTACTTATAAAAAATGTTTAAATCTGCTGCTCCATATGTTCAGGTATGTTGTTTAGAAGTCGCTCTATAAACATACACTCATAACTCTGACTTAAAAATTAATAAATAAATTCTAAAAAATAAATCATTTTTTCACTTTAGTCAAGAAATTTAAGCTTTGTCTTAATGTACAAACCTCGGAAATAAGAATAATTCTATCATAGTCTTACTACATGAATTTAAAATATTAAAACAGGTACTGCTTAGACTAGTACCTGTTTCATATTGCACGCTCTACTAATGTTAACTGAGGTTGGCATGATTTATTCAAACTTCCTGAACATGGAATTACTGTCCCTCCTTTTGAATGATATTTATTTCATCTAATTTCTTTAGTTTGTGGACACTGATCCCAGTAGTAATAGAAATAATTTGATACATACTCAATTCCATCTCTACCTGCTTAATTTGAAATATCAGATTAAAGGTTTTTAATTTAAGTTTGGAATGGTATTTTGAAAGGTTAATTAAAGAAAATACAAAAAAAAATCAGTTGATTAAGCAGTCTTTTGGCATGACACTGAATACAGGACCAGACTTGATGAGAGAAAAGACTCAGCAATTATTCAGGAAAAAGGGACAAAATAATGAGAAAACATTTTAAAAACTTCAAAGTTCATGTTCCTAGTTTATAAGGATAGTCAAGTTACGTTTTTCATTTGTTTTTACCTACAAAATTTGACTTGGTTAGAGCTCTTACCCTGCTTCTTCATCTAATAAGAATGAGCATATGGATTAAAATAAATACAATTAATTCTCTGAGCACTGAATAATCTATTTTATAACCCCCGAAATGGTGATTATCCCCGAAGTTTATTCTAAAAGTATTTGTCCATGAGGTTTTATTTTCCACTTCCAAGAACCTCTCGAAAGAAATGATGATCCTTGCTTTGGCAATAGTCACCATTCCAGGACTAAAAACATATTTGAGACATTTCTCTTTGACATGATATTCACTGCTGTGCTACAGAACAGTGCAGGGAAAATTTTAGAGTGTCTACCAAGCCTTCTCGGGAAATCTGACTAATCCATCCTCTAACGCAGAATCAGTAATGGGATTGGTGCTGAAGGCGAAGGAATTCAAAATTGAGGATGCTTTGGAGTCACTGCATGTTGATCCAAAGCTAGTCACTTCTCTGCTCTTTCTGCTCTGAAATTGTCATCTCTCTGTCAGGTTAAACGTCCAGCAGCCATGCTCCTCTTAGAGACCTTGCTTCAGTGATCATACATAAAATTAGATAGTTCTCTTTTAAAATGGAAGTGAAGCTGAGAGAAGGGCAAGCTGTTCATGCTATTGTGCATTACATGTGGTCTAAAGAAATCTGTGTGGACATATGCCATCAGGAAATCTAAGAAACAGAGCATTCGTCTACAGAAAGCCTAAAATGTATCATAACTCCAGTAAGCAGTAGAGATAAATGTTTAAAATAAAAAGATTCCCTTATTGAAAATCAAGTGCATATCTATCCTTGGGTACCTGTATATCTATTTCTTTGATTATGATTTTAGTATCTCAGTTGCCTTTAGAAATTCTAATATGAAAATCATAGCATTTTTGGAAGGAGGTTGAGTTGGAAATGAAGAGCATAAGTAAGAAAAGAAAAGAAAAAAAAAACCTAGACTATAAAGAACAGAAAAATGCAAAAATACTGGTATCTAGAAAATAGTAGAGAATCTGCATGCAAGAGCGAGATGCCCTAATGGATCTTATGCAGCATTAGGAGCAGACAATTTTTCAAATGCAATTCCAGTCCTGTGGTTTTACCTAAGTACTTACCACTAGTTTCTTAGCATAATTTTAGGAAAACTGTCTTCCTCAAGACAAGGAGATTGACTAAAACATTTTTACTCACGGGGTTATTGAAGAGAAGGAAAGCTTGATGAAGTACAGTGATGCTTTTCAATCTGCTCAAGTGCAACCATCAGTTGGTATGTAAACCACAGCACCGTGCATGCCTGATTAGCAACTTCCAAGTAGATACACTGTTCAGCTATACCTGGGCAAAATGTGTCACCAGGCATGGAGAAAGGATTAGGAGGAGAAACATCTTCAGATTAAGGTAAAAGAAAACATAAGTTTATCATTTCAAATATAGTTTAAAACAGGATAATTCTATATACTTGCTCTTTATTGTCAGTCTGGTAAAAGTGTGAAATACTTCATGAATTTTCTCCTTTCTCTGTGAAAATAGGATTCAGAAGGAATTTTTTCAAAGAAATCTGCATTTCTTTATCAAATGAATCCATACTAACAAATATGCAAAAATCTTAATTGCATTCTTTTTTTCCCTTTTCTATAAGTTCAGCATTCTCAAAATGTCAGTTATCTGATCAGAAAAAAAAATGCTTTGACTCTGAGGGTACAATTATGTTCAATTGTATTAAAACACAGAGTTGATTAGATTTCTAATTGTTGAAATATCAGTTTTTTCTTGAAGTCTAATTTTCCCATTCTGCTATAGGTTGAAAATTTTCCAAGGAGGAAAGCTTCAGTTCTTGATGGAATTATTGGAATGACATCTATGCACTGAGGCTGGAATCATTTGAGTTCAAGGCTATGTGCAGAAAATTCAAAACCACATATGTACACATAATCATTGCTGAAAACTTCAGTGGAATTTGCAAATTAATGAGGCATACTAATGTAACCACAGCCTATATGAGGGACGCACTATCATTCCCTGAATTGTTGTTGTTGTTGGCTTTCAGGCTCCTTCTGTTGTACTCTGCAGACTTAAACACTGTCCTGACTAACCAGCGCAGTTTAGCTGTGTTGGATTTGTTGTCAGAGAAATGCAGTCATGTAGTACCCATTTCTTTGAGTTTGATCTCTTTTTCTTAATATTATGTTCTCCCCTCTGGTAGGCCACATCATAGGCCATTAGGCACATACTCCAGACTTTGCCTATCTTGTGATAATGGGTAACTTCTGTTATAAGTCTATATGTTGTATTGGAAGATTGTTTTCATATAATCTGGAATGTCCTATTTCAGCACCACAGGATGACTGATGGACATGATTGGCTCATTTAATACTGCTCAGTGTTGATACAGATACATATATCAATCCACATAATTTGGAGTCAAATCACCAACTACCTTATTGTAGATGCCTCAAATTGCTTCTTCATAAAACAGAACAAAACAACAAGGAAAACAATCTTTTCTTCAGATTCCATCTGAAAGTTTTTCAGCTGGCATTTGAATATTGTGCATATCTGAATAGAGAGATTTAGGCTTTTTTATTTTTGGATATTTAATTTCAGTTTTTCATACATTTTGTGATTTTATGTATAAAATATGTGAAGTTTTACAAAGAATAGGAAAATAATACAGTTACATTTGAAATGGTATCAGATGGAAAATTTACTGTAAATGTGTTGTTCTAATAGCATTCTCACTTGTTGTTTCCTAGATAAAACTATGTTTTGTGCATCCAGTACTCTCTCCTTTGGGTCAGGGATAGAAGCATGTTGACAGAACATTCAATGAAATAGACAACTTAAAAATGTATCTGCTCTGTGTTAGCCCTCGTGGTAGTGGCAGATGTACAGAAAAATTAAAAGGCATGATTTCTGTTGTCATCGATATGAGATATGACCAGGCCATGAGAAAACAGTTCATTTTTTAAGTCGGACCATAAATCACCTCCATTTGTTCAATGAGTAGGTAAATATCATATTGTAGGTAGAGCTTTATATGAAAATTAAGAGTAAAGAATAGTTTCTCCTGGAAGAGGAGCTGCCTATTATAGGTATAAATACAGGAATAAGAAAGAGCAAAGGCATAAGACAAAGTGATCTTCTCAAGGGATTATTTGAAATCCATTAGTGCTTGTTATTGTTTCAACAGGATACGGCTCCTCAGAATCACACAGACTTATGTTAATGGATAATATATTAGTGTTGATGGGTGAAGCTTGATCTAGTTATGGGGCCATTGGGAAGTGATTGAATTGGATTTGGTTGCCAAGGTGGGGCCTCGTGATCAAATCATCTGGATTTGTAGAAGAGCGTGTTTCTTGTGTCACTTTTTCCTGGCTCATCGTTATGTTCTTACCCTTGCATACATTTCACTATTTGATTCCTGAACCAGTGAAGACACCAAAACGTGTGCTATCTCTAAATTGCAAGCCCAAATATGCTTTCCTTCTTCCTAAGAAGTCACTCTTACATATTTTAGAATAATAAAAAGTAATTAATATAGTACTAGTTACTAGTATTCACAGTATTCCACAGTGCAGTTTCTCAGGTTACAGAATGAAACAGAAAATTTTGATCAGAGTGTTTAGCTTCAGTTTTGTCTCATTGTTAGTAATAATTAAATTGTAATATATAATATTTGGAAAGTATATAATATTTGGAAAGTATATTTGGAGTTTATAGCTTGTTTCCATATCAGATTAAAAAACAGAATAAAATTTATTTTACTTTGTACTGTTTATTAAAATTGTGGGGCCTGGTGCCGTGGCCTAGTGGCTGAAGTCCTCGTCTTGAATGCGCCGGGATCCAATATGGTCACCGGTTCTAATCCCAGCAGCTCCACTTCCCATCCAGATCCCTGCTTATGGCCTGGGAAGGCAGTAGAGGACGGCCCAATGCTTTGGGACCCTGCACCTGCCTGGGAGACCCGGAGGAGGTTCCAGGTTCCTGGCTTCGGGTCGGCACAGAACTGGCCGTTGCAGCTCACTTGGGGAGTGAATCATCGGACGGAAGATCTTCCTCTGTCTCTCCTCCTCTCTCTATATCTGACTTTGTAATAAAAATAAATAAATCTTAAGAAAAAATATTAAAAAAATAAAAATTGTGTTGGCAAAGGAATAATTAATGTGTTAGCATCCTGACATGAGAAAATAAACTGAGTTAGTTCTATGCCTGAGTGATAAGTAATTTGCAGGCTCCAACTTAGTCCGCTAAAAATAAACAAAAAGCTCCACCCAAAAAGATATTTTCTTCATGACAGAGGCTGATGATGAATACAAAATATTTTTAAAAAGATATATGTTTATTTATTTGGAAGGCAAAATGAAAGGTCAGGGAGGAGAGGAAGAGAGAGAAGCAAAGAAATAGAGTCAGAGATCATCCATCCATTGATTCACTCCCCAAATGTTTGCAGTATCCAGGGTTACTTGAGAACAAAGTCAGGCAGTAGCCTAATAACTTGACCCATCCTCTCATGGTTTTCCAGGCACTATTGCAAGAAACTGGGTTGGAAGTGAAGCAGTTAGGACTTAAACCAGTGCCCTTATTTGGGATGCTCTTATATGCCTAGCAGGAAGGCAGATGAGATCATTGTGCCACAACGCCAGCCTCAGGTGGCAATGCTGTGATTGTACTTGTCCAGTTTTGCTGGACTATTTTATGTGAAAAAATACAGTTTTAAGAACCATCAGCTTATAATAAGAGAACCCTTATATTAATGATAGATTTGTGTCTACCAGCTTTCACACAAAGTCTCAGCTTTTGAATATGCATGAGATGCTGTGTTTCATGTACACCCTTAAAGTGATTTAAATTTCCTAAGGCATAATTTAAGATGATATGATGTTATGTATAACATGTTATGTTATGTATGTTATATGTTGTGTAGAAACTAAAATTGAAATGTCAATGAGGTGGTCACAAAAGGTGGTGAAGAACTCGCATTTACTTTTAACATATTGGTTACTCATTACTATGTCAATTAATTCATAATGATGTAAGTTTTTGCTGATGGTATGTTGGAGCTTTTAATTGACCGGGATAATACTCTGCTGGCTCTGTCTTCAGACCAGAGAGGGTATACCTAAGAAGCCGTTGAACTTGACTGGACAATAAGATGCTGGACTCTATGTTTGGTATATGCTTGCAATGGGGGAATCTCAACTGAACTTGAACTGTAGTTATGCAACAAGGTGGAGGAATCCACCATGGTGGGAGGGTTTGGGGAGGGGTGGGGAGAATCCCAGTACCTATGAAACTGTGTCACATAATACAGTGTAATTAATGAATTAAAAATAATAAATAGGGCTCGGCAGTGTGGCCTAGTGGCTAAGGTCCTCGCCTTGATCCCATATGGCTGCTGGTTCTAATCCCGGCAGCTCCACTTCCTTTCTGTCTCTCCTCCTCTCAGTATATCTGACTTTGTAATAAAAATGGAATAAATCTTTAAAAAATAATAATAAATAAAAAATAAATAAATAAATTTCCTAAGGCAGACTATAGGAGTTTTGTTTTATGGAAACGCTGAGCAACCAATTTATGAAGCATAGTCAAGTTTTAGTCATTGAGAATGAGTAGCTGTTTCAATTCAGATTTGTTTCAGTGGTAAGCATACAAGCACAGAAAGATTAATGATTTCACTGCCATCATAGGTCTGTGGTATCACAAGGTTAAGTGACTCGGGGAATAAGTGCGTAAGAGCATAACCCTCAAGGGTTATTTCCTACTGGTTCGTACCATCATAGCTTCTTGTATTGTTACTAATACTGCTGCTACAATTGTGTGTTTTAATTATCATTATTATTATTTCCTTACTATTATATTATATTGATGGTTCACATTTTTAATCTTGGTACCAATGCTTTACACATTTTATTTCAAATGTTTCATCAAAATAATAATAGAAGACACTTATTCTGTTTTAACTCTCTTCTGTTCTATACAATATGTTTCCTGAAGGTAAATTATAGCATTAATAATTCAAACTTCTTGCACAAAACAATTAATTATTAATTTCTTTTTTATGGTTTTTCCCCATTAGTAGTTAAACTACATGTTTTAGAAACATATATTATGTGGTGATAATTTGTTTATATTATATGTTCGCGTATATATAGGGGATTTTGGTAAACATTTCTACCTCATTAGATATTCTTTCAAGTCATCTTAGGCACAAGTACCAAACTGCATTAATGATATAGCCTTAACGTCCATTTTCCCAAAGGCAGTAACAGCAGTAATCCATCACCTACTCTCATTTGTTGCCTTCGTAACTTAATTTCCCTCTCCAACTTAGAAAGGCTCAATTTCTTCCTTCATTGATCCTTTGTTCTTAAAGAAATGGATTTAACTTCACTGAGAGATAGTTTTATGTATTTCAATAGTTTTTTATTTGCTACTCAGAATTTTGGCTTTTATTCATTCTAAATTCAAAACAAACTTACTGTTTAAAACCTGGTTTTAAACTTGTGTTAATTTTATACAAATCAATATTTTTCTTTTATTTTTCTTCTTTGCTTACTTAGATAAGCCAAAGTCTACAATACGTATCAGCATTATACAAACATGCAGACTATGGTGTAGTTTTGTCTTATGTCTTAACTGTTACTGACTGAAATAAAATCTGTTTTTCTCTATAAGCTGAAACTTCTTTTTTTTTTTTTGCAATAAATATGCTCAATTCATTTAGAGTTGACTTTACTTGTCTTCAAGGTTGATCTTTGTAAAGTTTTAAGAATCGTTTTGGTGCCAACTACACAGTTTTGAATTCTAGATTACTATATGTCAGATTTAATCATAACACTGTGAACTGATCAAATGGCTCAACTCCACTGCTCTACTTCACTGATTTTTCCTCCATTCTAGCTTACATCATCATTCCCTGCAGAGGACTTGACAGATTAATTCCAGAAGTAAGAATTTGCCTGAAGCATTATTTCTGTATCTAGTTCATGATGCATCTCAAATGGATTTAAACTAATATTTAGGAGACTTTTATTATTCATATTTCCATGTTTGTCTCCTTGCTTGGGTTTTGAAAAATTGCTTCTAGAAATCAGAAAAAAATTTGAATAATTTGTCAATAAATTTAAAATTATCTGACATAATTGGTATTAAGGAAAGTGAGTTTCAGAGTCATAAGAGAGAGATTTCATAAATTTTCAGCTACATTTGATTTTATATAAAAGAGATTGGAGGGAGCATATGTGTTTATTCATTTTTGCAGACTTATTTATTGTTATTGGAGAATCATAAGTACAGAGCGGAGCAGAGTCAAACAGGAAGATCTTCCTTCCACTGGTTCACACCTCAAGTGGCCCCAACAGTTGGAGCTGAGCTGACTTGAAGACAGGAGGCAGGAGCCAGGAGCCAGAAGGTCCTCAGAGTCTCCTATGCAAGTGAAGGGTCCCAAGGCTTTCAGTCGTACTTGACTGCTTTCTCAGGCCACAAGCAAGGAGCTGGATGGGAAGTGGGGCAGCCAGGACTTGAACCAGCATCCATATGGGGTCCCATCGCACACAGGGCAAGGACTTTAGCCACTAGGCTACCATACCAAGCCTCTATAAAAAAAATAATAAAAATAAAAAAACTAGTCTTACAAAATGATCTCCCACATGTTAAATGATCCAGCTCTTCTAAACTCCTACTTCTGCAACCTTTTTGAAGATTGTTAGAACCAGCAAATTCTGTCTACTAAATTCCTTTCCACTGAGATTACCAGAGTTACTCTTGGTTGTTCTCCATTTGGTAACTTTGACCAGGATGTTCATTTTCCAGGTCTCTATATTTACAAATAACCTTTGGAATGCTCTACTTTTTCCCTATCATAGGACAATCTGATGATCTTATTTCTTCGTCTATTTAAATACCCGTATCAAATGTTAAGTTTGACAGATGATGCATTCTGTTTCTCACAGTTGCAAGAGAATAGCAATTCAGCCAGGTATGTGGATAATCAATATGCTTTTTCAAATCCATTGCATCTAACAGAATTCACGTGACTAAGATGTGGCCAATGACATATTAGAAGAACAATGTGTACAGTTTGTGATTCTTTCTCATGCAAGAGTAGAGCTGCTCTATTTCATCATTTCTTTCACCACTTGCTGAAATTTACATTCAGCAATGAATCATCTTTAAATTTGTAAAGTCAACAGCCTGAGGAGATCAGAGGAATAAATCCAATAAATCTGGGTATGTTCTATCTAGAACAGACCTACCATGTTTTCTTAAAATTATGGTAACTTTATAGGAAGACACATCATGAATAATATACAAATTCACCAAAATTTACGTAAGTGAATCTCATCTCTGCTGAAGATTTTCAACTCTTCTGTAAGGTTTTAGATGACATTGATGTAGTTCTTATTTTCATCAAATAAAGAAAAACATACGTGGAATATTACTTTCAAGGAATATCAGATCATTCAAAAATCTGTTAACATTCATTCTAATATTACTGTCTATCAAAAACTTGACTGCTTATGAATGTCACTTTGCACACATTACCTGATACTGATCTTTATTGGATGCTTTTCTTACCAATACATTTCCCTGAAATTTTCCTTTGTTTTAAACTTTTTCCAGGTTTTTTTTAATATTTATTTTATTAAAAAAAATATGGAACGCTTCACGAATTTGCATGTCATCCTTGTGCAGGGGCCATGCTAATCTTCTCTGTATCGTTCCAATTTTAGTATATGTGCTGCCGAAGCGAGCACCTTTTCCCAGGTTTTGAAGACATTTTACCATACTTCCTAATCTCAGGATTATTTACTTTGTAGTTTTCCACATGTAATTCCTGTTCTTTTGACATCAATATGTAGGTTTGTGTTTACATTAAATGTTAATTACATTGTTCTTTATACATTTTAAAAGATTTATTTTATTTTATTGGAAATTCACATATACAGACAGGAGGAGAGAAAGTGAGGAAGATCTTCTGTCCAATGATTCACTGCCTAAGTGACCGCAATAGTGAGAGCTCAGCCAATCCGAAGCCAGAAGCCTAGAGGTTTTTCCAGGTCTCCCACACGGGTGCAAGGTCCCAAGGCTTTGGGCCATCCTCGACTGCTTTCCCATGCCATAAACAGGGAGCTGGATAGGAAGCAGGGCTGCTTGGATTAGAACCGGTCCCCGTATGGGATCCTGGTGCATTCAATGCGAGAACTTCAGCCGCTGGGCTACTGTGTGGTGCCCTAATTATATTGTTCTTTAAATGATAATGTTTTGAAGGGGAAGGAGTCTGAGACTTTTAAGTAATCCAGAATAGCTGAGGAGCTGAAAGAACACTTTGTGATACATATCCACGTGTGGTATTTTGAAACTTTTCCTCTCACCTGTAGCAAGTATGTGTTTTTGATAAATTCCAAGTATTTCATTTCTAGAAAAAAAGGAATAACTACTCTAAGAAGTCCAATTTGTCCAAAGGGATGTGGGACCACTAGTGCTTCTAATCCTTTCAGGACAGTTAGCAGGTAATTCCCACAGGGGGTGAATGTTCTCCATTGAACTTTCGGCTGGCTCATGTATGAGATACGTCCTCAGGCGGAGAACATCTTAGTGCTTAATTATAAAGCCTATTCATTCTGAATATTATCTGATGCTGGGACTTTTTCAATATTATATGTATAAATTCAAGTGGTTCTGGTTACATTCTTCCAGATGGAAAAGAAGGGACAGTCATTTGAGGTGTGTTCCATTGGAAATTCAATCAATTTTCTTTTCATGAGAAGCAATCCTGTTTAATGCAGGTTAAAAGATTTCCTGAATATTTAAGGATCATTATCTAGTGAACATTTAAAAATGAAAAACTCTGACAGTTTAAAATAAAAACTCACAGTTATTTTGGTGACAGTCTATGATGAAGTTTGAATGTCGGCGAGAGGTTTAATTTTTCAGGATAATTGTTAGCATGGATAATTCATAATAAGTTTAACAATTCAGGGCTCAGAGTTGTTAAATAATTGCGGTAGGATTGCCAATTGGCTTTACCCGAATCTAAAAGGGACCTTTAATGTACTTAATATTTTGCTGAAACATAATTCAGTCTCAATGATGTTGAAAGGGACATTAATAGTTTTCTGAAAATATAACCTTGAAAATTAAATCCATTTTATATTTCCCAGATTATGGATGAGACTACTCTGTCAAATAAGTCATTAGATTAGCATAATGAGGTTTTAGAGGAAGATATAAGTGAGAAACAGCAAGTAAAAGGTACTTTGTACCTCAATTTGTCTACATTTAACCAAAATGACCTTTAAAAGCAGAGCTGAAGGGTCAGGTTTATCATCACTTTTCCAGCCTTCAAGTAATATATTTCTATTTAGCAGAACAATTTGCTGAAAATTGCTGCGGTAAGAATTATGTTTGGTCCAGCTCCTTACCTGCAATGTACAGAGTTTGAGAGGAAACAACCTGCAGGACCAGCAGTTTTCCACTGTCACTCCCCGAAGTAAAGCATCTGGAGCGTTCTCGTCTTTTACTTCACTCTGAAAGGCAGACAAGTCGTAAAAACCTATTCTGGGACATACATATGCAGAAAAAGAAAGTAACAACATGTTAAAAAGCTAAAAGAAGTAGCTTCACGTGAGTATACTTTTTGCATTGGGAAAGAAATCGTGGATTGCCCAAACCTCTAGCTTTGTATGTGATCTTCAAGGGCCCAGAGAAGAGCATGTTGGCAAAATCACACTACATATTGGATTGACAGCAACAGATGAAAGTTAGCGAATGCATTTTCCATTTGCTGTATGAGGCGAGGTGATTCTTTCTCCTCTTCATGCTCCGGCTGCACTTTGGATGGGGCAAATTCTCTGCAGTTCAAACATAGTTCTGGAAAATGACCTTCAACATTGTGTCTGGTCTACAGTGGGCACCAGTAAATGTCTGTGGGGTAATTATTTAGTGTATGAACACTTGAAAGCAGGTCTCCGCGGTCACATATGGCACTGATTAAACAAATGATAGACAAAATCCTCTTGGGCTGTGATTTAAAATCACTTTTTAAGCTTGTTAAGAGTGTCTTTCCCCATGTTTTGTAGCTTTGGTCAGCTATGCCTGTCAGTGACTTTTAAGAGAGAGCAAACTGTAACAGGTTCAAAAGAGTAATGGTGTTGATGGTAGGGATCCAAGAGAGCCAAGGAAGCTGTTCTCCTTGACCTTTGCTGGCAAGTCTTGCAGATAAGAGGTACTCACTATGGGAGCAGTATTATATAAATCCACTTACAGCTCATAGTCACAGGACAGGACTCAGCTTGTTCATAGACACATTGCAGAGCAGGAAGCGTGGTTCTCTTATGTAATCAGTTCCATAATTTAAAAATGAGTCCTTGTGATGGTGATTTTAAACAATCCAACCACACATTTTAAAACACCAGTACAAAACAGGCAAGGATAGGAGCGATGCGGTATCTAACCGCAGGTATAACTTGGAAGAGTTGTCACTAGATGCCACTCTCCCCACTACGCAGCGTTGTTCAGCCGTCTGAACGTCTTCAGGTAAATAGGATGTCATAAAATCAGAAAATAACTCCACATGCTATAAAAAGCACTGCTACTTATATAACTATCATAAACAGTAATGATAGAATGAATAACATGAAGAGTAGGATTTTCTAAATTATATGTCTCTTATAATATACATCTATCTTTTAAATAGTACTACTTAACTGAGACATCGCATTCCTTTATGGGCTTGATCAAATATAATTACTGTTAAGCTACTAAACTACATAAATGTGTTACTTTAACTTGGAGTAATCTCATATGGACTATAATAACAATCTAGGTTGCTCTCCTGCATGCTTCTGGGAATTTTCTTTGACACAAGAGAAAAACAAAGAAGACTTAGAGCTATTTTCTGACCTTTGCTGGAAAATCACATAACTGTTGCTCTGTTTTACCTCTTATATGTATTGCAATATGCCTAATATCTTGGATTATTTTGTTCATGCATGTACATGCTTGATATATACATATACATATGTATATAGATGTATATGCATAAACCTATTGTGATAGAAAAACTTAAGAACTTCTTGATGGGTTACACACCTATTTTCTCTGTTATTATACTAAGTGAGGCTAAATTTGGGACTCAGTGACCACTCAGGCTAATTTTTCCCAGCTTCTTATCTCTGTTTCATTATTTCTGAAACTGTTTCCTTTCCTTTCTAATATTGTTGACATCTTCTGGATGAACCAGTTGCACACCTAAGTTTAAATTTTCATAGCACACATTATCGTCATTAGAGAAAACACAAATGTTAAGGATTCAAGTAACATTTCCTTTTTCTCTAAAAATCATTACTCATTCTGTTATAAACTCTGTGCTGATGTTTCAACTGCTTTTTATCGGGTTGTTGACCTTATAGGGTAGACATCATTAGACTCATTTGCTGCTGGACAATCTAAGATTTAAACTTATGGGAAGATAGAGAGTAATGAAGATTTGATGTCAGCATTCATTATTCCTGTGTAATTATGAATACTTCCTCTTTTCGATATTAACAATGCCCTTTGAAATTTTCTCCATGATTGCTGCTTTGAAACTATTACGTTTATCAATGTTTGTAGCTATCTCAAACATCGCTTTTTTTTTTCATCGAAAATAAAAGAGGCAGAAAGTTGGGAGTTCGTTAGTTGTTTTCATTTCCCTTCCATATGGCTATACCTATATGACTGGCAACTATTAAGAATATAAAAATTATATATATATATATATTATACATATGTGTATATATATATAACATTATTTTTTATTAGAAAGGTGGATATACAGAGAGGAGAGACAGAGAGGAAGATCTTCCATCTGATTGTTCACTTCCCAAGTGACCGCAATGGCCGGTGCTGTGCCAATCTGATGCCAGGGGCCAGGAGCTTTTCCGGGTCTCCCACATGAGTGCAGGATCCCAAGGATTTGGGCAATCCTTGACTGCTTTCCCAGGCCACAAGCAGGGAGCTGGGTGGGAAGTAGGGCTGCCGGGATTAGAACTGGCACCCATATAGGATCCCGGTGTGGTCAAGGCGAGGACTTTAACCATTATGCTATTGCACCGGGCCCAAAACATTATTTGCCTATTGCCTCTCTCAAAGCATGAATGGATAAGCGAAGCGTTTTACCATTGTGCAATGGATTCAACACAAGAATTAAAGACGACAGCAACAGCAAACCCAACAAGCTATTGGTATGTGATGACCTTGATAAATCTCAAAAATATTAAGCTATTTGTAAAAACTCAACCTCAAATATTTACATACTATGAAATCTCATTGATATACCTATGGTACACCAGAATTCATAAAATTTGTATGTTTCATAAAATGGGACAATTATGACCATGACAGGAATCAGAAAGCAATTTGCAAGACGTCACTGAGCTGATCCATATCCTGATTTTGGAATTGTACCTAGGGTGTTATTTATATGGCATAATAAATAAAACACAAAATTAAAAGAAAATTAAGTCTGTGATATTTTACATACTGGGAAAGACATTTTTAAAACTATATTTTAAAGCTAATTTAGACTTCACAGGAAAAAAGGGGGGCAATCATCTGATTTTTGCTTGAGCAGACATTCCAGAGATGATAATCATTAAAAATGGTAATCATTAAGATACTTGAAGCTAACATTTGAAGGGCAATATCAATATTTGATCCATCTTTGAGAAAGAAGATTTTGCATTATTGTCTGTTTCAGTGTCTTCATGTTCCGAAATGTTGAAGCTAATTTATCGATGCCCTATTAGTAAGCTTGACAATTTGATTCTGTACTTGTACTTGTAATTGTACTTGATTTTGTACTTGTAATGTACAAGGTCACTGAGAATATTAATATATATATATATATTTAAGACATGGATGCTAAAAAAGCATTATTTGAAGACATAGTGCAACATGTTAGAATTTTAAAATATGAGCTTTAAGGTTTGTTTTATTTTATATTACTTATTCGGTTTTCTTGATTCTTGCTTTAGTTTTAATTAACTCCAAAATAGAAATTATATATATTTTTCAAGTTTCAAAAATGCAATTATATACTCTTTAGTCAATAATAAACTTCTTGAGGTAAACAGAGGTAATGTACTCTTGTTGAAATATCAGAGGTATTTAGCATGTTTTATGGTTGAATGTCTACAACATGGAGAAATTTTATTTGATTTTATGCTATGTTTTATTCTTTCATAACTATAACACTTAGGGGTATAAGGACAAATAAAATATCAGTCAAATGGCTCAATTTTTATGAATATCATAGCAAGGAATTATGAAGCTAATGAAAGTTTTATGCTGTTCTTTTTTATATAGATCCAAATGTTGTCAATATTTCTAAGAGGCAAGTATATATAATTAGTAAGCCAAAAGGCTAAAGTCAGAATGGCAGTTTCTGTCTACAATTGCCGAAGTATACCTTATTATGAGGAATGTGAAGGGGAAAACATAATTATTAGCATGATTTCATTTAAAGAGACAACATCTCAAGTTTTTAGTGCCTTTTTCTGAAAAGATTAGTTTTTCTTTGAATGAGTCTCATTTGGACAGATCTCTGTTTAATCTGCATTAAGGCAAAATGCAAATCAATTAGATATATAAGGAAACATGTATATACATGCATTCTCATAGATGAACTCTACAATGTATACTAGCATACCAGGCAGTGAAGATAACATTGCAATATGCATCTCTGCTCCCAAATAGAAGGATGACTCCCAGTGAAATAGTTAGGTGAACTTTGACAACATGGTACTAGATTTTCTACCTTTGTCTATAACCACATGTCATGATGCACTTGAATAGCAGAATGTTAAACTTATAAATACTACTAAAACACTATACTACTGTAATAATAAGGGAGAGAAATGATGAGAGATGAAACTGGGGAGTAAGAAAAGGCCAAGAAAGTGGGGGATTCCTATGCCTACAAAACTGTAGCATGGACAATAATGAAATTTTTTTAAAATCTGCTTTGACTTCTATTCAAAAAGTATCAAGGATGACAATACGATGTGTATTGACATACCAAGTCCAATTTCAAAGAAGGTACATTACAGTTTGTGTATATTGAATCTGCCCCATTTCAGCACAAATAAATTTTCTATTACTTTGGCTTTCTTTTGAGGACACATTTCCAACCTTCTAATGCTGCTTTTTATTCGAGCCTCTTGCTTCTGACTTGGTCTGCTTTTTTAAAGGTACCACAAAGCGTTCGTAGGGATAAAGAAAAGAACATTTGAATGTTTACATCTATAGCTCCCACCTGTTTCCAGATCCTGCGCTGGTGGTGATTACATCCTGCTCTTCACATTCAAAGCATGGCTACTGCTTCTGTCCAGTGCTAGTTATGTTATCCCAACTCTTATTTCTGTAAGTCCAGAATCACCTGTGGTATCTCACTGTCTCTAGTTATCACATGACTCCCAGTGTACTATCAGCTCTCTTATTCCTGGCCATCACTTCGCTTGGTGAATATTCCTTGCATTAGATTTACTTCAAATAATGCTTTAACTTTTCCACACTGACTCTGTTCTGAAATGAAATGTTCTGGTTAATGTGAGGCACTTGACTCTACCTATTGGAAGTTTTCATAATTCGTAATTTGATGCTACACTATTTTGGAATGCAATATATTTTTACACATGTCATTTAGTTGTGAGGTTAACCCCTTTCCTATTAGTTCACATTTCAAATATATTTGATTGGAAGATTATTGCAACGAAACTCGGAATGTGTACTTCCAAGAACTAACAAATGGCTTTACATGAATTGGCAGCATTTTCTTTTACACTGGGGTAAAGCTGACCTTTCCTCAAACCTTTCTCTAATGGATGGTATTATGAAGAAAGGCATCTTCTGCTTCAAAGAGCACTGTTGGGTCTTATCTTCATTCAAAGAGAATAGAGTCCAAGATGAAAGCAAATTTGGCATTTTCACCTGAGCCATTTGGGAGCAGATGCCATTTAATCTATTGGAAAATAATGGGAAGAAGTCCCAGAGTCATTTCCTGGAATTAATGAGAAAATGGCATGAGGGCACAGCAGGTTCCTCCTTTATTTATATTGCTTAATTGGCATACATGTTTGTTTGGAGAACTTTGAAAAGAAATTTGGCAATAAGTATGTGACCACATCAAGAGATTGGCACTTGACGTGTGCTTACTCTTTCATGAGAGTTAAAATTGTCACAAGCACAATGTTTATGTTACTGCGAAAAGTCAGAAGTCAAAAAAAAAAAAAAATAAACCTTTCTTTACATGGTTGCAGTTCCGTGTGTTCTACAGATCAACCTTGAATATTAGTACTGTCCTGGAGGTAAAAGCAAAGATATTTAATCTATGTTAAGTTTGCAATTTAATTTAGATAACACTTAAATTCTGCATGAAGCTCCCAATAATATTTCTGAATAAACATACAACATATTTTTTCTTAGTAGAACTTGAGTATAATTTTGTAGAACATATAATATACATATATGTATTTGTATTATATATGTGTATATAAATGATAAAGGTAGACTTTAAAAAATATTGTACTGGCAGTACATTTAGTTAATTAATTATGAGCATATTCAGGAGTGCATTCTAAAATTTGGTAAGAATTTCTATAATTATCAACATATTGTATCTAACAAGCTAATTAAAGAGAAAAATATTAAACAGGAACAATAATACTACTTAAGTTTTCTACTGATGTAATTAAAACTTTCTATCAGCAACTAACCTTCAGATATTAAGCTAGCGACAGCCTTTCAAAGAAAACAGAGAGATAAAGCTTAGAGAAAGAAAGAGAAGCGGGCCCAGCGCCTTGGCCTAGTGGCTAAAGTCCTCGCCTTTAACGCGCCAGGGATCCCATATGGGCGTCGGTTCTAATCCCAAAAACTCTATTTCCCATCCAGCTCCCTGCTTGTGGCCTGGGAAAGCATTTGAGGAAGGCCCAAAGCTTTGGGACCCTGCACCCGTGTGGGAGACCCCGAAGAGGTCGGCGCAGCACCAGCCGTTGCACTCACTTGGGGAGTGAATCATCGGAAGGAAGATCTTCCTCTCTGTCTTTCCTCCTCTCTGTATATCTAACTTTGTAATAAAAATAAATAAATCTTAAAAAAAAAAAAAAGAAAGAGAAACAACACCAGAATAAAAAGTTCAACATGCCCCAAAGGATTCCGGAGTGCATGATGGCTGGAAGTCTAAATGCTAATAAAAGATAAGCTTTCTATAGAAGACCTTAAGAAGGGGTGCAGGGGGAAGAGAGAGAGGGTCGTGGGCGAAAGGTGACTAAGAAACAGACAGCTCTCGGAAAGAAGCTTGGGCAAGCTTCTTTTCTACAGCAAAACAAAGAAAAGATTAAAATGAAGATACATTAGAACTATCACATGTTTTACTGTCTTTAAAATGTATTTCTTAGAACTGACCTTTATGAAGTTTGTTTCTAGTTTCTGGCAAAGAATGAGAGATCAGCAATCGAGCTATTTTAATCTTGAAGTGTTTTGTAAAGAAGGGAAAGGCAAAGAGGGTTTTTATATGCCACTTTTGGAAAATCCATTTTTATAAAGCCATTGGGAAACAAAAGAGGCAGGGTCAGGTGAGGAAGGGATTGCTCCTGACTGGATCAAGCCAGAGGCTACAGGGATGGAAAGGGCTATGTAACACATATAGCGGCAAACTTTGTTATATAACAAGGTAGAAGCAAAGATTGGCTACATGTGAAACACACTTAGACTTGGAAGGCAAAGTTTTTCTGTTCTCCAGTCTTGGAAGGATAAGGCCGTGTCCTGTGCTGTTGGCACAAGAATGGGAGAGCCAGGCTGTTAGGGATTTACAGTAGAACTGAGTCAGTGATGTTTAGATGCCACTCTCAGATTATGGAAAGCTTACTTCAGGATGTGGTGAGGAAGAGGAGAGGAAAGGTCAGGGCAGTTCTGTATGTGTACAACTGGCACAGAACATCACGATCAGAGAGACTCTGTGCTTTATTTTATTCTCCAGTCTATCTTGAAACTCTCAATATTTTTAAAATAGGCCTTGGATTTTTTAATTTTGTGCTTGGTTATCAAAATTATGTGGAAGATCTATTTGGAAGAGGCATAAGCGTTTTACAAGTCGGCATGCCTAACGAAGCATTTAAATGTTAGAGAATCTTCCTTCCTGTTGAACAGAAACTATTGTGGAGTCCAGAAAGTTGAGAGAATATGGCCAAAAGCATCTTCTTAACTGTTTTTTCTTTACCCCTTTCCTTATGCTACATTGGCTATAGAAACAAAGGAATATGAACTATACATACGAGTTAGAACTAAAGAGTAGAGCCTAATCCAATAGTCTTTTCTATATCACAGTGCTGTGGTTGTGTCATGGGTCGGATAAATCACAATATCCTGAGTGGAAAGTTTCACTGTTTTAAAGCTAAGTCAGAGAAGAGACAATAAGAAATTATTGATCCTCCTCTGCTGTTCACTCGTGCAGTAAATGTAATCTCTGTTTATAGTCTCTCTCTGTCTCTCTCTCTCTCTGTCTCTCTCTGCCACACTTTTTACTATGGCCCTTTTGTCTTGAATGTTTTATAGTTTGATAAAAATTCTAGAAGCAATGAATCAGTGTAGCGTATTTGTTGAAGCTCAAGTTCAAGCTAATAGAGTCGAGTAGAGTTCCTAAAGCCAGCAATTCATAATTCTGTGATCTTGAGGAAATACTTTCCTTTGTATTTCTATTTCTTCATATGAGAGAGAGAGAGAGAAAGAAAGAGAGACAATGGAAACAGTTACTTTATAGGTTTACTGTGGGTTGCAAAGGGGTTAAAACACAAACTGCTGAAAATGTTAGGTTTTATTGGCTCTTACTTTTATCTCTGTCATGGAAATTTCACACAGGGGTTTTTGTACTTTTGATGCCAAGACCATGTGAAAATATGCCTGCCATAGAAATACCAGCCTCAAATAATGAAACTGAGTTTGTGGCATGCTACAGTGTAAAAGACAACCACATGCCTTGAACTTTTAAATTCTTCCAACCAAGAAATTGAAGAGTTAGTGTTCAACTGTTGAGTTAATTCATAGAGCTCTGCAAGAATAACCAGAGGGATCCCTTCACCACGCTGTGGCCTATATTTGATATAGTTAACAGTTTGCACAGAGCTTCATTGGTAGGAGGGATCAATGATTACCAAGAGTTTTCCCACTGATCTGGGGTAATGGGGCACAGCTGCACGGGAATGCAACTGAACAACTGAATTTTAGTCTCTAGTGTTAGAACCATCAAAGACATTTTCATCTGCTACAGGGAGAAAAGGTCTGCTGTATGATGAAGTCTTCTTCCTCGAGCAAACTCTGACTTGTTTCTACGGTCTTATTGATTGAAATCTGACCTTAGCTAACTATTCTTTGATTGGGAAATGCTCTTGGGGCACATTAATATTTAAGGGACTAAGAAAAAGATAAAGAGGGAAAAGAAAGCCATCCATTTTCCTCACCATATTTCTGAGTTATACAAAGTGAAGGATAAAAGGACAGCATATGTCTCAGGCAGTTTCTAAGTGTTGCCATATTCTTATTTTATTGAACATGTATGATCCCTCTCAGTTCATCAAAATTAATTCATCATGCAGTAATATACAAATCATTGTCATTGAAATAACTGTATTGAGCCTAATAAATGAGGTCCTGTGCAAACTGTACATGATGTAAGGTAGGAGAAAAATTACACTTCTATGTCCTATGCCAGAGATTAGTTTTTGTTTTGATGAACAGTAGCACAAAGAGCGTCTGTTTAAAAAGGTATATTCCATTGAGTTACATATGGAAGATGCCCATCAGTTCACTGCATGTCTTTGTGGGCTTCACATTATTTTTATTTTAACTCTGCTTTGAGCAATTTTAGGCTTAGAAAGGAGACAATTAGAGATTTCTCGTATATCCTTGCTCCTACCTATACTATGCCTCTCTAATTATAAACATACTCTACCAAACTATAGTTTCAGATTCTTTTTAAAAATAAAAGAATTAGATGAAGATAGAATTACGTTCAGTACCTTCTTAATTTTCCTTTTTGTTCCCAACTTTTCTCCTTCCCTTTTCCATAATTCTTTTCCAAAGTCCCAATACACACACACATACAGAGAGAGAGAGAGAGAGAGAGAGAGACAGAGAGAGAGAGAGACAGAGAGCGAGAGAGAGAGAGAGACTTTCAATCAGTCTTTGTAAGTACTACTTTGCATTGTTGCATTGAAATATGAAGTCTGGGTAAATTATCCCTTGTATTGTTCTTACGGTGAGTCAATACTCTAGTCCCATATTACCTGAAATTTCTCTCCTGTGTAAGAATCTCCTTCATTTTTCACTGAGCGATTTATCCCATGAGCACCCTGTAGCTGTGATCATTTTAGTAACCACCAATTCTTCTTAATTTCAATTTCTACCTCACCAATATTCTTTCATTCTATCCAACATCAGCAATCTGTCTACATCACTGGTGTCCATCTCACATTACTGTGCTCATATCCCTCTTATTATTCATTTTATGCCAGATTAAATCTCATGTAATTACTTCCTTTTGCTTTCTATTTCCTCTTTCCTTAATTGAACCTGCTTGGGAAAATTTAAAAAATGATATTAGTAAAAATATTTAACTCTATTTTAAAATCTAGACACTCAAATTGGATGGGAAAAACACTCAGATATACTAACTGAATTTAATTCAATTCATGAGCTTCCCTTTAAGTTGTCCAGTACTCAACCCAGCATTGGGCGCTTCTCCCATTTTGATTCGCTTTTCCTTTCTTTATTACATATCCCCTACTCATTCCTCAAACTTAACATCTTTACTAGCAACATAGAAAACAATGTGGTCAAATATGAGAAACTCAGCGTTCTATGTGTAAGAACCAGTGTCTCTACCTCCCTGTGTAAATCTTGTATCATAAACCGCATGTTCTGTTTCATCATTTTATATTAAGTGGCATTCCTTTCCCTCTAGAAGATGCCTTTCTAATGTGTAACATTCCATTTCCTGTCTCTTTTTTAAGACCTTGCACGTATAATCCCCCCACCTATCCTAAATCATCAACTTTTTTTTTACCATGAGTAAATAATTCTGATTTGGTGTCCAATTTTGGTATTTTTCCCATCTTCGAGAATAGCAGAAACAAAGCATCGCTCCTTCATAATTCACTCTTTTCTTTTATAGCAAGATTAATGTAAGGAAAATTCCTGCTCTCCTTCACCAGATTTAATCTTCTAATTTTGCTTTTTTCTATTAACATCACACTAACATCTCTTACCCCCATCAAAGCTGTTTAGCAATATAACTGATTCCTCCCGTGTCACCAAATCCAGCTGTTAATGCTTTAGCAGGCTTTCCTTCAGAGGAACACTCTTTTCCCTTCACTTATATATCCACGCTTCTGGACATATCATCCAGCCATGATCTCACTTATTTTTATTTATTTTTTAAGAGATTTATTTATTTTTATTGCAAAGTCAGATATACAGAGAGGAGGAGAGACAGAGAGGAAGATCTTCCCTCCAATGATTCACTCCCCAACTGAGCCGCAATGGGCCGGTTTGCGCGCCGATCCGATGCTGGGAACCAGGAACCTCTTCTGGGTCTCCCACACGGGTGCAGGAACCCAAAGCACTGGGCTGTCCTCGACTGCTTTCCCAGGCCACAAGCAGGGAGCTGGATGGGAAGTGGAGGTGACTGGATTAGAACCGGTGCCCATATGGGATCCTGGGGCGTGCAAGGCGAGGACCTTAACCACTATGCTATCACACTGTGCCCCATTCTCTCACTTAAAGTTCATTGTTACAGTCTAGATTTTTATGTTAACATACACGTTTTTTTTTTTTTACTTTATTTTCTACTCTTTAATTTGGTGACTATATTAACAGTTTCAGATGCAATAAATTCAAACTGAGTTTCAGATATCATCCTTTATACATACTGTGCTCAATCTTATTATCATTTCTAAGAGAATCTCTGTCCTTCCAGTGGTTCTTCTACTTCTGTTTTTTTGCTAGTGTTGTCCTATAAAAGAGGAAACTTGTTGGGTTTAGCTTTCAAATCCATGCAGAATGTGAAAATTCCCCCAGAAGTCGATATACACGATCCATTATCTTTTCCTGGAATTACTACATTAGCGTTTGAACTCCTTACCATCTGCCCTTTCCCTTTTAGGTCGAACAACATGACAGTGATCAGAATGACCTTATTAGAAGTTGTGTCAAATAGCATCATTTTTTCTTCTTAAAGTCCTCCAAGATTTTCTATCTCATTTGTAGTGGAAGAAATTCTCAATGCCCTTTCAAGTTCTGCGTGATCTTCTCCTGTTAACTTGCTCACCTCGTCTCTAAATCGTCCCCTGTGCTCATGTCGTCTTACACTAAAAACAGAAAACTTGCCTTTGAGCCTTCCTAATTTGCATTAATTCTATCTGGTGCATTCTTCTTCCAGATAAACATATGACTCACTACCTCCAAAATCATAATTTTTTACTCACATGTCATTTATTTTAAGACTTTCTTTTATGTAGCTAAAATTGTGGCTCTTCACCCTCTCTTCCCCTTTTTGTGTTTATTTTCTGTTATTATCAACACCATGTATCATATTAAAGTGAAATGGAAATTATTTGACCTAACATCCATATATAAAGGGAAAAATGCATGTTTTAGAATAGTCTGTAATTGCAGCTCTATGTCTTACTTGCATGTTGAATTAATGCATTATAAAAAGATTATTAACATGGAATGTGATTGTGCATAAGCTGAAAAGGGCGAGTCAACCTAGATTAAAGTAAACTAAAACAGCATGATTTAATTTAGTAGCCTTTAGGGCACTGGTCTGTTTTAGGGGCACTAAGGTAAAAGAAGAAAATGTTTACTATGAAACATAAATAATGTTCAGAGCTATCTCAATTAATACACCAAAGGATTCAAGCTGATACATTATGTAATCTTTTCAGAATGATGTAGAAATTGTTAAAAAATAGATTGATGATAGCATGATCTATTGTGTAAACTGGTGAGTGTGACAATTTGAGAATGTGGCTTTCTGGGCCCGGCACAGTGGCCTGGTGGCTAAAGTCCTCGCCTTGAACGTGCCAGGGATCCTGTATGGGTGCAGGTTCTAATCCCAACAACTCTACTTCCCATCCAGCTTCCTGCCTGTGGCCTGGGAAAGCATTTGAGGAAGACCCAAAGCCTTGGGACCCTGCACCGGCCTGGGACCCAAAAGAAGTTCCTGGCTCCTGGCTTTGGATTGGCACAGCACCGGTCATTGTGGTCACTTGGGGAGTGAATCATTGGAGGGAAGATCTTCCTCTCTGTCTCTCCTCCTCTCTATATGTCTGGCTTTGCAATAAAAATAAAATAAATAAATACATCTCTTTAAGAAAAAGGAATGTGACTTTCTGACATCCTTATCACACTTAAAAAAAAGGGCAATAGACAGAATTGAGGACCTCTGTATATACCAAAGAATGATCAGATTTACTTTCTTGTTGAATAGAAATATACAAAAATTCTGTATGCACAATGCTACATTTGACAATGCTCAATTTTAATTCAAATTGTTCTGTTGGTGCTAGTAAAGCAGGTTTTCATTCTGACTTCAAGTGTATTCCGATGTAAACATAATGATAACTTGTTTCTTCATAGTTTAAATAACCACAAGTAAATGAATTACTTTTCATTAGTGTCTTATTGAGATAACAAGCACCCCAAATTTGAATGGCTTGCTGCAACAAGCATTTGCTGTTTGTTGTGCTTATGTCTATGTGTCAATTACGGCAGATGTGCTGCAGTATCACATCCAGCTGTACTTCTTGAGAAATAGTTTTGTTTGTTCTATATTTGTTTTCATTTTGTTTGGAGAAGAAGCTAACAGATACAATTCCTTCCTATGGCAGACAGTAGAGACAGAGAAACCAAATGGAAACGAGATTTGACTCTTAAGGATTGGGTTCAGAGTCGCATCTTTTTCCTTTTTCTAAATTTCATTGGCCAAAGTGAGTAAATGGCCAAGGGAAACAAACCAGACATACACAGTTATTTAAGATAATCCAGTCTTTTATGATGCTTGTCATGTGAAATTGTTTCCATTTATAATTATTTTTTGTTTGAATTTAGCAGCTTTTTATTATTTCATCATGGATTCTTTGTTCCACCTTTGTATGAGTTAATTATAATTGTGTTTCTGAAACAAATTGGAATTTAATGTAATTTTTAGAAATGCCCATTATTTGTAAATCTTAGAGAATCTACAAAATTTTTTTTACCCCAATTAAAAGAATATTTAATTTTCTATTAAATGTCTTTCATTAAACATTTAAACTGACGTAGTTTATATTCTCTGAACTATTATTCTATTGTACTAATTTATTTGCTTTTCCGTTTTCTTGAAGAAATCTCCTCTGGCCTACTTACAATCATCCCTTGTCTAGTTTCTCAGAAGTTAGTTGTGAAATGTGTTCATGCACCAAATTAATGAAACCAAAGTTCTCTTTAAGGTTTTATATTGAGGAAATAAATATATTCCAAAGCCACAGTTTACAAATAAAAATTCAGATATTGTGCTACTGCACTGCAGTTTTTCTTCTAAATCATAAGTGGCTTAATATTAATATCACTCATCAAAATGTCTGGAAAATAGCATATTCTACTGAAAATAAATTAAAACTGTTCACCCATGGAACCAATCAGCAATTTATTCATGATTCCTGTGATCACTCCTGTGATATAAAATAGGAATTTGCCTTACTCTGAATGCAGAAGTAATTATCTCTGTGAGTCATATGATGTAATTTTAAAAAGACTGACAGATACTATGAGTATTCTGCACATAGATTTTGGAATCTAGAATATTCTTATGGACAATACACAATGATGGTTTTTTAAAGCCAATATCAGTATTTGTCAGGCTATTATAAACAAGTGTGCATTTTCCCGTTAAAAAGGCACAATCGCACGTATTCCTAATGGTTTTAAACAAATCTGAAGGGATGTAGGCATATGAGCAAAGAGGTTGGAGATCAAATATATGCTGATTATGAGGTTTCTTTCTGAAATTGTGCTGCAATTAACAGTGGGGCTTGGGTCAGAGGTACATTTCTATTTCCTCCTATTCTGACTGATTTTGTTCCTCTTTTCCTCAGTAAAGCACCTTGAAGGAGAAATTTCAGTCAGTCATCCTCTAATGATCAAGTCTATGATTGAGTGTATTGATCTGGTGGTATTATATTGGGGTAACTTTTCAAAGCTCAATAAAGTGTTGGTTTACATGAAGTAACGTAATGATGGCAGAAATGTTCCTGTACAGTACTGTGAAAGGGATAAAAAGGTACATGTTATCTCTGGTAGGAACTAGTTATGAATCAACTATGAAAGATACCGAAATCAAGATTGTCTCCTAGGTGTCTTTTTTTTTAAACTGACTAAAATTATTTTTTAAAAAAGTACTTTCACTAAGATTATTAGGAATTTTTTGATGGTAGGAGCACCGTCATGATAAGTAGATCAGTGTGAGATGTTGTCTAAATAGTTGGGTTAATGACAGATGTTGCCTTTGTATAAATGGGGACTTAAGTGATAATGAGTATGATAGAGACTAAGTAGCAGTAATAAACTTATAAAGATGGGCATATTTTTGCTTACCAGCTTCTTGCCAATGCAGAGCCTGCAAAAGCAGCAGAGATGGTCCAAGCGGACAAGTTCATTTGAGTCACAAAGAAGGTTCATATTGAGTTCCCAAATCCTTGCTGCAGACTTACACCAGCTCTCGCTCAACTACTGCCATTATCTGGGGGAGTGAACTGGTGAATTGGAGCCCTCTTGGTCTCTTTTCATTTGTTTTTCTGTTTCTAAAATAATATAATTACTAAACAACTAGGCTTTATATATACATATATATACTTAGTATATACATAGATGTGTACTATATGTGTATATATATGTGTATATACATATATATTTTCTTTATTTTTATGAAACAGCTCCATAGGCTCAGTTTCATAGCACTCCTCCCCATTCTCCCTTTCCCACTAATTTCCCCTATATTTTTACAATAGTGGTTTCCTTCAACAATAGTCATAAGTCCATCATTCTGCTATTTAAGTGTATCCTGACATTGTAGGTATAGACAATAGTATATTGTCAAGACATACTCAACAGTTTTATTGTGAGTTCATCTTTTATTCTGAAGTAGAGATACACACTGCAATACATCTTCACTTCTTGGTATGAGTATCTCCATTATACAGTTCCTCTAGGTGAATGTAGGCACATATTTGCTTACCTGTATGTGTGTGTATCTACATAGATATCTTATATTTTGGCTTATGTCAAAGGCAACCTTCAAATAGGCTTTTAAATAAAGTAGAAATCCTGGGCCAGGCAGTGTGGCCTAGCGGCTAAAGTCCTCGCCTTGAACGCACCGGGATCCCATACGGGTGCAGGTTCTAATCCCGACAGCTCCACTTCCCATCCAGCTCCCTGCTTGTGGCCTGGGAAAGCAGTTGAGGACGGCCCAAAGCTTTGGGACACTGCACCAGTGTGGAAGAGCTGGAAGAGGTTCCTGGTTCCCGGCTTCGGATCGGCGCGCACCGGCCCGTTGCGGCTCACTTGGGGAGTGAATCATTGGACGGAAGATCTTCCTCTCTGTCTCTCCTCCTTATTTATTTATTCTATTACGAAGTCAGATATACAGAGAGGAGGAGAGACAGAGAGGAAGATCTTCCATCCGATGATTCACTCCCCAAGTACCGCAACGGCCGGTGCTGCGCTGATCCCAAGCTGGGATCCAGGAACCTCCTCCAGGTCCCCCACGTGGGTGTAGGGTCCCAAAGCTTTGGGCCGTCCTCAACTGTTTTCCCAGGCCATAAGCAGAGAGCTGGATGGGAAGTGGAGCTGTCGGGATTAGAACCAGCGCCCATATGGGATCCCGGGTGTTCAAGGCGAAGACTTTAGCCTCTAGGCCACATCGCCGGACCCCCCCAAAAAATAAATTTAAAAAATAAATAAATAAAAAATAAAGGAGAAATCCTGAACTACTTAAACACAGATATGGATCACTAGCTGTTAGATTGTTCCAAGAAAGGGAACCCATACATTAAAGAAGAGTATGGATGTGTGATTTAAAGGCCCATGTATAACACAATGGTAACTGCATATGGTGGTAACTCATCTCATGTTTCTGGACAGCATTGTGTGGCCATTTACTCACAGTGTTGCCTCAGATGTGGTATGCTTCATGAAATCAATCGATGCAATCACTTGACTTTGGCATGCAAACTTATCTACATAAATAAATTCTTTCTAATATCAACGAGGAAGGAGAATCTGAAGTTGCTTGGATCTACGTACAGCTGACAACCTGTATATATTCACAGGCTATTTGACATCATGTTTTTATTTGATCTTACTATTGTTCAAGTCCCAAGTCCCATTTCCCCTCTTTCCTCCTTTTTTATTCTTAAAAGCATATTATAATATAGAAGGTTTATATGAGTATTAATTTCAGGAAGTGTTTCTAAGGAATTCAACTTAGGGCACATTCTACTCCATTTGAGTGTTTTTTACAAATTGACTTAAGTTAATTTCGGAGGAAATTGGCCAAGGCTTAGTAAGTAAAAACCAGAAAACAAAATGCATATTTCTTCCAATGTAATGATATTCTACTGTGAATAAAAAAATCATTTACTTTTGTATTTTAAATGGAGCACTCATGCATTGGTCCTTATTATATCATACAGACTAGTTATAAATGTAGTCGCTGCAATTCAGGATGCTGTCTTCTGGTGTACAATACTATAGAGCTGACTAACACATTCTTTTCTTGAATGTCACACAAAAAATAGTCAAAATCTTAGATCACCCACGAATTCTTTTAGCAACAGTAAAATTCCTTAATTAAAAAGAGGGTCTACAATTACTTGGAGTGGTTTGATAGAAGCTTTGGTGCCTTGTAACTCACAATGTGAATGTTGACATTAGCTCTAGCAGGATTCATGCTCAACCAAAAGTAAAAGAAAAAGAACACAAAGGAGAACTGGTAATGGTGTTGCCGTGACCTACCATCATGTATACTTTATCAAAACAAGAACTCACCAGATCCTGAGAAGTCAGCTGAGCATGCGTAGGGATAGCATGAATACCCCGAGAAGAACCCTGAAGAAAGCTGCTGGCTGGCCCAGACCAAAGGCTAGCAGGTGTGTCACTTGTGCTGTGTCATCTCTTCCTTCTTATGGTTGCCTTCATGTACTTTTAGAGATACTCTGTTTCCTTCCATTTGACATAGCAAAAGAGATCCTGAAGGAAGATGAGGAAAATTATTTTTCATATTATTAGGGGAACTCTATAAAAACAAGATAATTCTCCTAGGCTTTTCACACAAGGTATGATTTAGTTTAGAATTTCCTCATTTCCATATCTTAAAATATCCCACATATTATAATTAGATTAATTGACATAACCTAGGTGGGTGGCTGGTGAGTATTAAAATAAGCTGAAGTTATAGAGTTTTCCAAAACTTTCAGGAACAAATTGAGATTGTAACCATTTTTACATACTAAAACACCTTGTAAGATTAGGCATTTACTCAAATGTGCTGTTGGTGCTTTATGAAGACTCTTTCATTTTGAAATAGATTTGATGTTATATAGAAAATGCACATTTGGTAATCACAGAACTAGCAATATAACATGACTATTAACTGGAAAAAGTATTATAAATAACAGAATGCCTATGTTGTCAACAGTGGTTACACATTAAACCATGTAAGGAAATATTTAAATTAAGCAATGATAGATACTGATGACATTTTGTATATGCTGGAAATCTCACTGTTATTTTTTGAAATGTCCCTAATTAATTTTTAGAAGACTCTATTAATGTAAAAGAGAATAGATTTTATGCATTCCATTCAAATAGTTACAAAAAGACAGAAACTCTTTACTCATTCCCCTGCTCCTTGGACAGACGTAATGTTATTTGATTCTCTATTCACAGGCTTAATTTGTCACTAATCATAATATTCAACAAGTAAGATCACAAGTGCATATTTCCACTAGAGTATAAATTCAGGCTACTAACAACAATCATGTCTCACAGCTGCAACTTCATGTCATTGTTATGTTTTCTTTTGTGTGTGTGTGTTATGTTAGCTGCCACATATTATGGAAAACATATAATATTTGCTTCTTGGTGGATTGGCTTATTTCACTAAGCATAATTGTTTCTAGTTGCAGCCATTTTGCTGCAAAATGAAGGATTTCTTTTTTCTTTTTTTTGGCAAACTAGGATACCATAGTGTGCATGCCTTCTCTCTCTCTCTCTCTCTCTCTCTCTCTCTCTCTCTCTCTCTCTCTCTCTCTCTCTCTCCAACACAAGACTTGTTATCAAGTCAATAATTGATGGATGTATGAATTGATTCCATATTAGGTATTGTGAACTGAGCTGCAGTAAATATGGGGTACCAATAATTCTTTCATATCGTGAGCTAATTTCTTATGGGTAAATTCTCAAGTATGGGATCACTGGATTTTATGGTAGTTCTACTTTCAGTTCTTTGAGGAATCTTCATATTTTCTTTATGAAGATTTTTGATGGAATTTAAAGAATACATATTTATTTCTTTCCCTTTTACTCTCTCTATTTCTTTTGATCTCATAGGTCCAAAATTTATTATTTTACAAAGCATTTGCGAAACACATCACAACTGTATTAGCCCTTAATCTATACAAGAGTACGCCACTTCTTTTATTAGTTGATGTTTCCTTTCTCACACATTAATGGTAGCAGTAAACTCACATCAAAACTCATTGGATTGCTTTCATACTACAGAATCATTTTCTTCCAGAAAAGAAGATCCTATTGACCTTCAGCTATGATAAACAAGTGGATTTAGATCACATTTCAATTATATATATATCTTTTTAAAATATAAAACAGTGGTAGCTTGGTATGTTTTGCAGTAATAAATCTACTTTCCTGAATGCTGTCTACACTATGTTATTTCTGTATAGATATAGGGAGTGGAGAGTTTTATGCTTCTATCAGGTTTGAGTATAATGATTATCAGTGAAAAAGTTTTTAAAAAAATCCTAAAAATAGCCTTGGTATTGCTTGTGTCTAAGTCAATACTCCTATTTTCAGACATAAAAGAAACCACTATCTAATAATTAATCAAGAAGTTTTAAATAATATAGATTTTATATCATGTAACATTTACATTCAGATCTGATATGGTTTTGTGTTTATTAAAAATTCCTTTGTATTCTTACCTTGCTTTTATGACTTCGTATGGAAAACAGTTATATCCATGTATCAGAAGAATTTTTTAGAAGGAGTGTTAATCAGACAGAAAACACAGTTAAGAAAGAGTCAAACATTTGATATACACAGTTTCCCTTTTCCAGGGCAAGCCATTTTTTCTATATGGAGCAGAACATCTGCTTCCACTACAAAAGGAGTAAAAAATATCCACATTAAAACCTGTATGTTTTCCTCATAGATTTCACAACATAGCTCCAATAACATGCACACATTCATCGTTACCAAAGTTCATTAGAATAATTATGGGTATTTACTGAGGAGACATGTAAAGCCAGATGTTTTTGGTGGGGAAAATATGGAAGAGAATCTAAAATCTGGCATAAATTATAAGATTCTAAAGTCAGCCAGTCAAAGTTGAACAGCATTTGAAACGGTGTGCACAAACGCAGAGGCCCAGGGCTAGAAACACAGTCCTGGATAACCATGTGGTAGACATGACTTTACAGCAGAGACTAGCGATTTCAAAATTTGTCACCAACATGGGATTTTTTTTTAAGATTTATTTATTTCTATTGGAAAGGCGGATATACAGAGAGGAGGAGAGACAGAGAGGAAGATCTTCCTTCCGATGATTCACTCCCCAAGTGAGCCGCAATGGCTGGAGCTGAGCCAATTTGAAGCCAGGAGCCAGGAGCCAGGAGCTCTTCCGGGTCTGCCATGCGGGTGCAGGGTCTCAGGGCTTTGGGCCATCCTCAACTGCTTTCCCAGGCCACAAACAGGGAGCTGGATGGGAAGTAGAGTTGTTGGGATTAGAACCTGAGCCCATTTGGGATGCCAGGCGTTCAAGGTGAAGACTTTTAACCATTATGCTATTGGGCTGGGTCCAAACATGGGATTTTGAGAGTATCTACCATGTATTTATTTAAAAGAAGAAAGAGAGAAGGAAATAGAGAAAACGAGATGGAGAGAGAACACAACTTGCTGAGTCATTACCAAATGCTTACAGATGGCATGGCTGACGTCCACCAGGCCAGGGGCATGGACTTCAAACTGTCTCCTGTGTGGGTGGCAGGAACTCAAGTGATTGAGTTGTCAAATGCTGCCTCAGATAGGTGCAAGGGCAGGTATTTGAAATCTGAAGCAAAGTCAAGAGTGGCACTCAATCGCTTTGAAAAGAAACCAAGTATGTCAACTTTTGTGCCAAGTACCCACCTCACAACATAAAATGTTTTATTAGAGTGGAATGTTGATGTAAGATGTTGACATGTAGACATTTAGAGAGAAGCATGCTGATATGTGCATTTTAAATATTATTTATTTGAAAGGCAAAGCCACATAATTCACTCTCCAAATGGCTGTTTTCCAGCCAGGACTAGACCACATTGAAGTCTGGAGCCAGGAGCTTCACCTGGTTTTCCCATGTAGGCGGCTGAGTCCCTAGTTCTTGGGCCATCATTTTCTGCTTTTCCAGGCAGATCAGTAGAAGAGATCAGAAGAGGAGCAGTCAGGACTTGAAAAATGTACCCATAGAGAATTCTGGTAGCACAGGTGGCAGTTCAACTTGCTATGTTACAATGCCAGAACCTATTATGTTACTTATAATTTGCACTGCTAAAAAATTAGTAGAAAGAAGTTTGAGTGTGCGATGATTAAAAATGAAACCTTGCTAATGTTAAAAGAGCTTTCAAGTCACAGATAACATTGTAAACAAATATAGCTTTTTTTTTGCATTTACATTTATTTTTCCAAAAAACATTTTTCCATACAGGTTCTCAGTTTGATTTATTCCATATCTACTTAACATGATATGCATTTTATAGAAGATAAAGTGTATTCACAGAACTTTAAGAATTTTTTCCGAAATTATGATTATCTGAGTAGCAAAAATCGATCTGGAATTGTAGTTGACTTTTACTTAGATTTGACAAATGCACTATAGCTGGGAAATCTAAGGATCAATGAAAGACTCCCAATATCATAGACTTGTATTTAATAAAATAAAACAGCTTGATGCCCAGACATAATAGAGGACACTGAGACATACCAAAGAAAAAACACAAAATTTTAAAATGTGTTGCTGTCAATGTACCCCAGGAAAACTATACAATGGAAAGGAGCAACGATTGCTTCAAGCAGTCCTGTTGTTAGAAGGCTTACTATCCATGTTGATTTATTAAAAGTTGAAGTAATTAGTTGACTTTTTTGTTCCTTAATTTTAAAGACACTTATATTTGAAAGGGTTTTTTTTGTTTTGTGTGTGTGTGTATTTTTAATTGGAAAGTCAGATGGTTCGCTCCCCAAGTTAGCGCAATGGTGAGAGCTCAGCCAATCTGAAGCCAGGAGCCTGGAGGTTTTTCCAGGTCTCCCACATGGGTGGAGGGTCCCAAGGCATTGGGCCGTCCTCCACTGCTTTCCCAGGCCACAAGCATGGGGCTGGATGGGAAGTGGAGCTGTCAGGATTAGAACCGGCACCCACATGGGATCCCAGTGTGTCCAAGGAGAGGACTCTAACCGTCAGGCCACGCCACCGAGCCCGAAAGTTTTAAACCAAACTATTTTAAAATAAATTGTAGTATTTAATGAAAATTCCGTTGGTTTCATATTGTCTTTTTATTCATTACTCCTTCTCCAATCTACTCCATTTGTCACCACTGAATTTATTTGTAGTCATATGTTGTTTCCTCCACAATGAAGTAAATATCCCAAGAGGAAAGCATTTTGCTTATTTTTCAATTACCACAGCAGTCACTCTGCAGGCATGTCTGCTGTAAAGTAAGAAAGTCGTTACTATGTTTTGAATAGACTAGTAGGTGATCTGTGAATGCACTGGGATTTCTATGCATCACTTTCATGGTCCACTTTGCTTTCTCCAGCTCCTGTCCTGCACAGAGTCCACTCAAATTAACTCCTCATGGGCCCGGCGGCGTGGCCTAGCTGGTAAAGTCCTCGCCTTGAAAGCCCCGGGATCCCATATGGGCGCCGGTTCTAATCCCGGCAGCTCCACTTCCCATCCAGCTTCCTGCTTGTGGCCTGGGAAAGCAGTCGAGGACGGCCCAATGCATTGGGACACTGCACCCGCGTGGGAGACCCGGAAGAGGTTCCAGGTTCCCGGCATCGGATCGGCGCGCATCGGCCCGTTGCGGCTCACTTGGGGAGTGAATCATCGGACGGAAGATCTTCCTCTCTGTCTCTCCTCTGTATATATCTGGCTGTAATAAAATGAATAAATCTTAAAAAAAAAAAAAATTAACTCCTCATTCTCTGTCCAGAGTTTCTCTCCTCATTGTTCCTTGTTTATCAAAGCCAGTTCATGATTTATACCAATGCATTTCATTCGCATAACCATTTTAACTCCTATTACCTATTCTTAATCAAAGTGAATTCTGAAGAAATGTCAAAGAACTTTCTTAGTTGCTTATTATGCAGGATTTTAAGTTAAAGGTAAATTATTTTCTTCTAATATATCAAGATCATATCTTTTAATATAAACATTTACTCAGATATATAAGAATAACATTTGCATAAACTTTGGCTTTATATGAATTAACAATGAAAAATAATATCCATTTTTATTAGATGTAAATTTACTTTTTCCCCAATGAACCATTTGCTCAACTGTTTTTGTATTTTAAATACTTGCAGTATATTGATCTAACTAAAAGAAATTGAGAATTCTTCTATGAATAATAGGCTTAATAATGATTATTACTTAATATTTTGTTAGCCTTGAATCTATTAATGGTTCATACATATACTTTCTCCTTATTTGCTGCTAAGTTCCCTTGAAATTTGCTTTACTCAAGCACTAAGTCATGTTTGTCTGTGAACACATAATTAAAATGCTTATCCATCTCATTAAGATATATTTTTCTAGTAAGATTTAATTTTTATGTTTAATCAATTTTGTACTATTAATGATTGTATAGTAATTCAATACAAGGGAACTTTGTTAGCATTTAGAATTTTATAGGAATTGGAAAATCAATTTTAATTTATAAATATAATTTAGTTTAGGTAGGGTAAACCACAAAAAGTGCTCATGCATAAAATAGAACATAATAAGATATGCTTGTGTTTAGGAAAGTCTATATCATTATGATATGGTGTCAGAAGGTACAGAGCTTGCTGTTATAATCCAAGGTTTTCTGACATTTATGGGGGTGTTTAGATTATGAACTAGGTGGGAATTTTTCATTCTTTTCTCAGAAGGACAGGTTATACTAGAAATGAGTTGCCATTGAAACCACTGTTTTTGCATGGCTTAGGGGGGTTTACAAATTCACACTGACTTTAAATTTTCTTAAAATTGTAATATTGATGTTTGGACTTGAGGACATGCATGCTTTTATGAAATTCTTTATTGATGAGCCAACGCTCACATTTTCACGGGAGAACTGAGAAAGCTGGAAGAAACTTTCCATCCACTGAGATACAACCTCAATCAAGTCTAACAGAAAACCTTGTACTTTCAGGAGACAGTGGGGCTTCTCACATTTGTTGCTCCTGATGGTGATAGCTTTCCCCAAAACAACTATTATTACCCCACATCCTAAGTCTTGAAGGTTTGCACCAACAGCTGAGGAAGTTTGTAAAATCAACACTGAAGATAATAAAGAATTTATAAATGAGAAAATACAATAATGCATTCAACTTTAAATGAATGGTGGTATTCACTTATTTAAAACATATTGTACACATATTCCTTTGAAAATTATCCATTCTGCCTTCCCCATGTTCCCAAGCCCCCAACTTTAACACACACTCAACCACCACCACCAAACAACAAAAACTTACTTGATAGGCACAGGAAAATATTGGATGATAGTGCACCCTTCTGGCAGCAGACTCTCCAAAAGCTACCAATGACTGGGGCTAGACCATCCCAGAGCTGGGAGCTAGGAACTCAATCAGGGCAATTGATGTTAGTGATAGGGCCTCTATCATTTGGAGTTGCAACTTACCCTCAAGCACTTCAATATTGGGTCAGGGCATGCTAACCAGCACCTTAACCTCTATGCCAAAAGTGCACACTTATTTAATACATTTAAAAGAGTAATAACAATTTTATCATAAAATTTCAGTATTGAAATATTAAATATTGCATATTTTTGTAATCACTTAAAATTTTAAAAAATTAACATTTAATTTGTTCAGTGGTATTCTACCATACTCTTGTATACAGAAAAACATTAAACAAAAATTGTGCCTTTATATGAATATGCTCCAAAAATTCAAAAGTAAATTGTCAAAACTTTGTTCAAATTTCTATGTAAGAAGTCAAAATTCATTTTATAATGTATTGATCTTTGAATACAGCAGTGTTTTATCTTCAGTTCCGACAGTTTGTGCCACTTTTAAATTTTGTTATTTTGCTATTGTGAATTAAGAAAAATACTTGTATTGCTTTTTCTCTAAAGATATTATTTATTTTATTGGAAAATCAGATACACAGAAAGGAGGAGAGACAGACATGAAGATCTTCCATCTGTTGGCTCACTCCTCAATCAGCTGCAACTGCTGGAGCTAAGGCGATCTGAAGCCAGGAACCAGGAGCTTCCTCCGGGTCTCCCACATGAGTGCAGGGTCCCAAGGCTTTGGGATATTGTTCATTGCTTTCCTAGGCCACAAACAAGGAGCTGGATAGGAAGTTGGGCCAGCAGGACATGAGCCAGCACACATACAGGATCCCAGCACATGCAAGGCCAGGACTTTAACCATTAGGCTACCGTGCTGAGCCCTTATATTGATTTAAAATAAAATCTGATTATGCTTTCATCTGTTTTACTTAGTTTAGCCCCTTAAGTTTTTCTAGGATTGTATGTTGCAATTGTGACAGCAATAATCATCAAATGATAACTTTATAAGTCAGACTTAATTTATGATTAATCCTGTCATTTTTGTAAGATGAAAGCAAAATTTTATTTATTTATTTATTTATTTTTAATTTACTATATCGTTGTTGACAATCTTTACATAGTTAATTATGGTTATAAAAAAAGGTTCAGGGGGTTTAGGGAAGTGGGCAACACTATTATGTCCATATTGTTTCCATCATGTATCTGAGGTAAAGAGGGATATTGAGGGAGAAGCCCCACCCGGTTTCCCGCCCACCCCGAGTCCCGCATGTGGGGCATGCTCTGAGATATTTGCTCAAGTGGTTTTAACAGTTCTCCAGTTATGAATCATTGCCAATTTCACTCGATGAGGTCGTCCACTGGTTGCTATGGTCCATAATAAGGTCTCCGTTTGCCGCATATTTCGCTGCCAACATATAGCTGAGATGAATGATTGACCTGTTCTGTCTACTGTCTTTTCTTGGTTAGAGTTCAGAGTCCAGCATTTCAATTGGGGAGATCTCCAAAGAAACTTTGAGGTATTCCCAGACCAGATTCTTGTATGTTCTAGCAAGCACAGGGCCTGGCACAGTCCATCACCCCGATCAGCTGGTGGTTGCAATTGCTGGGTTGGTTCTGTTTTCAGTCCCGAGTTGCACTGGAACCAATGGGTGTTGCAGTCCAGTCTGGTTCTGCCCAGCACATACTCGGCCCTTACATCAACCAGTGGGAGCTGCAGCCTAGTCGGGATGACCCACAATAACCCCCACCAGGCCCGCCCCCTACCCTGATTTGCCAGTATGTGTAGCAGTAGACCAGTCTGTCCCCCATTCCATTTGGCTCTTGTACTTGTCACTGGGTATTAAAGCTTAGTTTCATCTAACCAACTCAACCATCCAGCCCTCACGGATGTTGTTGAGTGCCTCTCTGTCTAGCCACCCCAGCCCCCATCCTAGTTTTGATGCCCTCCCGCAGGAGTAGTGACCCAAGAGGGGGGAACCCACTTTTTCCCTCCCAGGTCTCTCTCAGTCCCGGTTTATGCACTCCTTAGGTGGTTCTGTGATTTGACTTGACAGAATTAGTCCCCAGTGCCAGCTTCTGCCAGCTGATGGTACGAGTAGACCAAACATCCCTCACCCACTCTAATGTATGCTTCCACCCGCAGGAATAATCAGCCCAGCCTGGCTTTTCCCTGATCTAGTCCACATGCAATACATAGGTGTTGCAGCCTTGGGAAGCAAAATTTTAAATATCACAGAGGGATAACTGATCAGCATTGTTTTAGGGTGTTTGTGAATGAAAGTTAAATTCTTTGCCTGTATCCTGGATAGTTAGTTAGAAAGCAGGAGAATGAAAGAAGCGGGGTTGGTTTCCTGGATAATATCTGTCCTACTTATATTATTAAAAAAATCTAACGAAAATGATTTCTGAGGTAAAAAAAAAAAATCACATAAGATTTTGTCATAGTTTAGATTCCTTAATTGCAGGCCCCAGTCTCCCAAGGATTAACTCCACAGCTTAGCTTGTTTCTCAGAGGGTAACAGGATGAGCAATTTTGGCCTGATACATCTAGCCACTGGCTTAACCACAAGTTCCTACTTCCTATGTGTCAAGTTATCTGCCAAGGGATTGGATAAACACTGGGAGGAACTCAAGGGACTTAGGGTGGCCACTACTGGGAGGAACTCAAAGGATTTAGGGTGGCCATTTGAGGACTGGATAAACACTGGGAGGAGCTAGGCAGAGTATAAAAGAAAGCCTGGAGTTGCAATAAAGATCAATCTATCATCGATCGGCATTCTGTGTACTGCGTGTTGCTTTATATTGTCTCACTGTGTGTCTTCTTTCTTGTAACCCTAGTCCCTCCGCTCAGCTCGGGGTACGTGGCGACGTGGGTGTTGCCAACATCTGGAGTTCCCACCAAGATTGAGAAAGAGAGGATACGACGAAGGGTCGTCCTGGGAGGCTGGCCAGCTGATTCAGGTAAGTGGGACGTATTGTAAGTCTCTCCTAAACTGGTAGGAGAGGGAGTTTCATTTTGAAATATAGTCAGGTTTTAGATTTATTTTGAAGTATAGTTAGGTCTTGGTGTTTAATTTATCTGATGAAAAGGACGATAAAATGGGTTCTGCCTTCTCCCGGGATAAATTGGCCACCGAGCTTGAAAAACTTCTACATCAACGGGGGATGCCAGTTAAATTTAAAATGATTAGAAATTTTGTTACTGATAAAGTGAAAGTTGAGAGATAGTTAAGAGAAGTACAGACTACTTTTGAAGAAATCCAGGGGTGGGAAGTTCTATGGTCCTTGGAAGCCTGGAATGAGGCGGCCTCGAGTGAGGCCACTCGGAGTGAGACCTCTTCTTTAGAGGAGAGTGAGGTCTCTTCTTTAGAGGAGACCGAAGCTTCTTCTTCAGATGAGAACGAGGCCTCTTCCTCAGAAGAGAGTGAGGATAAACAAGATGAGGAGGTTTTCTTAAAGTGGAAAATTAAGGATAAAGAGAAGGTTTTCTTAAAGCGGGAAATTAGGGCCATTAAAAGAAAGTTAAAGAAAGCAGGAATACGTGCACGTTCCTCTGGCAAACTGTCCAGTTCATTTTGTGACCCCTACTGCTCCTCCTGAGGAGGAAGCCGCGGGCCATTCAGCCAATAATTACCCCACATGGCCATGGAGTGACAGCCTCACTGATCAGCCAGTGGGTGGGGTTCGATGCTTCCCTGTAATAGAGGTCCCAGTTCGAGGAGGTCCCCCTCGCCGGGAGCATCAGCCCCTTCAATTTAAAGACCTCAAAAATGTAAAGCAGGCTGTTAAAGATTATGGTGCCCAGGCACCCTTTACTGTTGCACTCAGAATCCTTTTCAAGTTTGAATCTTACTCCTAGTGATTGGATGCGATTGTGCCGCTCTGCTCTCGATGGTGGAGACTTTCTCCTATGGAGAGGGGATTTTCAAGATAGGTGCAGATTTTTTGCTGAGCAGAACGCGGCTGGGGGACATGCAGATCGAAGCCTTGAAATGCTTACTGGCACTGGACCTTTTGAGGGCATCCAAAAACAAGTTAATTATGACCTAGGAGTTTATGCACAGATAGCAAATGCAGCCCTTGGAGCCTGGAAGGCCTTACCTAACGTTAATACAGGAGACCAGCTTTCCAAGGTCTTGCAAGGCCCTACGGAACCTTTTCAAGAATTTGTGGACCGTATTATGCAGGTTGCTACTAAGATCTTTGGTAACGTGGAGCCAGCAGTGCCAGTAATTAAGCATATAGCCTTTGAGAATGCTAATAAATATTGCCAGGATGCTCTCAGGTCCCACAGAGATAAGTCCCTGCATGATTATCTTAAAATTTGCAGACATATTGACTCCACCCATGCCCTTGGGCAAGTGATAGCAGCCGCTGTTCAACACCCTCAGCCCCACCCTAGACCGCCTTCCAAAACCTGTTTCAGATGTGGACAGCCTGGACATTTTAAAAAACAGTGCCCCAAAATTCCGCGACAAGGAAGATCACCCCCGCAATCCTTGCAGGCCCCAGATCTTTGTCCAAGATGCCATAAAGGCTATCATTGGAGCAGTGATTGTAGGTCCAGATATGATGCCCAAGGCAATCCCCTATCAGGAAACGGGGTCAGGGGCCCGCTCCGGACCCCTCAACCTCAGGTGTACGGAGCCCAGCAGACACCTGTAACTTCTGGAACAGCGCAGACTCCTTTCAGAGTCCCTCTCCCACGGCGAGGAACACCGACATTTCAACACTCCTCAGAGCAACACCAGGTAGTGCAGGACTGGACCTCTGTGCCACCTCTGGAGAGGTATTGACCCCGCTCTTGGGGCCCCAACGGATAAAAACAGGAGTCAGGGGCCCCTTGCCTAGGAGTACCTTGGGCCTAATCCTAGGAAGAAGTAGTGCTACTATGCATGGAATCAGAGTACTCCCAGGAGTGATAGATGAAGATACCCCCGCAGAAATAGAAGTCATGGCAGAATCAGCCAAAGGCACTATAATCATTCTACCAGGAGCTAGATTTGCCCAGCTGATCTTGATCCCCAAGGTTCCAACTGACAACCCCATTCTTGAGAGAGATAGACAAGGAGGATTTGGAGATTCTGGCCCCTTAGCATGTTGGGTCTCCGACATGCAAACCCGACCCACCTTACAGTTAGAAATAGAAGGGAGAAAATTCACAGGTTTACTTGATACCGGGGCTGACAGTACAGTTATATCCCAGGCACAGTGGCCAAGTTCCTGGCCATTAGAGGCCACCCCAACCATTCTCCAAGGGATAGGAACTTCTCAGCCACAGAAAAGTGCCAGGTTGTTAAGGTGGAAGGATCAAGAGGGCATTCAGGAGTTTTCCAGCCGTATGTCTTACCACATATTGCTATCAATCTGTGGGGATGAGATTTGTTGAGTGCCATGAATGTTGTATTGACCTCTCAGCCTGTGCCAAATATGCTTAATAGACAGGGATACTTTCCTGGAAAGGTTTGGGCAGACATCTTCAAGGTGACCCCCAACCAGTCTGTGACAGGGTTAAAATTAGAGGCTGCAATTGAATTGGCAAAGGAACAGCTTGAGGCTGGACATATGGTTCCATCCACCTCTCCTTGGAACACCCCAATTTTTGTTATTAAAAAGAAAAATAATAAATGGAGGCTTTTACAAGATTTATGTGCAGTAAATGCCATCATGGCCCCTATGGGGGCCACACAAGAGAAATTAAAAGATGTTAAAGCCCATTGTTATCAGGCCTTTGCCTATACGGGGGTCCCCAAACAAATTAAGACCGATAATGGACCGGCCTATGTTAGCCAGGGTTTTGAGAAGTACTGCCAAGATTTTAATATAACTCATAAAACAGGCATCCCTTATAATCCTCAGGGTCAAGCCATGGTTGAACGTGCCAACCACACCCTTAAAGTTTATCTAAAAAAAGTAAAGAAGGGGGATGTGGCTGAGCATTGCAGCTCACCCCATTCCTTACTGGCATCTGCAATCTATGTGTTAAATTTTCTAACTGTCACTAATGATGTAGCTCCTGCAGAGCGCCATTGGCTTCGCCCTCCTAATGAGAATAAAGGCCAAGTAAAATGGACAGATCTGGCCACAAATAAATGGCGAGGACCAGATCCAGTACTAACGTGGGGGCGAGGCTCCGTTTGTGTTTTTCCCCAGGATGAAGAAACACCTAGATGGGTTCCCGAGATACTTACACGGCAAATCTCCTTGGCTCCAACTCAGCATGATCCCACTCCTAATGATGTTCTTGCAGGATAGGAGACCGTGACAGCAGTGGTGCAACTTCCTGGTATCCTGCCTATGGGAAACGCAGATCTCCAGCTGCTCCCCGATTTACCATCATATATGTGTTACCCCTGTGAAATGGCATTTAACTGGCAGCATGGATGTTTTAGGAACAAAGCGGAATCTTGGCCATGGGGCTGATGGTCATAGCCATGATTGCAGTACAGTTTACTCTTCTTTGCCGCCTATGCAGGCAACAAGCCTGGGAGCAGGTCATTATTTGACAAACCATGATGGATTTAGCTGTGGAAAACCCTAGTACTCAAGTTTGGTTGAACATGGTGTGATGGGCAGCCAGAGATGGGTAAGATCTGGCAGCACTGATGACCAACCTAAGACAGGGATTCCCCAGGTGGGGCTCCCCATGACGGGTAAGGCGTCAACTGACTGCTGGACAACCTAAGACAGGCGTCCATTAAAAAAAACAAAAAAAGGGGGACATGCAGGCCCCCTGTCTCCCAAGGATTAACTCCACAGCTTAGCTTGTTTCTCAGAGGGTAACAGGATGAGCAATTTTGGCCTGATACATCTAGCCACTGGCTTAACCACAAGTTCCTGCTTCCTATGTGTCAAGTTATCTGCCAAGGGATTGGATAAACACTGGGAGGAACTCAAGGGATTTAGGGTGGCCACTAGAGGATTGGATAAACACTGGGAGGAACTCAAGGGATTTAGGGTGGCCACTACTGGGAGGAACTCGAAGGATTTAGGGTGGCCATTTGAGGACTGGATAAACACTGGGAGGAGCTAGGCAGAGTATAAAAGAAAGCCTGGAGTTGCAATAAAGATCAATCTATCATCAATCGGCATTCTGTGTACTGCGTGTTGCTTTATATTGTCTCACTGTGTGTCTTCTTTCTTGTAACCCTAGTCCCTCCGCTCAGCTCGGGGTACGTGGCGACGTGGGCGTTGCCAACACTTAATAAAAACAATAATAAAGATGAGAGAACATCTTAGGGGATGCTGGTGGTATGCAGAAATAAGGAAGGCTATCAAGCTGGTGCATGACAAGTCTCCTGGGTTTATGCATTTGAGAGAAGGTAGATCCGGCATCTACCCAGCACTCCAGCAGCCACTGACGGGGCTGCCACCATGGTCACACCATTCATTCAGCGTGGCCTGCAGGACTAACGAATCAAAGACACTTCAGCAGCCCAAGAAATCTCTCAGTAGGAAATTGCAGAAGGAAGTCTTCATGTTGCTGCCATTGGGCATCCAGAGTGCCTTGAATGTATGTGATCATGGATAATAAACAACACAGGACTGTGATCCATGAGGAGAAGAGAAGCAATGAAGGAAACAATACATTTGTCCCATCTTTCTTGTTAGAGTGTAAGACAGTGAAAGTGCATTGCAAATACGGGAGAGGAGAGATAAAGAAGCAAATTCATTTATCTTAATAATTTCTCTAGCATGCCTGAATGGTGATCAGTACATGCATAAAGAGAGATGATTGGAAACATTACTGCGCATGGGTACAGGGCTGAATTAGAACAATGTTGTAAACAACAGCCATATGGGGACAATTTTATGATTTATCACATTTGGTGGAGTACTTCGAAGGGTCTCGTATTAGTAATAGAGAATACCCTGACATAGCTTTATCTTCTTTCTACTTAAAGGCAAGGACCTTAGCCACTAGGCTACTGCACTGGGCCCCTCTACTTAAATCTTAAAAGCAAAATCAATGACCTCAGTTTTTCTCCTAAGAAATGCAAAAATGTCTCAAAAAATAAATTTCAAATCTATCTATAAGAATACCACACTAAGGTGGGAAAAAGGAATATTTAAATGCTTGGCATTAATGAATATCATAAGTTATTCATTACTATTTGTCAGACTACCACAAGCTCAGCAACTGAAGCTGTCTCTATGGATAGGTGATGTGGCACGGTTCACCTTTGGATTTACATCAGAAACTTTTACTCATGGGCTACAACCAGCATGTGTGCTAAGCTCTCATCATCAGAAGGCTCAATCGGGGAATAATTCAGTTTGAAGCCTGCTGGATTAATGGCAGGATCCCAGGCTGTGCTTGTACTGGTTGCTTCAGTTCTTCAATGTCTATTGGCCTAGAGCCAGTCCCATCTCCTTCCATGTGGGCCTCTAAAACAACTTTCTGAAATCTGGGAAACAACTGACAGAGTCAATTAGAGAAACAGAATTTGCAATGTCTTGGAACGTTCAAATATGTGATTCTATATATAATTTTCCACATTATATCGATTAGAAGAAAACCATTGAGCCAGTTCCCACACTTTGATAAAAAGGGATAGTGTTTCAGGATCTTTTGGCCTTTTCTGTGTGATACAGAAACTCAACATATTACACCTATACAGGATTAGAAAAATATGATCAAAAGTAGACACATCAACTTAAAAACTGTATCTTTTTTAAAAGATTTGAAAATGCTAGTTAATTCCCTATGTGCAAAATTTAGATAAATTGATGAACAATATAAAAGAAAAGAAATATAACTAACAGAGAAGGAAACTACAAGTTCTAAACTGAAAACATGTTAAATAAGATTAACGGTAGACAAGAAATTGTAACAATTTAAAATTAATCCACAATGCAATATTCACAATGAAACACACGCTGAACTATGGGAAAAAGCAGCAGACGTCAGAGACATTTGAAACACAAGCAAACGAACGGAAAGATGACTGTGACAATCTGAGTGCCCACAGATCAAAGAGCCTCAGAAACACTTTGGAAATTCTAGTCAGACATTCATACTCACATAATGTAAAAACAGTAATAAGAAGCCAACAAATAAAGATATTCTACCTGTAGAGTAGCGAGATCAGCTTGAAAACAGATTTTCTGTCAAGAAATGCAAGTAAAATAGCAAATAGAACAACCTTTTTGTATTATTGAAAGATAAAAATTTACTGACCCTTAATTAAATGCTCAGTAGTAACTTATAACCAATTGTGCTGAGCCAAATATGTTCATATACATATATGAAATTTAAGTTTATAGTGTGCATACAATAATAGCATAAAAGCTAAGGGAAAATACATTCTTATATGTGAGGCAGTATACTATTACAAAAATCTACATTGTGGTAAATTAAAATGGACTATTGTCTGTGCTCGCTTCAGCACAACATATAACTAAAATTGGAACGAAAATGGACTATTGTCTAAATATTGTTAACCTAGATGCAGAATTATGTATCAAGCCCTTCTTACCAAAATGCAATAGTGCTCATTCTTTAGTTGTTATCCACAGTTATTTTCATGCTATTACTTCTCAAACTTTTGGCTAAGATCACGTACAGTTGTTTTCATGTTATAATGCAATGTAGCTGTTGTGACTGAGACTATACAGCCAGGAAAACAGAATGCAACTTATTGTGTGATTCATTTCAAAAAGAGTATTTTTGACTATCACATCAATAATGAGAAAAAACTCAGAAACAAGTTGTAACTGGTAAGTCATAGTAACTACAAAATTCAATCTGTTTTTACCCATTTAATCTAAAAGAAGGTATGAAATTAAAATCATACTATGTTCCTAGCCAGTGTGGAGCCAAAGGGAATTTATTTTCTTCTTTTCTCTCTGCTTTTAAGATGTATGTGTTTATTTGAAAGGCAGAATTAGAGGGAGAGAGAGAGATACATGTACAAACTCGCACACACACACATACACGAATCTTCCATCTGCTTGTTTACCATCTAAATGGCTGGCTGGGAGATTGTTGCAGGTCTGCTCTGTGGATGCACAGCTCCAAGGACTTGGGTCATGATTCACTTCTGGGCTAGACCATACCAAGACGCTGAATCAGAAATGAGGCAGCAGGTACTCAAACATTTGATATGGGTGTTACAAGCAGAGGCATAGCTTGCTATGTTACAGATAGCTATTTCTTCACACATTATAAATTTTATGAAGGAAAGGATAATAGGACAACAAATATTAAACAAAGAGCAATGGTCCATACAATATAGAAAATTAAAGGAAGCAAACTATGATCATTCTGTTTTGTTTGTTTGTTTTAAGGTTCTGGGCCATGGCTCAGAGAAAAAAAATTTCAGGCATAGTTTGGCAAATTCCAGAGCCAGGAGTGCTGAAATACCAAGCTGCAAAGAGGGCAGAGTGTATTAGATTCTAGGGTTAGCTGGGTTCCACAAAACTGCAGGGTGCACGATAAGAGATGAATGCACAGAAATCTATTCTGTTTCTGTTTTAACAATGAGCAATCAAAAATTAAAAGTATACATTCAACAATACATAAAACATGCAGAAAAATATTGGTAAATACTGTAAGACCTGTTCTTTGTTTTTTTTTTAAAGATTTATTTATTTATTTGAAAGGTAGATTCTACAGAAGCGAGACAGAGGTTTTCCATTTGCTGATTCACTTCTTAAATGGCTTCCAAGAGTGAAACTGAGTTAATCCAAAGTTAGGAGCCAGGAGCTTCTTTTCATGTCTTCTACATGGAGGTAAGGGTTCTTGGATTATTCTTCTTTAAACTCCCAGGTCATAAGCAGGGAACTGGAGTAGAAATGAAGTACCCAGGGATGAAACAGGCATCCATATGAAATACTAGTTCTGCAACAGAGGAATAGACTATTTTGCTGCCACACTGGCATCAAGACCTATTTTTTTTTAAAAATATTCACATTACAGATAGAAATTAGGTAAACCAACATGTTATGGATGATGTAACACAATCATAAAGATAAATGAATTGATATTGTTAAGATATTAATTCTTCCACAATTGATCTATACATGAAATGCAATTCTAGTAAGATTTTCTGTAGAGATTGCTAAGCTAATTGTAAAATTTATTGGGCATGTTGTTCCCTAGTAGTTAATACACATTCACAAAAAAGGTAATAATGTTACTGTAAATTGCTTTTAACACTTAAACTTATGGTACTAAAAATTGCATGACTCAAGCATAAAGAATATTCTAATGGAACAGAATACAGCCCATATGACTTACATGGTGTCTTCATACACATAATCGATTTACAGTCAAAATGCTAATGGAAAATGAATATTATGAAAAACTATGCATGGATTTCAAATATTTTTGCACCAAAATTAACAAACATTGTAATTAGTTTGTTAAAACTTTCTGAATGAAATCATTTTAGACATGAAGAAGTATAAATATCAATTCCAAAAGAGGCTGTACTGGGGTAACATGGAGTTAGTAACAGGGAATCAAAATCTAAGATCACATTTAAGATGAAGCTTGTGTGAAGAAGAATGGAATCACTGAGGCTTTATGAAGATGTTAGAAGGCATTGGCCCAAAGAATCATCCGTTTGCAAATGAACAACATTTAATTTTATTTAAAGTCAAAGCCATATGTAAAAATGCATATGTAAATATACATGCATATGTATACATATTTATAAATACAAATATAAAAATAAAAATTTCCACTTGCTGATTCATTCCCTTAAAGCCTGTAACAGTCAGAACTAAATCAGGCTAAAGCCAAGATTCTGACACTCTATCCAAATTTCTCATTTGAGTAACTATTACCCAACTTTTGCCATGCTCTACTGCCTGTAAGAATCACATTAGCAGGAAGCTAGCTCAGAAGCAGAGTGGCTTACTCAAACCAGACACACCAATGAGATGTTTGCTTGAAGTAGTGGCTACACACCATCTCTGAATAACTCACATAAAGAAAGGACAGATCAATGTTGAAGACAATGCCCACAGCAGCAGCTTTCACATCTATTTGCAAATAATCATAATATAATAATAATAATTTATTATGCCTTCACTGAAGAATTATGATGATGAACAGCAGAAAAGATGACCAACACCACAGACATCTCAGTTGTTTTAACTTACACAATTCTGACACAAAATTTTTACCAAGTTTTCTGCCAAGTGAGTGCTACAATTGCTGCTCCCAATCGGGTTCGGAAGAATGCAATGCTGTTGCAGGTAGTTTTCAGCAGCTGAGATTGAGATCCTGAAGCATTTTCTTCAAAGAATACTCTTTATCAGTATGATCTTTTTAGATTTAATTAATATTCATAGATATTTGTGTGCATTTGATTACATGTATTTAGCTTTTAAAAGCCATTCTGGGGTTATAAGTAGCCTACAAAAAACTATATTTAATGTTGATCAGTTTGGAGCTAATGCATTAAACCTAAATTTTGTGAAAAGTCAGAGGTGGCATGGCTAATGAATAAATTATCATAACCATTATATCCCTAATCCCTATGTCAAGTAGAGTGGGCCAGGGCAAGTAGAGAAGAGAACCTCAAATTAGACCCCAAGGGGGATGAGGAACGAAGCAGAGATCCTAAGGTGAGTCAGGTGCCTTAGGACATACGGATACCAACTCTTACGTCTGAACAGGTTGGGGGAAAGGCCTTGGGCACATTGTGCAAATTTGAAATACATCCGGTATGATCTTGAAGGCAAAGTACACAAAGTGACGGCCACCATCGGTGGAAATTACAAGGTAAGTGAAAATAGACAGGCTATGAACAAGTCTCCATCTCCATTTGAATCACTCATGACATTTTCCTCGCTTTCTGGAGAACAACAACAACAACAAAATGCCGAAATCTGCTTATGAGCAGAATGTTCTCGAAGTTAACCGAAGTTTTACCTAAAGTACACCAAGAACTCTTCAACAGGGGTCTCCGGTGCCATAGTGCTCATGTTCATTCCTGTCACTAATCAAAGGTGCTTTTGTGAAAACTTCACTGGGAATTCTATGAGACATCCACTACATTGTTTTGATTATTCTCCTGATTTGTCGTCTGGTCTTGAACAAACTTTCAAAGTAATGCATTTTTTACCAGTGTAAAAGGGACTTCATTGACATGCTTAAACTTTAAGGACTCTATTGTTAAGCAATGGACTAAATGATCGGCTGGCTATAAATGTTTACAGCTTTTGCTGAGAAATAAGGTTTGCATTTCATTTTTTAAAAATGTTTTCATTTATCTGAAAGTGGCAGAGGGGGGAAGATGAGAGGAAAGGAAGATGGGAGGAAAAAGAAAGGGAAGGGAGAGAAAGAGAGGGCGGTGGGTTTTTTTTTTTAAGATTTATTTATTGTTATTGGAAAGGTGGATATACAGAGAGGAGGAGAGACAGAGAGGGAGATCATCCTTGATGATTCACTCCCCAAGAGGCCGCAACGGCTGTTGCTGAGCCAATCCAAAGCAAGGAGCCTCTTCCAGGTCTCCCACGAGGGTGTAGGGTCCCAAGGCTTTGGGCCATCCTCGACTGCTCTTCCAGGCTACAAGCAGGGAGCTGGATGGGAAGTGGAGCTGCCGGGATTAGAACCGGCACCCATATGGGATCCCAGGGCGTTTAAGGCGAGTACTTTAACCAATATGCTATCGCGCTGGGCCCCTGGTTTCATCTGCCATTTGCAGGCTTGGACTCCCAGGAGGTGTCTGGATCACCTTCTGCTGTTGTCCCAGGCACATTAGCATGGGGCTGGATTCAAAGCATGGCGACACGAACTAGAACTGGCTCCCTGACACGAGATGTCAATGTAATATCTGATGTTAAGCATCATCTTGAGGTAATATGTGCTTTAAAAAAGTGTTAACAGAGATATTTGTAATCATCCAAATCAGAAAGTGCTCACTTATTGACAATAACTGAACTTCAAAGATTTTCTTTTTTTTATTATTAATTATTTTGCATTATGTGACAGTTTCATAGGCTCTGGGAATTCCCCCACCCCTCCCCCTCCCCTCCCCCCTGGTGGATTCCTCCACCTTGATGCAGTATCACAGTTCAAATTCAATCAAGATTCCTTCCTTGCAAACATATACCAAGCATAGAGTCCAGCTACTTATTGTCCAGATGGGTTGACCAGTTTCTTGGGGAGACCATCTCTGGTCCGAAGTTAGAGCTGGCAGAATATCATTATAGTCAATCAGAAGTCCCAATATAACATCAACAGCAATCTGCAACATCATGGAATTGACATGGTTTTGAATAACCAGTATGTTAAAAATAAAATAAAATAAAATAAAATAAAATAAAATAAAATAAAATAAAAAGCAAGTCCTAACCACAACCTGTGATTAGCTCATTGACATTTCAAAAATATGGAACACTTCACGAATTTGAGTGTCATCCTTGCGCAGGCGCCATGCTAATCTTCTCTGTATTGTTCCAATTTTAGTATATGTGCTGCCGAAGCGAGCACAAAGATTTTCTTTTAAACTTACCTTGGTGATAGTCGAAGGACATTAAAATAATTAGATCTGAAATCCCTTAAGCATTCTAATGGCAGCTGCTCTGTCAGTGGCTACATTCTGAAAACACGTTGTAGTCACTTCAGTTCTATAGTGCTACTATAAAACAATATGTCCCTCATCTAAAATGTAGCGATGAGGGGACAGATTTATTATGTTTTGTTAAAAGAAATTTTATTTTAAAACTATTTGAACCTATCTTGTAATTTTCAAATTGCTTTGTACACAATGCCAGGAAATGTCATACTTATTTTAACTTAAAATAATGAAAATGGTAGTTGAATATAAAATGAGAGACTTTTAGTGACCATAAACATTTTCAATTTCCACTATAATTTATAGCCATACAATCAAGCCCTTTCAATCAGATCTTTTGAATGAATGCTTAAGCCATCTTTCTAAATGGCTCCAACTAATGTGAAAGGCTATCATTTGTCTCAATAAATTGTTAGTAATTATGACTGACAAGCAGGTTAGAATAATGCCAGAAATAGAAATATCTAATAAACAAGGACTGTTACAAATGAACGTAATTGTGTTGTTTTCAGAGCATTGCTGACCCAATGACTAGGCCAACAGACTTGGGGAGGACGAAGTTCGTCATAAAAGCTATCATTTTGTGATTGCATCCCAAGGCATGAGCCAATTTTTTCAATGACAATATCTCTATGTAACATGAAATGTTGTATAATAAAAGTAATAAATTGCCCTGTTGTCTCTGTATCACCAGGTCACTTAGCAAGAAATAAAACCAGAGAAGGCTAAATAAAGTGTAGAAATCATGTTGTTCCAAAGGTCAGTACAGTCTCCTTCATTTCTTTTAAAATTGCTCATATAAAAATAAAGTTGATTTGTAGTAACACATAAACTTCCTTTACAGACCAGATTAAAGCTATGTTGAAGTTGCTTGTGTGAGCACACACAATCAATGCTTTGCTTAATAGATGTTTCACTTCATGATTCAATTCACATTTCCCATCATTACATATGGTATTTCACCACCAGTGAAATGGTAAGTAAGCTAATCAAATAATTGTGATATATCCATTATTACCTCCTTTAAAGCCTTCCATAGTATTATTAACTGGTGATAGAAATGATTCAGAAACTTAATTTTCTTGCATTTCAAAATTCAAAATATAAGATGACATAGGGCATGAAAAGGGCAAGTACACATCATGTATGTGACCTGAAAAAGAGTAAAAATTTAACTTCAATGACTATTGAAAATACAAATGAGCATATCAGGCAACAAGCATAGTGTGCTTTTAGCACCTGAAGTGGTTCTGAAATGATTTATCTCGAGCCTGCATTCACTGTGAAGTCATCCATACTGAGTGCAAAACAGCATACTTGTGTTTAGAATATACTCATCATAAGACATGGTGTATCTACTAGTTGTTCATAAATCTTCAAGTAAGTTTATTAAACAAATAAATGAAGACACATTTTCTATTTCTCGAAGCCTTATTATGAGTAACCTGACCAATGAGTGACACTCCTTGGTTCTCAGGGAAGACATTATTAATTCCTTAGATGCAGCATGATAATGTGGTTGCTGATTTAAGATACTTGTCTATCTCTCTATCATCTATATATTTATCTGTAAATTATACAAGTGGATTAATTACTAAGATTCTACAATGTAAACTCATATAGGATTCAACTATAGGAGAGAACAACCATTGTAGTAGCGTATGTCAAACATAAAATGATAACAAACCTCCAAGACCGTGGTCGTCTGCACAGGATGCCCTTTATCTGCAGCTTATGAACTACCAATGTGTATGCAAGCAAGCTTTCTTTCTAATTAGTCAACGTATGAGTTAATGGAGAAAAAATTTAAGCCACATCTATCAAAACTAAACCAAGTACAAGCTATCATTAAGTAAATTTTCAATAAAGAAAAATGAAAGCAAATTTATATACAGAGACTAGATTTCAAGGAGCTGCCAAATTTTAACAGCTCATTATAAATCACCAGCTGTTCTATTTCATGTTTGTTTCAGCCAAGATCAGTACCATGGCTCCAGGAGCACTGGAGAGAATACACAGCCAGCACAGAGCACCTTCCTGTCACCAGGGTTGCTGCATCTGATATGTTGCTTCCCACGCTTGCATGGTGTCATCTGTATTTGCCATTTCACAAGGACAATCAAAAGTCTTTTCCATTACATTTAGAGTTAAGCAAATTTGGGGTTTTTGTTATTTCTTAAAATAACCAGTTGGTGCCCAGGTCATAGGCACATTTTGCACTTCATTCACCATAAAACCAAAGCTCTCTAGCTTGTTCCAAGATGGTTTCTGCGGCACTTCAGTTCAATGAATCAAATAGTCTGTGAACTGTCAAATAATATGTCCCCATAATATTCTTGATAGTAGCCTCAGATAAATTTTACTGCAGGTTATACTTCTTTTGAAAGATTAAATGATATATTTAGATAACATTTTGTTTTTTCTTAGAGTAATCATCATAATAGATGGTTCTTACTCATTGAAATAAGAAAATGTTTACTGATCTTGTTTATAATATTTATTAGATCTCAATGTAAATCAAAGCAATTTAAATATATTTATCAGTTTTCTAATGGATTATTGAGAAGTAAGATATTGTAATTTCTTTTTTATGTGCTTTACATTAAACTTTTTCTGTGTTTGGTCTTTCTCTCTACCCTCTTTCATCCATTTTTCTTCTCCATCCCTGTAGAACTGGCCACATTTCAAGGACCAACTTTACTGCTGCTTCTGGCCCTGGATTTGTTGCTGTACTGACCTGGAACATTCTTCCTCCACCTCGTGGCATAATTTCATGTGTCATTTCATCATCACTCTTCTAGAGTAACTGTGGAGTGGACAGAGTATCTATGGCAGTTCTGTCTAAAAATACCATGTTCTTATCTTTCCTTAATCCTTTCTCATGTCTGCTCTCACTGATAAATATTATATTTTGAGAAACAAACATTTAGCCAGTGATTTGATAAGAACATTTACACAGAAAAAAACCAGTTTTCCACAATAGCTAAGAGGGCCAGGAACCCTAATAAATAGCAGGTTTTCCCATATTCCTATTTTCACCTGAGAGGAACAGCCTATAGTGTGCCTTCTACTAGAAGGAAATTCTGAGTATTTAGGCACAAAAATCTCAAAAATTATTTAAAGTTTGATTATTAATATAAATGTGATTAAATGAAAGTATTTTGTGATTGCGTTTGCTCTTCTCAAGAGGACTACCTCTGATAAAATTATCACAGCAAGAAATTGCAGTCTAATCTTAATTCCACCAATGTATGTGTCATCTGGTTTCAATTCCATTTTGCTTTGAATTTCAGTTTCATCTAAATCATAGGTTAAAGGAATGCACAGAAGAAGTTTTATTACATTTCTAAGTTTCAACAAGGTTAATGAAGTTCACCACTTCAGTTACATTTAAAAATGAAAGAAAAAGGGATGATTATCATAGTTTCATTTTAAAAACCACTGTGTCAAGAAAGGCATAATCATTATAATAACCGTGTCCTATGAATAAACACATGGTAATTACATGAGATTCCTTACTTCCTAAAAATTTCAGTGTATTTTAACTCAGCTTCTACTGTCCGGAGCATACCATTCTCATCTGTAAAATGCCTTGCAGAAGAACATGCATGTTCTCAAAAATTTATTCAGAATAACAAGTAATGCTACTGTGTTACTTTTATTCAAAACAGGCTTTTTGATAAATTTATTTTATTTTGATGATGTTTACATAATTAAGAAGGATGCATGCCAATGTAAGGAGAGTAGAATGATACGGTAAAGTGTATGACACAACTATTTTCAATCTCTCTTTTTTACCCCGTATCTGGGGAAAGTGTGGAGAGAAGAGAGGACCACTCCCAGAAACCAACCACATCAGTAAATCAATTTTTAATAGGGTCTCTGGGGACATCTTCTTTTTCTACTACTTTTTCTACTGCTAAGGCTTATTTGCATTTAAAGTAAACATGACTTATAAAAATAATTAGAAATTTTATGTACATATAGGTAGTTTTCACAATATGTTTTAGAAATATGGAATGCTGATTGATCTTCAAGATTCACCAACGCTATGTGGACAACTTTATAAACAGTAGGATTCAGAAGGGTATTCATTAAAACTTTCCACCATATTCAAAATGTTTCCGTTGAATTTACATAACAAATCTCGAGAGCAAAGAAATCCCAGGCAGGAACCACTTCCCGGCCTTAGTTATCAGCTGGGCGAGCCGCGGAGGATCCACGGTTTTGTCAGTCAGGCAAGAACAGATGCTTTCCTTCCACCACCGGTTCTAATCTTGCTCCTCTAGATCAACAGGATGCTAGAATTTTCATTATGAGTCTGTCACAAGTATTATAAATGAACCAGAATTTGAATTGCAATGATGGAGATTTTTCCTAAATTCTTTTCAAGGTTGTGTCAAAATGAACACATATCCTATTCTATTACCACTGGTATGAAATTGCAGGCCCCGGTCTCCCAAGGATTAACTCCACAGCTTAGCTTGTTTCTCAGAGCATAACAGGATTGGCAATTTTGGCCTGATACATCTAGCCACTGGCTTAACCGCAAGTTCCTGCTTCCTATTTGTCAAGTTATCTGCCAAGGGATTGGATAAAACTCAAGGGATTTAGGGTGGCCACTAGAGGATTGGATAAACACTGGGAGGAACTCAAGGGATTTAGGGTGGCCACTACTGGGAGGAACTCAAAGGATTTAGGGTGGCCACTTGAGGACTGGATAAACACTGGGAGGAGCTAAGCAGAGTATAAAAGAAAGCCTGGAGTTGCAATAAAGATCAATCTATCATCAATCGGCATTCTGTGTACTGCGTGTTGTCTTGTGTTGGCTCTCTGCGTATTGTCTTTCTTGTAACCCTAGTCCCTCCGCTCAGCTCGGGGTACGTTGCGACGCGGGCGTTGCCAACAATGAAACAGTGGAATGACACAGAAATCAAAATGGTCAGTCTTATAACGCCTTTGAATAATTTCTGGTATCATGTAACTTTTTAAAATATTTTATTTAGGATAATTTAAATTTACAAGATACAGTTTGAAGTGGCAGTTTGTAATTCTCATATTTTTCACAATAAAATTCTTTAGGCTCAAGGTTTTACCCTCCCACATAGCTACCACTCCACCCCCAACCCCAACTTTTTCCCTTGTGTTATAATAACAATAGTATACTCCTTTGGCAACAGTCTCTCATTCTTCTATTTGTTTATTATGACAGTGTAGGTAAAGACAATGGTACAAAGTCCAGCATTCTTTCATCTAGACATACGTAATAACCACCTCTGATTTCTCCTGTTAATATCTCATAAAAAGATGCTTGTCATAATTAATAAATCACATCCTGCTTCCCTGGTTTTGTGTTATCCAAACTGCTTTTATTCCTTCTACCTCTATTCAACATTCTGTGTGTAAATTGCTAATTTTTTGAAATTTTAGCTTCTATATACATCACAAGAAATGAAGTGTCTATGTGTGTTTGTGTCTTTTACTTATTCACGCAACATAATGTCCTTCTGTTCCATCTATTTTGATGAAAAAACAGGACTTCATTTCTCTAAATTTTAAGTGTGGTAATTTATCAAACAAAAAAAAAAAAAAGAGAAAAAAACAAAAAAATTCTGGGTCAGCTTTGTGTACCATGCTAAAAGTTCTTACTTTTTTTTTTTTGGAAGCATGTTGCACTTTTACTTTCCTAAAAATGTACACGGCCTGATGTTCTTGTGAATGATACAATATGACGTTTATATGTGGCTTAAAATTCATGCAATGTAGAAACAGTGAATGATACATAGACTGGAGAGGGCTAACTGTACACTCAGGTTTGTTGGGTTCAATTTCTTGTTAAAACAATTTCTATTTTCATAAAATGTTTGAATTTTTTTAATAATTATGACTTTTAAAAGTCATCTTAAAATTCTATCAGTAAAATACATGAGATAGGTGGTATTTATATTAACACAAATTATAAACATTGAATGAAAAACAAACTAATAAACAAAACTAATCTTCTACCTTTGAGGTTAAAACTGATGGCCAATTACATTAAATTGGCCAACACTAGATTCATATCATGTTTGAAACCTGGGAAAATTCACTGAGTTCTCTGTGTTTCCAGATTCTCTTAAAAATTAAACATTACATATTAAAATTGTATTTCCTCATAAACATACTTGGCAATGAAGAGTAAAAGCTGCTTTCAGTGAGACAGGGCTTGCATTGGCCTCAACCTTTGAGAACCATGGTCTCATGTCACGCTGACTCCCCTTTCTTAACTCACTGATTTGTAATCATTTGAAATACTTGCATACTTTAATGCCTGAATATTGGTATTTACTTCATAAAAAATGCTGCTTTGAAGAAGCATTCAGTTACTTGTTTTTGGATCACCATTGTCATCCTTAGATTTTTCGCAGAAAACCTTGGAACTCAGTTTTTACAAAATTTGCAATTTTACCAATCCTCTATGAATCAAAATCAGCCACAAATTTGACCATCACATTATATTCTGCTATTCTTATGAATGCACCCAACACATTTAATAATATCATAAAAATAAATACAATGGAGAAAAATGAGATTCTTTAGTCTTGAAATATGAAGCAGAAAAATCTTCTTCCTTACTACTCAAGATTAACTTTGGGGGCTTACGAGTTTTTATTAGTTGTTTATCCAACCAAGAGCTATGATGATTAAAGTGTTTTATTACTGGTCTCAAATATTAATCTTACTGTGCTCTAGTCAAAATTGTATCAGCTACTCTGATGACAGGTATAATCACACACATTTACAAATAACAGGCATAACAGACACACACCTTATTTCATATTAAAATACATTTTGCAATTCAAAAAATGTAAATCATTCATATAAGCATGAAAGGATAAAAAGGTAATGCACCAATATTTCAGTAACAACACTAAAGAAGAAAAATGAGTTATGGACTCTATTATATATCATTCATCTTTAAAAGAACTTTTTGAAACATGAATATTCAATTCACAAAGCCTTGTTATAAATCAGGCAACATCAGAGAAGGATTTATCTTACTTGCCTGTGCGCAACCATAATTCATTGCTTTATGGGAAGAAAATAATGGAGTAAATTGCTAGATTCATTAAAATAATTATATATTACTGTCTTACAAAAGACCAACTGATTGAGAACTGCTAAATCAACTAGTATGCAATTCTTCTACATTGAAATACTTTAATGAGCCTATATTGTTACATATATTCAGATGTAATTAGAAGAAAAAATGCTGCCAGGTCAGGTTAACAATTTGGTGTAATTGAGTTAGAAAGATTTGGGAAGAGGGAAATAATGATTTCTACACTTAGTGCTAGAAAGTTTTAATCCCATGCTACCCGAGGGACTTTCATCACAAGAACTTATAGATTATATTAGAAATTTCAATACCAATATTGATCCTCAACAGTACATGTCTCACATTATGACAAGGTCCATTAACAGTGCTTTAAGTCTTGTACTCTAGTCTTTGGGATTCAGAGAAATCCATCAATATCTTGACATAAGAGGAAAGAGCTACAGGGAAGCTTTGTTTGCATTTCTTCAAAGAAATTAATGAAACGTCAGACATGAAAACCCTCCCCTCCTGGTTTATGTGGTACAAATGACTTTTGCATGGAGATATGTAATGCTTCTTGGATCTCATCTATATTCCTGAGCAGATTTTTAAAAGATCATTTATTTCATAACATCTGTGTTTCTTTTCTACACTACTAAATAATATATTAAAGATTGGCTGGGATGCAAAAGCAATTGATATCTTATGCTTACTGGAATTTAGATCAATGATACTTTATTTCTACTACTACAGTTACTTCTAAAGAAATAAAAGAATTGTATTCAGACAATTGGAAATGTACCTTTCAGCATTAAATTAATAAAATATGAAATATGGTTTTGTAGTGTAGCAGAGATTATAAATGAGTCACTTGTTCTTTTCAGTAAGGTCACTGTTAAGTTAACAGAAGAATAAAGAACTCTTGGGAAAGTTCTGTGAGGACAATAGCAAGGCACTTAATATTTCAGTATGATGGAGATTTTTTTCCCAGTTTTGGGACAAATAAAACAAGATATTACATGAAGGATAACCAAGGGTTGATGTTTATGATTTTGTTTCATTTCTCCTGTTTAGTAGTAGAATGCATACTTCAGTTAGAATAAAGACTGGAGAAGAACACCAAGCTCTGAGATGTACAAAAATAATCTTGACACTTTTTAATGGTTGGGAAAAGTTAGCAGGTTAGAGAGATGAATGAAGTAACAGAGAGAATTAGAGTCTGAGACTTTTTCTAGACTTGTGCAGTTTTGATCACAAAGTCAAAAATTTGTTGGAAAAATATGAATGGGTTAGCCAATCCAGAGGTTAAAAACTGACTTTATTTTCCTTCAGAAGTTCAATACTTTTCTTCAGCTATGCTGAACTAAATAATTTGAATATAGTATTTTCTCACCAGAACCACTAATAAGCTCCTTACAAGTTTTTATGTGCTTTTCTGTACAGAGGAAGACATGGTGTCTCCCTGATGCCCACATTCTGATTTGGTACATAAAACGTTTTCAGTGATATTTCACAATCATGGAGTTTATTCATAATTGACAAATGCAATCCCAGAACTTTCTCCATCATCATTAGAAAACAGCAGCAGACAATTTCAGTGGACCAAAGACCAGACCCATGTTACAGCTTATTGTCATAAATTTTCTCTCACTCTGTGCTACAATTTTATAAAATAATAGGAAATATTTTAGTACACATTTTCACAGAATATTTTTGTTTTCACAGTATGCTGCATGTTTAAATGAATTCATAGTAATGTTGCTTGGTACCAACAATGCTAGACCAGGAAAATGTTAATTCTGCCTCTTATTACAGTTAAAAATGACCAAGAAGTTATAATGGCCTGAGAGACAGAGTGGGTTGGACTGCTATTGTTTATGTCACCTTTTTTTTCTTATTTAATTTAATAACGTTTTTAATGGATTATCTTGCATTATGTGACACAGTTTTATAGGCACTGGGATTCCCCCCCACCCCTCCCTAAACCCTCCAACCCCCAACTATGGTGGATTCCTCCACCCTGTTGCAATACCACAGTTCAAATTCAGTTGAGATTCTTTCATTGGAAGCATCTGCCAGGCACAAAGTCCAGCATCTTATTGTCCAGACAAGTTCATCAGTTTCTTGGGGAGACCATCTCTGGTCTGAAGGCAGAGCTGGCACAGTGGTTTTGATATTTCAACAGATCTGAATTGCTGCCACTCTTACCACTCCAAGCACAATGCAGTCGTTGGAGAATCCACTGGTTGACAGTCCATCGTAGAGTATCTGCTTTTATTTCTTCTTTACATATTGTCTACTCATAAAGTTAATTAATCATGGGATCTTTTGTAGGTTGACTGGACACTTCTCCTTTACCATCTTTAGGATCCTCTCCCCATCATGAACTTTATGCTAAACTACTTTCTTTCTTTAAGCCGGGGTGCCACCCACTGAGCTATTTGTGATGAGATGACCTTTCCCCCTCACTTTTGCACCTACCTCCCATTGTCCTGTCCATGAATTAGGTCCACATTTTTCTCACCGCAGTGCCTGAGAACCAAAGAAAATAATTTCTTATAGCTGATTCTTCTTGACTCTCATTGTCTTATTTACATGACATTTTTTGAATTAAGAAATAACTTCAAGTTAAAGTATTGGGATTATAAACTTATTTTCCTAGACAGACTTTTTATCCCCTGCAAACTTGAGAAAAGTGAAAATGTGAGACATTTAAAATTTTTCAAGTTAAAACATGAAGTTAATTATTGTTGAAGGATGTTAGAACAGATATTAGGAAACATGTCTAAAAATCCAACATGTCTATACAAATGAGATAAAATATAAACATGTGTATATATGTATATGTGTGTATTACCCATACTCCACACACATATATGCAATGCATATATCTCTATAAAACTATTTTGAATATGTTTTCTATTTTTTAGGCATTTGGGGCATCATCTGAGATGATGTTAATGTTAAGAGTTGAAAATGCTGCTTGCGTTGTGCTCTTCTGTAGACATTCATAGTTCGTAAATTCTTTCCGGGCAAATTCAGTGACTTCCTCGTGTTTATAGCTTCATCGTCTGACACAATGCTCTGCATAGGCCAAAGACTAAATGTGAGTTGACTTGACAGATTTAGGAATAGATGGATGAAATGATTGTAAAAGTAAATTGTTAAGTGTTTTTTTTTAATATACTTATTTGGACATTTTAAAATTAAGATGTATATAATGTATATTATATACAACATAGATTTTGAAGTATATATGCATTATCGAATGATTGTCATTAAACACTTAAAATACCTAGTAAAATGTGTTTTAATTTACATAAATTGTTAACTAATTTGTCAATGAAAACATGTAATGTTTTTAAGATTTTTTTTTTTTAATTGGAAACTCAGATATACAGAGAGGAGGAGTACAGAGAAGATTTTCCACTAATTTACTCCCCAAGCAGCTGCAAAGGCCAGAGCTGATTCCATCTGAACCCAGTAGCCAGGAGCTTCTGCTGGGTCTCCCATGTGGGTGCAGGTCCCAAAGCCCCAAATTGTCCTCGACTGCTCTCCCAGGCCACAAGCAGTGAGCTGGTTGGAAAGCAACACACATATGGGATCCCGGCACGTGCTAGGTGAGCACGTTAGCTGCTAGGCTACTGTGCCAGGTAGACAGCATGTAATCTACTATGAGCATTTTTTCAGGCTTTCCATATTCAGTCAGTAACTATAGTCTCCTTGTTGATCCATGTATTTTTGAAATTATTCATTAAGTGACTAACTTATTTCCATTTTTGTCCTTCCCAACCACTCCAATTCTCCTTGATCAAATTTATATCCAGGGACTAGTACTGTGACATTGCTATCAATTCCAAATGCTTTGCTTTCTTAAATTCTTTTTCAAATAGCTTATTGTTAATATAGAGAAATTTACCAAACTTTCATGTTTATTTTATATTCTGAAATTTTAGTGAATTTATTTACTACTTCTCAGACTTTTTTAATCTTTGAGATTATCATTTTGTCTAAAAATGAGAACGACTTAAACCTTTTTTTTTCTTTCTTGCCATCTCTGCAAAATGAATGAATAACTGAATATACAAAATTCCAAAAAAAGAAAACCCAAACACTATTATGTAAATGTCTGTCTTAAAATCTTCATATTATTTTTGGAATCATGGCCAAAGTACTAGACTGATTATGAATACCTCAATGAGTACACATCTCTTTTTTTTACATAAGGTATTCTAAATATACCTTATGTAAATGTCTGTAAATCCAACCATAGTTGTATGGAATTTTCAAATGATAAGCTTGTCTTTGCTTCCTCAGTGTTTGAATAAGTTTCTTTTTATTTATTTATTTATTTGTTTGTTTGTTTGTTTAGGTCACCTAGCTGGTTTTTGTGATTTCACCTTTTTAGCTTCTACTTGTTTTATTCTAGTTTGAAAATATGTTAGGTTCCTCATATTTTCCTTTGCAACACTTATCATGCCTAACACTAATTATAAATTTATTGGTATGATCACTTTGAACCTATCACCAAAATAAACTGTTTTCTTAGTGCAGGTAAGCAAAGGGCTATGATGATCAATACACCCTAATAACTTGTAATTGCCAGAATGGATAGATACATGTTAAAAAACAGCAAATTAATCCTTGCTTACCTGTTAGAATTACCTCCAGTAAGTTTTCTCAATGTGTACCAACCTTATGATTATTGTATTAGAATTATCACACATTTGTTTTAAATATCGCTTTCTCATTTATTGATTTGCATATATTAAATCATTTCTGTTTGCCTGGGATAAATTCCACCAAGTCCAGGTGAATTATATGTCTGATGTATTTTTGGACTCATTTAGCTAGTGTTTTGTTGAAGATTTTTGCAGCTATGTTTATCAGGAGCATTGGTCTGAAGTTTTCTATTGTGTTTCTTTTTTTTTAAGATTTATTTATTTTTATTACAAAGTCAGATATACAGAGAGGAAGAGAGACAGAGGGGAAGATCTTGCTTCTGATGATTCACTCCCCAAGTGACTGCAACGGCCGGTGCTGTGCCAATTCGAAGCCGGGAACCAGGAACCTCCTCCAGGTCTCCCACACGGGTGCAGGGTCCTAAGGCTTTGGGCAGTCCTCAACTGCTTTCCTAGGTCACAAGCAAAGAGCTAGATGGGAAGTGGAGCTGCTGGGATTAGAACCAGTGCCCGTATGGGATCCCAGCACGTTCAAGACGAGGACTTTAGCCGCTAGGCCATGCCTCCGGGCCCTCTATTGTGTTTCAGTCTGGTTTTAATATTAAGGTTATGTAGTTTCAAAGAGTTTGCAAGGATTGCTTCCTCTGCTGTTGTTTTGAATAGCTTCTGAAGGATTAAACTATGTTCTTGAAATGTTTGGTAGAATTCATCAGTGAAGCCATCTGCTACTGGGCTTTTGTTTTTAGAAGGAATTTAATTACTGATTCAATTGACTAATGGTTCAATTTTGACAAATTTTATGCATTAAAACGATCAATTTCATTCAGTTTTTTTTCTGATTTGTTGACATACAGTTGCTTGTAATAGCTTCTGAATATTGTGTCTGGTGCTAAGGTATCTGTTGTTAAATTTCATTTTTTTTTTGTCTCTGATTTTTTTGATTCATATCTTCAACCTCCTCTTTTGGTAAGTTTATCTGGTGGGAATTCAGTTTTGCAGATTTTCTCAAAGAACCAGCTCTTTGAGTCATTGATTTTATATATTATTTTTCTTTCTATTTGGTGTATTTCCTCCCTTATCTTGATGGTTTCTTGTTTTCTGCTAGTCTTGGGATTCTTTACCTGTTGCTATTTTAACTCCTTCTTGCTAGCCTGTTTGCTGGTGTCTTTAGAATTTCTTGACAAAAGCATTAAATGAAATGAACTTTTTATTTAACATTGCCTTGAATGTGTCCCATAAGCTTTGATATGTTATTTTGAGGCCTACAATTTATTCCAAGATTTTTTTTTTCTTTCTGATTTATGTTGTTCATTCCACAAGTGTTTCTTTATCTTTTAGGGTATTTTGAATTCTTGGTTTCCAATTTCATTCCAAATTGAAGAATAAAAACTGTATGATCATCTTAACAGATGGAAAGAAAGGATTTGATAAAATCCAGCACCACTTAATTTTAAAAATCTTTTTTTTTTAAAAGATTTATTTATTTTATTACAAAGTCAGATATACAGAGAGGAAGAGATACAGAGAGGAAGATCTTCCGTCCGATGTTTCACTCCCCAAGTGAGTGCAAGTCTGGTGGTGCTGCGCCAATCCGAAGCCGGGAACCAGGAACCTCTTCCAGGTCTCCCACGCAGGTGCAGGGTCCCAAGGCTTTGGGCGGTCCTTGGCTGCTAGTTTTCTAGGCCACAAGCAGGGAGCTGGATGGGAAGTGGAGCTGCTGGGATTAGAACTGGCACCCATATGGGATCCCGGGGCGTCCAAGGCAAAGACTTTAGCCACTAGGCCATGCTGCCAGGCCCAATTTTAAAAATCTTAAGCAAGATAAACAAAGAAGGAACATTCTACTACACAATCAAAGCAATATGTAAAAAAAAAAAATGCTGGTATATCACTAAATAGGGGAAAGACTGAGAGTTTTTTTTGTTTGTTTGTTTTGTTTTGTTTTGTTTTTTTACTAAGATCTGGGAGTAAACAAGGATATCCACTTTCATCACTACTGCTGGACATTTTATTGGAAGTTCTTACTAGAGCTATTTAAGCATGAGAAAGAAGTTAAGGGAATTCAAATCAGAAATGAAGAACTTTAAATTATCCCTGTTCACAGTTGATATTATTTTAGGAAAACTAAAAGACTCAATCAACACACTATTGGAACTCATAGGAGAGTTTGGGAGCGTACAAAATAAATGGACATAAATGGTTTGTCCTAGTATACACAAATAACTCCGTGGCTGAGAAAGAACTTGCAAGCACAGTCTCCTGTGAAATAGCTGGGAAGAATCTTAAATATTTTGGAATAAACCTAGCCAAAGATGTGGAAAACCTCTAGGATGAAAACTACATAACATTTTAAAAAAAGAAATAAAATAAGTCATTAATAGATGGAGCAATTTGCTATGTTCCTGGATCAGTAGAATAAATACTACTAAATGTCCATATTACCAACAGTAATATTCAATGTGATCCCAATCAAAATTCTAACCACATTCTTCTCATAAATATGAAAGGTGATAAAAAAATTTATCTGCAAACTAGATATCATGGATACCCAGGGCTGTCTTGAATAAAAGTCAAGCTGTAAGAATCACAGTTCCATACCTCAAGATATACTATAGGACAGGGGTAACCAAAAATGTCTGGTAGAGATACAAAAACAATATCAATTGAAAATAATAGAATTGCCAAGTGAGCACACATATGTACAGCCAACCAACATTCAACAAGAGGCTCGAAATTCATGCAGGAAAAATTTGGTCTCTTCAACAAATACTATTGGGACAATTGGATAGCAGCCTGGGGAAGTAAGAAGCAAGACGCCCACTCATGATCTTACAAAACAAACACACAAAAATGACTCTAAAGATATCAAAAACCTAATCAGCACCTGGAAATATCAAACTATTAGAGGAAGTCACAGGAAGCTGCTTCCTGTGACTTCCTCTAATAGTTTGATATTTATAGACTCCTATAGGCTCTTTAGAAAATGTATCAAAGGCCCAGTGTAATAGCTCATTGGCTAAATCCCTGCCTTGCATGTGTCAAGATAACTTAAGGGGGCTGGGTTTTGTTCCAGCTGCTCCACTTCCCTTCTAGCTCCGTGCTTATCGCCTGAGAAAGCAATAAAAAATGGTCCAAAGCCTTAGGACCCTGTACCCACATAAGAGACTCAGAAGAAGCTCCTGGCTCCTGGCTTTGCATCAGCTCAACTACAGTCATTATAGCCACTTGGGGAATGAATCAGCAGAAAATAGATATTTCTCTCTGTCTCTTCCTCTGTATAACTGCCTCTGCAATAAAAAATATTAAAGGAAAAAATCATCAAAGATACAGGCAATCAGCACCGAAATAAACAAATGGGAATACATTAAACTCAGAAGCTCCCGTACAGCAAAGGAAAGGGTCAGCAAAGCAAAGAGGCAAATAACACAATGGGAGGTAATCTTGGCACGTTGCACAACGGATAGGGGACTAATATCCAGGATTTATAAATAGGTTTAGAAACTCAACAACAAAACAAGCAACCCTGTGAAGAAATTGTTAAATGTAATGAGCAAGCAGTTTTCAACAAAACAAATTCAAATGGCTAATAGACATATGAAAAAAGGTTCAGGATACATAGCCCTTACGGAAATGCAAATAAAAAACACACTGATGTTTCATCTTACTCCAGGGAGTTTGCCCTACATTCAGAAATCAACAATTACCTGCTTACATGGTTGTAGGGGAAAAAGGTACTTTGCTTCACTGTTGGTGTAAATGTAGGCTATGGAAGTCAATAAAAGGAGTGCTCAGACAATTGAAAATTGGTTTACCATATGACCTAGCTATTTCACCCATAGCTCCGCCCTGCCGTCAAAAGCTAGCGGCAGGATGAGGCTGGGAGGATTCGGGGCCTTGGGGTTGGGGGCGAATGGCAGCCCCCCACGGGGTGACAACCATGGGGGCGCCCTTGCCTGGCCGGATCCGAGACTGGGGACTCAGCAGGCCAAACCATTGCCAGAAGGCAGTGACTAAGTCCTTGGCTTTGGGCAGCCAGTGCACCCAATGGTGCCAGGCTCTGCCTGCTGGCCACCCAGCGGCGAGCTCTGTGGGTTTTAGGATATGAAATTGCTGCTTAGGGACTCCTATGAATAATGCCAGCTTTAGTGTACCTGAGAGATGAATTCCGGGTGACTCCTGGTTACGGGGTCCTGGAACTTTTGAGTAAGCGTGAGGACTGACAGCTGATGGTTTGGAGGGGAGTGTCCATAAGATCTATTTGAGCCAGACTGATTCACCAGCCAAATTAGGAATCCTGAGAAGGGCTATTAGCATAGAGCATCACTGACTGCCACATGCCGGTCCACACCAAAGCTATGGATGGGGGCCTGTCTAGCTGGGCACCATTACTTGACTGGGTGGTGGAACAGTGGACTGGTTACATTTGGCAGGGTCAAGACACTTACCAGCACAAGAGAGAATTTGGTTCAAGGGTAAACTCTATGGGGGAAGTGTAGGCCTAACCCTGTGGAAATACAAGTCCCGCAGGTTAGGTCGCGAGCTGGGGTGGCGAGGGACTAAGCTAGGAGTGACCATGGCACCTGCCATCACTTATGAGTAAAGGAACCAATGGCATTCTGGGCAGGTCAAGGCAGCATCACCAGAAGGAGCATCTTGGGTAGACTGGGCAGGGCCAAACAAATCACAAAAAAAGAATAGAAATCAGGATGGAGCACATGTCATTCAAACCCAGGCTCTTACAATAACTGGTCTATAGGAGGCAGGGATACAATGCCACAGCATTGAAGGCAAAGGCTGAGACAGGTGAGGGGACCACCTGTGGGCCTCATGTGAGTAAGATCGGGGAAGGGCCTGAATGGGCGGACTGTTCCAAATGGTGCAAGCAAAATTAGAATGGGCAGGGTTTGGTAGGGCCTTGCCACATCGTCAGATGGCAGAGACTGGCACCAGGGGCAAATACTGTTAAGTTGAATGCCAGAACCACCGGGAGAGTGTGAAATCCAGAAGTTGGAGTGGCCTAGTAGGGAGATAATGGGCACCTCCCTCATGGGTAATTACTCCCACTGGTGAGCACGAAAACCAGGACAGGGGCAGGGGTTGCTAAACAGAAAGGCACATGCCAGTGTGTGTGTGGGCTGGATAGTAGGTTGGTTGGGTTGAACTAGGCTTCAATGCCCATTTACAAGTAAGTACCAGAGCTTAATGGGAGGTGGGACAAACTGAAAAAGCCTGTGGTACATCCTTGCATGCATGGGAACTAGGGAAGGGAGCAGGCCTGGTGGAAGTTATGGGGAGTCACCCCAACTAGGCTGCAGCTCCCACTGGTTTGCATGAGGACTGAGTATGAAGTGTATAGAATCGAGTTGGACCACAATACCCATTGATCCAAGTGGATGACAGGGCTGGAAACAGAACTGACCCAGCGGAGACTCACATTAAGCAGGGCCATGCCATCAACAAACTTGCTACAGAACCATATCTGGGGGAATATTCTGGGGGGGATGTGTGGGCCAAATCCTACGGAAATTCTAGCCCCACAGGTTACTTCAAGAGATGGACTGGTGATGGACTAAACTAGCTGCGACCAAGAGCCTGCCATCAATCACAGATTAAAGAACCGACAACAGTCTGGACTGGTTAAGGCAGCAGCACCTGAATGTGCATCCTGAATAAGATGTGGGGTAGGCCGAGCTGCTACATTCACTAGCTCATGCAAGGCCAAAAGGAAGGCCAGAATGAGCCAGGCACTGGTCTAAAACCCAATGGCATGTATGAGAACTAGATCTGGGAGGGGATCAAGGGGAGAAATTTGGGAAACTCCCCTGGTGAGTCATATCTCCCACTGGTGAACAGGTGGTACAGACCTGGGGGTCGGAAAAGCTGGGCAAAGTAGCTCCAACAGCTGGCTCATCAATGTATGAAAAGGTGATGGAATAGGCACACTGGGCAGTACTGAGCAAACCTTAGCCCACAAGTAAAATTAGAAATCAGGATGGAGCACAAGATATGCCTAGCTAGGTTTTTAACACCAACTGGTCTGCGTGAGCCACAGATGCTGAGCTACAATGTGTAAGGCAGGGGTCATGACAGAAGATGGGCTGTGCCAAGCTGAGCCAGAGCAACCACTGGTATGCTGAACACTGGCTGGGAACAGGCCCAGTTGGGGAGCTAAGGGAACACCCTAGCTGGGTGGAGGTTCCCACTAAGGGGCACATGAGCTGGAATGGGGCTGCATTCTGATCAGTCTCTCCACAAGGGAGACTACAACAGTCCCAGTCCCAAGTGTGGACTGGGACTAGATGCACCAGGCCGGGTCAGATTGCAATGCCTTCCGGCGTTCTGGAGGACCAGCGTAGATGTAGAATGGGCTAGGCTAGGTCTCAACACCAACTGAGCCATATATGAGTTATTTGTGGGTATGGACAAGCCGTGGCTGGGCTGAAACATCCAACAGCAAGAACCAGAATGAGTTGAAGGCCAGTTAGGAAAAGCCACTGCTCCTGCTAGGACAGGAGGTGAATTGAGTAGTACTGGCTCATGGATCCACTGGTATGCGCGAAATCTGGCACTCGGAGTGGTTCTGATGGAGGAATCTGGGAAACTCCTTTGACAGGACACACACCCTGCAGGTAAGCACAAGAAGCATGATAGGAAACAGCCCAGAAGAGGTCATGGAAAGTGTCCCACTTGCCTACATTTGGCATGGGTTGGGGGCGGACCAGGCTGAATTAGTTCACGTCATCCACTGGCAAATACGGACATCGGAACAGAGTGTGGGTCAAGCCAGGTTTGGTCGTGACAAAAGCAGTACACAACACAGAATGCCAAGGTGAGGTTGCCTGTGCCAGATGTGACCGCAGCACCCAACAGCACATGTGAGAATCAGGAAGGGAGGCGGCAGAGCCGGCAGGGGAATAGGGGGTGGTTCCCTTGCTGGACAGCTACTCCCACTGGAGAGAGTGAGCTGGGATGAGGGCAGACCAGACTAACCAGGGCTACAACACCTGTGTGCCTCATGGGGACTACATCAGGGAAAAACCAGGCTGGGCTGATTATTCCTACTGGTGCAGTCTATAATTGGAGTGGGTGAGGGTTGTTGGGGCTTAGTCGCAGCATCAGGTGGCAGAAACTGGCACTGGGGGCTAGTTATGTCAAGTCAAACCACAGAGCCACCTGGAGAGTGCATAATCCGGGAGTGGGAATGGCCTGGGAGGGAAATAGTGGGCTCGTCCTTCTTGGGTTACCACCCCCCATGGGAGGGCACAAAAACTAGGACAGGGGCAGGGGTGGCTTGAGAGACACCCAAAAACATCCGTGAAGGCTGGATAGTTGAGCTGGTTAGATGGAACAAGGTTTTAATACCCATTGACATGTATGAGAGCAGAAGAGGATGTGGGACAGACTGGACTAGTCTGCCACACATACTGGCAAACCAGGGCAGGGGGCGGGCCTGGTGGGGCTTATTGTGGATCACTCTGACTAGGCTGCAACTCCCACTGGTTTGTGTGAGGGCTTTGTATGTGCTGGGCAGAACTAGGCTGGACTGCGACACCCATTGTTTCCAGTGGAAGACAGGGATGGAAACAGAACCAATCCAGCAATTGCAACCACCAGCTGATCAGGGCAATGCACTGTGTCAGGCCCTGAGCTTTCTAGTACATACAAGAACCTGGCGTGGGAACACCTCAGACAAAGTTTCTTTGGGGATCCCCCCAATGAAGCTTCCAGACTCAGAACGCTAACCATGAAAAACAGAGGACAGAACCAGTCAATCAACCACTGCATCTATATGTTGGCAGTGAAAAACTGGGCAAACATAGACTGTTTGATGGACTATGTCAATCAGTGGATTCTCCAACAACCTCATCGTGATTGGAGTGGTGAAAGTGGCAGCAATTCAGAACTGTTGAACTATCAAGCCACTTGAGCAAGACCCTTGGAGCATGCCCCACATCTGTGACCTGGGTGCGAGACTGGGTGGGGTTTCTCCCATAAAATTCCCTTTTACATCAGATATATTAAGGAAACAATATGGAACTAATTGTCTTGCCCATCTTCCTATAGTGCCTGAACTTTTTTACCCTAATTATGTCAAGATTGTCAAAAAAATAAATTAAGAAAAAGTGTGTTATTAAACAACATAGGATTTTTTCAAAAAGGGAGAGATAGAGATAGAGAGAACTTCCTTCCACTGGTGCAACCCCAAATGTCAACAATGGTTGGGGTTGGTCCCAGCTGAACCCAGGAGCCTGGCAGCTATATCTGCTTGGAGCTGGACTGGAAGTAGCGCTTTGATGTTGAATGCTTCTGCTGCAAGTAGCAACATAAACCACTGCACCACAAAGTTGACCTCCATAATTTTTAACTGAAGGAGATTTTAACAACAAGTTCTTTATAGATGAGGACTGTCAGTGGCTGTGTATAGAAGATATATAGGCTCCTAAAGTTTGGAACTTGTATTACTATTTTCCAGAAAAAAAGAAGTCCCTCTTATTTCAAAGTAAACAGGCATATTAAAATGTGTGAACACATAGTTTATTTTGAAGTATGTCAATGATTTTATAAAGTTAGTATTTTAGCAGTAAAATTCCATTTTCCTTAAGCTATTTGTGAAATGGTTAATAATATGCAAGCATCCTCACCTATAAAAAGGTTGTTGTTCAAGTAATGTTGACACATTTTTGTATCAAAGAGAATTAAATTTTAATGCATTTGTTTTATGAAGTTCATATTTTATAAGTTATATTGAAATAATTTGTCTACGTTTAACACTAAGCCAGTGCTAAAAACTGGCTGCTTCTCTTCAGCAAGGTCTTTAATAAATGATATTAATCTAAAAGTCACAAAATTACCCCCAAAAATCTATGTCATTTTTTTACCTCTAAGACATTTAAAGAATTTTCATTAAAATAAGAGTTTTCAGGCCGGGTCAGTGGCTCAATGGCTAAATCCTCATGATGAAAGCACTAGTATCCCAAATGGGCACCTGTTCATGACACGGCTGCTCCACTTCCCATCCAGCTCTCTGCTTACTGTCTTGAAAAACAGTCGAGTATGCCACAAAGTCTTGCAACCCTGCATCTGCATGGGAGACCCAGAAGAAACTCCTGGCTCCTGGCTTTGGATTGGCTCAATTGCAGCTGTTATGGTCATGGGGAATGAACCAGCAGATGGCACATCTTTCTGTCTCTCTGTTTATAAATTTGATCTGACTTTCCAACAAAAATAAGTAAATCTTTTAAAAAAATAAGTAAATCTTCAAAAAAAACTCAGAAGTTGTTCTTTTGAGCTGTACCTATGCATTCATCTATATTCCTGTACAATCATTCATAATTTAAACTTTATAAAGCAAGAACTTTATAAAATAGTTGTTGTAGGAGTGGCCTGTGTGCAGACTCACAATGAAGCACAATGCAGAATTTGACAATTTATCCCCTTAAATATCTAGCCATTTCCAGTGACATTCTTCGGGGGATATCACTGCTCAGTTGGATTATCACTCATACAGCTTTCTGTAAGAAAAAAAAAAAAAAGATGAGTCTTTAAAAGTTGTGAAGTTCCAGAGACTGAAAAAGTATGATGGAGAAAAAGAAGAGAGGAAAAAGTTGTGAGAGTGTTTGTGAAGCCCACTCTAGGGTGCTTAGACTTTGTCAGGATTACAAGCATACATTTCCCTTGAGACTCCGTAAGAGCAAGAATTTTGCTGATAATCACTAGAAAATGCACTTATGGGAGGAGTAACGTGTTTCTCAGTCATGCTCTGATTGTTAATACTTTAGCTTATCTATTCATAAATGTTAGTTTTTAATATTAAAACATACTGGTGAATTATATTTGCATCACAAAGAATAACTAATACAACCCATATTTCATTTCCTTAAAAGCTTTATCAAAGTTCTACTTAGAAACATAATTATTATAAGATTTTCATCACTGCACTTCTTTTCTGACTTGCAATTAAATGTTGAACTTTAGTATATTAGGACATCTGTTATGATGTTTTTGTCTTCGAAACCAGAAACATAAGTAGGGATAAATCGAAATATGCTTTAACAAAGCCTTTAGAGATCTTCTATTTTAAACCATTTTTTTTTCTGGAAAAAGAACATGAGCAATGGTGGGTGGCATGGGGTGGAGAGATACAGAGATGGGTAGATAGGAGGAGGACAAATAACACATTGCTAGATGACAGATAAACAGGAAAGAAGGAAAGAAGGAAGGAAGGAAGGAAGGAAGGAAGGAAGGAAGGAAGGAAGGAAGGAAGGAAGGAAGGAAGGAAGTTAGGAAGAGGGGGAGAAAGAGAAAGAAAAAATGTTCAAGAAGACAGGAGAAATCCCATAAAATATATTTCCCATGCAATGCCATGATTTCAAGTTTTACTACTACCATGCCTTTCTTTGGCAATAGAGCAATGTAATGAAATTGATATGCTTATCAGATAATTTTCTAGAACTAAGTTTTGTAAGAATAGGAAAAGATAAAGTATAGAAAAGTTCATGTTTATGGCATAAGATAGAAAAAAAAAAGCTTACGAGACAATGTAAGTGAAATGCCAAGAAAGAGACTTCTTTCTTCAAACTTTGCAGAAGCAGACACTTGAGTGAGGCTAGGAGTATTTGTTCAATTTGTCAACATCACTAATATTACTAATAAAGCTAGTAATATTAATCTAAGCATATTAATTCCAATTTTATTTATATGTATAACTACAATATTAAAAGTTACGAGCAGTTTGGCATAGTAGGCTAAACCACTACTTGTGATGCTAGAATTTCACATCAGTGTGGTAGATTCAGCTTGGTTGATCTTCTTCTGATTCTGCTTTTTGCTAATGAGTCTGAGAAGGCAGCAGAAGAAAGCTCCAGCTACCCACTGCAGAGACCAGTATGACTTTCTTTTTTTATTATTTAAATTATTTTCCATGATACAGTTTTATAAGATATAGGGATACAGATTGTTCCTTCACCTCCCCATTCTCCCCCCTCCACCACTGTTCTCTCCCATATTATTACAATAAGACAATGCTTCAGCAATAGTTACAAGCCCAAGAATCTGATGTTTAAGTATATCATAGTAAACATAGGCAATGGTAGAAAATCTAGTATCCTATTGTCAAAGTATATTGAACAGCTTCATTGGGAGTTTCTCTTTTATTCAGGAGTAGAGATGTATACTGCAATATTTCTTAGCCTCCTGGTATGATAATCTCCATTATATAGTTCTTCTAAGAGAACATATGTATATACATGTTTACCTCTGTAACTATCTTGTATTTTGCATGAAGGTTGTCTTACATCAAAAAGAAGGCCTGGAACAGTCCAAGACTTTATCACATCTTGACATTTGGTCACAAAGTCTCTGCTTCGTATTTCTATCAGTTTGACTTCTCAAAAGATTATGAATACCTAAGGTTATACAATTTTTGCTTGAATGTGTCTGGCTCATTTCATTTAGCATAAGCTTTTCTTGTTTTATTTTTTATTTCCTGTTGGAGGGTAGAGTTACAGAGAAAAAAGAAGGAAGAGAGTGGGGAAGAGAGAACAAGAGAGAGGTGGGTGAGAGAGAAAGATCTTCCTCCTGTTGACTTACTCTCCAAATGGCCACAATTGCCAGAATTCCACTGATCTAAAGCCAGGAGCCAGAAACTTCTTTCAGGTGTTCCATATGGGTATAAGGGCCCACAACCTTGGCCCTATCTCTGTCACTTCTCCAGGCCATAAGCAGGGAACTGTATCAGAAATGGAGCAGCAGGAGCCGAATGAGCGTTACTGTGAGATGCTGGTGCTACAGCCAGAGGCTTAGCTTACTAGCCATCATGCAGCTCCCGAACTTCTTGTCTTTTAAAGTCCAAATAATATCACACTTGTGTGCTTTCTTTATTTGTTCCTCTACTGCCTTTAGCTTAATGTGTTCTATAAATCATCATGAACATGCGCCAAATTTTGTGAACTGTATTTTCTACATCGTTTAAAATGAACATTTTTATCCCTTATTCTCTGAAGTTGTGTTCATAAATTCATATATAATATTATAAAGCAGCAAAATATTAAACATAAATATAAATACATCTAGACACAAATGATTAAAAATCCCCAATCAAAAAATAAGAGGTTGTCACCAGGATAAATGCAATCTCCAACTACATTCTGTTTGTAAGAGAAAGAGGAACATTGTATATTTACAGACAGTTCGAAATTAAGAAAATAATTTAGGAGATTTTCAATCCATGTACAAGCAGGAGGTAATGAACAGTAGAGTTGCTTTATCAATATTAGATGAAATTGTCTTAAAGACAAAACTGTTATCTATGATAAGAGTGAAATTTCATGAAAATTAAGTAGTCAAATTCATCAGGAATATTTAACAATTTTAAGCAAAATCATGGAAGAGATCCAAAATATATGAATTAAATTTGACCACACTCACAGGAAAAAATAACATAATGAAACACAAACAATCACACATCTTTTCATATTAGGAAATACAATCTTACAAACTCATTGTTAAGCAATTACATCAATTTGAAATCATCATACGTTGTAGTTATATAAAGCTGCCTGATGTAGCCTACTATATATCCAAGTGATAGTGTATGGCCTACTGTTCTTCCAGAGTTGTTTTACCAAATTGCTCTGATTTGCTGTGCTGAATTGCTCTTGGCAGATTTGCTCTGGGAAGTAATTTTCCACCATAATCAGCTTGCATAAGGACTCCAAAAATTCTTCAGCTGCTTTCTCCTCAACACTTGCAGAATCATCACACATTGACGTTATATAATGAGTAATGATTCTTAAATTATTTAAACCACCCTGAACTGGCAGTGAGCTCAACACTGTAGTTGATGCAGGCTTTTCCTTTGAACATCACAGCAAGCTTTCTGCTGTGGCTGTGACTGTCATGGTGCTGAGCCACAGACTTTTGTTTCTGGTCTTCAGTCCAGTCATTAGAAGTTTCCCCATGTGTAACATAGGTTCTTCTCATCTTAGTTGAAGTAGATCCACAAACAGCTTGCATCAACTATTTCCTGTTCTTCAAATTCACAATGATGGTGAGCTGCATCTCCATCTCTCTCTCTCTCTCTCTCTCTCTCTCTGTGTGTGTGTGTGTCTTCTCTGTCTGTAACTCTGCCTTTCAAATAAACGAAATAAATATTTAAGAATAATATAGACAATGCTATTCATGTCGGCATTATTTTGCATTTAGTCCTTCTAGTTTCTGCAGGAAGATTCACAAGTCAGAGTTGACACACAGTAAGGAATAGCCAATCACAATCACGTCATGTTGATAAAATAATACATATATTCTAGTATAAGTGATTTAAAGCAAACTATATCATTGTTTGGAATCAGAAAATGAAAGCCCATAATATGACACTGAAACACTATGTACCTTGGTTTAAAATGAATTGATGTGCCACCCTTCTTTGATTTCCTTTTCTCTTCCAATGAAGAGAGGCAACCACAGAGGATTCCTTATATAACTGAGGAAATTCCCTTCTAGCAGAATCCAGTTGTGGAGCTAGCCACTGTGGTGTTGCTCAGTGGATTTAGCCACTGCCTTCTGTGCCAGAATCTAATGCTTGAATGTTGCTGTAAGTCCCATCTGCTCTGCTTCCAAAACAGCTCCCAACTAATGCACCTGGAAAGGCAGCACATATTTCCACATGGGAGACATGGATGGATTCCCTGCCTCTTGACTTGCGCCTGCACCAGTACAGGCTGTTGCGGCCATCTGGGGAGTGAATCAGAGGATGTAAATCATGCTCTCATTTTCTCGCTCTCTGTTGCTCTTTCAAATAAATAAATAAATCCTCTGTTAAAATGTTAATAGTAAATGAAATTAAAAGGTAAGTTAAAACAAAAGAGAAACTCAATTCCCTTAAACTCTCATTTTAGGAATATCTATACATAATCAAGAAAGATTAAACTTGAAAGAGAAAAAGGGAATCAAAACCTTCAAAACTCTCAGAATTTCTAATTCTTCACAGGGCACATGTGAGTGATGACTTTGAGTCAACAAATTTTCAAAGTTCTAACCCTCTTCTTCTGGAACTTACTATCACATTTTCTTTTGCCAAGGGGAACATGGACCCAGAAGACCATTATCTACACCTGGGCTCATCTATTTATTTTAAAAAGTATTAACAGCTGGTGAAAATGACCTATTCTTCCACATATCCATTATCCTATAAGAAAGGAACAAGATTTTCTGAATCTCATTGGGTAATCACTCTCTGTGAAGCATACCCCTACCACACACATTGTTCAATTTTAACTTCTTTTACTTCCATTAATCTATTGTTGGCAGTTTCCTCCCCGGAATTGGTATTACAACTAACCATAGATAAATGAGCAGACAGCAAAAGAATAAAAGACTTATTTTTTTTCTTAGAGCTTACGGAAATATTTTTAAGTAAGTAGAGTTTTCCACTCTGTGACATATTACTATCATTATTTAGTGCCTTAGGTTACATGCTGAACAAATCACAGTAGAGTGTGAGCCAATGAGAAAAATGGTGAATCCATGGCTGTATTATTTGAAGTTTGTACCCTGGATCATGACTGGATGAAAATCTAGCGTTCTGACAAGCAATGAGATTTCTCAACCAGATGAGAGTTGGTGGGTGGCAGTTCGTTTGATTAGCTGAATATTCAAAAAAATTAGCTAGGCAAATATTACTGTGAGGAGTGACTCAAATACCATCGCAGAAGACTGATGAGACGGCCACCATAAATGCTTTAAATAGTTGTTTCCCTTAGGTTTCAGCTCCGTTTAAGCTTCAGTTTCCTTATGTTATGGTTTCAGTTTCAGGCTCTTTAATTGCCCACACAATTTGTTTCCTGACTGCTCTATCCACCAATCCCTTGTGGCCCTGTACCCCTGGCCCTGTCCTGCCGCTGTGCCTCCCAATCTCGGGGACCCTGTACTCTGAGTATCCGGCCCTATGCTATAAGAGCATGCTCATTTCCTTCCTCTCTGGCTCTCTGCTTTCTTGGCACTCCTAGCCCTCGGCTCTTGGCTCCATTGACTCTTGGCTTTCCCGACTCTCTCCTCCTGCTTACCTGTGCGCAGCCGTCTCCTTCTGCACACATGAAGGTTCTTGGTCCTCAGCTCCCCCTTTCACTCCTGGGCTCTCCTCAGTCCCAGCTCTCTGTTCTCCCGCTGGCCTCCCTCAGAACCCCTTCCTGTTACCATGACAGGACACCTCTCTCTTTTCTCCTCTCTCCCTGCTCTCTATCTCTGTCCCTTCCCTCAGCTCTCTTCCTCTGCTCTGCTTTCTCTCACCTCCAGGCAGCAGCCTTTCTCCACTGGAATAAAACCCTTCCTCACAGCCACCTGTATCGCCAAAATAAAGACCTCTGGTGTGACTCGCTGTGTCTGGCATCTTGGGTTAATGATGAAAGTTACTAACAGTTACTATTTGGGGATGGGGTACTATCTTAGACACAAGAATGAAGTATAATGCATTTCTAAAATAAAACCCCCTAAATCCAGGATAATGTAATACAATGAGTTTTAGATTTTACAATAAACATGTATGTCACATAGAAGTTCTTATTTTGCCATGTATCATCAGAAAAGTACTATTTTGATGAATCTTAATGTCCTACCATAGCTTTGGATTTCCAAGAGCATATTAATTGATTGTATCTTACGTTATATTTTATATTTTTTAGATTCTATAGACATGTCTTTGAAACATGTGGTTACAGAAATGTAGGCTGGTCTAACCGGACTCTGAAAACTGGCTGTTTATCTATAGCTTGGCTGAAAATTGCTAATTATTTTTATCTCTAAAGGCCCAGATAGAGTCTTCAATTGAGATTAGCTTTTTAAGAGGCAAAGAAACATTTCAACCTCATTCATTGCTGTCACAGCTGAACTTAATCTAGGCTCCTCAAATCTTCATGCACACCCAAACTTCATATTGATATCTCAACTTCGCTTATTAATGAACTTGTGCAACTGATTTTTAATATTTTCATTTAAGACATTAAATGTTTGGAAGAAAGAATTTCTTTCACTGGGGCTCCAAGATCTAGGTAATCATCTGTCCCTCAACATGAAACTGGACAGTTTTATTCCAGGAACTAGGAAACAGAAGAGTCTTGATCTGTTTGTCTGATTTAAGAGGTTCACAAGACCTGGCTGAGAATCACAAGGGGTTAATTTATTCGATTTTAGAAATTTGAATTATTTTTCTCCTTATCAATATTGTAACATTTAAATACTTAAGTGGGATCAAGAATAAAAAAGTCCAATATTAGCATTAATACATGCTATAACTTACCTAGGAATCTAGCCTCACAATGAACAGTAAGCACTCATTCAGGTAACCTAATCATTACTTCTTTTTTTTTTTTCCAAAGATTTATTATTATTGGAAAGCCAGATATACAGAGAGGAGGAGAGACAGAGGGGAAGATCTTCCATCCGATGTTTCACTCCCCAAGTGAGCCACAACGGGCGGGTGTGCGACGATCCGATGCCAGGAACCAGGAACCTCTTCCGGGTCTCCCACGCGGGTGCAGGATCCCAAGGCTTTGGACAGTCCTCAACTGCTTTCCCAGGCCACAAGCAGGGAGCTGGATGGGAAGTGGAGCTGCCGGGATTAGAACCGGAGCCCATATGGGATCCCAGCACGTTTGAGGCTAGGACTTTAGCCGCTAAGCCACGCCGCCGGGCCCCTAATCATTACTTCTAAATATCGACTATTATGGCCTGGCATGGTATGATAATAGTGGTTGAAATTGTTACTGGAAAAAAAAAATGCTTCATGCAATGCCAGCATCATTTAGGATGTCAGTAACTGTCCCACACATCAGAATTTTGATCTTTACAATGGCCTGGAAAAAGGAGTGGAAATTGAAGCAAGTTCCCCTGCACACCCACAGAGGAGATGTGGATAAGATCCTTACTCTGGGCTTCCTCCTACCATGCGTTGGCTTTTGAGGCCATCTGGGAAGTGGACCACGGAATGAGAGACTCGCTCTCTTTCACTTTCTCTCATTCTCTTTCTCTCCCCCCTGTGTGCGTGTGTGTGTGTAACTAAATCTTTAAAAAATGAAATCTTAAAAAGTAAAACTACCTACCTATGTATATTCCCACTATACATTGCCATTTCTGAGACTTCATGATGGCATTTTAAAAATATTTATTTTATTTTTATTAGAAAGGCAGTTTTATGGAGAGAAGGAGATACAGTGAGAAAAATTTTTGATCTGGTGATTCACTCCCCAGGTGGCTGCAATAGCCACCAATCTGAATCCAGGAGCCAGGAGCCTTTTCCTTAGCTACTACCTGGGTGCAGGGACCCAAGGCAGGGTCCCAGTGAGGCCATCCTCCACTGTTTTCCCAGGCCACAAGCAGGGAGCTGGATAGAAAGTGGAACATCCAGGATAGGAACTGGGGCCCATTTGGGATCCTTGCATGTGCCTGGGAGTTCGGCATAAAATTGTCCATAAACATAAGATTGAGAAAAAGCTCTAAGGACTTACAAACTTACATTGAGCTGGTTCTCTAAAATTAAAAGAATCACTTTGCCAATCCCTAGTCTGATAAATACAAGTTGTTAGCACATAGTACTATATTTAGTATTTAAAACATACTTTGTAAAACATTTCAAAGCATTCAGATAAGAAAATTGAAGCATTGAGAATTTGAGTGATTCTTAGCTAGTTACATGGCCAAGCTTGTATTTAAAATACACCATTCTAACCTCATAATTTATACTCTCAGTCACTATGTTATGCTACTATTATACACAAACACATATATGTATATATGTATATTATTATTGTAATAGAAATATAATTAATAATTTGGTAGTCATTTTGAGGCTTATAAACATAACTCCAGTTCTGTAACTCTGAAGAAATCTGATGGAGTTATATTTTCTGGTGCCTGTTTTTGCATTAGGAAGTTCTGATAAACAAGTTCTGTGTTTTATACATAGGCTTCACATTTAATTACATTAGAGTCTGACACACACAGAGAAAATCTGTGCTTCTTACTGTCAGTCTGAATAAAAAATGTATTTGAACAGAAATCAAAGTGTATTGCTTTAAGGCACATACATCTGGAAATTGCTTGTCAATGGGGGTAGCATCTGGATATAATATGTGTTTCTGGTATTAGTAGAGCAAAAAAGTATAAGTGAAGCATGTTAAGTAATACATGTTAATCAATCTGGAAAATTCTGTCAGAGTCAAAAGATGACAGATTTTTAAATTATTTATCATTTTATATTCAGATCATAATTTCACTTGTCTCTAAAACTCTACAGGAAATGATTTTTTTGTTTCCTGCCAATGTTAAGTAAAAGCTAAAATGAAAAATGGCAAAGACTAGCAAAGTAGAATACATAAGTTGTTTATTACCAGAGGACTAGTTCTTTTCAAGCAACATGTTTTTTTTCACGGAATGATATAATTTGATCCATAAATATATATTTATTGGCCACCAAATGTATGCCTCACAATGCTGATTGTATGAATTGGGACTGACGGAAAATAAGTTTTAAAGATACAACTCATTGCTCTTAAGATTTTTCAAACCATATTTTTTTCTCTTTAATTTTTTTATTGATTACATTACATTATGTGACACAGTTTTATAGGCACTGGGATTCCCCCCCCCACCCCTCCCCAACCCCCCCATGGTAGATTCCTCCACCTTATTACAGTACCACAGTTCAAAATCAAAATCAAAAATTCTTCCATTGCAAGCATCTACCAAGCATAAAGTCCAGCATCTTATTGTCCAGATTAGTTCAACAGTTTCTTGGGGAGACCAAGATATAAATATATAAATATTAGATACTATGCCTTTCATATTGAATTAATTTTCCTGGAACCAACACATTTTTATCAATATCTCAATATACTCTGTGTTTTAAAGTTGCTTTTATCTACTGATTTTAAGAAATGCTAAAACATGCTACATAATTACCTAGGTTAAAATCTAGTTCTATATAATTTGTAGGGCACAAAAGTTTTCCAAAATGAAGGGTAAAATGTGGCTACTCCCTCTTACCTCCAGGAATACAATAACTCACAAATGTGTGTTTTTCCATTGAAGACATTAACATACAGAAATTTGCCAATATTAAGTTATCTGTTCAAACACTAATTTAACAATAAAATGTTTGTGTAGAATGTTTGAAAATACACTTGTTTCAGGCAGCACAGTGGCTGAACTGACTAATTTCCCTTCTGCAAGCACTGGCATTCTACAGCCATCATTGGTTGGTGGGCTTGCTGCTCCATTCACACCATCCAGCTCCCTGCTTGTGGCCTGGGAAAGCAGTCGAGGATAGCTCAAAATCTTGGGAACCTGCACCCATGTGGGAGACCTAGAAGAAGCTCCAGGCTCTTAGCTTTGGAGCAGCATAGCTCTGGCCATGTCAGTCATTTGGGGAATGAATCAGAAGATGAAGATCTTTCTGTCTCTCCTTTTCTCTGTAAATCTGCCCTTTCAATTAAAATAAATAAATCTTTAAGAGAAATTTATCAACATAGCCAAATTCAGGATTTGTTTGTTTGTTTGGTTGGTTGGTTTGTTTGTTTTCAACAAAAACTTCTTTTATGTAACATCATAATTACTACTTCCTGAAAGTCTGTAAACAGCTAAAGATGCTGTTTTTTTGTTTGTTTATTTTTGTCTTTTGCTTTTTGTTTCAAACAGAGCAGAGAAAGAACCCAGTTCATGTCAGTGTCACTGGTGAAATTCTCGAATAGTATTTACCCAAATAAGACAATAAGGGTTTTTATTCCCAAGCAAAAAAGACATATTTATCAGTATTTCTACTGAAACTGGAAAAATAATTAGTGTACTTATTGGACAAATAAGGAAATCTCACTTTTTCCTCCACACTAACCTGAGGTCATCCAGAACTAAAGACTTTATGTGTGCTGCCAAAGCTACTTCTTGAAATTCTCTTATAACTTTACTGCTAGAGGCAATTACTATTACCAACCTTTTACTTTTTCAGAAAAAAATATGACACAATGTATTAAGCTGATGGAGTAAAATACAGGCTTGATCGTATGTCATTATTATTATTTTTAAGGAATATATCTGACGATTGACTTGAACCAAGTTACAGATAGGTGAACATTGCACATCCATTATTGGTAGACTTTAGAATCACATAATATATTATCAGACATTTGTTGTGTTTTTTGTTTGTTTTGTTTTTTAAGATTTATTTTATTTTTATTGGAAAGGCAGATGTACAGAGAGGAGAGACAGAGAGGAAGATTTCCCGTCTGCTGATTGATTCCCCAAGTGACCACAACGGCCAGAGCTGAGCCAATCCGAAGCTAGGATCCCAGAGCTTGGAGCTTCTTCTGAGTCTCCCATGTGGGTGCAGAGTCCCAAGGCTTTGGGCCATCATTGACTGCTTTCCCAGGCTACAAGCAGGGAGCTGGATGGGAAATTGGACCGTCAGGATTAGAACTGGTGCCCATATAGGATCCCCATGTGTACCAGGTGAGGACTTTCGCTGCTAAGCTACTATGCTGGGCCCTAGACATTTGTATGATTAGAAGCAAAATTAGTTATAAATATTTTTAAAATTATGTGTGAGAGAGATGCAATATTCTTGAAATTATGTATTTTAGAAAGTATTGATACACTTTTTGTTTAATAAAAATGGAAAACAGTTTTGACTTTTAGCTCTTGTTTATTGACTGGGCTTGTTTTCTGCTTTTGTGAAGCATAGAAAAAAATAAAGAAGGTGCAGGAATCTTTCGCTGAAATTGTGAGTAGATATTTATTTATAAAGTAAACAGTAAACAAAACAGCAAAAATATCCAACTTTATATCCTCTATTTCAATTCTGAATAAAATGTGTTTTTGAAAATTGATATTTGTGGGCTCAATCCTTATATGCTCTGGGATCCCATATGGGCCCTGCTTCATATCCCAGCTCCTCCAGTTCTCATCTAGGTTCCCACGTGTGGCCCAAAAAAGCAGTAGAGGACAGTCCAAAACCTTGGGACCCTGCACTCGTGGGGGAGACTTGGAAAAGGCTCCTGGATCCCTGGCTTGGGATCAGCTCAACTCTGGCCATTGTGGTCCCCTGGGGCATGAGTCAAAGGACAGAAATTTTTTGTCTCTGCCTTTCCTTCTCTCTGGAAATCTGCCTTTTCAATAAAAATAAATGTACCTTTGAAAACTCATATGTATATATTCAATGTGCTCATCAACTGATTTCACAGAACTGAATTAAGAATATGCACTTTGGGAACATCTGTATAACAAATATGACAAAATAAAAATTTAACCATGAACCAGAGTATTCCTACCTTGCACCATGCTAATACGGAACATAAAATAAAATCATGGTTTGTCCCTGGAAAAGTTTCAGTAGATTTAGAAAGAATGAAATGTCAAAGAGTTTTCTAACCAAGGAAGAACAGGAATTATTTGCTGAGTATGATGTAACCATTGGCTGTTCCTCTGGTTCATTTTGCTTCTGTGTAAATTTGACATTCAAAATGCACAGTGTATCTATGAAAAGAATTGTCTTTAATGCCATCCACACTTGAATTTGTGAACCCACAATCTCACTTCCAGATATGTAAACTTGGATTTTATCTATCTTCTCCAAACTTTAGCTACGTTATGTCAGAAATGGAAATGACAATAGTACTGAAATTTGGGAAAATTAAATTTGACAGTTTATAAAGTATTTGTTCCAGATATTTACATATTCAAATAAATATTATAGATTAGTACTTAAAGTTTGATATGCATTTAACATAATATGCATTTTATTTGCATGTCAAAATGTTCATGGAATCATGAGATTAAAGATAAAAATATATAAAAAGCTGTTTTAAGCAACGACAGTATTTTTTTTTAATCTCTGCAGATAAGAGATGTTGGTAATTTAGTCATTAAGAGCAAGTAAAAAGACAAAGAGAATAAGGCTCATGTGATGAAAGAACCTGAAAAAAATCTAACCTTGAACAGCCAAAGCTATTGTCCTACAACAATTCCAAGGATAGAAAACCAATATTCCAATTTTAAGATTTTTTAAGGCAGAGACAGAATGTTTTCTTTTCTCACTCTGGCTTTTATTTTACTCAAATTATGGATGATTGAATGAGGTTCATCCATATTGATGGGAAGAACAAGATTTCCTCCCAGATTACACGCAAAGAAAGCATCTTTGCATCTTTTAGGGAAAGAAAAATGATTTCCAAATAATTACTACTAAATTATCAGATATAAACAAATTAAATAGAAAACTTAGAAGTGAGCTTTAGGAGCTGATGCAATGGCTCTGTCGGCTAATCCTCCACCTGCAAGGACCAGTATTCCATATGGGTACCAGTTTGTGTTTGGTTGTTCCATCTACCACCCACCTGCCACCTGCAACCAGGGAAAGTAGTAGAATATGGCCCAAAGCTTTGGGACTGATAGCATGGGAGATCCAGAAGAAGCGCTTGGCTTCAGATTGGATCAGCTCTAGTTGTTGCGGCCATTTGGTGAGTCAATCAACAGATAGAAGATTTTTCTGTCTCTCCTCCCTGTAAATCTTCCAATATAAACAATAAATGTTAGAAAAAAGAAAAAAGATGTCTTATATCTTGTATATCTCATATCTTATATGGATACCACTGTCATGAAAACTGTAGCAAATTCAAAGGTCATAGGTTCAAATTAAATATGTAATCATTCGTATAATGGTACAGTGTTTTTCTTGAGTTAAAAATATATTCTCTACAAATTATTTTGTGCTTTTATAATCACAAATCTTGGAACTTGGCTAGAAGTATTTCAAAGGCAATATAGTTTGATCCACTCACTTTGCAATAACATACGTGAGCCTTGGTGTTCACTGTCCAACCGTAAGGTACTTGGTGCACAGAGCCAACAATCATAAACTGATAATAATAACTGACAGTTAATAATCTATGAACACAAAAGAGTTTTAAAGACTGAGGATCACATAGGTGTAAGGATGAAGATTCCAGAATAGGATGTAGTTTATAAGCTAGCATGCAAGGAAATCAATCAGTAGACAATGTGCTGTTCTGGTGGGCTACTAATACTTAAACAGCATATGCTAGAAGACAACTGGTTACAATTTCACAATGGCAAAGTTCCCCATTGTCTCCCCAGTCATCATCCCCACACCCTAGCGTTTTGTGAAGGATGCTCAAGGTCTCACTAGAGTTTGAGGGAAGGATTAATCTGCAAAGTAAACCACCTATGCTATATTTTCTGTTTTCATCCTACATAAGGTTTAGAGAGAGGATAAAGATTGATACATCAGAAGGAGTGGTGATTTCAGTGTGGCTTCAGGGGTCTATCCCACATCTCACGTACTGCCAGGCTGGACAGGGTAGTTGCTAAAACAGAAACAGCATTTATCCTACAAGATGCCAATAGAAACCACACTTGTTATTAAGATAGGGCTGAAATAAAGAGTACTCCATGCAATGGGCGGCAGTTATGTAATTTAAGATAATTATAATCTTATCAGAACATTTCCCGACTTACCAGAAAAGCCTAAGATCTTAAACCTTGTTTTCTGTAATCATAATATACATCATCATTTTCCTCTCAGGATATTTGCTTCAGAGATTCAAAGCTGTCAGTATACCAGAAGCATGATCTAATTAGGATGTGCTGGATCAATCTGACATTTTAATAATATTGTCTAGCTCACAAGGTTTTATTTTAAAGTGGTCCATCAAAAAAATCTATTACCTCAAAAAGTAAAAATTAAGTTTGTTTTCTTTTTTGATGCAAGTATTTCCTAACATTTCTTATATTAGAAAGGGATTTTTTTGGGGAGGTGTGTTATCTGTGAGTTTATAAATAATGTATATTAGATTGTCCTATTTCATTGATTAATTTGAATCAAATATTCATTTGGATAAGGTGAAAGAATTTTTTTTTTTCATATATGTATATTTAAGAACAGAATGATATTCCCAGCCCTCCCCTCCCTCCTGGCCAATGTCCCATTTTATTGTTGTCCTTCCGTCTCAATTTTTCTTTTAATTTTTATAGTGAGAGACTTGTTGAATTCCGTTTATATCACAAACTTAACCATATACTACGTAAGAGTTCAACAAGTAGTAAATAGAAAACTGAGTATTTCCCAAAAGTATAGACAAGGGTTATACACAATAACCAAATCTCAAATGTCCATTTTGTTCATATAAATTATAATTTTTGTGCCTTATATATCATTTAACAACTTAACCAACTGAATTGGGTTAATTCACTAGACATCTAATTTTTAAATAAATTTAAATAAATAAGTTATAACTACACCTTTCTTTTCTTTTTTTTTTAAGATTTATTCATTTTATTACAGCCAGATACACAGAGAGGAGGAGAGACAGAGAGGAAGCTCTTCCGTCCAATGATTCACTCCCCAAGTGAGCCGCCGCAACGGCCGGTGCGCGCCGATCCAAAGCCGGGAACCAGGAACCTCTTCCGGGTCTCCCACGCAGGTGCAGGGTCCCAATGCATTGGGCCGTCCTCGACTGCTTTCCCAGGCCACAAGCAGGGAGCTGGATGGGAAGTGGAGCTGTCGGGATTAGAACCAGCGCCCATATGGGATCTTGGGGCTTTCAAGGCGAGGACTTTAGCTGCTAGGCCATGCCGCCGGGCCCTAACTACACCTTTCATTCTGTAACTACTGTGCTTTGCTAATTGTTAAGTATGATTTCTATTGTGTGTATAGTACAACATGCTGTTATCTTAAATACATTAGCCAAAGCAGTATTATTTAAAAATAAGCCTTTCACTGATGTCTTATGTTCATTTTCCTTCATTTTATAATAGCCAACCACTCGGGGCAGAATTCAGTCATCCACTCATAAATCCTTCTATCCATCCTTCCACCAATAATACATCTACCCATATTTAATAGACTTGCTTTTTTCTATAATTGTTGCTTCCCCACTTTTCCAAATGCCTTTTAATGTACAGTGTCTAGTCTAAAGACAGGAAAGAACATAATAAAGCTAAATAAAAGCTGCTTTAAAATGGAGTAGTCAGACATCACCTGACATATTAATAGTGAAATGAGAAATAACACTCCAGCTTGCATAGAATGAATGCAGCAGAGAGGAAGCACAGGTGTGAAATAGAACCACAAAATGAAACCAAATCATAGCTTAGAAAAAAAATCATTTGTCTAAGTGTGAATTATTGCATTTTTATTTACAGTGTGTTCAGTCCAGGTGGATGTTTAGAACAGTAACACTTCTATTTTTCTTCAATTTTTGAAGAAAAAAAAACTGTTTCGTTTCTGAAAACTTCTTTTCTTTGCCTCTATATTTGCGATTGTTTATCTTTTTCTTTTTCTTTTTTCTTTAGATTTATTTATGTATATTGCAGTCAGATATATAGACAAGAGGAGAGACAGAGAGGAAGATCTTCCATCCGCTGATTCACTCCCCAAGCGACCTCAGCAGCTGGTACTGAGCAGTTATGATGCCTCGATTTATCCACTTGATTGTTTTTTATTGAACTGCAGAGCCACAGAGAGAGGGAGAGATGAGATCTTTTATCTGCTTTTGGTTTGGGTCCAGCAGATAAAAGATCTCTATCTCTCCCTCTCTCTGTGGCTCTGCAGTTCAAGTGGATAAATCCAGGCATTATAACAAATGTATTTTCTAAAAAAATATTAAATTATTCTCTGATAGACACTGAAATTACAAGCAGAGTTCAAAGAAAATGCCATCATGGTTAACTTGCTTCAATAAATCTTATTCAACAATTCCTACTACTGTGTGTTTCAACCTCTGCTCTTCAGTACAAGCCCTCAGAAGGTCATTGCAGCCTTAAATGATGTTGATGTTCTTTACATTATGCCGTAGCTTGACAGAAGCCGTGGGGAGGCCACACTGCAAAGGATACTAATGTCCTTCTCTTTCGCAGCCCAGACAATGGACAAAGTGTTTAGACCAATAATGCCTTGTGAAATTACCAAACGATAATCTGAAAATGTTGCACAGGGTTCCACCACCTGCTAACATATTCTTATTCAAATACTTCATGTCTTGAGAGGAAAATAGCAACCATAGAAATGTGAGCTACTTTTTAATTCCTTTTGCAATGTATATATACATACACACATTTTTATCCCCACAAATAAAATTTTAACAAGGTAGCTCATAATAATTTTGTGAGTTTATTTTTGTTCGTTTGCTACATTTTGTATTCATGTGCTAAATGATAGCTGAGCATTATGTTTTCATGAAAATTACATTCAGCAAAAGAAAATCCTGTGAATGGTTGGTGTCTTTCTCTCCATTGAAAATATTTAAAAGTATTAAGTCCTGTGAGCTTTATTGTTTAAAATAATAAAAGGTATTCCATGTGATATCACATTTTAATTTATTTGAAAGAGCCAGACAGAGAACTTGGGGAAAGAGAGAGAGAGAGAGAATTCTTATTTTCTTATTTGTTGGCTTATCTCTCAAATGTCTACAATGACCATGAATAAGAGTAGGGGCTGGATCCAGGCTTCGGCAACTGGGAATGTGAGTCATGTCCCCCGGTCAATAACAAGAACACAGTCACCTTAGCCAATATAGCCACAGGGCAGTGTCTGCTTTTGTGGGAAGCTTGAGGCAGAAGCCAGAGCTGGTTCAGACTCAGGTGTTTTGATGTCTGTTCCCATTCTCTTAACCACTAGGCTAAACATTCACTGCTTCTCTACGGAACATTCAGAAAAAAATAAGAATAGAATAAAGTGTATATCAAGAGGGAATTAGTCAATCAATGATAAAGTTTGTTGCTGTTGAACAGGCTACAAGTCAGTTTTTAAGGAGGATTAATTTACAGAGGACTTGGAGTTTAAAAAGATACAAGAAAATCTGTATGTCATAATATATATGTATATGCTACTGTGTCAGTTTAATCACCTAAATGTATTCTAAATGTGTATTAGTTATTCATAGATTCTTCTTATTTTTTAAAGATGTGTTTATTTTATTGGAAAGGCTGATATATAGAGAGGAGGAGAGACAGAGAAAGATCTTCTGTCTGATGATTCACTCCCCAAGTGAGTGCAACAGTAGGTACTCGCCCATCTGGAGCCAGGAGCCAGGAGCCAGGAGCTCTTCCAGGTTTCCCACGCGGATGCAGAACCCCAAGGCTTTGGGCCATCCTCGACTGCTTTACCAGGCCACAAACAGGGAGCTCGATGGGAAGCGGGGCTACCGGGATTAGGAAGGGTGCCCATATGGGATCCGGGCAGGCGCAAGGGGAGGACTTTTACCTCTACGCTATTGCGCCGGGCCCATAGATGTTTAATTACAAAATAGTAACTAATTTTAAGTAAATGATAATTGCAAATACCTTATTACGAGGCATTTACCTTCGAAGTTAACTGGACACATCACAGGGCAATATTTTCATTACATCAAAACATTGGAGTAATATTATTCAACACCGCCATGATTTCTGTTGCTCCCCTACACCCCTAGGTGTGCAGGTGCCCTGCTGCCTTCTGCCTGCCTGCTCCTGCTTCCTGAGATTGTGCCCTTCTTCACCTGTTGCAATGTGTCCTCGCCCCATTTCCCCATCTTGCTCTCCCCATTGGCTGTATTCACATTGTTTGTTGCATTCTTTATTTGGTGGAGCACTGTGCTTTTAACACATTCTAAAGTATAATATCTCAAAAATAATGAAGTATACAAAATTTGTAAAAGATTTATGGTAGCTGAAAGAAACCTCTTGAAGAATGGGTTCCTTCAAAAAAATAAGCACGGAAAAATCCCAACATGGAATAAACCAATCATTGACATCAAGGTGGTGGAAGAAAGTAGCCTTCTATTGCCAAGCACAGAGCAGGGAGCTGGGCAGCTGCTGCTGAATTCCCAGGCGTCCTCATGTTTATGGCTCAGTAATGTAAGTATATTTGATGTCATTGATACTTTCACTCATTTTATGTGGCCAGAACAAGGAAAGCTATAGTTGGTAATAAATAAATAAATAAGTGCTACTTGACGAATTGAACAAAAGGAAATAAGCTCCTAGTTACTTCATGATTCAGGTGGCATACAGGCACTTCATGCTAATGTGATATCTTAAGAGAGAATATAAAACAGAATATCTATCATTTTAAGAGGGAAATGGCCATTAAAAATCAGGTTAATTGCTTCTGAACAGGTTATAATGTGAGTTTTTAAGAATGAATAATTAATTAATGGAAAACTTACAGACATCTTTAAAGAATATGCCACAAAATTGAATGTTGTAATATTATACAAATCTAATCACATCTTCTGTTCAAAAGAGATGATAAGGAAGTTTCAATATATTCCAGTACAATTTCAAGCACTTAGAAAATTTATCTTTAATTTGGACTGGTACATAAATTAAACATTTATGGGTGGTCAAATTACACTTTTATAAAGACATAAGAAGTGATGAACAATAACAGAGATTTAACTTTACATTTATGTAATAATATATGTCATTTAATATCCTAAAGTGCAGAGCAGAATGCAAAGATTTCAGAAGTCTCTAATTATAATCTGGCTTCATCATCCATTTATTAACACTATTCATGCAATACAGAGTATCTCCTTCTGGAAATGTCAAGAACTTTTAATACTCAAAAGAAAAGATGTGAGTTGGAAAGAATAACTGTTCTATTATAAGATACCAATATATTTACTTTGCTAGATGTTAAAGAGTTACATGGGCCCGGGAGCGTGGCCTAGCGGCTAAAGTCCTCACCTTGAACGCCCTGGGATCCCAAATGGGCGCCGGTTCTAATCCCCGCAGCTCCACTCCCCATCCAACTCCCTGCCTGTGGCCTGGGAAAGCAGTCGAGGACGGCCCAATGCTTTGGGACCCTGCACCCATGTGGGAGACCTGGAAGAGGTTCCTGGTTCCTGGTTTCTGATCGGCACAGAACCGGCCACTGCGCTCATTTGGGGAGTGAAACATTGGACGGAAGATCCTCCTCTTTGTCTCTCCTCCTCTCTGAATATCTGACTTTGTAATAAAAATAAATAAATCTTTAACAAAAAAAGTTACGTATTCTTCAGCATGTGTAACACTAATGATAAAAAATGAAGTATTATTTTGCATTTCACTCCATTTTGCATAACATATCAGGGAAAAGAATCTGGTATCTGTTCTCTAAAACATAATGAGATAATTTTCATCAAGTGTCTTTGGATGTGTATTTATTTAAAATATTTAGGGCCCAGCATGGTGGCCTAGTGGCTAAAGTCCTCACTAGGTTCCCATATGGATGCTGGTTCTAATCCTGGTTCCCTTTCCATTCAGCTCCTCCACCCAGCTTCTGTCCAGCTTCCCATCCAGCTCCCTTCCTGTCCATGACCTGGAAGAGCAGCCGAGAATGGCCCGAGGTCTTGGGACCTACACCCATGTTGGAGACCCAAAAGAAGCTCCAAGTTCATGGCATGGAGATGGATTGTCTCAGCTTTGGCTGTTGTGGTCACTTGGGGAGTGAATCATTGGATGGAAGATCATCCTCTCTGTCTTCCTCCTCTGTGTATATCTGACTTTCCAATAAGAGAAAAATTATAAAATATTTGCTTCACTACATACATTGCAGTCTGCATCTATTCCAAAACAAACAAACAAAAAGCTTCCAGTGAATCTGTAAAATAAATCCTGAAGATGGTATACTATACTTTCTACCATTGTCTATAGCTACAATGCTGTGATACACTCAGCAGAATGTTGGACTTAACTGTTACTGAAGGACTATACTATTGTAATACAATGGGGGAAAACAGTGTGGTTGGGATGGCAGGGTTGAAGAGGAAATCCTTGTGTGTATGGAACAGTATAATGAAAAACTTAAAAGATTTATTTCAATAAATTCTAAGATATTTAATGATCTGAAATAATGAAACTTAACATAATTTGGTTTAAAGAGAAAAATATGTCTCCAAGAGAGTTTAAGAACCTTTGAGATACAAAGTTAAGCACTGTTAATAAGGGTTATTGAATTGCATCCCATGGTTTAAATAAGTGTCATAATTTGAATACCTTATGGCTCTTGAATCATAAGGGGATTAAAAACTGTAGCGATAAGTTAATTACACTAAAGGATAAATTAAAGAATCACACTGATTTCAGGTGTGACCCCTCAGCAGGTCCTCAGTTCACTTGAGGCTATGCAGCCAAATCGCAGTTCTCATGAGAGGATCAGTTGCCCAACCTGAACTGAGCCAAGCTGTTCTCTTTGCTGGGTACCATGTGATCCCTGCACCAGTGTGTTCTGCTACAGCCACATGTCTGTTCTACTGGAGGCCAAAGAAATGGGGCATCTAGTCCCGAATCTGGATTTCCAAACTGTGAGCAAACTAAACATTTTCTCCTTATGAATTTAGTTGCTGTCACAATGAAAAAAAAAAAAAAACTAATATAATAAACATCAGATGATATATGTGAAATGATTTATATGAATTTTGTTTTTTTCAAAGCAGGCCATGCAAATATTTTCTTGGGATGAGAAGCTGGGTTTGTCTAAAAAGCAGGCCTTTTTTATATCTGAGGTCAGCAGCACTTTAAGTGTGTTGACTGAAATGAGTCTCCTCAAATTTTGTTCAGAGAAACACAAGATTGTGATTTATGTTAAAGCAATACCAAAAAAGCAGATCCTTCACATAACCAGAAGTTGGACCATAACTGGAACTACAAATAAAATGTAAATATTAAAAGAAACAAACACCAAAACATATTGAATTCACACAAGTATATAAAGACTTTGGCTTATTCAGCAGACAAGAAACCTAATGCTTCCTCAAAGCATTCAAGAAGATTAGGTTTTGGATATTTAAGATTTCTCCCCTTAAAATTTAATAAAATATTTATTTTTATAATTGTGTGAAACAGGGAAATAAGAAATTTAAACACAAAATCTTAAAGACCTTGGAGTAAATTTTATCAGGGACTTAACAAGATTTCTAAAATAAAAATTACAAAACATTAAGGGAAAAAAAAAGAAAAACAGGAGGAGATACCAGAAAAGCAAACAAACGACCAAAGAAGAATCTTCCATGTTTAGGGATTGGAAGAATTAATACATTGAAACGTCCATACTACCTAAAGCTTTCAGGGGTCTTCTGTCCAGTAGCCCCCAAGACCACTGATGGGTGAGGCTACAGTTCATTTGCAGCAAAGCCACCAGAGACAAAACTGGTGAGGGAATGTCCATTTATTTCAAAGAGTTACAGGGTTAGGTAGAATAGAAAAGGGTGTAGGCCGAAGGGTGATTCCCAATAGCACTCCCACCCAACAGCAACATGACTGGTTAGTAGGTGTATCTAACACTTTGAACCCTCCAATGAAGTTCAAGGTCATGAAGCACAGGAAGTACAGGAAGCTATGTCTCAGGGCAAACTGAAAAGCAGGATGAATGTAACATTTAACTTCCTAGAGTTGTTTACCAATGAAGTCCTACACAGTTCATAAAGAGAGAAGAGAGACCGGGGTGCAGCTCATTGCTCTTGCTGCATGCCCAGTGAACTGGCCATGTTGGGGTCTGTTAGCTGAGATGCCCGAGCCAGTGGTTTCCTTGAGGACACAGTGTGGTATGACCTTCCATATGAGCGAAGCAGGCAGAGTTCCAGAGGCGATCTCCCATATAGAGCAATTTACAGCTTCACTATCATCACAATCAAAATAGTAAAGGAATTCTTAGACACAGAAAAAACAATCTTGAAATACATATGTAAATACAAGGGACTTTGAGGAGCTTAAAAGTTTATTTTACTTAATTAAAATAGTTGGAGACATCGCAATATTAGATTTCAAGATGGATTACTGACACAAACCTAGACATGTGAAGCAGTGGAAGAGGTTAGAGACCCCCCTCAATTAATCCACATAACTATAAGCAATTAATTTTTCTTCCTGTCCCTGTATGCCAGTTCTTGGCATACAGAAAAAATATAGCAAAACCCCTACAATACACCCTGTGCAAAATTTGACTCATAACGGGCAAGGAACTGCACCTAAAACATGAAAATCTCAAATTACTAGAGAATAAGACCCTGTAAGCACAGATAATAAAAGCAAATGCAGGCAGATTGACTATGTCAAGATTGGGAACTTTTGCAAAGCAAAGGAGACAACATTGTGAAGAAGTAACCAACAGGATAGAAGAAGTTATTTATATATTATTTAACTGATAAAAGATTAATACCCAGGATCTATAAGGAACCCAAGAAATGCAACAACAGCAAAACAAACTATCTGATTAACAAATGGGCAAAGGACTTGAACTCATGTTTTCAAAGGATGAAATTAAAATTGCCAATAGACACATGAAAAGACACTCAGGATCCATAACCATTAAAAAAATACAAGTAAAAAATCTTACTCCAGTTATACTGGCTATCATTTGAAAACCAAATGAAGAAAAACATTGGCAGAAACATGGAGAAAATGTACCTTAATATACTGTTGGTGAGAATGCAAATTTGTACAAACATTGTGAAAGGCAGCATGGAGATTCCTCACAAATATGAAAACAGAGATATTGCATTTCTCAGCCATTCCAGTGCTGAAAATTTATCTAACAAGAATGAAAACAGCAAATGAAAGAGATTCCTGAATCCACATACATTTGGCAGCTAAATTCACCACAGTTAAGATATAAAATCAATCCATATGTGCTTCAACAGATGACTGGATAAAGACATTATGTTACATATACATAATGGAATACTCCCATATAAAATGAAATCCTGTCTTTCCCAACAAAATGAATGCAACTGGAGCCCATTATGCTTAGTGAAATTAGCCTGCCTCAAAAAGACAAATATGATATGCTGTTTCTGACTTACAACAAGTAATGTAAAAATACTAAAATTTCAATGCATATGAAAGAAATTGACATTAGGATATTTGATTTTGTGAATAATTCTTGTTTATAATCCTTAGGAAGTGAAATGGTTCTGCTTACCCCTTGTTGGGTTCTTTACTTGGTGAAGAATTAAGACTCTGATTATAAAGTAAATTAAAAGTGTGTCATTGCACAAGCTGAAATAAAAAAGGAAAAAGACATGAGTGTGTGAGGAAGGTTGGAAGGTAGTGTCATTATGTTTCAAGAGTTGTACCTATGAAATGTATAACATTTGTTCCCTATTTAAATAAATTAAAAGGCTCTAGACGTAAGGTTTACTCTTAGTCTTTTTATATTTTTAAGATTTATTTATTTATTTATTTTACTGGGAACTCAGATGTACAGAGAGGAGATACAGAGAGAAAGATCTTCCATTTGCTCATTCACTCCCCAAGTAGATGCAATGGCTGGAGCTGAGCTGATCTGCAGCCAAGAGCCAGGGGATTCCTTCTGGTCTCCCACACAGCTGCAGGGTCCCAAGGCTTAGCGTTGACCTGAAATGCTTTTGCTGGCCACAAGCAGGGAACTGGATGGAAGTGAAGCAGCTGGAACATGAACCAGCACCTATATGAGATCCTGGCACATGCAAGGAGAGGACTTTTAGCTGCAAGGGTATATCGCTGGACCCTATTCTTTGTCTCTTTGAAATTTGTTTTCCCTTTTTGATTTTTTTTTAAACAGCAGAGTTGCACAGAAAAAGAAGTAACATAGAGAGTTCTTCCATCTGCTGACTTACTTCCCAAATGGCCAAATGCTAGAGGTGAATTGGGTCAAAACCGGGAGGCAGGAGTTGCTTCCACGTCTCCCATGTGCGGACAGGGGCCCAACTATGTAGTTCTTCCATTGCTGCTTTTCCAGGTCAATAGCAGGAAGCTGGATCAGAAGTTGATTTTCTGGGATTCAAACGGGTACCCATATAGGATGCTGGTGTGGCAGGTGGAGACTCAGCCTGATATGTCCTATTCTTTTTTTGAAGATATATTTCTGTACTTGAGTGTGTGTGTCTGTAAGTGTGTGTGTGTGTGAGAGAGAGAGACACAGAGAGAGAGACAGACAGAGAGAGAGAGAGAGAGAGAGAGAGAAATCCTCTACTTGCTGGCTCACTCCCAAGTTGGCTGCAATGGCTGAGTTGAATCAAGATGAAGCCTGGAGCCTGGAGCTTCATCTGGCTCTCCCAGATGTGCCACACCCGAATGTTTTTCCTTACAATTCTTCTATGAAAAAAATATGTATTTTTCCACGTGAACAGAGTCAAGGAAGGAGCAACACACATTGTTGGTGTTCATGCTGGTCGATGTCAGGGCCATCAGGAAATCCCTGTGGAACAGGAGGGAAGAGAGATAAGATGTGCTGCTAAGCATGCAAGTTCTGTGACCCGTGCTTGAGAATTTCTGAGGGCTTTAATATGAGACATGGCCTTGGGCTTGGCTCTGCTAACTTCCAACTTCACCAGACATCACAGTCCCAAAGCTTCAGTTCCAAGACACTCAGTTGCCATCCTTCTCATTTCATCTCAAGGAATTTTTTCTAAGTCTGTTTCAGCTATACTCTGGTATGTTATTCTTTAAAAGATTATATGCAGCATAGATCTTTGGCCATGAACTACATATCCTTGTTTCAGGGGCCATTGTGCTGCTTATTGCTAATCTATATGTTGGTAATCTCCTCAATGAACAATATCCTTTATACCCACAATGTATGGCATTTCGGTATTCTTTCTTTTTCTCTCCACACACTACCTTGCAAGAATGAAACATTTTTAATTTTGATGTGGCAATGCTGTGGTCCAGGTTTGAGCCTAATATTTATTTTCTAGGCTTTTGTCTCTTAGCTGGAAAGCATTTTTAATACATGCATAAATACAGCTTATAAGTGATACGAGCTATTAGAAAGCTGAGGATTTCAGATAGACTTTCGACTTGTCTAATCTGTGTCCTTGGAAAGAGAAAGAAAGGATAGAAGAGAGAAGTGGGGGTGGGGTGAAGAGAGATGAGAGTGGACAAGGTGAGGGACGAAGAGGAAAGGAGAGGAGAGCCTAGAAGTCTCTGGGGTTTCCTCACCAGTAAGCCCCGAGACCACGGAAGGGTGAGACAAGCTCTTTAGCCGCTCGAAGCACCAGAAACAAACAGGTAAGGGATGTTCATTTATTGGGGATGACTGATAAACTTATATAGGAAAAGGGGGGCTGGCAGAAAGGTGGTTCCAACAATTATCTACCATTCAATCACTGTGATTGGCTAATATGAATGCCCTCCAATCGCAAATCACGTTCTGCAGGTAGGGTTGGAAGCTTATCTCAAGACAGGAGCAGGTAAGCCAAAAGTCACAGGTGAACGAATGCTGGCCCCTGGGCTGAAAGCTATGTCTTGGGACATATTTATCACACGTGACTGCTGCACAGAATGAAGGTTCATTTAACTTCTCAGTTACTTATCAGACACATCCTAGCCTAGCTTGTGGGAAGACAGAGAAGAGACGCTGGGGTACTGCCTGCCACTATCTGTGCATGCCCAGTGAACAGGCCAAGCGGAGATCTCATTTACCCAAGATCATTGTCACGGGATTCCCCCAGGACATGGTGTGCCCTGCGTGTAAGGCCTCACACGTGAGCTAAGCAGAAATCCAGAGGGTGATCTGCCACAGAAAAGGAAGGCGAGGGGACGCAAGGGAAGATGAAGGGATATGAGATGAGAGGAGGGGAGGCAACGAGAGGCAAGGATAGGCGAGGCAACAAGAGAAGAGGGAGAGGGAGAGGGGAAAAAGGAGGGGGGAGATCTTGAGAAAGTCTCTCTTTAGCATGGGCAGCCTATAAAAGAGGGCTGGATTTATTTCCGGACTCTTGAACTTTGCTCAAACTTGCCTATGTAGAACTGTTAGGGGAATTAAACAACAGATGTAGGTGGATTTCTCTTTCTCACATGCTAGCTCTGCCTCTCGAAATAAGGGGAAATAAGCAGAGAAAAAAATATTGAAAAAAGAAAAGATTAACAAAAATGGCAAAATAGAGGTAAAAATGCTAAAAGGCTGCAATTCAGCCATTAAAATTCTCAAAGGACTCAACAGTGGAATATCTCATAGTAAAACAAAAAGTACCCTGTTGGATGGAAGTGAAGCAGCCGGGGTAGGAAGTGGAGCCTATGTGATGTATCCCCGTGCAGGCAAGGCAAGGACATTGGCCACTAGGCTACTGCTAGGCCTATTCATGCTGTTTGCAGAGAAAATCATGTGACCCCAGAATCCACCTGATGTTTCTACATGAAGTGAAAATACCAGCCGAGTGATATTTAACAGAAGTTCATTTTGAAAGCACCTGGACAGTTCCTCTAAACTGCAGCCTCACTTCCTCCACACTCACCCACACAGGAAATGTTCAAATAATTTTTCCATGAAAAGCAACATACTTAATGATTAATGAAATTAATTAAAAATAATTAAAGAAAGCAATTCTGATTTTAAAACACATATTACTATATAAAAACAATGTTTAGTAGTGAGAGTGGAGCACTGTTCAAAAGATTTCTATTCATTTGTATGATTGAAAATTAGAAGCCAGCCTGGCATGGAGGTGTAGCAGCCAAAGTCCTCGCCTTGAACGCGCCACGATCCCATATGGGCACCAGTTCTAATCCTGGCAGCTCCACTTCCCATTCAGCTCTCTGCTTGTGGCCTGAGAAAGCAGTCAAGGACGGGCCAAAGCCTTGGGACCCTACACTCATGTAGGAGACCTGGAAGAAGCTACTGGCTCCTGGCTTCGGATCTGCGCAGCACCAGCCATTGCAGTCACTTGTGAATTATCAGATGGAAGATCTTCCTCTCTGTCTCTCCTCCACTCTATATGTCTGACTTTGCAATAAAAATAAATAATCTTAAAAAAAAAAAAAAAACCGAAATTGAGGTCCTTGAGGTCTAAACTTCAAGATGACACTGATGGCTACCATGGTAACTGGAAGAGGGTGGAGTTTGCCTCCAACCAAACCCTGAACAGATGGTAGAATTCTGGCAGGACCCTCAGGCTGTGAAGCCACCCTTGAACCAATGAGGGCAAGGAGACCTCCCACCAATAAGGCCAAGGAGAGTTTTACAAGGCCCTTCCCTGTCTCTTTTACCCTCTTCTTCCTCAGCACTTCTTCAACTTCATGTCTCTGCTGCACAGGGAAGGGAAGGCCGTGACCCTGGCTCCCTGAAATAAAGGCCATCTAAATTTTGTAACAGTAATGGCCTACAAAGGAAAAAAAAAAAATCACTAAATAATTTAGTGATGCTGGGAGCAGCCTCACTATGAATTTCTTATTTCTTACACAAATACACAATTACATAATTATATTACATAAATAATAATTACATAAATATTCACGTGTCATTTAATTCCACCTCCACCATCTGCCATTAGCATGGGGCAATAATTTTGTTTTGGTGCTATGATATAGCAGGGAGTTTGTATATAACCTACCTTGTGAAGCTATTAATTTCTTTAATTGTACTACCAAGAAATTACCTTTCGTGATATTTCTGTTTTTCAAAGGGATTTGAAAATATCCCGAATGAGTTACACACCTTTTTTTTCCCCTTTAGGTTTGTCTGCTTTCTGTGAAAGTAACTTAACTAATTGTTTAGTATTCTACCTTACCTTGAAAACTGCAGGATCCCCTGCTACTACTTGCCAGTAACTGACAACACCTGCTTATTTTATTTGCTTAGTTACAGCTTGAGAACCCCTTCCTTTCCAATGAGCAATCTGCTGCACATTGTCAACATTCCCAATGATATTTTCTTCAACAAGCAGATGCTATTTTGCGAATATAGTCCTTCAGCATAACTAATGAAGAAAAAAAATGCAAATCTTAAAAGATGCAGTTTTTAGTAAATGGAAAGTCTTATTACTATTTTTTTTTTCTGGTCATACACAGGGAAATGCATGTCTTATAAGATAAAGTACCAAGTAATTTCTATTAACTACTAAAATAAATTCAGAACCACCTTGATAAACATAAGATTTAGTTAAGCATTAGTAAGTGTGGTTACAGCCAGAATTGTGGCACAGAAAATTAGGTGCCGTCTGGGACACCACCATCCCATCTAAGTGCTGGAATCCTGGCTGCTCCGCTTCCAATCCAGCCTCCTACTAATGCCTGTGAAAGGGTTGGGTGCAAGGGCTCCTGCAAGCTGCTCCTCCTCCTCGTCTCACCTGGGTCACGGAGGTGAGGGTTCAGGCTCCTGTCTTCAGTCTAGTCCAGCCCTGGTCATTGTAGCCATGTTGGGGGAGAACCAGAGGACCGAAAATCTGTCTCTCTTGATGTGTAACTTTGTCTTGCAAATAAAGGAAATAGATCTTCTTTCAAAAGGGTATGGTTAACTGTTCATTTTTTGTATTTTTCAGAAATTTCTGAATGATTTGTGTTTGATGCTTGCCTCATGTTTTTCTTGTTTGTACTGAACTACTAATGCTTGAATTAACCTTAAAAGGTAGAGAAATACAAGGAAAGCTTAGAACCAAACAGGAAACTGTCAGCATGGATCCACATATACCTTACTAGTTAGGACACAAAGATTAGTTACTCCTCACTAAGGTATTGAAGATTTCTCTGCACATCCCTCCTAAAACTGTTCTGTACCTAAACTGTTGATAAATGCCTTTTCAGATTTATAAGCCAGTTTAACTATCCTTAAATCTGCCAAGTTCAGCAAAATTAAGCTTCAACACAATACACTGCTACATACTAAAATGAAAATAGACACAAGACAGCTGAATAGTACCCTATAGCCACTTTAAGGTATATAGCAGCCAGTTCTATGTATAAACAAAAATTGGAAAGTCAATAAAGTAGTCACAGGATGTGGTTAAGAACTTGCATGGTTTTAACATATTGATTACTCAGTACCATGTCAATTAATTCCATAATGTTGTTAATTGTTGTTAATGTTGTGCTGGGGCTTCCAATTGAATGGGATGATATTCTGCCAGCTCTACCTTCAGACCAGAGATGATCTCCCCAAGAAACAGTTGAATTTATCTGGACAATAAGATGCTGGACTCTATGCTTGGTACATGTTTGCAAAGAAAGAATCTTGACTTAATTTGGACTGTAATACTGCAACAAGGTGGAGATATTCACTATGGGCGGAGGGTTTGGGGAGGGGTTGGGGGAATCCCAGAGCCTATGAAACTGGGTCACATAATGCAACGTAATTAATAATAAAAGAAGAAAAAAGTATATTTCAAGAAATAAAATACATTGTCTTTCTTATTTCCTTTATGATTTACTTCTCTTTTTTTAAAAAAGGATTTTTTTTTTTTTATTAGAAAGGCAGATATACAGAGAGGAGGAGAGACAGAGAAAGATCTTTCATCCGACGATTCACTCCCCAAGAGGCTGCAATGGCTGGAGCTGAGCCAATCCGAAGCCAGGAGTCAAGAACTTCTTCCAGGTCTCCCATGTACATGCAAGCAGGGTCCCAGGGCTTTGGGCTGTCCTCAAATGCTTTCCAAGGCCACAGGCAGGGACCTGGGTGGGAAGCAGGGCCACCAGGATTAGAACCAGCTCCCATATGGGATCTGGGCACATGCAAGGCGAGGACTTTAACCACTACACTATCACGCCGGGCCCTATTTACTTCTCTTTATCTTTACAAGTATATATTTTAGGGGAAAAAAATGTGTAGCATACCTACCTATTAAATTTTTAAATTCATCATATCAGTTGAAGAAACAATTTATAAATTTTAACATTGGACCAGAAAATATTTATAATTTATGGTTGCTTTCCCCTGCTTGATATCATGGGAATAGGGTTCAGCTGAGTTCTCATTACTCTTCCAGACAATCAGTTCTGGTCATTCTTGATATTTGCTGACTTAATCTTCTCATTGATTTCATTAAATTTATGACTTCTATGTAATGATGTAGAGCGAAAGAAGTAGGCAAGAACTCAAAAATAGATTTTACAAAGGTTAAAGAAATCCAGCATGTGCTTACACCTTCCGTAATGTATTCTACCAGCATGTTCATTCAAAAATCGTTTCTCCAATTCCAGACATTAAAATGAATATTGTGTTATGAATATTCATGATTATGTTGAGAATGAAAAGTTCCATAGTGCTCAATTTTCTCTGGTAATTCAAAATTGTACCAGCATGCCCTTCCTTTGGTGAAGCTACTTGAATGACAAGCTTTGCACACATTGTTTTTTGAAAGGTTCAACCAAGGAATTTGGAATATAGATTACTTGATGTTCTATTGGTTCTTTAATGTATAGGAGATATTTTTCTCCTATTGTAAACTTTCAAAATGAATTCCAAACATACTTTTAAAGAGAGAGTAGTGACCTGACAACTTCATACATGAAATGGATTAATTCACTTTGTAAGGAATTTTGTGACAAGGTAAAACAAAATAACTGTGTTTTTGCTACCTATGGGGGGTATAGACATGTTCTTTTTCCTTCTGAATAAATGCTTTCTGAGACAGCGTTTGTTCGCCATGTAGATTCAAAGTAATATATTTGAATTATAGAATGGATAACTGGATGGGGATTTTTATTTGTAAGAAATTACAATTTTTATTTGCTTCAGTTTGTCTCATCTCTGAAGACAACCATTTATTCACCTACTGTGTGGTATAGAATTTATTTACCTCTTAAGACAACAAATAAGACGGGAAGGAATATGTGTTTATTTCACAAAGCTTCTTCATATAATGTCACAAAATTTTAGAAGAGAATAAAGTAATGTTTCAATTTATGTACGAGTTTAGCTTTTTAAGGAAATCTGTAGAAATTGTCCAAAGTAAATTTTGCTAAACACAGTAGTGGCTAGCTAACTTTTAATAGTGTATTACTGTTGCTTCTGAAATATTCTCAAAATTTTCTAAAGTAGAAAATACATAAAGTTAGTATAGCTAGGTAGCTCATTGTTGTATCTTTCAAGTAAAAATATTGAAAGACAAATTAATAGATTGTGCAACCTAAAATTGAAGTACAGCCTTATCAAATATCTAAAAGTACATTTCATAGAAACTTAGAAGCATAACATGAAAACTTACATTAAATCCATTCTATATATTTGAAATAGAGGAAATAAGTAAGGCTATATTATGTCCTCCTATTGACTGATTTAGATATTTTCAAAACTAAGTTGATAATGTAAATACATTTGGAGATATATATATATATATATATATACACATATATATATACACATTTATATCTTCAAACTTGTGAAACATAAATTTTCTATCTTGAAACTATATTTAACTGCAAAAATTCTTAATATCTTTTAAAAGCTGAGTTCCAGGTAAATATTTAAGACATCAGTTCTTTTTATGTTTGCTTAAGGCTTTTTTGTCTGATTCCTGATAATCACTCTTTAAACTGGTTTACCAAACAGATATTCACAATTGTTGATTAACTAAATCTAAGGCCTATTCTGAATGACGCAGAGGAATTTTCCTTTCCATTGTGTGTCAAAGAAGAAGGTTGAGTTCCTACTGTTTTGAGATTGATTGACTATATAACATTTTGAAGTTAAGACTGTTTCTTAACATCATCTTCTTTTTGAAATTAAGTACCATAAAAATATTACATTTACACTTATTAGATGACAAAGGGAATTCAATCTGTAAGAGGACAATTTATTTGACAATACCTTAAGGTCTACTCCTATTTTTTGTGGGAACATGGCTTTACTACTGAATAGGAATTAGAACTTGTCTTGAAAGTGACTAGCTATAGATATTCTTCATCGCTAGATGTGTTTAGATAAACTTGGAGATCAGGCACATAAAGCACAATTAGTTCAGTTAAGTACCTAAAGTGATGATGAGAATTATTATTTTCTATAAATTCAATTTGTTTAGTGATAAGTGTTCTAATCATTTTATGAAGTTTGGAAAATAATAAACATACTTATTCTAGCATTCAATAAGTTAAGATCTTCATTTGTGAAAGTTTACAACTAGATAAAACTAGAATTATGTCTTGATTTTGGGAAATGTTCTTTTATTTTATTAGGTCATATTTTGTGGATAGATTGAATGTATGATACTAATTTCTGTCCCTGGCAGTGACAGCTTCAAATAATAGTCTCACAGAGATAATGTGGATAAAATGATGATTTTTTTAAATCAAGAGTTTCATCGGACTTTTATTTTTCCTTATCTATTTTTTATTCAATTATATCATGCTTTAATCCCCATTCTTTATATACTTATGTTAGTCCCCATTTCACAAAAATACATGACCATTTCTTTTCTTTCTGTGTACATGATTATTTATTTTTTTTAAAAACATTTATTTATTTATTTGTTGGAAAGTCAGATATACAGAGAGGAGGAAAGACAGAGAGGCACATCTTCCCTCCAATGAGTCACACCCCAAATGACTACAATGGCTGATCTGAAGCCAGGAGCCAGGAGTTCTTCCAGGTCTCCCATGTGGGTGCTGGGTCCCAAGGCTTAGGGCCTTCCTCAACTGCTTCCCTAGGCCATGAACTGGGAGATAAATGAAAAGTGTGGCTGCTGAGACATGAGCTGGCTCCCATATGGGATTCCTGTTCATGCAAAGCAAGGACTTTAACCACTAGGCTAATGCACTGGGCCCATATGTGATTATTTATATGCTACCAATCATTTAAAATTCCCTTGGAGTTTCAACCTTTGACTTAATTTCCCCTAAACAATGATGACCATCAACAATAAGTCAGTATTACCAAGGGCAATATGATTTGAAGGCTGGCTCTTGTGGCAAAGTAGATCTAACCAACACCTGCAGTAACAAGTGTCTCACATAGTGTCATTCTCTTGGTTGCTCCTTTTCCAATTCAGTTCCATGACATTGCTACTACGAAAAGAATGGACCAAGTCAGAGGTACTTGGTACTTACACTCACATGGGTGATCTGGACAGGAGGAGTTCCTGGCTCCTTTTCTCTGTCTTTCTCTCCTTGCACTCTCTCTCCCATTTCTGTATGTTTCATTTTTACTGCCTTTTATGTAAAGAAAGACAGTTTTCAAAAAACATTATTTTGGCTTTCTGTTTTTTTTTTTAAATAATTAAATTCTCATCTATTCACTAGTCCTTAATTTCAAGTAAATTGCAAGTCAGTGTGAGAAGAGATTTGAATGCGTGTCTTGGTCTCGATTTCTTATCCCTTTGAAGATTTCAATAGTTCCTTCTCAGAGTCAGCATGGTGACTCAATAGGATAGACATCTACCTGTACTTCCAAGTGGGCACCGGCTCATGACCTAGCTTCTCTGTTTCCCATTCAGCTCTCTAATTATGGCCTATGAACAGAATAGCAGATGGACTATAGCCTTGGGAAGGAAGTTTCTGGCTCTTGGCTTCTGATCAACTTACCTATGACCTATTGTGGTCATTTGGGGAGTGAACCAGGGGATAAATAGCTCTTCCCTTCTCTCTGTAAATCCTCCTTTTCGATAAGCATAAATAAATCTTAAAAAAGATACTTCCTTCTCTGCTGTCTTCCTTTTCTTGATATTGACAGCCTATGTAGCATGGTCATGAACACTAACATTCTCTAGATGTTTATTGGAAGCCCTCAGACCAATGCTCATTATTTAGCTTTCAAAAGTATGAAATAGCATGGGCTGGACCAGATAGAAACTATGATTAGCTAACTCAATCCAGGTCTCCCACTTGTTTGTTAAAAACCCAGCCACTTAACTATCATATGTTATATCCTAGGATAACTTTAGCAGAAACCTTGAACTGGAAGTGCAACCAAAATCAATAGTGCAGCCAGGATTCAAACACTGAAACTTTGATAGGAATGCAGGCCCCCCAAGGCTGTAACAATGCTATGCCAAATGTCCTTATAGGTTTTTTTTTTTAAATGCTCCAAGATTTATAGTCATTCTCAGTATAATTGATGTGAGTGTCATAGAGCAGATGAAGAAAGAAAAGACTGTTATAACAGGACTTTGAACCTTTGCCCAGTGGCCAAAATTATAGGGAAAAAATACTGCCAAGTTAAAATACATTTTGTGACTTTAAATTAATTTATCTTTTACAAATAGCATCATTGTCTGTAAAAGGTCACTGAATTGCACAGATGAAAGTATTTTAAAAGATTCATGGAAAATAAATATCAAAGGTCAGTTTTCTGGGTACACAGATTTTCAAAACACATGCCTACAAAAAGTGTTTGACATGTTAATAGCAAACAGCAGTCATTGAAAAAACAGGTGTCTTAGATTTCCATTTCTGCTGTCGCAAAATGGACCCATCTTTTAAAAAATATTCTTATTATTTTTCTTGAAACATTTTGGTAGGTACAGGGATCCCCCTCTTTCCCTCACATTACCTCATCTCTTTTCTTTCTCCCATCTTACCCTCCTATCATTTCTCCTATATTATTACAGTAATATAGTCCTTCAGTAGCCATTACAAATTAAAATTCTGCTATTTAAGTACATATGAAATTACAGGTATCGGCAAACAGAAAATCTAGCATCATATTGTCAAGATTTATTTAACTGTTTCACTGTGAGTCTTTCTTTTATTCAGAGGTAAATATGCTTATTGTATTGAGGAATGGAATACTACACAGCCATCAGAATGAATGAAACTCAACAATTGGCAACAAAATGGTCCCAACTAGAGAGCATTATGCTCAGTGAAATAAGCCAACACTCATGAACCTGATTTTAATTCAATTTTTCATGAATGTTTTGAAGTCCCATCATGTTTCTCATAAGATATTTTATATTAATTTTTAGGTTTTAAATCATGCATGTAGCTTTTGTATGGGCCAATCCATCAAGGAGTTTTCTATGTTCATAGAATTAATAAATCTTCCACTATACACTTCTTGAGAGCTGTTTTTAGACTCCTGATCATCTCTGACTACCAGACTTCATCACAGTGTCAGGCAATCAAAACATCACATACGATGAATGATGAATTCATCCTTATGATAAAGTGAAAACTAATTCATTTTGTCTTTAATTTGTTAGCACCTCAGGATTACAGGCAATTAAAGAAAAAATAGATAATTGTGATTATCACAAAGAAACGTCAGCATTATAAAGAAAACCCTCAACAAATTGAAGAGGCAAATCACAGAATGAGAAAACACTTGCAAACTATGCAACTAATAGTTAATGTTCTGGATCTATAAAGAGCATAAGAAAACAACCATAAAACAGTAAAGTTAGGTAATAGAATATGGATATGAATAATAATTTTTCAAAGGAGAAATAAAAGAGGCACATTGAAAAAGTACTCAGAATCACTAAATCATCAGGGAAACGTGATAAAACTACAACCAGGTTTCATATCCAACCATTTATAACGAGTATCATTCAAAAATAAAATATCAATAAATACTGTTGAGGTTATGGAGAAAAATATCCCAAGCCATTGTTGCTGGGAACATAAACTAGCACAACCATTAGAAGAGTAGGGAGATTGTTTAAAGACCTGAAATTAAATCTATCATATTACAAACCAGACTTCCAACTCCTCTTCATTTACCCAAATGAAATGAAATCTTCATATGAAGGACATACTTGAATTTTCATATTTTGTGCAGCGTAATTCACAATAGCTAAGATATGTAATCAATCCAGATAACCATCAACAGATATCTGGATAAAGAAGATGTGGTTTGAATGCAATATGAAATATCATTCAGCTATAAAAGTATAATGAACTATTTTCTTTTGCAAAAAATGGATGCAGCTGAAAACAGTCATGCTCAGTCAAATAAATCAGTCTTGGAAAAGCAGATATATTTCCTCTATTATGTGATAGTTAACATAGAATACAAAAGGTGATCTGACCATTATTTTTAGACTGCTTATAGTCCGTAGAATTGTGATCCTTCTAATTTTTACTGTTTGAATAGTATGGTTACTGGTGCGCTAAACCTGTGAAAATGGACTTGATTAAAACTGTTTCTGAAAAACTAAAGGGTAAAAAAGGAAGAAAGGAGGAAGGGAGGAAGGAGAGAATGGTTTAGGGAGACAAAGAATTGTACCTACAAAATACATGGAATATATTCTTATATCAATAAAAATTTGGGGTGAAAGATGGGTGAAAAGCACGTTTAAGCATAATTTCGAAACAAATCAAAATTATCTCAAAACAAATCAAAATAATCTTAAATTATTATAAGAGATTTTACTGACTTTCCAATCATACCACATTATGCAACTCTTTCTAATCACATTTTACAGGGACTTCAGAATAAGTAATTTAGTGTTCTAACTTGTGTTTACAGATAATGTGAAACAGATTAAGACAGAACATTAATCTGAAACAATGAGCTAAACAGGAAGAACACATGATATGAAAGAAGCTATTTTAAGCACAAGCAATACAGTAAAAAAAGATCTTATTAAATATTATCATATCTCCTAAAATTTATGTAAATATGATAAATAACAACAATAAAACTCCTTTGTTTGTCTATCTAGACAACATACCAGGCTTTTAGTTCAAAAGGTCAGTATAAGATGGTTTAAATTGACTTTTCAGTCATAGAAACATTCATAAATTAGAAAAATATTATTTTCCTTACACATTTACAGAATTTTACTCTTAAATTACTTTTAATATGGCAATATAAAAGGTTTGTATAACAGCTTACAGACAACACTGATATAGGACTTATTAACTTTATGAACTTTAAAATTGCAATCAGGTTCAGAAAATAAGTTTAAGCTTCTAGTATCTCAAGAATTAGATTCTTATCTCACTTGCACAATAATTTTACAGTTGTAACTTTAGAGGATTTTCTAAGTTGAAATTAGTGCTATTCAAATCTATAAACTTGAGATTATTCCTACATAAAACTCATTGACTTAGTGTGAGAGGTGTATTAACTTCCTAAAAATTATTTTTAAGTTATTATTTCATCAACCCCAAATGTATGTTAAATGCTTTCATGACTGAAATGGATTTATTACTCAGGAAGAAAAATGCCATGCATCTTATTATTATGAATCGTAATTACATTTGTCCCATTGTATGTGTAAGTAAAAGCTAGTTTCATTTATCATGATAAATACTCTATCTGTGAAATACAGGTTTTGATTCATGCAATTAAAATTCTACGTACATATTGCAGAAACTTAAAGTTTAAACAAAGAGACACATTAAGCTTTTCAAAAACTTATGCAACATGGGCCTGGCACAATAGTGTAATGGTTAAGGTCCTTGCCTTGAATGCCCCGGGATCCCATATGGGCGAAGGTTCTAATCCCGGCAGCTCCACTTCCATCCAGCTCCCTGCTTGTGGCCTGGGAAAGCAGTCAAGGGCGGCCCAAAGCCTTGGGACCCTGCACCCGGTGGGAGACCCGGAAAGAAGTTCCTGACTCCTGACTTTGGATCGGCACAGCACCGGCCATTGCGGCCACTTGGGGAGTCAATCATCGGACGGAAGATCTTCCTCTCTGTCTCTCCTCCTCTCTGTATATCTGCCTTTCCAATAAAATAAATAAATCTCTAAAAAAAATTTATGCAACAGGATACTTAATATTTTTCATAATTTACATTTTGGACTGTGGAATCCTACATTTGATTAATTAATCATGAATTATTATATCTTTATCTTAAATAAAAATGACCATTATATTTATAAATGTTTTAGTTCAACAGTTAACGATTCATATTTTACAGCATTTTTCCAACATAAATATTCAAGAAGTTATCTGTTCACATTCTTGAGATGATAGTTGGAAATGCACACACACCAAAACTGTATAGTTCTGCTATTCAGCTGTCTCCCACTCCAGTTTCGTATTGCTAGGTACTCTTGATTGCAGCCCCAGCTCAGCTTGAGCTACCTTCTTCGACAATGGATATATTTGCTACATATATCTGTTTCAAGCTCTCAACAGCAATCTCTAGTGGATCCTACCTTTGTGAATACACCTGACTTCAGCCCTGCTGGAGCTGGAACTTGTCTGGCCTTGTTGAAAGAAATTGAACTTCCAAAACCCTTGTACAGTGAAATTTTATTGTGGTGAGCATCTCAGACAACAGCCTCAATGTAGCTGGATTCTTTCCCAGTTTTGGTAAACAACTATCAGAGAGGCACACACACTTGGACTAAAGGGGCCCTTCTTTAGTAGTATCCAGCTATGACAAGTTCCAGTCATGAGTTCCATTGCAGCTCAAACCCAGCTCAGCATTGATGGGCATGGTCAGTTATCTATATACACTAGAACTGTGTATCTGCCATCCTCAATGCTCTTGACACTGGGGATTGACCCAGCCTCTATCCCTGCCTCGTGTTGCCCCAATCTCTCTTTGTTAGGTATATTGTGTTGTGTGTACTTGCTTAAACTGTTTAACTCCCTTCTTCAACAGATTGCCCTTGATTTTTTTTTTTATATGTAAGAGCTATGGAAAAAGAAGATACCCTAATTCCACAAAAAGGAATGAAACAACCTTTTAATAAAAGACTACTTAATAGGGGGGCTGATTATTGATTAAAAATGTCCAACAATGGCTGTAAACATACTCAAAGAGAATTCGGACATTTCAATGATACTGGGGAATTAATGTAACAGAGGAATGAGAAATTGAGCAAAGAGAGATATATTGAAAAAAAGCCACAAAGAATTTGTGGAAATGAGCAGCTCAACAATCCAGACAACTATAATCAGTTGAAAATCTCAACTGAAGACTCTACTAAGCAGAGTATCTTAACATGAAAATAACCCGTGATATTTGGGACATTACCAAATGAATTAAGATTCTTATAACTGAAATACCTAAGGAGAAGAAATTAATAACAGCATAAAAACATTTCAAGAGTAGTAATTCAAAATAGCTACAACCTGGGAAACAGTTGGCAATCCAGGTAGAGGAAGCCCATATAATTCCAGATAGAGAATACCAGAAAAGATGACAAAGCAATGCATAATAGCAAACAGTCAAAAACACATCACAAAGGTAGAATGCTAAAATTTGTAAGAGAAAGAAAAACACACAAATCACTTTTCAGGGCATTACGTTAGTAATAGATTTTTCATCAGAAGTCTTACAAGCCAGAAGTATAGAATGATGCATTCTAACTAAACGAAGAGGTTTTCCACTTCATCCAGTAAAGCCAACTTGCATAAATAAAGAATAAACACAGACTTCAAAGAAAAACCAAAAACAAAATTGCAGGAATGCTTTATCACCATAACAGTCTCCAGAAAAATAGGTGAAAGGTGGTAGGGTAGGCATTGTTGTGTAGTGCATTAACCCCAGCTTGGGTTGCCTGCAGTGCAATCAGTGTCATGTCATGCCCTGCTTTTGTTGGTTTGTTTCTATTTTATCTGTTTTTTTGATTTGGTTTCTGTTTCTAATCTAACATCCTATTAATGCTTACCAAAAGTTAATAGATAATAGGCCATTTAGTTGGACTCTTGCCACTTCTGTGAGATATTCAGAGAGAGAGTTCCTGGCTCCTGGCTTCAGCCTGGCCCTGCTATGTGCATCATAGTCATTTGAGGGGTGAATAGTAGAAGAATGGTAGAAGATTCCCATTTTTCTATCTCACTTCCTTTCTCTCCTTTCTCTCCCTTTTTTTTCCCACTGTACTTTAAAAACAGTATTTTTTTTTCAAAACTAAGATGATATTATTTAAAAGTTAAGACAAAGAAACATTTGCTTTACTCAAAAGGAGAGACTGGCTACAATACAGTAGTAAGACATGAACCTTATCATTGTGCAGAAAAAAAAACTCAGCAAGATGTCAGACATTTAGACAGCATATTGTCCAGCAGCTAAAGAGCAATTTTTTCATAGCACAAAGTGTATCATAAACAATGGACCATAGATTAGCACAATAAATTTCTGAATAAGTTTAAAAAATGAAGTCACATCATGTATCTTTTAATACCACAATTAAATAAAATTATGTCACCTAAAGAAGCGTTATTAAGCTATATAAATTCAGAGAGAGTGAGCAACATGCTTCAAATGAAAGGTAAGTTATTCAAATTATCAAAAGGGAAATTAAAATGTTGCTTGCATTGCAACTCATGAAAAAGAAAACTCAGAATATAACAACATAAAGCATATAGCAAAACAGCACTACCAGGTGTTGCAGCAATAAGAATCCATGTGAAAATAGATAAACACCCATCATGGAATCTAAAAACACATCATAAGGATCCAGACACAGGAATAAGTGAAAATCAAAATGAGTAGGATGAAAGAAACAACTTTTATCCCACATAAAAATCTTTTCTTAATGGATTAATCATATAGAAGTAGAACATGAAATAATAGATCTGTTTAAACAAAACTTAGTGGCATTGCCATAGAGAACCTTTGGATAAAATACTGAAAACAAAAGCCCAAGCAGAATTACATCAGTTGAAGAAGCTTTTGTGGGGCAAACAACAGCATGAGAAGCCTACCAACAAAAATGGAAGAACATTTGCAAACTGAGCATCTGTCAAAAAATTAATGTTTACATTGTACAATCAATTTTAAAAACTCCTGATATTTGAAACTTGAGTTAAGATTAGCAATTCATATGAATACACAGTCCTCACAATAAATGCAAATGGTAAGAAATACATAAAATTTCTCAATATTATTAGCCATCAGGAAAAGTAACTCAAAGCTATGAGGAGGTATAATCTCAAGTTAGAATGGCTGTTCTCAAAAAGATAAAAACTTAGTGATATATACTAGCTAGGATACAGATTAAATTAAGCCTATAAACTGGTACAGTTATGGTGGAGAAGAGTATAAAGGTTTCTGAAAAATCTGAAAAGAGATCTACTGTGACATCAAGATCTCCCAGTTCTGAGTACATCCAAAGGAAATGAAACGGTGGGTGAAAGAAACATCCGCAATTTCATGTTCCTTTCCCCCCCAGTCATGGTAGGTGATATATGGAATCAACTAAACCATCCATTGATGGCTGAAAACATAGTAGATTTACAGAATGGGCATTATTCTGCTATAAAAAGAATACAATGGTACAATTTTCAGAAATTAATGTAGGTAGAATCCTAGTGTTAAATGTGTCATAAATACAAAGATAAATAATGCATGTTCTTTCTCATGAATGTTATATAATGATAAGAGTATTTGTTCAGAATTGAAAGTAGTTAGTAGTAGTAAGTGATGGTCTGAAGTTGAACAATGGATTCTAAAACACAGTAGGTTGAATGTGGCATATTCTGGTGTTTCATAGTACAGTGGATTAATGATGGTTTACTTTGATGCTGAATATTCTGTCTAAAGTACTGACATTGAGAAGCTGTTAGCAAGAACAGGAAAAGATAATTAAATTAAAAGCTTGATTTGCTAGGGTTGGTGCCCACAATCTTCATTTGCTGAAAATTTTCCCTGCACAGTGCATTTTAGTACAAAATTTTAGAAAAAAAAATATAGGTATAGAGTGTTAAGCATAGTGGGGTAAGCCATTTCTTAGCAAAATCTCATCCTATGTCAGAATCCTGTAATGAATTTCTGCATTCCCTCCTTGTGGATCTTCCTGATAATGCTGTGCTAAATACTTGTGCTGCCACCCACATGAAAAACCTGGATGGAGTTCTGGGTTCCTGGTTTTGGATGAGTGTAACTGAGGCTGTTGTAAGAATTTGTGCATGCTACTAGATACAAGATCTCTGCATCCCACCTGACCATGCTGCCCTTGACATAGACTAATGAAACATTAAAAAACATTAAAACTTTAAACACAAACTCTAAAATTAATTTAAGGAGATGGCATTGTTGCACATTCAGTTTGACACAGTTACTGCCATAGTTGCTCTTTCAATAATATAAAAAAAAAAGCAAAGAGAAAAAGTAAACATGAAACCCACAACCTTGGTTTATACCACTACCAGCTCAGCATGAACAGAATTGGAGAAAATGGCCATGTGCAACTGAGAAAAGAAGAAAAGATACAGGCATCAGCTAAAGACTACAAAACTCTGAAGCCCTTCCTCTGAGGAAGGAGGCTGACCTGGAAGGAATTGCCTCAATCTTCTATTGACCTGTTGGAAGTCAAATCACAAGAGTTGATGTGGCACAAACATTGAGAGTTATATCCCATATTGATGTTAACAGCCAATACTTATTAATCAAGAAGCAACAGCATAATCCAATTGGAGAAGTCAGTATGTGGCTGTTTCGAGGCTATTTTAAAACACACAGTAATGTGGCGTTAGACTATTACTGATTTGTAGACCCTCGCCCGCAGGCCTCGACCTTGGTCTCAGACTCATGCCCACTTGCAGATGTTACGCGCAGAGATTGATCTTGGTCTCTGGCATCAGCAGTTTGTGAACTCATGATTCAATCCACAATCTGACCTGTACTTTTGATCAAATTGTGCTGTTATTTTTTACAAGATCCCTGTGGCAAGTTATGCCTTACAATTGCTATTCCTTCTATTAAAAAAACTAAGAAAAATGTGATGCTTCAAAAATAAAGTTTTTTTTCAGATCTTTTTTGTTTACATTAGTAAACATTAAAACCTCATAAAACTAGTCGCACATTAAACTTAATCACATTTGGAAATTGAAAAAAAAACCCTGATATGTAAAGAAGTACTGAATAAATACCATAGAATAGCAAGCTCAACAACTGCTGGTAAGATTTACATGTAATAAAATAAGCTGACAAGATCATAAAAACACCTCTGATTATTTTCCAGTCACATAATATATCCCTGGGTATATTAAATACTTAATTTATTTTCCTGGGAGGCTTATCACCAGCTATAATGCCATCCCATGTAAAGTTCTTCTGGATAATCATGTAGAAAATTTCAGAAGAAAAAAACCAGACATATGCAGCAATCATCCTAGAAATTTTTAGAAAAATGAATATATATGAATATATATGAAATATTTGAATAACAATCAATTATTTATAAGAACACACTTTACAATCATATAAGGATAATGCATATCAACAGTAATATTGGGTTGACTGACACGGCACATGTAGACACCACTATATTATATTCTAATATTCTAATTTGAAGAATTAACACTAAAACCAGTACTATCATGTTATCAATGATCATGTTATATGAGAAACGATACAGAACACTAAAGCCAACTCTTAGAACTATTGCGGTACAAGAAATGATATTCTCCCAAGTGGACAGAGCAAAGGACTTTCTGATGGATCAGTCTTTCCTTACACCATGTAACATTAGTATGGAATCTTCCCACTACGTATTGTTTTAGTTTTTGTCAGCATGAAGGGAAAAACGCTGTGGAGCTTTGAATGTTTCTTCTTTTTCTGGCTAGGAAGATCTACTGAATATCCTGTTTCATTTCAATGATTATATTCCAGGACTTACAGTTGATAAACTGTCCACTTGCATAGCCTGACTTGGGACCTGATCCTGTGTGAAAATACACAGGACTGGGTATTAACTGGGATGTTAGAATTGAATCAGATGCAATATTTTAGATATAAAGTTTTAATTAAATTGTCATTTCTTGGAAGCTCTCCAGTCAGCATCTAGTAGATGCTTCTTGCCCCTATTTTTTTGGCATGTTTTAATTCTTATTTTTACACTGGAAATACTAGTATTGAAAACTGATCTTTGCCCACTTTCCTGTAGCTCTTGAAGCTTTGTTCCCTAATTAACCATGTAAAGATTGTCAAAAATAAAGAAATAATAAAAAACTGATCTTTATGAGGATAAAGGGAATATGAGGACATATTAAAGATACTCCAATAGATTTGATGCAAGAAATAAATAGAACAGATTTTTTATATCAAGTTATTTCACAACTATTACATTAAAGAAAATAAATTCCTGTCAAATTTAATCCAATTATATTTTCCTTATCATCATTCATATCCAAACTTAATCTGATTGATAACACTGAAGCTCCAAGAGATCCACAGAATTTCACAATTACAACTACATTAATTGTATGCAACATTTATATATAATAAGCAATTGAATTATGAATGAAGCATCAAAAGTTTGTTTTCTTTTTAAGAATCAGTTCATGTTGTTTTTAGTAATACTTGCTTTTAATGGATGAAGATGTCATAAAAACTGATATTGAAAAAAGATAAAGTGGATGCAATGTTAGTGCTGATGCGAAAAATGTCATCAATTCAACATAGTCCTCAGAGAGAAATTCATGGGAGTAATTCACCTATTGAAAAATAAAAGCAATCAGAATTAAGCATAGCTATTTTTTTGGAAACTGAGCAACAAATAATCAGATAAACACAAAGAAAATAGAAAAGCCATTATAAAAACTAAGCAACAGGATAATATAGATTATGAAAAGAGAGCTGATGAATAAAACACATAGCTATTTCTTTGCAATATAAAACCAAACACACATCCTTCTCCAGTGTAATGTTGAAATGCTAAAGAATTGATACATAAGTAAGTTCAACATTGAAAAGTTCACTGCTGGTTCACTCCTGAAGTGCAGCTATGATATAAACTATGCTGGTCTGAATCCAGGAGCCAGGCCTTCCATGTGTGCACAAAGGCCAAAGGGCTTCAGACATCCTCCAGTGCCGTCCTAGGCCATTAGCAGGGACCTGCGGGGGAAGTGGAGCAGCTGAGTTATATCCCATTATCCATAGGTGCAGAGTTAGTCCATCTGCTACCACACCAACCCCCAAATGTGTGCCTTTCAAGATGCAATGGCCTCCATTACTGGAGACCTGCTCTGGCCGACGCGAGAGCTTGCGAAGGATGTGTGGATCGGCGAGATGATAAAGAAGAGATGAGACGTGGACCACTATGGCATGATGCTCATAATGGACAACTCAGAAAAGCTGTCTTCTTTATTTATTCACAAATCATTGCAAGCTTTTGCACAACATCCAATTGTTTCATTTTTACTTCATTACAAAAGAATGATTACAAAATCAATCCTAAAGAAAACACTATTCTTATTTTACTTCAGAGAAAATATTTTCAGCAAGTTATCACTCATTCAAACCTGCGGTAACCTGGCAAAAGCCAGGACCCCACGGTTGGCAGCACATGTGGTTACATAGTGACAAGTGGTTCACTTATATTCAAAATCAATTTTCACTAAACACAAACTAACTAATATTGCTTCAAATATTAAGAGTATGCAGTTAAAAGAAAAGATCATAAATGAAACAAATTTATAAAAGCATATAACATAGATTCTTTATTAAATTTTATAATCGATCATGCATTAATTACCATCACCTTCACCTAGTGCTGATCCAATTGTTTTTTGTTCTTTTGTTAAAGGGCAGTGAAAGGGATCAGGGCAACTCAGTGTTTCTATGAACAGAGGGCCTTTATGAGAAACTTCCTCTTATCTTTATAAACTGTTTCCTTTCCCTAAATATGAGTGCCAATATAAGGTAGAAGCTTTTATTAACTGTTTTCTTCCCTAAATATAAGTGCCAATATAAGGTTGAGATTTTAAGCCATTTTGCTGGGGGGTGGTTCATATTTGTTTCCCTTTAGAAGATGCTCCATCTACTTTTTGCTTTCCATGATGAGAAACCAAAATGCATCATATCATGTGTTGTAACATTTCGAGGTGCATAGTAAGCAAACTGTTTGTACCTCCATGATTGCCATCTATTCCAAGATATTATCAAGCCATTTCTTAAGGAAAACATTACATATATTAGGGCAAACTTCAGGACAAAGGGGGGCACATAGCAGAATGTTTGGAGACATTGTGGGCTCAACTATGCTATTGTATGCTTTTAGCTGTGTGTCATTGCCTTATGTCACTGAAGATATTTTTATCATAACATGATTGATCAGTTTGAGGTGTTATACTGTCAGAGAGGTGATTGAGTGTCCACACAATGGGGTGAGGCAGCAATGAGATGACCAGAGACATTCTGCCAGGCCTTGTCATGCAGTCAGAAACTCCTCATAGCCTTGCTAACTGAGGAGCAGTGCTCATCACAGACCCATGCCATCTGACCCAACTGCATGACTTCCCACACTCCATATTTTAAAAATAAATTCTGTCATGTATGCTGCATCTTTTTAGGAACAGAAAACCTCTATGTTCTGGAAGAGAGAATTGTGGGAAATGATCTACTTATTTTTGTATCGAATATAATCTTCATGCAAAAACAAGATTAAATAGCAGAAAACTGGGGAAATCCCTGGCCATTCTCATTCTTTAAAAAAAAAAAAACATTAATTGTAAAAATCCTAAAAGGTAACTTGATTTTAGCAATGTGTAAAAATGTGCTACACATGGTCAAGGACAGTTAATTATACATGCTAGAAGAGATCCATCTAGAAAAAGATGTTGCTAACAAGCAATGCATTAAAATATGTTTAAGTAGAAAAATCTATTTATTTCAACAAATGATTATATTCAATATAAATTTGAACAAACTGAAAAGATTTTTATCATTAAGTTGATGAAGGATTCTCTATCACAGATAATAATAAAAATCATTATTTAAGGCTCAGCATGCTGGCTCCATGGATAAATCCTCACCTTGCGTGCACCAGGATCCCAGTGGGCAACAGTTCACGTACCGGTTGCTCCACTTCTCCTCAGTTCCTTGCTTGTGGTCTGTGGAAGCAGTACAGATGTTCCAAAGCCTTGCCACACTGTGCCCATGTCAGAGACCTTGAAGATCTTTGTTCCTGGTTTCAGACCAGCTAAGCTCTGGTTCAGCTCTGTCCATTGCGACTACTTGGGGAGTCTTAAGCAACACAGTAAAGATCTTTCTCTTTATTATCTCCTTCTCTTTGTAAATTTGCCTTTCCGCTACAAAGCAAAATAAATATTTTAAGAAAACATTATGGCAGAATCAATATGGCGAAATAGGGTAAGAGCATGTTTAAACAGAAGGAGAACTATTATCTAGTGTGAAGAAGAGAGGGCACATTCCAGGAAATAAAATCAGTTACAACAAAAAAATATAACAGACATGAAGATTTGAAAAAATAGTCCTAAATTATTGAATTTTTCCTCAAATTAGATTACATAAGTACTGAAAAATAAAGAAGTAATTACACTGATTACTTAAAATATAGTTCAAGAATATCGTCAAAAACCTAGTTAGTCGTTTCACAATGTGTGATTTTTCATGTGTACAAACCACAGGCAAAGAATAAAATTCTGTGAAATGTAGTAACTGTAGTAGATTAATGAAAGTTGACCCTTGCTTTCAGATTTCTACTGCTTTTGCATATCCACATTAGTGTGCTGCCATAAGGGATGTGGGATCCTGAAAATGAAACAGCTTCCATATTCAATTTACACTAGGAAAGTCAATAGAGACAGAAAGTGCTGTTACGGAACCTCACCAACACCATCACAAATTTCATTACTCCATTTTTGTGTATGCAGCAACAGAGTTTCTAATCCACCAAAGGTTTTGATTGTTTTTCTTAAATCCTGTATTAAATGCTTTTCCTGTTGATCATCAAATGATGGACATTAGAATCTTGCTGGAAATTTGAAAACCAAGAGGACTCACATGTACCCTGGCATGTTCCCAAGTGATTCCTATGTGAATGCCTAATGTGCCAATTCTTATTTTTGTTATTGTTAAGTTTGTTTATTTATTTATTTATTTATTTATTTAGCTAATAAAAGTGACTAAAGAGAGAAAAGATAAAACAGAATGATTTTGCATCTACTGGGTTACTTACCAAATGGCTGTGTTTGGTAGTTTCCTCCCCAAGTGATCTTAGCTGTTAGGTTTGGTTAGACAAAACACCAACATCACAGGGTTCAAATTGTTTTCTCTAAAGAATTAGCCATAGAACAGGTATTGGAGGTATCCTGCAATGCCTCATATGGTGTTTATTACCAGAAAAATGAATCAGGAGCAGAGTCAGAACTGAAACCCAAGCTCGCCAATCCGAAATGCAAGCATCTCAAGATGTCTTACCTACTGGAGCAATTGCCCATACCTTATCTTATTTTTAATCATTTTCTAACATAAGCTAAGATAGAAAATGAAGAGCAAACACATCCTAATTGTATTTGCTATTGCTATTGAGATGATTAAGAATTGAAAAAAATTCAAGGAAATTGAATAGAGGATAATGAAAATTATTTTTCATTCCTTTTTTGTTCATTGATTTGTGCTTATTTCTGTATGTGTGTACATGATTAAAGGTGTTATCTTCTGTTAACTCTTCTCTGATTAGATATTAAGCCAGAAAAAAAATATCTGGTAGTCATGGGGCTTACCTGAATACAGTATTTTCCAAATTATGGTAATAGCTTACAAAACCTAATATTAAAGCTTTGTGTTTTATCTCCTGTAAACAGATATATAACAGCTTGATGATATACACAACAAGACAAATACCTGATACAAGTGAAAGATGAAAATAAAAACTACAAACGTATATCTTACACATTAATTTAACATGCATTCACATGAGCGTACTTTATGCAAATCATAAGCAGTTTATGTAACTGCAAAACTGCCAGCATTGATTTTGACGAATGGCAGAATGGCAGCTAACACACTGAGATTTATTACAGCGAAGAGCTAACTGAACGTATTGAAGGCTTTACATTGTTTTAAATTGAATTTATAAGTAAAGCTTCTATAATCACTAAATATTTCTCTTTAGAGGCATCTAAAATCTAATTACATTTATAGTGGGTAGGTTTACTGTATGAAAACAACTGGAAAATCAAGTTAATATTAACTAAGTTTTGTAATTACTAAAAATGTGCTACTTTTTCAGGAGAGGCACTTAGTTATTAAAAGTGTATGTCTTGGATATCAACTGAAACTACTTGCTAGTATAAGCAAAAGTAGTTACAGATATGAAAAACTTTGTAAGGAAGGTATTCACATCAGGTTGATCCTTCTCCCCTTCTGCCAGCTTCCCATATGGTCACTGGTTTGTGTCCTGGCTGCTCCACTTTGCCTGCCGCTCTCTGCTGGGAAAGTAGATGAGGAGAGCCAAAGCCAAAGGGAGACCTGGAGGGGGCTCCTGTCTCCCAACTTTGGGTCAGCTTAGTTAGGACCATTGTGGCCATTTGGGGGAAGAAGCAGAGGATGGAGACCTTCTCTATTTCTATTTCTTTTTCTATAAAATGTGGCTTTCAAACAAAAGTAAGTAAGCCTTAATTTTTAAAAAGTTTATTCAAATGCAAAATTAAAAAAAATATTAAAGTAAGATTTTTGTTGGCTTTCTTTCCTTTACTGATATTTCAGAAACATGTGTGTATGTCACATAGTCTAAGATTTGATTTACATATATAAAATATTAGTGTTTTCTACTTTAGATGTTCATAAAATCTTTTCAAGACATTCAGTAAACTGAGTGAAGAAAGCGACTCTACATATATAAGCTCAATGCTAAAGCTAGTACGTTGATATGGTATCAATTTATGTATTCTAAAGAATGACTTCCATATGTAGTGAAATTTAAGTCAAGCATTAAAAAACTGTGCAAGTTCACAAACTATGCCTTACAATGCAGAGTATACTACGATATAGATAAGAGCAGGCATTTCTAAAGAACTTATTCTTACCCTGAAGTGATAAGTTATAGGATAAGTGATACATTCTGAGGTCTTGTTAAAATGAGAGAGTATGGAAATTATCTTCTATATTTCTCATTCCAAATTGTGAATAACCACTGGAATCAAGGAAAAAAGATTGTGAAAAATTATATCTAGCCATATTTTTCTTTCCTTGCCTTCTTGGTGCATTTAAGGGTAAATATGAGAAAAGATGAGAATAGGTCCCATAAATTATTTTGTGGTTTGAGAGGTTTAATAAATCATGGCTTGAATTTACCAAATTATAATCCACAAAAGAAGAACATGTAGCAAGATACTTTAACCTAATTTATTTTTATAGTTAAGTGCCTAGTTCACTCTACATCAGAGAAAATAAATAAAGTAAAAGTCCAAGTACTGTAAGAATTATTATGGCATAGTAGACCATAACATATATGGGACAGTGGAGAGTATTTCAGTACACAGAGAAACAAAATCAAAACTATAGCTAATGAAATTGTCTACAACCATACGTCTCCTTTCTCTAAGAAGCCCAAAGGGTTACTGAAATGCTAAGCACCAGAAAGGTTTTTCTTGGTTCTTTAAGCTTTCATTTATCCTATTTACCTTTACCTTTTTTGATTCTTTATGAAATTATTAACCAAACTTTCAAGGTATTTTTTTCTTCCGCTTCATATAGTCTCAATACTAAATTTTTCATTTTGTTCACTGTATTCTTTAATTAAAATTTTATTTATAATGCTTTGCTACTTTGCATATTTTGAACTTCTTGACAAAATGTTCAGTATATATGTAATATTTTCTTGTGCTAATTAAACATTTCTCTGATGGTTAGTATGAATTCCAAGTGACATGTTTTTATCTTCACACAACTTCATATTGTTAATGGTTTGCAGTAGGAAATTTATGCTTTTGCTTTATTTGGGCTATATTTACATACTTGGAAAATGTTTTTGTCATTTATCTTTCCATGCATTTAACGATGCAGTCACCAACCTGTCCTTGCAGGAAACAACACCTTCATCAATTAAAGTGGTAGAGCTTTTGGAGTCCCTCAAACAAATTCATTGCATTTGCTGAGATGAGCCTTTTTGATTGCCTCCATGCCCTCTCATGTTCTGCCTATCCCCTCTCTGCTTTGACACCAGTCACTGACCCTTCTTGCTCCATTCAGAACAGTTTAGCGTTTTTGTAGACCCTCCTCAAACCCCTCCCCTACTCTCCCATTGGCTCTATTAAGATAGTGATTCTATATTTGATACACAAACATCTTTTTTCTTTGTTACCCATTTCCAATTTGTTGTTGTTGCTGTAACAGCAATTCTGAGTCTGATTAATTTTGAAACTGGAAAATAATAGACTTCAAAAATAAATGCTCATATACATGCACAATATTATCTTGCTACCAGGAAAACATAATGAAAGAATGATCATTTCCTCAACAAACGGAGGTTATCTTTTAATAAATGCAATTCAGTTAGAAGATTGAGGTGATATCCCAAAATGTAAGGAAATGGAGATGCCAAGTGACCTGCTTTCATTGAGGGCGGTAATCAGGAACTCAGTCAAGCTCTGAAGCACAAGTGACATGTGTCTAAGTACTTGAACCATCATGAGCTGCATCCCAGGGTGTACATTAGCAGGGAATTGGAATATAAAGTCAAGCCAGGACTTGCAGTCCTATTCAGAGTGCAGGCATCCCCAGTGGTGTCTTAACAACTGTGTCAAGTTCCTGTCTTCGTCTTCCGTCACTTTCATATTGTCTGTCTATCTCATTGAATGAAGACAATAAAATCCACATAATATTTCAAAATACGAGGAATTCCTAATTCAGACTAGTTCATACACAAGGACACATACAGATTTAATTGATGGTATTCCATAAATATTTCAGTAGTCTAAAAGTTTATGTAAATACCCAGATCTCAATGTCATAATTCCTAATTCACTTCTTGAGGAGATTCAATCTGTAATTCGAAAATATCGTCTTTCTTCATATGCACAACATGATTTTTTACTGTGTTTTAAAGGAATGAAAAATACAGTGCCAGCATAGAAAAAAAAAATCTGCATCCTAAAGGAGTTATTATGTATTCTGAGTACATACATTGAAAAAAAAAACTTCATACATAGCAAAAATTAAACAGATATCTACATCGCCATACCATACATATCACCAGAAGACTCTGGGAACAAAATAAAATTGTGTCAGTAATGGTGGAGAAGAACAATTTTGAAAACATCACTGATACTTTTGAGGTAGATCTTGAAGAATTGGAAGTCAATAAGAAGTAATTTCCCAGTGGAAAAAAGAGATACAGTATTTGAGGATTTGTAAATTACTGATATGAGTAAATAAGTTTTAATTATATAATTCAAGATTAAAAGACTTCTTGCATAAATGTTGGCTGCATAAACAATTTCTTTCAACTTTTTCCCGGCGGCGTGGCCTAGCGGCTTAAGTCCTCACCTTGAACGCCCTGGGATCCCATATGGGCACCGGTACTAATCCCGGCAGCTCCACTCCCCATCCAACTCCCTGCTTGTGGCCTGGGAAAGCAGTCGAGGACGGCCCAAAGCTTTGGGACCCTGCACCCGCGTGGGAGACCTGGAAGAGGTTCCTGGTTCCCGGCTTTGGATCGGCGCGCATCGGCCCGTTGCGGCTCACTTGGGGAGTGAATCATCGGACGGAAAATCTTCCTCTCTGTCTCTCCTCCTCTGTGTATATCTGGCTGTAATAAAATGAATAAATCTTAAAAAAAAAAAAACAACTATTTCCCTAAATGGCAACTGGAGTAAATTATATATTGCAGCTTTTCAGAGAAAAAAAGCTTAAAATTAGAACATTTTTCATTTCTTACCAGGTTTATTTTTTATTTTGGTGTCATAATGACTTCACTGGCAAATGAAACAAACAAGTGGGATTTATTACAAATACACAAAATGAATTGATGTTTTCCATTTGCAAAATAAATCAGTTTAATTCACTAACTCAGCAAGTTTCAAAATAAAAAGAAAAAAAAGATGGAACTTATAAAAGTTTTTGACCAAATGCAGTATCTATCCACTTACCAACTTTCGTGTAAGAAAAATTAATGAAACAGAAAATAAAATTATCTTGATCTAAGTATTCCATAAAAACATGCAGCTATCATCATACTTAGCCATAGAAACACAATGTATCCCACATAAAACTAGAGCGAGTTAAAGATGTGTACCCTGGGGCAAGCAAAATTGCTCCATGGCTATGTGTTCCAATTACAAGCAGCGGGATCTCATAGGGAAACCTTTTAGTGTTTCGGCTGTTTCACTTCCTATCCATCATCCTGCTTATGCCCTGGGGAAACAACAGAGAATGGCTCTAAACTTTGGGACCCTACATCCATATGGCTTACCCGGAAGCAGCTCCTGGCTGTTGGCTTCACATCAGCTGAGTTCCAGCTGTTGTGGCCTCTTGGGGATAAATGCGTGGATGGATGATTTTTCTCTCTGCCTCTGTTCTCCATGAATTGGATCTGCATTCCAATAAACATAAATATATAAAATAATAAAGGATACCTGTTATCACTATTCATTTTTAACATACTGCTGGAAATCTTAGCCAATGTAAACAGGAAAGAAAAAGAAATCATGATAATGTAGCATTTGCTAAGAAAAATAGATGAGTATGTGGCCTGGTGCAGTAGCCTAGTGGCTGAAGTCCTCACTTTGCAAGTGCCAGGATCCCATAAAAATAAAAAAAAAAAATAGACTCAAATTGATTTTATGCAAGCTTGCAAACATAATTCAATAAGGGAGATACTTTCAATAAGCAAAACTAGAAAAATGGATATTCAAATAAAAGGAATAAAGTATATAAAGTCATAGCTTTCATATATATTAGCTAAATAGATTATAGATGAAAAAAGCAACTAACAGGAAATAAAATGTGAGTCAAGCATAGACAAATAATTTTACCATACTTTAGAAAGGTTAAGAAAAATACGTTGGATAAGAATAAAATTCAAATATTTCTTTAAATTAATATTTAAAGTAATTAAATGGCAAACTTAGAAAAAAAAAGAAAGAAACTGTAAGCAATATATAAGAATGTTTTCTTATAAAATGACTAAAGAGACCTGGCACTGTGGCCTAGTGGCTAAAGTTTTTACCTTGCACGCAGCGGGATCCCATGTGGGCGCCATTTCATATACCAGCAGCCCACAACTCATCCAGCTCTCTGCTTGTGGCTTGGGAAAGCAGGTGAGGACAGCACAGCCTTGGCACCCTGCACCTGCATGGGAGACCTGGAAGAGGCTCATGGCTCCTGGATTTGGATCATCTCAGCTTGGCTGTTGTGACCACTTGGAAAGTAAATCAGCGCAGGAAGATCTTCCTCTCTGTCTCTTTCCCTGTCTGTATATCTGACTTTCCAAAAATAAATAAAGAAAGAAAGAAAAAGAAAAAGAATAGAAAATAAAATGAAATGATTAAAAAGTCCTAAAAACAAACAGAATAAACTTTCACTAAGAACTAGAATGAAAGACATTAGCATATATTTCATCATTAAGGCTATGCAAATAAATCTAACATATTACTAATTTGCATATTTTGAAAAATCTCTGCATGCCAGGGATAAATCCAACCTTCTGATCTGTGACTGGATTCAATTAGCTGCTACTCTGTGTTCAATTTTTGTACCTATGTTCATCAACATCATTGGCCATATGGTTCAATTTTCAATTTTTTTTGTGGATTTTTCTTTTTTTGAGATTTAAATAATTTTGGATTTATCTAAAGAGTTCCCTTTCTGTTGTTTTGAGTGTTTTGAGAACTGGAAATAGTTCTTCCTTAAAATTATGGCGGAATTCAGCAGTAAAGCCATCTGGCCCTGGGAGAATTTTGATTAATAATGCAATGCCTGTCTTAGTTATTGCTTTAATTAGGTCAATTCTATATGTCCCAGTAATGTGTCCATTTATTCTGCATTTTCCAAATTGCTGGCATACAGAAGCTTCTGGTAGTTTCTGATGGGCCTTTGTATAGCACTGTTGTCAGCTGTTATAGCTCATTTTTCATCTTTGATTTGGTTGGTTTGGGTTTCTCCCTGTTTTTGTGCAAGCTGAAGGATAAAAAATAGGAGAGGTTGAGTAGGGATGCTGATATGGTTTTGCAGGGCAACACGTGGGATTTTTGTAGAGATGCAACTGTGTAACTATGCAGAGAGCAAGTGGAAACAGAATTATACACGTATAATGCAATTGCATGGGAGTAAATACCATATATGTATTCATATTTATGAAACTACTTCAAAAAGTTCATGGTAAAATATGCTTGTTTTGGTGCAAAGGTTTTGCAAAAGTTAGTATCATGTTTTGAAAAGACTTCTCTATTTTTATTGCAAAGTCAGATATACAGAGAGGAGGAAAGACAAAGGAAGTTCCATCCAGTGATTCACTCCCCATGTGACTACAAGGGCCAGATCTGAGTCAATCTGAAGCTAGGAGCCAGGAGCTTCGTTGGGGTCTCCCGCATGGGTGCAAGATCCATGGTTTTGGGCTTTCTTTGACTGCTTTCCCAGGCCACAAGCAGGGAGCTGGATGGAAAGCAGGGCCTCTCTGCATCCTAGAACCCGTGCCCATATGGGATCCTGGCGCACTCAAGGCAAAGACTTTAGCCGCTAGGCTACCGTGCTGGGACCTAGCATCATTTTTTAATAGCACATTTTTTTTTTTACTTTGTGAAGTTTCTTTGCATATGCATGTGTGTGTATATATATATATATATATATATATATATATATATATATATATATATATATAATGACCTAAAAGTAAAGTCGTGAAATAATAAGCTTATGGGATAGAATCAATATAACTGTTCTAATTTTTGTTTCACACAATAATTTTTCAAAAGTTGGGAAAGTCAGTAAAATGACTATTTCTTTGACTATACTTTTAGCAAATACTTGAATTGTAAAAATTAATAAGATACTTTTGCAATATGTATGAACTTCAAAAAACTTTATGCTAAGTGAAAGAGTTCACATAAAAAGATAATCACTTGCTACGTGAAAGGAAAAAAAGGATAGGGATTGCCAGTGGTTGTGGTTCCTTTTGGGGGTAATAAAAATGTTCCTAAATATAAAAAGGCATACAATTCCTTCAATTAAGCACTGAAATAGATTAAATTGGTGAATTTTATGGTGTATTCATTATACTTTAGTAATGCCATTTAATAAAAGGAATCAGAAAATTTTGCTATGTGCTTGGTATTAAGATAATTTTCTTGCCTCCAAATTTGGAATGTGTTCTCAAATATAGCAGAGACCTGTCTGAACCCACCACTTTTAAACATACCCCTTAAAGATCATCAACTTTATGGAGTGAACAGACTGAGCTGAAAATGGTCATTTGCAGTGTATTGTGAGGACATCTACTCGATGATTAAGAACCTGAAATGACTTATGTGTTGGTACTTTCTCATTCATATTTGTCCAACTAGTCCAGTTGATTTTCTCCTTGGGTAGATCGTCCTTATTTGTTCTCTCATCAGCCGAATCTTATCTGTTTCATAGACACAGTAAATTCCAGAGGTTCTCTTGTATTGTAATTCTCTACTGTTATTTAAGAAAAGAAAAATACATTTCTTGTCAGTTAAGGTTCAAATTGAAGATATTAAATAGGCAGCTTCATGTGATGTTCAGCTTTGTTATAGGCATTTTCACGACATTGTCACCACTGGTAGCTGACTCGCTTCAATTTATTTTTACATATGGGGTAATCACAGTTCAGAAAAAGGAAACTAGGTAAAATAAAGCAAAATTTATTAGAGTACAACCCCAAAATGGGATAGTGGGGAGGAAACATGGTTTACTAGAGATAATAAAGTGATGTTTATGTAAGTGTGTACATAAGAAGGATGGTTCAGTAAAGTGTATTTTCCATCATTTCTTATTGGTTCATAGTTTTTAATTCTTGAAACGTGAGGAGTGTTGCATTGTGGGATGGCTGTGAAATTCATGATCAGTATTTGTGGTTGACATCTGGGAGTCACATCCATTTGAACTCTCCAAATGTGGTAACAATCTAGACTTTCTGGTTTGAGTGAGCTTCCATTTTGCCAGGGCATCTTTTTTCAATTAATTAATTAATTAATTAATTAATTTATGACACAGTTTCATAGGCTCTGGGGTTCCCCCAACCACTCCCCAAACCCTTCCCTCATATTGAATTCCTCCATATTGTTACAGTAGTACAGTTCATAACCAGTCATGGTTCCTTCATTGTGGGCATGGACCATGCAGGGAGTCCAGTATCTTATTGTCCAGATAACTTCAACAGTTTCTTTGGGAGAGCATCCCTGGTCTGAAAGTAAAGCTGGAAGAATATCATCCCCTCCAATGAGATGTGACTACATAACTTCAACAACAGAAAGAACTTAACATCTCAATTTTAGTATATACACAACCGGTTTCTAATTTTACCTGTTGAGAAAGGTCCTATGGTGCTTAACCTTTGCCTCTTGTTTAATTATGTAGCCAATGACATTAGTTGTATTTAGAAACCCAACTCACTAGTGGATTCTATCTTTTAAGATTTATAAAAGAGGGCCCAGCACAGATTATTAGGTTAATCTTCCACTTGCAAAATCTGGCATCCCATATGGGTGCTGGTTTGTGTTCCATCTGCTCCACTTCCCATTCAGTTTCCCACCTGTGGTCTCCGAAAGCAGTGGCAGATGGCCGCAAACCTTGGAACCCTGCACTCACATGAGAGTCCCTAATGAAGCTCCTGCCTCCTTGGCTTCCGATTGGCTCAGCTCTGCCTGCTATGGCCATTTGGGGAGTGAACCAGTAGCAGGAAATACTCTCTCTGTCTTTCCTTCACTGTATTGATCTTGCTTTTCAATAAAATGAAATAAATCCTTTAAAAATACCAACAATGTCAGGTTACACTTAAATAACAGACTGATAGGATTATGATTCCTTATGAAGGACTACACCATTATAGCAAAATGGGGAAAACCCATCAGGGGGGTGGGAGTTTGGGGGAGAATCCCAACCTATACGAAATTGTGGCACATAATTCAAACATATATGTATATAGATATAGATATAGATATAGATATAGATATAGATATAGATATAGATATAGATATAGATATAGATATAGATATATAGATATAAAGATATATAGATATATAGATAGATCAATTGGGAAAGTTGTGGTAGATGATTAATATACATAAGCTCTCAACTGTTTTTCAGCTCCACAAACCTGTAAATCTTCATGAGTAATTAAAACATGATTGAAAAAGTAAAAATTGTATTTCTAAACTAATATATATGAAATAATAATATAAACAAAAAATTAGAGAAGAATTTAATGAGTTAAAGCAAAAGTAAAAACATATATGGTTTCTGCTAAATATATATACATATGTATATATGGAGGCATACTAATTCTGTTAAATATTACTAATAGATAGGATGAAATGCAGGTTAACTTACATATGACCTTCACTTTGAGGTTTATGATAAAGACTGTATGAATTCAAGCTATTTCAGAAGGGCCAAGAGTACGTGAAACTTTAGAAAAAGTTCTATTTTTGTGCAAAATACTTTGAAATATACAGATAACTCTATCATGATAAGCATTTTTAATAAACTTTATGAACATAGATGAATGTCTTCAAATTTTTAGTAAAATTTTCTTTTATTTTAACTTTATAGTCCACCAGTTTTGTGAAGTGCACTTGGACTACACAGTTTTATGTCACTGCCATTACTACACATAAGATAATACTAATACAATTTACCATCCGTCCTTTTGTAATCATTGAAAAAATATTAACATAGTGAAAAAAACAATATAAAATACTGTCTAATTCTATTTTGAAAATAATTTCAACCTACAACTCACCTGAAAGGCTGTGGAAAACAACATAAGTTCTATGGATTGTAATTTGGAACCACTCATAAAATTATCTGGGATTTCATTTAACCAGTTAGATGAGTATAATTTGTCTTTTAGCAACTTGTGATAATTGGATTTTGTAATGAAACATTGCTTTAATATCATCTAAATTTGAGTCCCAAAATAATTATAAAATTATAAGGATTGTTTCATCTTTTTTTTTCTGGAGATTATATAAATGTAGAAGGCTGATGTCTTAACATTAACTTATGAATGCAATTTCTAGTACTTTTGGATTTTATAATCTGATACAGTTTTTATTTAATAGTCTGTTATAAATAATGTACATTAGTTTAGAACTTGGCTTACTTTATTTTTTAAAACATTTATTTATTTGAAATGCACAGTGTTTAAAAACAGAGAGTAGAGAGAGAGATGTTCTAGAGAAAGAGAGGATTCTAAGCCTAGGTTCACTTCCCAATTGTCTGTAATGGCTGGGATTAAACCTAGGCCCAACAAACCATGTGTAAAACACAACACAGAAACACAGTAACTTCGGAAACCCAACTACTTGAGACTTCACTGCTCCCCGCCTGAATCGGCTTTACTGGCAAGATGCAGTCAGATTGGAGTAGCACATCAAGACCAAATATTCTAATGCCTTAACCCCTGGGCTAAATGCCAGTTTCTTCCTGAAAACTTTCAGCAATGAACATTTGACACAATTTGAATTTAATTTCAGTATTTCTGCTTTTCAGAACTTAATGTTAAAATCAAGAAAAATAAAATTAAAAATCACTAAAATTATCCTGTTTCAGCTTTCTTGTCAGAGGATGATAGTGTTTATTAAATGTTTACAAAATAACAAACACTTTAGAGGCATACATGTTAGTTTATATTTATAGATAACTTACACATTGATACATCTAGTAGTTTGTGTATATTTAAAATAATTATAATACATGAACCAACAACATGCTTTAATTTTAGATGAGTAATTTGCTTGATTGGTATCTGCCAACTTATTCCTTCAAGCAGGTGTACTTTCTCTTTAGAAACTGCTTTGTCAGGACACAGTCCCTTTAGGTGAGCACAAGATCCAAGGCAAGGAGTATCCCATACCAGGCCAGTTCACAGTACCTCCCAGCATACGTGTGACTCAGGGCTGGGGGCAGGCCAGGCTAGTTCATAAGATCCACTGGCAGATCTGAGAACTAGGACTGGGTTCAGGTCAGGCTGAGTTGTAGCACCAGCCAATCCACATTAGCAGCTGGCTGGCTTGGGTTGTACAGCAGCAGCTGCCAACAAATGCAAAGGTGAGATAGACCATGAGAGACTGGTCTGCAGCACTCACATAGAAAAGGCTACAATACCTGCTTGCCTAAATGTGAACTGGGTTGGGGGAAAGCCAAGCTGAGCTAACTGGTGTAACCACGAGCCAGAGTAAGGGCAGGTGGGTTGGGCTTGCTATAGCATCAGTTGGCAAGTGCTGGGACTCAGGGCAAATCTTGTCAAGCTAGACTGCAGAACCACTTGGAGAGTTCAAGATCTGGGCCAGGGAGTGGACCCAATAGGGAAACTGGGCACCTTCTGATGGGCTGCAACTCCCACTGGTGAGTATGAGAAGCAGGACTCGAGATGTGGACTAGATTGGCAGTGACACCCGCTGTCATGAATGTGGGCTGGAGGGTGGAGTAGGTTAAGGGAGGTTTGACCTCGATGCCCTATGATATGCACGAGAGCTAAATGTGATGTGGGTCAGACTGAACCAGTCTACTCCATATGATGGAAGGCACAGAAACCAGGGCTTGTCGCTAGCCCAGTGGGGGTTATTGGTGGTCACTCTGACTGGGATGCAGTTCCTGATGAAGTTCCTGAGGACCTAGTGTTTGGTGGGCAGAGTTCACATGGGCTGCCACACCCATTGGTTTACGTAAGATGGGGCTGGAGATGGATCTCACCTAGCAATTGTATCTACCAATGTGTGTATGCTGATGTGTGTGACATAATGAACCAGACCCCATATTGGCAAGCACAAAGATTCATGTCTGGGATCATCTCAGATGAGATTTTTTGAGGGTTTCCACAACAAGACTGCTGAACACAGAACTTCAACCATGAAAAAAATGACACGAGTTGTGGTCTGATTGTGGAGTATGTACAGTGTCAGAACTTGGCCTCCTCAACAGTTTAGATGGAGTAGTGGATGACATACCCAGATGTGCATGGAGGATTTAGCTGATCATCAGAGCCTGAAGAGGATATTTGTTACCATAGCAGAGGAGGGAGGACAGAACAAATTCATCATCTACCCCAACCACTGGTTCAGATTGAACATCTGGATGAATGGAGACTCTGGAGTGGACTGTCTCAGCTAATGGACCTTGGAGGGATCTCCTCATCCTTGAATGTGAAATTGAAAGCACCTCAGAACTATGGAAACCAATTGAGTATAGCCCTCAGGACACATACCACATCAGACATCCTGGGATGACGTCTGGTAACCATTTCCCACCTCCGGGTAATGAAGTGATTGGGAAGCTAGGTGTGGCTTCTCCCTCTAACCTCCCCTTCATGAAGACCCTTATATACAGAAAGAAGGAAAAGAAAATGTGTAAACAATGTTCTCACCCATTTTCCCCTCATCGATTCTTCCCACCATAATAAACTATGTAAATGTCATCAAAATTAATATATATTTAATTATATATATATAGATAGATATAGATATAGATATAGATATAGATATAGATATAGATATAGATATAGATATAGATATAGATATAGATATAGATATAGATATAGATCAAGGCAGAAAAAGACCTTCTGGGTTTTGGAATATGAAGTAGATAAAAGACATAGGATATTTTCAAGTAAAGATGAAAGTCATAAAATGTGTGGATTAAAAAGAACAGATCTGCTTTTGCAAATTATGCATGTGAGCATTGACAGAATGCTAACAGCCATCTGTTTAAACTGCATGCAATATAATAAAGAGCATTTTATTTATCCGTGAATAAATTAAATGGAATCAGATGGGATTTTAATGGGAATATGCACAGTTGAGAATTCCAAACAAACTAGCTTGCATTTCCTGCAAAATGCTTGTGATGGACCCCTTTAGAGAGTAAATCTCAAAAATTCACTTTTCTTTTTTTTCTTCTTGCAATATAATCATCCAGAAATTTTTCCTCTTTGATATTTGACACATTTTTAATCAGTGGGAAATTACAAGAGGCACTAAAGTCTCCACCGTGAAAGTTGGCAAGCATTGGCTAAACAAATGAGACTAAAAGTATGATTTATTTGGAATGCTAACAATGAGTTTTCACCAAAATTTATGAAATAATATTTATTTCATGAAGTGCAACATTATTCAAATTAGCAAAATATTTATGACAGAATGCCACATCAATTATTGGCATAAATTTTTCTCTTTCAAAGAATAAGTCACTGAACTGGAAAAAAATATTTTTCTTACAAAGATGTAATTTTTCTCTTCCTTTAACTTTGATTGAGAATAAAATGAAAGACAATATTGAGCATTTAGGTAACAGAAAAATAAAGTAAAATACACATGTGAGTATATATATATTATGTCTAAAGGCAAGCAGTATATAACTGTGATAAATTTAATTAAGCTGAAAATATTCAGAGATATAAAATATCTGTATAAAAAATTTTTTTTAATGCATTGACATTTGGGCCCGGCGGCGTGGCCTAGCAGCTAAAGTCCTTGCCTTGAAAGCCCCGGGATCCCATATGGGCGCCGGTTCTAATCCCAGCAGCTCCACTTCCCATCCAGCTCCCTGCTTGTGGCCTGGGAAAGCAGTTGAGGGCGGCCCAAAGCTTTGGGACCCTGCACCCGCGTGGGAGACCTGGAAGAGGTTCCTGGTTCCCGGCTTCGGATTGGCGCAGCACCGGCCGTTGCGGCTCACTTGGGGAGTGAAACATCAGATGGAAGATTTTCCTCTCTGTCTCTCCTCCTCTCTGTATATCCGGCTTTCCAATAATAATAAATCTTTTAAAAAATGTATTGATATTTATAGTTAAATAAACTTTTCTTTTTAAATTTTTGTTTTTTGGAAAGGCAGATTTACAGAGAAAAGGAGACAGAGGGAAAGATGGTCCATTTGCTAGGCTACTTCCTAATTGGCTGCAGTGCCCAGAGGTGGGCTGATCTGAAGCAAAGATGCCCAGATTACCAGGTGTTCCACTCAGGCACAAGGTCCCAAACTTTGAGATACCCTCCACTGCTTTCCCAGGCCATAATAAGGGAGCTGGCCTGAAAATGGAGCAGCAGGTTCATGAACAAACACCAGTAACATGTCATGGAGCTTTCAAGTGCAGGATCAATCACTTGATTGCCCCATATAGATACAAATTTTTCAAACATATATGTCTCATAGTAATATCATAAAAATAATGACATTTGGCCTAGATATTGCATGTTGCATCTGTGAAGTGAATCAGCAAATACAAAATGCATTAAATCTTTCTCTCTGTCTTTCTCTTTCCCTCTGTCTTTGTCGTTTCTCTTTAACTCTGTTTTAATATAAATAAGTAAATAAATAAATACTGTTTAAATAGAAATAAAATATAAAGGAGCAGAAGAAATACACAGATGTGATTTTTTTGGTGCAAAATTGTAAGCTATTACTTGAGATGCCTATGTGACATTGGTGTGCCTGGTTCCATCAGCAACCACTGTAGACTTCTGATACAGTTTCCTGCTGCTAGGAGGCAGCAAATTGTATCCAAGGACTCTGGCTGCTACTAGCCATGTAGTACATCTGGATAGAATTTATGGTTCTTGGTTTTGATCTGTTTTACTGATATTGTCTTGGATATTTTGGCAGTTATTCAGAAGATAGAAGACATCTTTTTCTCTTTGTTACTATGACTTTAAAATTTAAAAAATAATTTGTAATAAAAAATTTGATGACAAATGACTCTCCCTCAAGCATATGGATATATGCATCAGTATAGACATATAAGAAAGGGTCAACAGAGTGAAGAAGCAACCAACAGAATAGAAGAAAATCTTTGCACACTACAGAACTGATAGGAGATTAATATCCAGTATTTAAAAGAGCATCTGAAAATCAATGACAGCCAAACAACCCTGTAAAAAAATGATGAAGGAAATTAATATTTTTTTCAAAAGAACAGATTCAAATGAAGAATATACATACAAAAAAATGCTCAGGCTCCCTAGCCGTCAGGGAGATACAAGTGAAAACCACATTGAAATTCCACCTAAATCCAGTGACATTGGTCTACATTCAGAAACCTACTAACAATACCTGCTGGCATGGATGTGGGAAGAAAGATATCCTACCTCACTATTAGATGGAGTGTAGCCTAGTACAGCCACTAAAGAAGTCAGTATGGAGAGTGCTAAAATAACTGAAAATTGATCTGCACAGCTATTACACTTCCAGTACTATATCCAAAGGAAATTAACTATGCTATGAGAAAGAGATCTGCAGTCCTATATTCACAACAGCACAGTATATCAAAAGTGAAGACATGAAAACAACCCAGATGCCTCTCAAAAGAGGAGTGGATAAAGAAGCTCTGGTACATTCACTCTATGGTGTATTACTTAGCCATTAAAAAGAATGAAATTCTGTAATTTGCAACCAAACTGTCTCAACTAGAGATCATTATGCTCAGTGAAATAAGTCAGTCCCCAAAGGAGAAATATCATATGTTCTGTCTGATACAAGACAAACTTCATGGAAAATATAAGACAAAAAATATATAGGTAAACAGGCACATACCCGTAGTCATCTAGAGGAACTTTAGAATAGACTATCATATTGGGATGTGAAGATAGAATGCAGTATGCATCTCTTCTGAATAAATATGAAACTCTTAAATATAACTGGACAATAGCGTAATGGAGTCTGCCATTCTCTATACCTACATGTCAGGATGCATATAAATAACACAATGATGGGATTATGACTGTTTTTGAAGGATTATATTTTTGTAATAAAATAGGGAAATCAATGGGGGGAAGGTAAGGGGAAATCCCAGAGCCTTTGGAATTGTATAATAAAAATAATTAATTAGTTAATTCTAAAAAAGAAAGGAAAAAAAGAAGAGCTTCATGGTACAGCAGATTAAGCTGCCACTTGCAAAATGGATATTGCATATCAAAGTACATATTCAAACATGAACTTCTTTGATGTAGCTGATACGGTTGCTGCCTAGGATGCCATCACCCTGTATGTGTGCCTGGTTATGTTCTTTCTGACACACGTTTGATCCACTTGCCGTGTAATATAGCCTGGGAAAAGCAGCAGAAGATGGCTCAGGTGTTAGGGCCCCTGCCACACATATGGAAAACCCAGAGGAAATTAGCTCCTGGTTTCTTCTTGGCTCAGCTCTGCCATTGCAGCCAGTGAAGGGAAGTTCTCTCTTCATTTTTGGTCTGTGATTCTCAATTTAAAACTGAGAAATAATTCTAAAAAAGAGGAAGAAGAAAGCCTGAACTGCTCTGCCTCTCATGCAGATGTTTATTCATATGTAGAGTATTCAGCAAAAGAAGGCCTGAAGATTTGGCTGCCTGATACTGCTGTGAGAGAGCAGGAGGCAGTTCCAAGGCCCTGGCTTCTGGAGACTTGTCCAGGCCATTGAGGCCATTTGGGGAGTGAACCAGTGATGGATAATTCTCTCCCACTCTCTCTCTCTTTGTCGTTCATCTTTTCAAATAATTGAGATAAATTTTTGAATAAAAAGGGAAGGGGAAATAAAATTCAGAATCTATGAAAAAACTGAAAATCATTCAGATTTCTTTATTTCAATATATTAAAATCAATTTACACATACCAAAAGTTCAGAATAAACTGTTATAATGCAGAGGTCCAGGCATCTTTAGACAGATCCAATTCTCCCATTCTTTCTTGTTTGCACTTTTTTACAATAATTATACAATATTCTCAAATAAAATATCCTGATATAGGGAAAAACAATCAGTCCTAAGGAATGTAACATGCTGAATTAGGTAGAAACCACTAAAGACACTGCCAGATTTGTTTCATAATGCCCTTGAAGCAAGATGCGATTTAGAACCTTAAAAGGTGTCCTTATGCCTAATAATATAACCCAGGAAACGTTTTCAGCTGTTGGCGAGTAGAACATGTAAATTAAGCTTTACATACAATATAATCTGCTTTCATCACCCAAACATTGACTAGGATAGAATCGCCTCTAGATTTTCTTGGTCTCCTGCTGCTTATCTATAAATGAATAAACCCAGCTTACGTAATTACTTGCATATAATTTTATTCTGTCTCACTGGACTTGGAACTATCAATGATATAGCTCAGGTTATAGGGCAATGCATGGTATTACAATATATGTTACTCTTCATGCATTTCGACATAGTTAACAGTGAAATGTATTCATGCAAATAAGATCAACTCAAGGGGATGCACCATGGGACGTATCACAAACTGCTGAAAGACAGAGCAAAACCTTGAAAGCAGTCCAGATGAATGAAGCCATTCAAGTGATCTCAATAAAATAAATAGCTAAGTTCTCATCAAAAGATACGGAGGCCAAGGGATGTCAGCATGATGTATCCAAACTGGTGAAAGAATTAAAGGCTGCCAATTAATAATTGAACATTCCAAATGCAATCCTTCTGTGCCAATGATTTATTTGCTTATTTGTTTGAAAAAATCAAGAGAAACAAATATAAAAAAATAGAGTTCCCATCTGCAGTTTCACTCTCCAAATACCCATAACAGCCAAACTGAAGCCAGGAACCCAGAACCCAATCCAGACCTCCCTTGGCTGTGGCAGGGACCCAATCATTTGAAGCATCATCTTTTGCTCCCAGCGCATGCATGAGGAGGAAGCTGGGATCGGAACTGGGACTGAGCCAGGGTTTGAACCCAGGGACTCTGACATAGTGTTGTAACACTCATGCTCATTCCTTCCTAAAAGTCCTGTTCTCTGAATTGCTTTAATTTGAGAGACTTTCTTACTCATTTCCAGATTCATTGCTATAGGTTTAATGTTAAATAGATTTTAACACTCCATTTCCATGATTTAATCTTAGATTTTCAGGTGGTTTTTGCATTTTCTGTGTTATTTAAATGTCTTCATCAATAGGTGATTGTATTTTCTTTTTCAAATATTTAATTATTTATTTTAAAGTAAGAGTTATAAAGAGAGAGATGAGAGATAGAGATATTATATCTGCTCAATTCACATCCCAGATGTGGCTGGGTCAAGACAAAGGCAGGTGCAGGGAGTTTCTTATACCTCTCCATGTTGTGGACATAGAATCAAGAACTTGGACCAGCTTCTGCTGCTTTTCCCAGGTGCAGAAGCAAGGAGGTGGGTTGTACCTGGAGAGGCCAGGACTTGAACTTGTGCCTTTGTGGGATGTTGGCTATGCAGGTGGCCCCAAATTTTGCCTTCTACATAGTGGATTAAGGCAGAAGTCCCTTTTTATCTACCAAATGCCACCTGATTTTTTATAATATTATATGTTGCCATACAAAATTATCAACTTAAACATTAGCCTGCTATTGAATTACTGTATTTCAATTTCTGACAATAGTTGTCTTGGTAAGGTCATTGCCAATGATTCCACAGCCTTTCTTTTTTTTTTAATTTATTATTTTTTTCATTAATTACATTGTATTATGTGACACAGTTTCATAGGCACTGGGATTCTCCCCACCCCTCCCCAAGCCCTCCCACCATGGTGGATTCCTCCACCTTGTTGCATAACTACAGTTCAAGTTCGGTTGAGATTCTCCCATTGCAAGCGTATACCAAACATAGAGTCCAGCATCTTATTGTCCAGTCAAGTTCAACGGCTTCTTAGGTATACCCTCTCTGGTCTGAAGACAGAGCCAGCAGAGTATCATCCCAATCAATTAAAAGCTCCAACATACCATCAGCAAAAATTTACATCATTATGGAATTAATTGACATAGTAATGAGTAACCAATATGTTAAAAGTAAATGCGAGCTCCTAGCCACCTTCTGTGACCACCTCATTGACATTTCAATTTTAGTTTATACACAACATATAACATACATAACGTAACATGTTATACATAACATCATATCATCTTAAATTAACGCAAACATGTGGTATTGAACCTTTTGGGATTGGCTCATTTCCCTTAGCATTATGGTTTCCAGTTTGGCCCATTTGGCCACAAAGAACTGCATTTTGTTTTTTTTTTTAATAGCTGAGTAGTATTCCATGGAGTAGATGAACCATAGCTTTCTTATCCAATTGTCTGCTGATGGGCATTTTGGCTGCTTCCATGTTTTTGCAATTACTGATTGTGCTGCTATGAACATAGGAGTGCATGTTGGTTTCTCATAAAATAAGTGTTCTGGATATATTCCTGGGAGTGCTATTGCTGGATCATACAGTATGTTGATTTTGAGTTGTTTGAATGTTCTCCATACTGATTTCCATAGAGGCTGTACCAGCCTGCAGCCCCACCAGCAGTGGAGTAGGGTTCCCTTTTCGCCGCAACCTCTCCAACAAGTGTTGTTGATGCTTTTATTCATGTGGGCCAGTCTTACTGGCGTTAGGTGGTACCTCATTGATGTTTTAATTTGGATTTCCCTTATTGCCAGGGAACTTGAGCATTTTTTCATATGTTTATTTGCCATTTGGGTTTGTTCCTTTGTGAAGAGTCTGCCCATTTCCCATGCCCATTTCTTGAGTGGCTTGTTTGTTTTGACATTTTGGTTGTTTTGTAGCTCTTTGTATATTCTGGAGATTAGCCCTCTATCACCTACGTAGTGCTCAAAGATCTTCTCCCATTCTGTGGGTTGCCTTTTTACTTTGTTGATTGTTTCTCTAGCTGTACAGAAGCTTCTTAGTTTGATGAGGTCCCATTTGTTTATTCTGGTCTTGATTGCTATTGTCTTTGGTGTCCTTTTTAGGAAGTCGGGACGTACCCCTAGATCTTGCAGAGTATTTCCAACATTTTCTTCCAAAAGTTTAAAGGTTTCTGGATGTAGGTTTAGATCTTTTATCCATTTAGATTTGATCTTAGTGTATGGTGAGAGATGTGGGTCTATCTTTTTGTTTCTGCAGGCTATCAACCAGTTGTCCCAACAGCATTAATTGAACAGACCTTCCCATTTGCCTGGATTATCGTTTGTCCTTTTGTCAAAGATTATTTGGCTGTATCTGTGTGGGTTCCCGTCTGGTGTTTCTATTCTGCTCCATTGATCTTCCTCTCTATCTTTGTGCCAGTACCAGGCTGTTTTGATAACCACCGCCCTATAGTATGTCCAGAGGTCTAGAACTGTGATTCTCCCTGCTAACTTCCTGTTCTTCAGAGTGGTTCTGGCTGTTCGTGGTTTTTTGTGTTTCCAGATGAACCTTTGGGTCATTGTTTCCAGTTCCGTGAAGAATGTTTTTGGCAATTTGATTGGAATTGCGTTGAATGTATATATTGCCTTTGGCAATATAGACATTAATTTTTTATTCACTGATTACATTGTATTATGTGATACAGTTTCATTGGAACTGGGAATCACCCCACGCCACCCCCCGCCCTCCCCCCATGTGGAATGTTTCACCTTGTTGCATATCCACTGATCAAGTATATAGACATTTTAGTGATATTGATTTTACCTAACCAGGAGCATGGGATGTTACTCCATCTTTCGAAGTCTTGTTCAATTTCTTTTTTAAGTGGTTTGTAGTTTTCCTCAAATAGGTCTCCTACATTTTTGGTTAGGTTAATTCCCAGATACTTCATACTTTTCTCTGTTATTTTGAATGGTATTTTGCTGGTTAGATCTTTTTCCAACTTGGTGCTGTTAGCATACACTATGGCTGTTGATTTTTGTTCATTAATTTTGTACCCTGCCACTCTACCAAACTCTCGTATGAGTTCTAGGAGTCTCTGTGTTGAGCCTCTTGGCTCTTCTATATAAAGAATCATGTCATCTGCGTATAGTGAAAGCTTGACTTCTTCATTTCCCATTTGGATTGCTTTGATTTCTTTGTCTTGTCTTATGGTCTCAGCAAGTAGCTCTAGGACTATGTTGAATAGTAGTGGAGAAAGTGGACATCCCTGTCTTGTTCCAGATCTCAGTGGGAAGGGTTCCAGTTTTTCTCCATTCAGTATGATGCTGGCGTTGGGTTTTTCATATATTGCTTTGTGGATTCTTCCATCTATGCTTACCTTGGTTAGGGTTTTTAGCAGGAAGTGGTGTTGGATTTTGTCGAAAGCTTTTTCTGCATCTATTGATACTATCATGTAATTCTTGTTTTTCAGTTTTTGGATGTGGTGTATCACATTGATGGATTTCCTTATGTTGCACCATCCCTGCATTCCAAGGATGAATCCTACTTGATTTGGATGAATGATCTGTCGGATGATTTTTTGAATTCTATTGGCTAGGATTTTGTTGAGAATCTTAGCATCAATGTTCATCAGAGAGATAGGTCTGTAGTTTTCTTTCTCTGTAGGCTCTCTGTCCGGTTTTGGGATTAAGGTAATGTTGGCTTCATAGAATGAGTTTGGAAGGGTTGCTTCCTTTTCTATTGTATTGAAGAGTTGTAGAGGATTGGGGTTAGTTTGGTTCGGAATGTTTTGTAGAATTCTGTAGTGAAGCCGTCTGGGCCTGGGCTTTTCTTTGTTGGGAGGTCTTTAATCACTGATTCAGTCTCTGCTTCAGTTATGGGTTTGTTCAGGTCGTTTGTTGCTTCTGGGCTAAGTTCTGGCAGGTGGTGTGAGTCTAAGAAGTTTTCCATTTCTTGGTGGTCTTGTGATTTGTTGGAGTACAGTGCTTTGTAGTAATTTCTAATTATGTTCTTAATGGTTGTAATGTCTCTTGTTATGCTGCCTTTTTCATCTTTGATGCTGTTAATTCTTGCCTTCTCTTGTTTTTTCTTTGTCAGTCGGGCCAGCGGGGGTGTCTATTTTGTTTATCTTTTAAAAAAACCAGCTTTTTGAATCATTGATTTTGTGTATGTTTTTTTTTTTCATTTCTATCTGGTTGATTTCCTCCCTTGTTTTGATGATTTCTTGTTACCTATTTTGTGTGGGGCTCATCTGCTGCTGCTTTTCTAATTCCTGGAGGTGCGTGTTTAGTTCCTGTATTTGGCGCCTCTCTTGGGCCTTGACATGAGCTCCAATTGTAATGAATTTACCCCGCAGCACTGCTTTGGCCGTGTCCCACAAGTTTTGGAATGTTGTGTCAGAGTTTTCATTGGTTTCCATAAATTTTTTATCTCATCTTTAATTTCTTCCCTGACCCATTGTTCGTTTAATAGCATATTGTTCAACCTCCAAGAGTTTCTGTCTTTCCTTGGGCATTTTGAATTGCTGATTTCCAGTTTCATTCCGTGGTGGTCTGAGAGGGCACATGGTATGATTCCTATCTTTTTGAAGTTATTTAGATTTGCTTTGTGTTCTATCATGTGGTCAATCCTGGAGAAGGTGCCATGCACTGCTGAAAAAAATGTATAATTTGTGGTCTTAGAATAAAAAGTTCTATAACTGTCTACTAAGTCTAGTTGTTCTAATGTTTGTATTAGCTCTGTTGTTTCTTTGTTGAGTTTTTGTTTTGTTGATCTGTCTATAGTTGTTAGCAGAGTGTTAAGATCGCCCACTATTATTATGTGCATATCTATGTCTCCCCTTAAGTCTGTAAGTAATTGCTTCACGTAGCTAGGTGCATTGGAATTAGGTGCATATATGTTCATGATTGTAATTACTTTCTGCTGGATCAATCTCTTCACCAATATATAATGTCCTTCTCTGTCTTTTTTGATGTCTGTCAGCTTGAAGTCTAGGTCATCTGAGATTAGGACAGCTATGCCAGCCTTTTTTTCTCATCCTTTGGCATGAAATGTCTTTTTCCATCCCTTCACTTTAAATTTCTTAGAGGCTTTTCTGGTTAGATGTGTCTCTTGTAGGCAACATAGAGTTGGGTGCTGTTTGATGATCCATTCCGTTAATCTATGCTTTTTGATTGGTGAGTTTAGTCCATTTGTGTTTACAGACAATATTGAGAGAGTGTGACTTTGGGCTTCCATGAATGTGTGTAAGTGTGCAAGTGTGTATTTGCGACTATTAGAGTTTCTGATTGGTTGGCTTCCTTGTATGGATTTTAGTGGGGAGGTCTTCCCATTTGCCATCTTTGATTTTGGTTTTCATTTTTTCTTTCTGGGTTTAGCACCTTCCTGAGGAGATTTTCCAGAGCTGGTTTCGTGTTGATGTATTCTTCGAGTTTCTCTTTACTGTTGAAGTATTTGATTTCATTCTCAAATACAAATGAGAGCTTTGCTGGGTACATTATTCTTGGTTGGCTGTTGTTTTGTTTCAGGATTTGATAGGGTTTTTTTGTTTTTTTTTTCTTTTATTAATATTTAGCATTATGTGACAGTTTCATACGCTTTGGGAATCCCCCTACCCCTCCCCCTCCCCTCCCCCCTGGTGGATTCCTCCACCTTGATGCAGTATTACAGCTCAAATTCAATCAAGATTCTTTCCTTGCAAACATATATTAAGCATGGAGTCCAGCTACTTATTGTCCAGATGGGTTGAACAGTTTCTTGGGGAGACCATTTCTGGTCTGAAGTCAGAGCTGGTATAATATCATCACAGTCAATTAAGAGTCCCAATATAACATCAACAGCAATTTGCAATATTATGGAATTGACATGGTTTTGAGTAACCAGTATGTTAAAAAACAAAAACAAAAACAAAACAAAAACAAACAAAAAAAACAAGTCCTAACCACAACCTATGATTAGCTCATTGACATCTCAATTTTAGTTTATATACAGGACCGGACCGGCTGCTATATACCTTGAAAAGGCTATAGGGTACCATTCAGCTGTCTCATGTCTATTTCACTTTAGTATTTAGCCATTTGTTGTGTTGAAGTATAATTTTGCTGATCTTGGCAGATTTTTGGATAATCTAGACTGGCTTGTAACTCTAACAAGATATTTGTCGACATTTAATGTGCAGAACATTTTTTGGGGGGTGGGGGGTGTGCAGGAAAATCCTCAACACCATGGTGAGGAGTGACTAATCTTTGTGTCCCACCCAGCAAGGCATGAGCCAATCCATGCCAGCTCTTTCCTGTCAGATTTCAAACTCTACTTTCTGTTGTTTGTCTATTTATTTTAGGGTTTTTTTTTTTTTTTAGTTTGTATGATTGTTTGTTTGCTGTGAGGGGTTTTCGAAGCAATCCTGATGGTCATTGCAAGGGAGGGTGGGGGTCCAGAGGTGGAGCCAGGCTTGGACCACAGAAAGCTCTCCTCCCTGGTCCCGAAGGACATTTATTGTTCTTCTGTGTCTGCTGACCACTCAGGGCTTCTGGTTGTCTTTCCAATGACGTTGGTTTCTGCGTGGTAGTGTTTGGACTTCTTCCATCCCCAGCAGAAGCTCCGGTTGGGGGTGGGTGACCTCAGAGTACTCAGCCTCCGAGGGCATCCAATTCCCTGTGGCCTCCTTGGCAGTTGGGGTATAGTCCTTGTTGCTCGTATTAGTAGTTTGTGGTGAAGGTCTGGGAGTCTTCGTGGTTGGGATCCAAGCTTCCTCCTTACCACCTGCTCCACTCTGGAGTGCCCCCCTGCTCCACGCACATGACCTCCTGTTAAGAGGTTGTCAGGATCACACCCGATTCCGCGCTCATGCGTTGATAGAGTAGTTTTATTGTTGTTTAGTGCCGCTTTGAGTCTGTTGTCTATGAATTACCAGATTTGACCTTGATAAGCTATATTATACTTTTTTTCTCTCACTCTTTTTATGGTCCTGAAAGATTTCCCTGCACTCCCTCCCCATTACCGGTTGACATAGCGTATTGAGGGTATAGTAGGTTTTACAGTTTTACAATGTAGATCTTAAATATTCTGACATTAATTGTTGGTTTATAGATTATATCGCGTTATCTTATTGCATTGGATACAGGTTGTTAGAGATTGCAGTAATATTACAATATATAGGTACTATCTTTCAAGTTGTCATCTTTTCATCTCAGATTAAGGCGAACATGTGGTATTTAACCTTTTGGGATTGGTTCATTTCTCTTAGCATGATGGATTCCAGTCGGGCCCATTTGTCCACAAAGAACTGCATTTCGTTTTCTTTAATAGCTGAGTAGTATTCCATAGAGTAGATGAACCATAGCTTTCTTATCCAGTCTTCTATTGATGGGCATTTTGGCTGCTTCCAGGTTTTTGCGATTGTAGATTGTGCTGCTATGAACATAGGCGTGCATGTTGGTTTCTTGTGTAGGAGATCTTTTGGATATATCCCTAGGAGTGCTATTGCTGGATCATATGGTATGCTGATTTTCAGTTGTTTGAATATTCGCCAAACTGATTCCCACAGAGGCTGTACAAGTCTGCAGTCCCACCAGCAGTGGAGAAGGGTTCCCTTTTCCCCACAGCCTCGCCAGCAAGTGTTGGTGGTATTATGTATGTGTTCCATCCTTACTGGAGTTAGGTGGTACCTCATTGTTGTCTTCATTTGGATTTCCCTTATTGCCAAGGAACTTGAGCATTTTTTCATATGCTTGTTTGCCATTTGGGTTTGTTTTTTTGTGAAATGTCTGCCCATTTCCCTTGCCCATTTCTTGAGCAGTTTGTTTGTTCTGTTGTTTTGGTTTCTCTGTAGTTCTTTGTATATTCTGGAGATTAGCCCTCTATCTCCTATGTAGTGTGCAAAGATCTTCTCCCATTCTGTAGGTTGTTTTTTCACTTTGTTGATTGTTTCTCTAGCTGTACAGAAGCTTCTTAGTTTGATGAGGTCCCAATTGTTTATTTTGGTCTCGATTTCTACTGCTTTTGGAGTCTTTTTTAGGAAGTGAGGGCCTACCCCTAAGTGTTGCAGTGTGTTTCCAACATTTTCTTCCAAAAGTTTGAAGGTTTCTGGTTGTAGGTTTAGGTCTTTTATCCATTTAGATTCGATCTTGGTGTATGGTGAGAGATGTGGGTCTATCTTTTTGTTTCTGCAGGCTATCAACCAGTTGTCCCAACAGCATTTATTGAACAGACCTTCCCATTTGCTTGGGTTGTTGTCTGTCTTTTTGTCAAAGATTAATTGATTGTATCTGTGTGGGTTTCCATCTGTTGTTTCTATTCTGTTCCACTGATCTTCCTCTCTATCTTTGTGCCAGTACCAGGCTGTTTTGATGACCACTGCTCTATAGTATGTCCATAGATCCGGTACTGTGATTCCCCCTGTTAAGTGCCTGTTCTTCAGAGTGGTTCTGGCTATTCGTGGTTTTTTGTGCTTCCAGATGAATCTGTGTATCATTTTTTCCAGTTCGATGAAGAATGCTGTGGGTAATTTGATTGGGATTGCATTGAATGTATATATTGCTTTTGGTAGTATAGACATTTTGATGATATTAATTTTGCCTATCCAGGAGCATGGGATGTTGTTCCATCTTTCGAGGTCTTGTTCTATTTGTTTTTTGAGCGTTTTGTAATTTTCTTCATAAAGGTCATCTACGCTTTTGGTTAAATTTATTCCCAGATATTTCATGCTTTTCTCTGTTATTTTGAATGGTAGCTTGTTGGTTAGATCTTCTTCCATCTTGCGGCCATTTGCATACACCATGGCCAGTGATTTTTGTTCATTTATCTTATATCCTGCCACTCTGCCAAATTCTCGTATGAGTTCTAGGAGTCTTTGTATTGAGTTTTTTGGTTCTTCTATGTAGAGAATCATGTCGTCTGCGAATAGTGAAAGCTTGACTTCTTCATTTCCCATTTGGATTCTTTTGATTTCTTTGTCTTGTCTTATGGCTTCTGCAAGTACCTCTAGGACTATATTGAATAGCAGTGGTGATAGTGGGCAGCCTTGTCTTGTTCCAGATCTCAGTGGGAAGGGATCCAGTTTTTCTCCATTTAGTATGATGCTGGCGATGGGTTTTTCATATATTGCTTTGATGATATTGTGGATTGTTCCTTCTATCCCCACCCTGGTTAGGGTTTTTAACATGAAGTGGTGTTGAATTTTGTCGAATGCTTTTTCTGCATCTACTGATACTATTGTATGGTTTTTGTTTTTCAGTTTTTGGATGTGATGTATCACATTTATGGATTTTCTTATGTTGAACCATCCCTGCATTCCCTGGATGAAACCTACTTGGTCTGGATGGATGATCTGTCTGATGTTTTTTTGTATTCTATTGGCTAGGATTTTGTTGAGAATCTTAGCGTCAACGTTCATCAGGGAGATCGGTCTATAGTTTTCCTTTTCTGTTAATTCTCTATTCGGTTTGGGGATTAAGGTGATATTCGCTTCATAGAATGAGTTTGGAAGAACCGCTTCCTTTTCTATTGTTTTGAAGAGCTTGTAAAGGATTTGGGTTAGCTCTGGTTGGAATGTTTTGTAGAATTCTGTGGTAAAACCATCTGGGCCTGGGCTTTTCTTTGTTGGGAGCTCTTTAATCACTGATTCTATTTCTGATTCGGTAATGGGTTTATTCAGGTCTTCTGTTGCTTCTGGGGTGAGTTTTGGTAAGTGGTGGGAGTCTAGGAATCTTTCCATTTCCAAGTGGTTATCGGATTTGTTGGCGTATAGTTCTTTGTAATAATTTCTAATTATTTCCTTAATGGTAGTAGTGTCTGTTGTTATGTTGCCTTTTTCATCTTTGATGCTGCTAATTCTTGCTTTGTCTTGTTTTTTCTTTGTCAGTCGGATCAGTGGGGTATCTATTTTGTTTATCCTCTCAAAGAACCAGCTTTTTGATTCATTTATTTTCTGAATGTTTTTTTTAAATTTCTTTCTGATTTAGTTCTTGTCTTGTTTTGATAATTTCTTGTTTCCTCTTGTTTGTGGGGTCCTTCTGCTGTTGCTTTTCCAGTTCCTGGAGGTGTGTGCTTAATTCCTGCATTTGTTGCCTTTCTTGAGCTTTGACGTGCGCGCTAATTGCAATAAACTCACCATGTAACACTGCTTTGGCGGTGTCCCATAAGTTTTGGATGTTTGTATCTGGGTTTTCATTGGTTTCCATAAATTTTTTGATCTCGTCTTTAATTTCTTCTCTAACCCATTGTTCGTTTAGTAGCATATTGTTCATCCTCCAGGAGTTTACATGTTTCCTGGGACATTTTGAGTTGTTGATTTCCAGTTTCACTCCGTGATGGTCTGAGAAGGTACATGGTATGATTCTGATATTTTTGTAGTTAGTTAAACTTGCTTTGTGTCCTATTATGTGGTCTATCCTGGAGAAGGTACCATGCACTGCTGAGAAGAAGGTGTAGTCTGTGGCCTTAGGATGAAATATTCTATAGATGTCTACTAGGTCCAGTTGTTCTATTGTTTGTGTGAGTTCTGTGGCTTCTCTGTTGAGCTTTTGCTGCGTTGATCTATCTATTGGTGTTAGTGGGGTGTTCAGATCTCCCAGAATTATCGTATGTTCATCTATGTCTCCCTTTAAGTCCAAAAGTAGTTGTTTCACATAGCTGGGTGCATCCGGGCTAGGAGCATATATGTTAAGAATGGCGATTGGTTCTTGTTGGATCCTCCCTTTCAAGAAGATGTACCGCCCTTCCCTGTCCTTTTTGACGTTTGTTACTTTGAAGTCCGTATCATCTGAGAATAGGACTGCCACACCAGCCTTTTTTTCTCGTCCATTGGCATGGAATATTTATTTCCATCCTTTCACTTTGAGTTTCCTGAAGTTTCTTCTGGTTAGATGCGTTTCTTGCAAGCAGCATATAGTTGGGTCCTGATTTTTAACCCAGTCTGCTAATCGGTGCCTTTTCAGTGATGAATTTAAGCCATTTGTGTTGAGGGTTGATATTGAGAAATTATAATTATGCCGTGACATATGCCTGTGTTTTTGAGGTTGTTGATAATTGACTGTTGTTTCCGTGGATGGACTTTATTGAGATCTCCCTGACTGCCATCCTTGCTTATGGCTTGCTTTCTTTTTCTCTGGGAGTAGCACATTTCTAAGGAGATTTTGTAGAGTTGGTTTTGTGTTGGCATATTCTTCTAATTTCTCTTTGCTGTGGAAGTATCTAGTTTCGTTCTCGTATACAAATGAAATCTTTGCTGGGTAGAGTATTCTTGGTTGACAGTTGTTCTCTTTCAGTACTTGAAAGATTTTGTTCCACTCCCTTCTTGCCTGGAGCATCTGTTCTGAAAAGTCGGCAGTGATTCTGATGGTCCTGCCCCTAAATGTAAGCTTCTCTTTGGTTCGTGCTAACCTTAGGATTCTTTCTTTGTATTCATTGGAGGGTAGCTTGATTACCACGTGTCTTGGGGAGGATCGTTTTGGGTCCACCCTGTGGGGAGTCCTCTGGCCTTCCTGAATTTGGATTGGACTCATGTTCCAGGTATTTTGGAAGTTCTCCTGCATAATTTCCTCAAGTACTGGTTGTATGCCTGTTTCTCTTTCCACTCCTTCTGGGAGCCCCATGATTCTGATATTTGACTTCTTGATGTTGTGATTCATCTCCTGGATCGTCTTGGTCGCCTTGTGTAGTTGTGACTCTAGTTGGTTAATAATCTGCCTGCTTTCATTCTGGGAATCTTCTAAGTCGGATATCCTGTCTTCTGCTGCTGTAATTCTGTTGGCTAAGCTCTCAACTTTATTGTTCAAGTCCAGGATCTCGTTTTTGAGTGATTTTGTTTCTGTGATTATGTGGTTTTAAAAATCTTTGAGCTCGTCCCATCGTTTTTCATTGTCTCTGAAGAGTTTTATAATTATTTTTCTGAACTCCTTATCAGAGACATCTTCAATTTCTTCATCTGTAATCTCTGTGATTTACCAGGCTTTATGGTGGCTTTTGGGGGTGGAGGAAGCTGTGTCTAGGTCACTACCTTTCTTATTGCGTTTCATATTTGTGGCCCAAGGTGTTACTGAATTCTCACCCTTGACCTCTGTTGCCACCTAGTGGGTGGCCTGAGGTCTTGCTAGCCTAGGTTTTTGTTTTCCTTCGGCCCAGGGAGTTGTTTTTGTTTCCCTTCTGGGTTTCAGGTTTCAGCGCCTTAGGTTTCAGCGCCTAGGATTTTTGTTGTTGTTGTTGTTTTGCTTTGGTTTTTTGTCTGAGGCACGGCCGCTTTCCTTCGGCCTGGGTTGGCCCAGAATTTAGTTTAGCTGTGATCCTGGGGTAGCTGCCGGCTACCGCACTTCAGGGTCCTAGTGCCCTTCCGGTACTGTAGCGTTCGTTATGTGGGAATGTGTGTTACTTAGCCGTCCCTGTCTTTGCATGGGTCCCACCAAGGTTATTAATATCACCACCAGTGCTAGAGGTTTCAGCTCTCCTGCAGTTTCCAGCTGCCACTGGCGGGGCCTTGTGCAACGATCTCCCAAAATTGGCCATTCAAAACTTCCGACGGCCTTTCCCCTGCTGGGTTCCCAACTCACCCGTTTTCAAGCTGCGGTGCCACTGAGCCAGCCGCTGAGCACTGCCTTGGTTTATTTGTTGTTGTTATTTTTGGTTGATTCTCCAAATTGCGTGGATCTTGTTGATTCCTCAGTGTCCTGTGGGATTCGCACACCTGTGTATACTATTTTTAACTAGACTTGCTCCTTCTTCTGGCACTTTTTGGCCCTCTCTGTCTGCCTTCCCCTTTACATCAACCCTCCATGGTCGGCCATTTTTTTTCAAAAATAAGTCTTTAAAAGAAAAAAAAAGAGAGAAAGAGATTAGCCCATGTGTAAGAAAGGGGCTTAAGCAAACCAAAGTGAGGATTTGATAGGTTTTACCCCATTCTCTCCTTGCTTGGAGAGCTTCTTCTGATAGGTCGGCTGTGATTCTGATTTGCCTTCCTCTGAAAGTAATCTTATCCTTTTTTCTTACTTGTCTTAGAATAGTTTCCTTGTAATCACTTGAAGGTAGCTTGAGGACCACATGTCTGGGTGCGGATCTGTTTGGATCGAATCTGCTGGGGGTTCTTTGTCCTTCCTGGATTTGTGCTGAATTTATATTTCCGGTGTTCTGGAAGTTCTCCTGTATTATCTCATTGAGCACCCGTTGCAAGCCTGTCTCCTTTTCCACTCCTTCTGGAAGGCCTATTATTCTAATATTTGATTTTTTGAGGTTGTCTTTCATTTCCTGTATGGACCTGTTGGCTTTCTCTAGATTTGTCTACAACTGTTTGATGAGCTGCTGCCTTTCATTCTGATTGTCTTCCAATTCTGATATTCTGTCCTCTACTGTGTTCATTCTGTTGGGTAGGCTTTCAATTTTGTGCTCTATATCGAGGATTCCCTTTTTGACATGGTTTTCGAATACCTTGGACTCTTCCCAGCACTTCTCACTGTCTCTGATGAATTTCATCATTAGTTTCTTAAAGTCCTTATCTGGTATTTCCTCTATGTCATCATCTTGCATCTCAGATGTTGAGATTAGTTTTTGGTTGTATTGGGAGGGAGTGCTTGATCTTTCTTCTGGGTCATTGCTTTTTCTGATACTTCTCCTCATTGTGTTTTTGCTTCTTGCAGTTTTGGGATTTTAGCGTCTGACTTGTTTGTCCACAGCCGTTGCCCTCAGTGCTGTAATCTGTAGGAGGTGTGATCTAGCTGCTGCTGTATGGGGTGCTGGCATAAGTGTTATATTTCATACTCTATTGGGGACAGCAGGTGATGGTGGGGTTGTTGTTGGATTGCATCGTTTGTGCTTGGGTTTATATTTCTGCCACCTGGCTCCGTTGCAGCTAGTTGGTTATGAGTTGTCCTATGTGTGCCACCACCTCTGAGACTCCAGCTGAGTATAGTAGGGGTTGCTACCTGAGTCACCAGCTGCTTGCTGCTCAGAGTTTGTAATCTACAGCCCTGAGCTGGGTCAGGAGGTTTTGTGGGCCAGCCCTAGTGCCAGGCCCCTTCCCCTGCAGCTCCCTCTCAAAGGCGTTGCCCCACTGAGGACTTCCGCCTCAGTGCTGAGCCGATACACTCCTTCAGGGCTTGAGGTTAGTACCGCAAGGGCCTCTGCTGCTCGAAGCTTGAAATCCCCAACCCGGGGCTGGGTTGGAAATTTCTGCGGGCCTCAGCGCCGAACTCTGCTCTCCTGAATTCCCACTCAGAAGTGCTACTCCCCTGAAAGGTGCAACACCGCCTCCTGCCACTGGGCAGGCAGGCTTTTCTGAGCGGGCTCCTGCTGGGAGAACCTGTCTGGCCAATTCTGCTGAGCCAGCTCTGGTTTGGCCTCTCCAGCTGAGCCCAGCAGGGGATTCTGCCTGTGAGAAGCTACTTTCTCAGTTGCACTTTCTCAATGGTGGAAGCAGAGCCCTGAGAGGCACAGAGCTGTGAGGGGCACGCAGCCGTGCCCCTACTAGTTTGCTCTTCTGCCCAGGTTGTGAAATTCTGCCGAGTGTTGCCCAGCCTCTGGAGCTCAGGCTGAGCCCAGCAATAGGATCCACTGGATTCTCTAGCAGCCAGTCCACTGTTCGGAGCTGATATGGGGATTTCTGAGCCCGAGTCCCACAGCGCCGCTCCAGTTCCCTCTGCACTCTCTCAAAGCTGCTGAAGAGTTGGGAGGCACGCTTCTGGGAAATCTCCCCTGCTTGTCCTCCACTTCTGCAGGGGATGATGCCCCCTATGATCAGTCCAGTAGCCTCCTCTCGGGGCTCCTGCCCTCCAGTGGACTGGTGCCCCTGTCGGTGTGGGCGCCTATCTTTCCAGCTGCCTCTGTTCTCCCTGGGACTGTTGAGACTCTGCCGCCTTCCCCCTGCGTGGGATCGTGACTCACCAAGTTTCTCGCAGCATGCTGTATTTTCTTTCCCAATTTTTGCGGCTGTTCCTTCACACTGTGTAGATCTTCTTGCTTTAGTGAACTCCAGTGACTTTCCCGCTCTTCTCCCTACAATTTTGTGTTTCCTGGCCTGTTTCTGTGCTGGATCGGTTCCCCTCTTTCCCTACTCCACCCTACACCAGCTCTCTGAGGTTGGCCATCCCACAGCCTTTCTGTGTCCCTCAAAGAGGCTGACCTGAAAGAGGAACAGTGTAACAGAGTGTCACACAAAATAAAGAAGGAGAGTTAATTACGTTTTTCAGTGTAGGAGAACTACGGCGTATTGTGTGCAAGACAAATGACCTGAAGTCTGGTTTTCCTCTTTTTATTATTAGCTGTGATATAACTGATCAATCACCAATAATGCACATTTTCATGTAAAACTGGATACTGTAATGAAGAAGCTTGAAACAGGGACCGATGGGGTGTTTTGGTTTTTATAACAACATCATTTAAACACAGATTGATTACTGACATAACTGAAGAAATCAAATATCACATTCTGTAACTCTGCTGTCTAGATAATAATTAAATATTCAGAAGAGAACACTAGTTTAGTTTTATGTGTGTTGCTTTGTACTCTCCCTAGAATACCGTTCCTCTCATCTTGTGTTTCTGAAATCAAAAGGACCTGAGTATCTCATCTAAGTTTTGTGACCACAGAGTAATATGGTTAATTTGGCCTTTAACTCATTATGATAATTATTATACTATTGTTGTTGCTGAACATCTATACAATTTTATAAAATAGCAATTTTCCATGAATGTGGCTATCCTTATTTTTCAATACTTTTGAAGAATCAACTGTTCCAATATCATGTCAAAAATTGCTTACCAGAGAGAAGAAAAATACAGTTTTAGACACGTGGAAGGGAGAAAACTGAATGTTAAAACAACTCAAGTCGAATAAGAAAATTAATCAACAACACATGAAGATAAAAACAAATTTCATATTTATCAAAATATCACCATCGCATTTCAGACATTGTTCTCAATACACTATTGAGATGTGAAAAAGGCAAAAATTATATTAGCAAGCTTTTTTAGAAAGTTAATTTTGTGTAAATCATGTTTTATTGAAATCGTTTCCATTCTAAGATGTGTGTGTGTGTGGTTTTGCTACTGGAGCAGTTTGATGAGCCCAGAGCTAGGAGATCATCACAACAATGATTGACATCAGTGAGCCCTCATTTTATGTCAAAATCAGTCCTCAGAAATGAAAAATCATTCCATGATTCTATAGTTTCAGAATGAATATCCGCTTGATAAGAAGCCATATGACTTATTCTCAAAATTTTTTCGTCTTGATATTTGATTTCTTCCAAGGAAATTATCATCTGTTAGTCATATCTCTAAAACAAGAAGCAATTAGGAGCCTGGTGAGGTGGTCTAGTGGCTAAAGTCCTCGCCTTGAATGCGCCAGGATCCCATGTGGGCGCCAGTGCTAATCCTGACAGCCCCACCTCCATTCCAGCTCCCTGCCTGTGTCCTGGGAAAGCAGTCAAGGACGGTCCAATGCCTTGCGACCCTGCACCCACGTGGAAGACCTGGACGATGGTACTGGCTCCTGGCTTCTGACTGGCGCAAGCACCGGCCATTGCAGCTCACTTGGGGAGTGAATCATCGGATGGAAGATTTTCCTCTTTGTCTCTCCTCCTATCTGCATATCTGACTTTGCAATAAAAATAAATATATCTTAAGAAAAAAAGCAATTAGAAATCTTAAAGTCAATAGTAGCAAGATACTATCAAGTAGACTTTGCAGAACAGTTCATCAATAGCCTAATTTTTGCATAGGAAACATTTAACCATGCCTTCAATTATTCATTGAATTAGCAGCAGCAGCAGCATACTCTCTACTCTTAAAGCAAAATGCTAAGGACCAGCGTTGTAGCACAGCAGGATTAAGCAGCTTGCCAGGGCAATTTTGCATTATGAAGAACTGGTTTGAATCCTGGTTGTCCTGTTTCAGAGCTTCAGAGCTTGCTCCATGCTCATGTGCCTAAGAAAGCAGAAGAATATTGTCCACATGCACAATCCCCTGCCATCCAGATGGAAGACCAAGGTGGAATTCCAGGAGTGAAAATCAGATCTGGAACAAATTGAATATAAAATAGATCTTGCAAATCAATGTTTCAAATTAAAGGTACTGGCAACTAAGAAGCACAAATAAACAAACAAAAAATTCAACACACAAAATATACAGTTTTTTGTTGTAGCTGAACAGTGGAAAAATTCCAAAATGTCACTGACCACAAGAAAAAAACTGTTAACACGCTAGTTGATATCAAGAGGTCATTAAATCCCAAAACTGAGTGACATCAATTCAGCCTAATGAATTTACATAATGATTTGTATCATATGCATAATGATAGTCATATGTTTCGATGAACAAATTTGTATCTCTAAACATATTTGTATCTCCCCTCATCCAAGGGCACAAGTGTTCCAATTTTGACCTGCATCCTCTTTTTTTAACAGCAGCCTCGGTGATGGCCTGAAGCTCAGACTTAGGCCTAGCTAACTTGGCAAGACCACAGATTCATTTAGTTTCCATGACCATCTGTTACAATATAAAGTGCCCTTTGGCAAAAAGTTAGTGTGATGCTGGGTTTTATTCCATGAGTTTTCCTTCTCTCAAGGATTTTGACAGTGTGTTTCCACTTGTTCAAGTGCTTTATTCATTTTCATTGGTACATTTTGTTCAGGAGGAAAATTCTACTAGTCACTCTGGTATGATTAGAACTATTTTATAGTGAAATTTGGATAGACACAAATTAAACTATAAGTTCACTTAAGTCAGTTGGTATGTTGCATAGATTTTCCTTTTCCTTTGTGCCACCCTTCCATTCCAATATCATAGTTATTTAACAAGGTAAAAAATATACCTAGTAATTCTACAATCTCCCCTTATAGAAAGTAACATAGAACTAACCCCTTGTAGAGTTTTTGGTTTCTTTGACGATTCTTGGGAACCTGACTTTGACAGTTTTTTCTGTCTCTGTTATAATCAAGGTATTTTCAGACTACTAACAAGGGCAGCTAGAAATTTACCAAACACATCTACAAATAATGTGGATCTTTGTATTAGACTTTTTAAAATTTCTTTACAACTTTTAAGATATGATATCAATGAAAAGTTGCCTGGTTGCTTTCACCTCTTTGAGTTTTTGCAAAACATTAAAATGAACCATTTCCAAGAACATACAGATTTTTTTTGTGATCTTACCTATGCATATGAAAAATTGGTGTGGTATGATGGCTCAAGTGACTAATCCTCTGCTTGCAAGGGCTGGGTTCCCATATGGGCTCTGGTTCTTGTGCTGGCTACTCCACTTCCCGTCCAGCTCGCTGCTTGTGGCCTGGGAAAGCAGAAGATGATGGCCTTGGGACCCTGCACCCGTGTGGGAGACCAGGAAGAATCTCTAGCTCCTGACTTTGGATCAGCTTAGCTCCAAAAGTTGTGGTCATTTGGGTAATGAACCAGAGGATGTAAGGTCTTTCTTTCACTCATTCTCTCTGTAATTCTGTATTTCCAATAAAAATAAGTAAATATTAAAAACAGAAACAGAAGGATTTGAAAACTCCAATGTGGATGTAAAGCCAATTGACATTTCACAAGTAAAATTATCCCTCTGAATGAACAAGCTGTTTACTTTCACCATTATTAAGTTTTTCCATTTAAGATACCAAAAAACTTCAGTGATTTAAATATTTTTTAAAATTTTTCATGAAACAGACCTATACAATCAAGGATTTTCCATCCTTCCTGTTTATCTCCCCTCCTTTGCAAAGTTCTCTGTTATATTATTACAAGAGTCTAATTCTTCAGCAAATTGTAAATTCATCATTCTGCTATTTAAATACATCATGACATTGCAGGGTATAAGTAAAGGTAGAAAATCAAAAATTAGATATATCTTCATTATTATTAAATTTAAAAATTCAATTTGTACATCAATGACACAATAGGTAGGAATTAATTCATTGCGCTCACCTGGGCTCACAAAAACAATTTTTCCAGCAGGATTTCCAGGTATGTAAAAATCATTGTTTTGAAACAAACATGACAGTGCATTTTAACATCACATTAATGTATAAATCTTAACCTGTTTGAAATTTTAATTTTACATAGAATAGTAAACTTGAGAATAATTTTGCATAGTGCAAGGCACCATCATATCAGTCTTGTCCTCTAAATCTGATTATAAATTTATAAAATACATTTATTGATTATTTATATCAATAATGGAGTCTCTATGGATATTTTTGAAAGATCATTACTCGGTTGCTCAATAAATGCTAACTGACAAAAATGATAATGACATGTTAAGTCACTTCCCAGAGGTTCTTCTTACTCTGTTAGGTTTCATGTCCATCTGATTTAGAATATTAATATAAATGGAAAAATTCAATTAATATTAGAAGTCTAAAAATTTTCACAATTTCTAAAATTGAAGAAATTTTTCATACATTTTAATTTCACACACAATTCACTAAAGCAAACTCTTATTGTTATTTTAAATTATGTAAGCAATGCTGAGTGACTAAGCATTCTCAAACAGTGATAGATAGGAGAATCAAGCCACTTTTTAAAAATGTTTTATTTTATTTTGCTTTTTATTGGAAAGTCAGATATACAGAGAGGAAGAGAGACAGAGAGGAAGATCTTCCCTCTGATGATTCACTCCCCTAGTGGCCGCAACAGCTGGAGCTGAACTCATCGGAAGCCAGGAGCCTGGAACTTCCTTAGGGTCTCCCACAAAGGTGCAGGACCCCAAGGTTTGGAGCCATCCTTCTCTGCTTTCCCAGGCCACAAGCAGGGAGCTGCATTGGAAGCACAGCTGCCAGAATTAGACCTTGCACCCATATGGGATCCAAGGGCATTCAAGGTGAGGACTTTAGCTGCTAGGGAACTGATCTGGACCCTAAAGCAAATTATTTTTATTGATTAACTTTGTAAATCTTTCTTCTTTTTGAGATTTATGTATTTATTTCAAAATCAGAGCTGGATCATGGAGAAACGGAGATAGAAAGATGTCTTCCAACTGCAGCTTCACTCCTCAGATGGCTGCAGTGGACAGGGTTCAGACAGAAAAACGCCAGAAGCCAGAGTTTTTTCCCAGTCTCCCACATGGATGGCTGGGTCTCAATCACTTGGCCATCCTTGGCTTCCCTTCCCAGACCGTTATCTGAGAGTTGACCTGGAACTATAGCAGCAGAGAATAAACTAGTGCCCACATGGGTTGGCAGCAGTATATGGCACCATGTGGGTCCCTCTTTCCCTCTGAATTACAAGACATTTCAGAGAGTAGATGGGGAGGCAACTGAGCTAGATTTATGATCATTGATTTTCATCATCACTCTTTCACTCATGCAGTACAACTCTTCAGAGCTAGACCCATCTGCTCTGTAAATTAATGTTTTTTTCTGGATGGTTAGCAATGGCATAAAGAAAGTCACATGAATGTCATTTATGATACTGTAAATTAAAGTTTCATTTACTTTCTATTCAGCATTATTATCTATCTTGTTTGTGTTTGCAAAATATTCAGCTTTTACATGATGTGATTACTTATGGTGGTTCTGCTGTTTTTGAGGTTTCCATGTTCTTTGGCTTGTACATACAGTCATATGTATGAATGTAGAAATAAATTTGTTGTCCTGATACTAGTTTCCCATTACTTACATAGTTGTTTTTTTTTATTGTGGTATATGAATTATAGGAAGAGTTTTACATATGGAATAAAAAAGCAGCTACTTGACAAAGTTATTGCTACTTTCTCTTACGGCACATATATTGATACAAGTAGTGGGGTATATGTTTCTGAGTAGAAAGTTATAGAATGATATCTTTCTCCATATTCATTTAGATTTCAAATCTGAAGAAAAAAGTAGGAGGAAAAACAGTTACTCAAATGCTTCTGATAATGACCACAGAAATTGTAACCCATGATTAGCTAAGGGGGCATGTGGATCACCTAATTAATTTTTTCCTGGAAATTTAACAAAAATATGATAAATTCACAAAAGAAGACACACAGCAAAAAGAATCAAGGGGAGGAACTCAAAGAATGAGTGATTCTTTTATAATTACACATACTCATCTATGCTTACCTCATCACAGTCTACTATTATCAACATTTTCCCATTCCATGTGCTATACTTCCATGTCTCTGTTTTACAGTTATATGCAATAAATATATTTATTGATGCTGACTATTCATTAAGCTTATTTCACCACCAAATTCTATTCTTTATAACATTCTTAAGTAAGAATGTTTACAATACAGCTCCCAGAATGTGTATTATTATGTTCAGTGAAATAAGAATTTAAAGAACTTAAAATGCAGGTAGGAAGACTTATTATAAATGATACCAAAAAAGTGAAATTAGTTTGAAGCTGGCACTGTGAAACAGTGGATACATTTACCATTGTTGGCATCCCTTGTGTGCTCTGATTCATATCCCAGGTTCTCCACTTTTGATCCATTACCCCAATAATGTCCTAGAAAAACAGTGGAAAATTCCATGTTTGGACCCATACAATTCTTGTTAGAGACCTGGAAAAATTGGAATTTATGGCCCCAGATATTGGGGCCATCTTGTAGTGAAGCATTGCATGGAAGATCTCACTCTCTGTCACTGTAACTCTTGTAAACAAAATAAAAAAGTATTTTTAATAGTAAAATATCTGTAACATTTAAAAATCATTACATATAGAATTGTGTATAACTGACAAAAAATTTTTAAAAATCACTTAAAAGTGCCAATTCCTTTCAATATGTTGATCAAAATTTCCAAGTATGTAATTGCATTTAAAATTATAGCTTCTTCCAAACATTGTAGAATAAATGTTTTGCTTTTTAATGAGAGAAACATTCTCATTACTTCCTGCATTCCTTGAGTTTTAAGTAACAGATTGCATGAGGCACATACAAAATAATTAGGGATTAAAGAACAGCTGCATTTTTACCTGAGTGTTTTCTTTTTCTGCTTCAAAAATACAAGCAAGAAGAGCCTACTAAGGTTCAATTGATTCATATTTCTAACCAATCCTTTCATGATAATACTTCCTTATTGATATTATTTTGGTTTTAAAACTAAGGAAAATTATGAAATATGGAGCCTGGGCTGTTAAATGAAAACATCAACAGTTTCAAGATCATTTGGAGTCAAAGAAGTGATACACGATTTGTACACAAGAAGAATGTGTGGGAACACGTTATTCACATGGCTTATTAATATATAACTTTTTCCTTTGTTATAAATAATAGTTTATTTTTTAAGTGAAATATAATTTCATATAGGTTGAAATATTTTCTAAATTTTTAGGAAGTTTCTTTGTTATTAAATAAAATTTTATAAGTAAAAAGACAGGGAGGTAGACAGAACTCTATTATCTGGTTCACTCCCCAGTAGTTTTTAATAGCCAGGTCAAGACCAGGAGTGAGGAATTCAGTCTTCATCTCCCATGTTTTGTAGCAATAATCCAAACACTTGGTTTTATCATTTTCCTGCCTCTCAGGACATGTACTAGCATAAAGCTGGAAGGAGGAATGGAGTTCAGAGTTCATCAAAACAATTTGACATGCGATGCAGATATATCTGAATCAATTTTTTAAAATTCTTGGGCTGACTAGCAATCTATCTTTGTTCATAATATTAATTAATCGTATTTTCCTCCCTTTAACTTTATCATTTTCATGTAATCTGTTTCACAATCATACAGTTAGAATCAAAAAGAATTGTGAATACATATAAAGTCTCATTACAATTCTAAATCACATGCGTGAATTGACACGAGTTCTTGACTGCCCTAGATGCTGGCTGATATTGATACATTTTCAGAATGGCATTAGCTAGTATCATATACTATATTATGAAATGTAGGCCTAATGATTGCAAATTATTCACATGAATCAGTGATATCAACTATTACTCATAACATGCCTTCAAGGGACAGATGTATGTCCCTAGGTAACAGTAGAAAATTATATTTTCTGTAATGCAATTTCACCATTTTAAACTGAATATGCAGTAGTTTAATTGTACATCTTATCTTATCTGTTGTTTCTTCAATCTGTTTTCCTACGTAATATGAATGTCCTGAATTGTGTGTGCACATATTTTTCAAACAATAAATGTTATGGCCAATTCATCTTTTTCTTTCTTATCTGCTATTTACTTTGCAAGTTTTCAATTTTCTCTCATTTTAATGTTTTCAGGAAAAAATGCTACTTGAATAATACAAACTGTTAAAGGTGAGAAACTCAATACTGTTTTTTTAAATTTATTTATTTTTATTGGAAAGGTAGATGTACAGAGAGGAGGAGAGGAAGAGAGGAAGATACCCTGTCCGATGATTCACTCCCCAAGTGTCTACAATGGCTGGTACCGTGGTGATTCAAACCCAGGAGCCAGGAACCTCTTTTCAGGTCTTCCACGTGGGTGCAGGGTCCCAAGGCATTGGGGCATCTTCGACTGCTTTCCAGGCCACAAGCAGGGAGCTGGAAGGAAAGTGGAGATGCCAGGACCAGAAGTGGTGCCCATATGGGATCCTGGCGCGACGCGTTCAAGGCAAGGACTTAGCCGTTACACTATCGCGCTAGGCCCAAAATATATTGTTCTTATTACACTATACTTTAGAGAAAATGGGGAAAACAGAAGTGATGTAAGAGGTCATTATTTGAGCATAGTGTCACTGAAAATTTGTTTATAAAATACGGAGATGAATCAAAATACAGTGTCAAGTTACCTAATGTTAAAATAATTTGCAGCATTATTATTGCATGTTTTTAAGATATGCATTTTTCATTTAATAATTAAGAGAAAACCCTTAACAAGTTAATTATTTTTTCTAAAGTAACATATATGACACAATGTGCTTTACAATATATGCCAACAGTTAAACAAATGACAACAGTTACACAAATACCAACCAGAAATTAATGTCCATTAATTGACTAAATAAAATGGAGGAAATTTCAATAAAAGTTTTACATACAATCACATAAGTTATTCAAATAGACAAATCTGTTTTTAAACTATTATCTAGCTTATGAAAAATACCCCAATTTGATATATTTCATGATAACATTAAAATGCTTCTTTGATCTTCCTCGAAGATCAATGGAGCAGAATAGAAACACCAGAAGGGAACCCACACAGATACAGCCAAATAATCTTTGACAAAAGGACAAACGATAATCCAGGCAAATGAGAAGGTCTGTTCAATTAATGCTGTTGGGACAACTGGTTGATAGCCTGCAGAAACAAAAAGATAGACCCACATCTCTCACCATACACTAAGATCAAATTTAAATGGATAAAAGATCTAAACCTACATCCAGAAACCTTTAAACTTTTGGAAGAAAATGTTGGAAATACTCTGCAAGATCTAGGGGTACGTCCCGACTTCCTAAAAAGGACACCAAAGACAATAGCAATCAAGACCAGAATAAACAAATGGGACCTCATCAAACTAAGAAGCTTCTGTACAGCTAGAGAAACAATCAACAAAGTAAAAAGGCAACCCACAGAATGGGAGAAGATCTTTGAGCACTACGTAGGTGATAGAGGGCTAATCTCCAGAATATACAAAGAGCTACAAAACAACCAAAATGTCAAAACAAACAAGCCACTCAAGAAATGGGCATGGGAAATGGGCAGACTCTTCACAAAGGAACAAACCCAAATGGCAAATAAACATATGAAAAAATGCTCAAGTTCCCTGGCAATAAGGGAAATCCAAATTAAAACATCAATGAGGTACCACCTAACGCCAGTAAGACTGGCCCACATGAATAAAAGCATCAACAACACTTGTTGGAGAGGTTGCGGCGAAAAGGGAACCCTACTCCACTGCTGGTGGGGCTGCAGGCTGGTACAGCCTCTATGGAAATCAGTATGGAGAACATTCAAACAACTCAAAATCAACATACTGTATGATCCAGCAATAGCACTCCTAGGAATATATCCAGAACACTTGTTTTATGAGAAACGAAAATGCACTCCTATGTTCATAGCAGCACAATCAGTAATTGCAAAAACATGGAAGCAGCCAAAATGCCCATCAGCAGACGATTGGATAAGAAAGCTATGGTTCATCTACTCCATGGAATACTACTCAGCTATTAAAAAAAAAAAACAAAATGCAGTTCTTTGCGGTCAAATGGACCAAACTGGAAACCATAATGCTAAGGGAAATGAGCCAATCCCAAAAGGTTAAATACCACATGTTTGCCTTAATTTAAGATGATATGATGTTATGTATAACATGTATAACATTATGATGTTATGTATAACATGTTATGTTATGTATGTTATATGTTGTGTAAAAACTAAAATTGAAATGTCAATGAGGTGGTCACAGAAGGTGGTTAAGAACTCGCATTTGTTTTTAACATATTGGTTACTCATTACTATGTCAATTAATTCCACAATGATGTAAATTTTTGCTGATGGTATGTTGGAGCTTTTAATTGATTGGGATGATACTCTGCTGGCTCTGTCTTCAAACCAGAGAGGATATACCTAAGAAGCTGTTGAACTTGACTGGACAATAAGATGCTGGACTCTATGTTTGGTATATGCTTGCAATGGGAGAATCTCAACTGAACTTGAACTGTGGTTATGCAACAAGGTGGAGGAATCCACCATGGTGGGAGGGTTTGGGGAGGGGTGGGGAGAATCCCAGTGCCTATGACACTGTGTCACAATGATACAATGTAATTAATGAATAAAAAAAAAGAAAAAGAAAACAAAACAGACAAAAAATGCTGCTTTCATTCTAAATCCTAATATGATTCTATTATATTTTCTTTCATGATGGTTATGAAGATTCTAAAAATCTCAATATGGAGGAAGTCATGAGAGTTTTTTTGGAAAGAAGATACTTAAAGTTTATTTTATCTCTAAGAAAATACATAAGGAGGAGAGATCTGCAATAATTGTTGGTAAGAAAACAATAGTCAAACTTTTATTAGATGCTTACTTATTATTAAATGCTAGCTTTGTAGAACATAAAACTTCCCAGGAACTTTATTTACAGAGAGAATTATTGCCTACCACCTGCCTTTTCCAAGAGATCATATCTGAGTGCATAGGCTTAGTGTACCAAAGGGTGGAGATAGAAAGCTGAACTGTGAACATACCTATTGGAAGCTGCATTGCAAATTTAAGAAAGAATCAGGGCCAGATAGCAGGAGAAATAAATCCACACATTCCAAACCTTTACTGAGTTTGAGCCCATTGTTATTTGCTATTGGTTTTCTGAAGTCTGTCTGTACAAGGCAGGAACTAAAAGAAATATCTTTGAAGCTCTGTTGAAATTCACCAGATATGCTGCAGAGACTCTTCAAAGAAAAGCACTAAGACAGAGGATAGAGCAATTCTCTGAAGCCTAACCCATAGTGTTGAATCAGACCACATTTGAATTCCACAGCAACTCAAAAAAAAAGTTAGCCATGGTGTAATACATAGCAAAATATCCCTTCAATAAGAACCCTAACTTTTAGATTATAGAGGAAAAATAAATCCCCTAAATCTCAGCAAAACTAAACTGTTACATTACAATAAAATAAAACACAGATCCCACCTTAAAATGTTGTATCTAGTGGGCATCTGGATGGAACTACCGTTTTAATATCTTATGGTTAGCTCAATGGGTTTAGAGTAGCGGGAGTGATCCTAGCTCTGAGTGTTACTATTATTTATGTCTTTAAATATTTATTTTTTATATAAAAGAAACACAGTTAATGTAATTAATGTATGCAGTTTGAGAAGCCTAGTGGGAGACAAGAGCTATAACAATAATGAAATCTCAAAATGTCAATTTTGCTCGCATATAACTTTTTACTCTATATTATTAACCATAAGAAAGAAAAAATATGATACTTATGTTTTGGGTATTATTTGGGTAAGAATAAGATTCTTTGGTTGCATCGAATGTGTTACAAAAGACATGATTTCTGCCTCCCACTTCCCAGCAGTCCTACCCAACAGAGCAATAATATATTATGTGTTTATACCAACATGGCTTTACCTAATCATCAACCAATGGTCATGTGGACTTTCTAAATATACTGTCTGCCAAAATAAGGTGACTCCTGATAAAGATAAATTCAATGAAAGTAGGCTAAGAGATGAGCCATGTGTAATTATTAGCAAAAATAACTTTAGAAGATATGTTAAAAGAACCCTCCTCACAGGATCCAATGACATCAGAACAGCCAGGAGCCCCAAGCAGTCCTTAGAAACAGTACAGTAAACGTCCATCGAGACCCAAGAGAAGCTTTCTTTGGTCCTTGCATAATTCCAACTTTGGCTCCCCACCCTCTCTTGCAATGACCATCAGGATCACTCTGGAGCCCCCCAAATTAGATCAGATAGACAAACAAAGACCAAGAAGGAAAGCTTAGAACCAATAAGAAAAAGTCAGCTTGGACTTCCATATACCTTACTAGGTAGGACACCAAGATCAGTTACTCTTCACTAAGGTATTGAAGATTTCTCTGCACACCCCTCCCAAAACTATTTTGTTCCTCAATCGTTAACATATGGCTTGTTAGAGTTATATGCATGTTTAGACTATCCTAAAAATCTTGAAGTTCAGTAAAAATCACACTTGAATGCTATAAGCTGCTAAATATAAAAATGAGGAAAAAATGACACTAGACATCAGAATAGTATCCTATAACCATTTTAGGTTTATAGAGTTGGTTATGTGTAAACTAAAATTGAGAAGTCAATGAAGTAGTTTCAGGATGTGATTAAGAACTTGCATTTTCCAACACATTGATCACCAGTACCACATCAATTGACTTCATGATGTAAATTTTCATGTTTCTTTCTGTTGTTTAATCTGTGTAGTGGCTTTTCATTGGAGGGATGATATTCTGCCAGCTCTACTTTCAGACCAAGGATGGTCTCCCAAATGAAGCTGTTGAAGTTATCTGGACAGTAAGATGCTGGACTCTCTGTATGGTCCATGCCAGCAATGATGAAATTATGACTAGTTATGTGCTGTACTTCTGTAATAATATGGAGGAATCCAATATGGGGGGAGGGCTTGGGAAGGAGTTGGGGGAATCCCAGAGCCTATGGAACTGTGTCATAAAATGAAATAATAAAAAAAAAAAGCTAATGTGGGGAATGGAAAACATGAGTAAATAAGGAATAATACCAATGCAGTTCTAAAATTTGTAAATTTATATTAAGACAATTAAACCACAAAAAAAAATTAAAGATTTATCTTAGGTGAGAAGCATTCAATTCAAGATCCAAAGCAGTTTACTGGATATAGGAGAGGAAAAGCACATGAACATGATGACAGATTAGCAAAAATTATCAAAATGAAACAAAGCAAAAATGAATGAGAAATAAACATAGAATACAATATTTGAAAACAGATGGAATAAAGGAAGCGATATGCAAGCTCTATTTTCAATTCTAGACTTCTACTAATGTGCACCACAGGAGGGAGTAGGCAACTATTTGAATATTTGGGTGGTTTCCATTCAAATAGGAAACCCTAATTGAGTTCAGGGCTTTTGGATTGGCCCAGCTCTGGTTATTGTGTGCATTGCAGAGCGGATGGAACATATCTGGTAATACTTTAAGGAATAACAGGGAAAAGATAATATATAGTTAAGATTCTGTATTCTGTAATATCTGAGATTTCAACATCTGTTAGTGATCCTGAAATATACCTCCAGCAGCATAGGGAAACCTATTGTATTTCAAATCGTTACCTGATTTTCATGTCTACAATGTCTTCATATAGTCTTTCCTGACTGTAGTGGGTTTTAAGGGAAGTAGGTGGTAATGATGTTTCTTTAAAGTAAGTTTTTTTTACCTTATTTTTGTGTTGTACAGCATATATATTTTAATTTTTGCATAACTATTATTTTCATATTATTTTCCACTAACTTCAGGTAAAATCTGTGTTGACTACAGTACAGATAAATTTTGTTCCCAAAAGCTCTTGGCCTGGATTAGGGGAAATGGATGAAAAACCATTAAAGTATCATCTATGCTCTCTAGAAAAGAAAGCCAGATTGTTGGCAGTAATCAATTGACAACATGATATGTTATGATGTGGTATAGGTTTGAGATATCTTAGAATTTATCTTTTTCCATGTAATATTCAACATATTCTTTGTGATCTCAGGGGCAAATGACAATCATGTATCCATTACCTGGATATATCAAGTTAGAAGTTGGATACACATACTTTGGAATTCAAGGGAAAGTTCAGTATTTGGCAGAACAAATTAGAAGTACAAAGCACATAGAAGGCATTTAAAGTGCTAAGCCTAGGGGAAAATATCAAGGAGATAACTCACAGAGGGAACATCTTTGGCAGCTAGGCTTTAGTAGTAAAAGGTTATCAGTTGAAGAATTAAGTGTGGAAGCACAACCATTGCAGTAGCTTGAATCAGACCAGATAGAAAAAAACCCTCCATCTTGCAAATTTGAAATACACAATGACAGAGAGACAAACATTTAGGATTATTTGCTTAATAATAATTAATAACACTACAGGAATGAAAAACATTACAATTCAAACTGGAGAATAATTTCATCATTAGAAAATATGCATTTGCATAATACTGGCTTTGCTTTTTTTTTTTTTCTTACAACATTTCTTTAGCCAACAAAACTTACCCAATCAATGTTCTTGGTTTTGACTTTGTTGTGACTTTACACCTAGGGGTGAACAAACTTTTCTCATTGTAACATTTATAAATATTCAAAATACTCACGCATATTCAAGTATTCCAGATCTTTTTGCTTACACTAAAGAATTTGTAAAATGATAGATTGATCTTTCTCTTGTCATCCTCTTTGAATGTCACTTGGTACAGGATAGGTCTACATAAACCCTATGAGATGTATAATACAACTGCAAAAAAATGTACTATCAATTATGGGTTTTTTTGTAGTACTGAGACATATGCATTAGTTAAGAAAAGACTTTCGATGTGAGTTAGTTCACATTTTAGCTTGTGATTGTTTTCTGAAACTTTATTCTGCTTTATTTTTCCAAGGTTGCTGTGTATTTTTAAGTTTGGACTGCAGAAGCACTTCCTTAGATCTTTACCACATCAGAACCTTCACTCTGTTCTGTTTCTCAAGAAACTTGAATAAGTCTTTCCTTCATGTAGAAATATCCACTCTCTCTAAATTTGGTTTGTTTTACACTATAATATTTACAGCTGAATATCATGAACCTAATTTTTTCATGAGACACCCTCACCCAGGTCCTAAGGTCCACTATACATTGAAACCTGAATCCTCCATATTATTACAATACCATAGTCCTTCAGCAAGATGTATTTAATACTTTTATTGGGAATCCTTTTATTCAGGAGTAGCGATGCATGCTGCAATGTATCTTCACTGCCCAGTATGCTAGTTTCCATTATGCACGCTCTTTTAGGTGGATTTATGTATATACATGTTTACCTATATATCAATTGATATTATATTTTGCATGATTTTCCATATATCAAAAAGAACATTATATTTGTCTTTTGGGACAGTGGTATTTTCTTGTTGATGCCAGTCACTTAAATTCTTATGTAGTATCATCATAAAAGATGATTCCTTTTAAATGGATTTTATTAATTTCAAAATAAATAAAATCTGGCTTTTGGGAAGGAAAAAAATACAATTACTGAAAATGTATGAAAGAGTTGTTTATCTGAAAAGAAGTATTGATGAGAATTTTCCAACACATCTGGACAGTTGCAGCATGTTAGTAAGATGATTGAAACTCATAACTTGGCTACAATAACTATTGCTAAAGAACAAAATGCGCAGTAGATAGAGAAATAAAAGATGAAGTGCTTTGACTAGAGACTAATGCATCAGGATATGAAAAGGACAGGTGAGTCTGAGCATGCTGAAAACACAGTGGCTGGGAGACATTTGCGCATTAGTCAGCTGTCATCACTGCATTATAAAGCAGGAATATGTTATTGTTCACCTCCAGGGAATCCAATCCCTCAAACAGGCAAATATTTGAGGGCATGAGGCCTCAATGTCAAATGAGGAAACCTTACTTACACCTTCAATTACAAGTACCCAATCATTCATTTGGTAGTTTATTAAATACGCTTTTGATGCTAACACCTTGGCCACTAAAGACAGAGATCTTGGAACATAACTAAGACAAACTGCAATACCTAAATACTCATAAATTAAAGGGGAAATCAGATAATTATAACGCAGTATAATAGAAACAAGCAGGGCAACTAGAGTCATAAACTACCAAGTAAGAAAAAGAAAGTGAGGGAATGTTCACTTTGAATTTGTCTAAAGATTGCTAAAACCGGTTCAAGGAATTAAAATGTTATTCCATCCTGCAGACTTATCATAGTCAGCAGGTTGCTTATACTTGATGGCATATATGATAAAGCCAATTTTGTTCATTTACAACAATTAGTAACACTAGAGGAAATTACAGCGAGAGAGGTAATAATGCCTATTGATTGGGCCCAGCGGCATGGCCTAGCGACTAAAGTCCTCACCTTGAACGCCCGGGATCCCAGATGGACACCGGTTCTAATGCCGGCAGCCCCACTTCCCATCCAGCTCCCTGCTTGTGGCCTGGGAAAGCAGTTGAGGATGGCCCAAGGCTTTGGGACCCTGCACCCACGTGGGAGACCCAGAAAAGGTTCCTGGTTCCCAGCTTCAGATCGGCACAGCACCGGCCGTTGTGGTCACTTGGGGAGTGAATCATCGGACGGAAGATATTGCTCTCTGTCTCTCCTCTCTGTATATCTGCCTTTCCAATAAAATAAATAAATCTTTAAAAAAAATAAATAATGCCTATAGATTTCTTGCCAAAAGTATTTATCTAAATTCAACATATTATTAATGTGGCAAGACACATTATAAAGTATTTTTTTGGATACAGAAACACTGAAAATGCACCCTTCTGTAACATTGGATTATATATGAATATATGGAATATATATGAATATATAAATTTTTAAATTTTTCCTTTGTCTCTTTGCCTATCAAAGAAATAAAACAGGTAAATAAAATTCACTTTTCAAATGGTAATCATTTTGCCTACTGGTTAACATGCTATTTGGGATATAGACATCCTGTTTTAGAGTACTTGGGTTTGATTCTTGGCTTTGATTCTTATTCCAGTTCCTTATTAATCTGTATTCTGGGAGACAATAGGAAATGGCTCATGTTGTCAACTTCTTGATACTCCTGTGGGAAATCTGGATTGAATTCCAAATTCTTGCCTTCAGCATGCCCTAGGTCCCTCTGCAGCAGGCATCTGGATAGAGAATGAGTGGACAGAGATATCATCATCCACATTGTCTCTTTACATTGTCTCTGTGTCAGGTTTTAAATATTAATTTATTCCAGTACACAAATGATGCCTTTCTATCTGTATAAAAAAGAGTTTTTATAATGTTGTTTAACTTAGCTAAAAATAAAGGAAACAGCAGTAATGTTTGTAAGTTATCAGTTTGATGTAATTATGCCAAAAGTAATGTTATTTTTAATGTCAATTTGTACATATATATCTGTGTCCATTATTTGTACATAATAGCCTATATACCATCAGGTGAACAATGGTATTAAAAAATACAATGAATTTTTTAGGAACTAAACAATTTTTAGAAGCTAATGAACAAAATGATTAACATAAAAACTTAAATAGGAAATCTGGTATAGGCTAGAAAGAATTAGATAAATACAGAGAAGAGCAAAATCAGATGATCAAATCACATTAATTTAAAACTTGGGAATTTGTCTATTGAAATTCAATGGAGATTAATTGTACAAATATGCTAAACTGAATTTTCAGGGATGTGTTTCTCCCGCTCAAGAGGGAAAAGTCAGTCTCTCTTTTAACTTTTCTTTCTGTAAGCTTTAAGGCAGTATATAAAGTGATGATTGTGATAAATCTTTATGTGTATATTTTTCATCTTTACTAATTTGTGCTGTTTTCTTTCTTTGAACTAAAAATTAGTGATTCCCAAACATTCACATTAGAACATATTGTTACTTGTTGTGAGAAAATTCATTAGTCCTTAATATTTGTTTATACACATTGTACACTTTAGGTTCAAATCAATTAAGATTATTCATCCAATGAAATCTAAAATAGATGCTTTTACCTACTACTAAAATTATCATCTGGTTAATGTTTCTAAGAGCCTGCATTTCAGAAATTTTATTGATTGCAAAATAAAAATATTTTTATTCCTAGAGAGTTTTAATAAATTTGATGATAATATTTACAATATTAAAGATCTATTTGATTTGGTTTCCAAAGATATTTAAAGAACTATTTTTTCTGAAATTCTTAAGAATTATGGAAAAAGAATTTCATATATTTTAAATCTGTTGGGCTAAAACATATTTTCTTTAATAAGTGCAGACTTGGGCACAGTTTAAGAGTCTCAGTTTACATAATTAAGGTTAATATTTGGCACACAAAACTAGTGTATGTCAAACTGCTTTGATAATCTATTAATCATAAGCAGTTCTCAGTTACTCAGTCTCATTTTTTTCCAGAGAAATGGCAATCAGCTCATTTGAATAAATATTCCAATTAATAATCACATTTGAAAGATTAGTAGCAATATTGAACAGGACATGAAATGCAAAAGTGTGCTTTTTTTAAGATTAGAGAGTTATGCTATCTTAAGCTATGTGATGTTATTAAAACAATATGATTCTTGGGACCAGCTTTGTAGAATAATAGCTTAATCAACTTTCTTCCAGCCAGGATTCCATATGGGTACCTATTCAAATCCTGGCTGATCTGCTTCTGATCCAGCTCTCTGCTAATGCAACTGTAAAAGTAGTGAACCATAAAATATGACCTTGGGTACCTGAATGCATGTTGGAGAACAAGATGAAGCTTCCAGATCTGGGATTCATCTGAATCGTCACCGGCCATTAAAGCCATTTGGGGAGTAAACCAGTAGATGGAAGTCTTGTTCTCTTCCATTACATCTGAAACTAGAGTCAAAAACAGGTAAAACTAAATATTTTTTAAAAATCAAAATCCTTTTAAATTATCAAAATGTGGGTACACCTTCCTTTCATAATTTGATATTTGAGTAACAGAAACAGAAAGATACTTATTATGAAATGAAATATAATGATTTGTGGATGACAATAAAACTGAGATGTCACAATACCAAAGCTATCTATATTTTCAACAGTTTATACATTTCAAAATCATAGAACACCGCTAAACTTATACAGAATCACAAAGACTTTAAGGAGGCAAAACATGCTAAAAAACAAACAAAAATACAGCTGGAGACCTTATGTCTTAAGATACATTACAAACCTTTGACAATCAAAACAGTTCATGGAAACAGATACAACAAACAATGATACAGACGGAGTACAAGACAATAAATATATGCTTTATGATAATTGTATGCATTTAGTTAAAATATATTTATTTTAAAAGATGCCAAATTATTTCTTGGATTTCATCCAAAACTACAAGGCAACAAAAGTCAAAAAAGAACAATACAAAAAAGCTTCAGTACTGAAAGAGAAACAATAAGCAGTGTAAGAGTATAACCCACAGACTGTGAAAAATATTTTCAAACCATGTATTTGGTAAGAAGTTAATGTACAAAATATATGAGGAACCAAAACCATTCAATAGCATGAAAACAATGGGAAAAAATGAAAGATGTCATTAAGGTTTTTCTCAGAATAAAGAATACAATGCAAGCAGAAATGTGAAACTGTCTCACCACAACAAATGATAATTATAGGAAATGATGCATATGCTGTTTAGCTTGATTCAATTATTCCCATGTACACAAAATTCAAAATATCACATTGGACCTCATAAAATATGTAACTTCTTTCAATAAAAGTAAAAACGTAATCTGTATTTGAGTGAAAAGGTATAAGTGACACAATGCATATTAATATAAATAGCATTCACTTTATAAAAATGATGATGCATAAAAATTAAAAATGTGAAAAATGGAATTGACTTTACAAACTTTGCATATAATTGCAGCTCCTGATTTAACAGAATAGTCAGATGTCTCTATCTGCTCCTGTACACCCAGTTTCATACATTCAATAAATATGAAGTCATGCTTCTGTTAAAAAATTGAAGGCCACACTTGTGAGAGACTTAAATTTTAAAAAGAAATGATTATTTCACTACCATTATGAAACTTATTCTGGCAGTATAGCCATAATTCACTAAAAGGATATTTGGGCTTCACATGCCTTATAACTCTGTCTACAAACTTCATTGCATCTGTCCTGTGTATTAATACCACACGAACACAAGAATTTTGGTAATGTAAGCATATTGCCCTGCTGTTATCATGAGAATATAATTCCTTAATTGATCTTTAAACAAAAAATAAACAAAATTGCTGTCTGAAAATAATGTGTCAGTACATTCAACAAGTGAAAATGAGAATAATAAAATTAAATGTTGGAAGATGAACATATTTGTCTCAGTTTATGATAAAAACCATAAAATGTATTAAAATGGCAGTAAAATTTGATAAGTTTTGATGCATTTGTTTTGTAGGTTTACATATCAGTATGTTTACCAATATTGTAGTAGAGGATTGCATTTAGCCTTACATATTCTGTCCTGATAGGACCGATAAATTACCTTTCTTGGGTAACTTCTATGTTTTGTGTAAACAACATTATGCATCCAATTACTTAATTGGCAGCATATTTGTTTGTATTTGTAACTTACCGGATTCTCACACAGAAACTGTAAAACAAGCAAGTTCCTTTATATTAATATCATTTTCTAGGTTTGCTGTTGCTTGCTTGTTCTGAGCAGGATGATGTGATTACCAAAAATTAAGATAGAAATCTTCGTGCCCTGCACAATGGCTTCAAGTGGCTAAATCATTGCTTTACAAGTTCTGGCATTCCATGTGAGAATCGATTCATGTGCTGGCTGCTCCACTTCCCATCCAACTCCCAGCTTAAGGCCTAGGAAAGCCTTGGGAGATGGCCTTGGGACCTGTACCCAGATGGGAGACCTGATGAGAGAGACCTGGAAGAAGCTCCTGGCTCCTGGCTTTGCATCGGATTAGCTCTGACTATTGCAGCCACTTGGAGAGTTAACCAGTGGATGGAGGAGCTTTCTCTGTATAAATCTGCCTTTGTAATAATAAGAAATATATATTTAAATAAACAAACAATAAATGAATAGCTTGTTTAAATCCATCTTTAGGATTTTTTTCAGAATCAACCATTAGTTCTAGAATGAAAACACATTTCTGCTTCCATAAACTAGTTCTTTCTCCATCCTAGTAAGTCAGTTTATTATTTATTTCTCTAGTCTTTTGATGAATATAGCATACACATATGCAGTATGTCTTCTTTCTTATAAAAGTACTGCATATAGGGCCCGGCGGCGTGGCCTAGCGGCTAAAGTCCTCGCCTTGAAAGCCCCGGGATCCCATATGGGCGCCGGTTCTAATCCCGGCAGCTCCACTCCCCATCTGGCTCCCTGCTTGTGGCCTGGGAAAGCAGTCGAGGACGGCCCAAAGATTTGGGACCCTGCACCCGCGTGGGAGACCTGGAAGAGGTTCCAGGTTCCCGGCATTGGATCGGTGCGCATCGGCCCGTTGTGGCTCACTTGGGGAGTGAAACATCAGATGGAAGATCTTCCTCTCTGTCTCTCCTCCTCTCTGTATATCCGGCTTTCCAATAATAATAATAAAATCTTTAAAAAAAACAGTAATGCATATATGCACTACAATAGAGATCTTCTGCTTGCTAATCTTAAATAATAATAAAACAAAGATCCTTACTCATCAGTTTACTTGACATTCTTTGAATTAGAACTTAAATCTCTGAGCAACCTTGATAACTTCGCCATGGAAATAGAAAGATCTGTCATATTTGTTGGTTAAGTTTATTTCTAAACCACCTTAATGATTTTTGCAGCTTTTTTTTTTGAATGTCATTAATCTTACAAATTCTACCCCAGCTATGAAATTGTTTTAGTATGAAGCCCATGGATTTTTTTCTATTATTATTTTTTACTATATAATTCCATAGTCTTTGGGACTTCCCTAGCCCCCATCCCCAAAATCCCACGCCCCCAGCTGATTTCCACTGCATTATTGGAATAGTATAGTTCTTCATAAACAGCCATAAGTCCATCATTACAGGCATGGTCCATAATTCTATTGTCAAGATATATTTAACATTTTCATTGGGAGTACATTTTTGATCTGGAAGTAGAGATATATACTGCAATGCATCCTCACATTTGAATTTGAAAGTCTCCATTACACAGTTACAATATATCTCTTTAAATTTGAAGCAATAAAACAAAATCAACAACAGGGAAAAAATTGAAATTTACAAAGTCATGAGGTTAAATAATATGCTACTGAATGACTAATATGTCGCTGAAGAAATTAAAAAGAAAATCAAGAACCTTCCTGAAGAAAATGATGATACTATATGTATGACCTATGAGTCACTGAAGAATTTAATATGAGAAAAAAACTGTTTTGAAGAAATGAAAATAAAAACAATAAGATCAAAATCTGTAATATATAGTTTCTGCTGATCTTTGTTAGTGAGACGTGTCTCTTCTAGACAACAGATAGAGATGGGATTTGTTTTTCATCCAGCCTAGTAACATGACTTATGGTTGATGAGTTTAAACCACTTACATTCAGGGTTAATACGAACTTCTGCCAATTTGATCCCATTATTTTTTCAATGGATTGTTCATTGTTTGGTTTAGTCTTCTGTTTCATTTTACATGGGCGTTCTTTATATTTGCCTTTTGTTTTGGTGGGTGCTATTGCTTTTTCTCTGTCAAAAGAACATTTTTAATTATCATGTCTGGGGCGGGTCTGGAAGAGGCACATTCTTTGAGTTTCATTTACTGTGGAAGAATTTTATTTCATGGTTAAAGACAAAAGAAAATTGTCTCCTGGGCTGACTTTTTTTTTTTTTTTTTTTTACTTTTAGAATCTGGAATATGTCACTCCATTCTCTTCTGGTCTGTGAATTTTTGAGTGATAAAATCATTCCCTGAGATTTTGTCAAATTCTGTTAAGAGTTGCAATTTGTCTCTGGGTGGAGCCTTTCCTTCCCTGCTCCTATAGAGTATCATGCCTTCTGCAGAAAATTACAGCTTGACTTTCTCCTTACCCATTTTTATATCTGGATTTCTGGAGGTTATAACTAATATACACTAAACCAGCTTCAATGACGTCATGACTTAAACAGAGAGAAAGAATACGTGTCCAAAAGGTAATGGAAATTGCTTCTGTATGGGTATGCTTGCAAGGAGAAGGAACTCTAAAGTTTTTTTACTTTTTTATATTGTATATTATTTTTATTTCATCAAATTTGTTGTTAGGAGTGACTGAAATAAAAAATATAATTGAGTCCCATCATCATTATCATCATGGAAATGGCTTAAAAAAAGAGAGAGAAAATTGGTCACAAGAATATTATTGCTTCCCATTTTCAACCAGTACATAGTTGCTTTTGATCGACAGACAGCTGAGAGGTCTGTCAAGAATGCTTAAGATTACATAATACAGCATGCCTGTTCACAGGGGAACAAACCTAGGGAATAACTTGTGTGAACTTCTTGGTTTCATCCTATAACGCAAGCACAAAAGCACGACCCATGCCTCTGAGGACATTGGACCACGCGCCCTTGAAAAAGGCTTTGCCACCTTCATCCCGGGCAATCTTCCTCCAGCAACCCAGAGTGCCTGTGTACATGATGTCAGTACCTTTGCGTCCTGACTGCGTCAACATGCGTCTCCGAACAGTGTCAAGCAGATAGGAAGTCAGCCCTGCCACAGCTGTGACGGACTGTGCGATCATCCAGCTGATGAAGATGTGAGTGTTCTTGGGATCTGGAAGCATTCCTTTTGCGGTGTCATAGATACCGAAGTAGGCAGCTCGGTAGATGATTATTTCCTGCACAGACACATTAAAGCCTTGGTACATGCCCTTAATCCCGTCAGATCTGTAGATCTTAACCAGGCGTTGGCCGAGGGCTTTGAATTCCCTTTCAGCTCCGGCTTTCCCCACGTCAGCAGCTAGACGGGTATGGGAAAAATCAAACGGATACACAAAGCACAAGGAGGGGGTTCCAGCGCGCCAGCCGAGGCCAGACTTTCTGCAAAGTAGCGCCAGAACTAGGTCCTCTTGTCCACACCACCCAGAAAGATCTGCTTGTATTTATCTTTGAAGGCGAGGTTGAGAGCCTGCGTGGGGAAGTATCTGATGACATTGGCCAGGTTACCGCGCCAGAAGGACAGGACTCCCTGCTCCTTGGGGATACGAACCATGCAGTCGATGATGCCCTTGTACTGCTTATCGGCAGTGATTTGCTTGCTGGCATGCTGCACCTGCAGCAGCAGCTTGACCCTCTCGACGGGCGCTACGGCGGTCTTGGAGATGGCCGCAGCCACTTCACCTGCCAAGAAGTCCTTGGCAAAGGACACAGCGGCATCTGTCATGTTGGAAGGGAAGAAGAGCCAGACGAATACAAGTCTGCACTGGGAACCAGCTTGGACTCTGCGACTCTGGGGAGTTTTTTCACTTTAATGTCCCATTTGAGCATGATCATAAAAACCAATGTAGAATAACCAACCTCATATTGATGTGATTATCACTGAGCATATTTTTGAATGGAAAAAGCATATCTGATCCTCTGAATGTTTAAGACCAATTGGCTACCAACTGATAAGTTGTGAGAGATTAGCTTCAAATAAATATGGCATTATTTTAGAAATGATTTTAAAATTATTTTATAACTATATTGTAAAATATATTAAAATTCTAATATGATTTTATTTTGGATTGTACAGTTGCATTAAATGTTTAATTTGTGGTTAATTATGCCTTAGCCATACATTTTTGGACATATTATCAATTGTGACTTCATTCCTCAGTTATTATTCCCATATTAGAATCATAATTAAAACACAAAAATATTGAGTTCAAACATTGCGTTAGTTCTCAAAAATAAATACATATAATAAAAGTTGACTTCATATAGTAGTAGTCTAACATCCTCAAGAACATGTATTAATTTATATTCAAATCAAACCATAATATTGAAATCCACAATATAATTATTTCCTTTGGTTCCACCTCCCTTCACTTATTACCTCCTTACCACTAACATATGGCTTTTCTTCGAGCATACCAATTACACCTGCAGCAGCTGGCTGGCCTAACTGTTGATACATCACTATAAAAGTTCATGAAAGTACTTTATAAGCAGTGCTCAGCTGTTGTTTTCTTCCCAAGAGCACTGATGCATTGTGCTATTTTCCTAACAGCTTACCTGAATTCTAATAGCTTAGTATAGAACACAAAGCAAGGACTCTGTAAATGCAAATCACTTAGACTATGCCAATTACAACTTTAAAAACGTGGGTGTTTTGGTTAAGGACACTAAATCATTTCTCCATCAAAGCTATTTTGCTTAATTGCAAATTTGAAATACACATAGAAAGCAATCCTACTGCCAAATCTCACAGGTCCAACACATCTTCTTGGCATCCTCCTAATTAAATCTGGCTTCTGAACATTAATTAAAAGATCTATAATAATAGAACTGTCAGTGAAATGCTGACCATTTAATATAAAAATGTGTTCATAGAAAAGAAGCACCAATTCTTAAGTATTATTCTGTGATGGACTGATTCAAAGTGACAAAAAAATGAACTGTGAAGATTGTATAATCATTTTTAGTGCATCACATTGTTGACTTACATACGTGTTTATTAATTGCTCAATATTTATATTTATGCATTTTAGAACTACTAACACAACCAGTAAGAAAACTTAATATCAACATCACTATTAAATCTAAACTACTTGAAAGAATCCATCAAATGTCTCAAATCAACATTGCACTTCATTTGAAGGAATAAAAGTTAAAGTGATAAGATAACCAATGTGGCTATTGCAAACCACAATAGTACTTTTACATAACTTATACAGAAGTGATCTTTTTTCCAAGGTATGTTATTTTCATATGTCAGAAATTTTTCATAAAACAATAACATGTAAAATGTATTTTATTGCTGTCTGTTGAAAATTTTTCACTACTCAAGCAAATTAACTTTCTCACGGGAAGGATTCTCCATGAGGTGCCAAAATCGTGTTAGATACTTTTTGTATCATTGAGGAGTGTGCATTGAAACACTCCATTTCAGGCGAATGGATGGGTGAGCTCTCAGTATGTCAGCTTCAGATTATACAACTTAGAATGTGAATTTTTAGTCCTAGCAAAATGGTACTTCCAAATGAAATGTAACGGTGCAAGCCAAGAGACTTCCAGGAAAAGTAAACATTCCCACCCTAATTCTATTAACTGAAGATGGTGATTTTTCCTTTTTTGAGATTTTGGGAAGCTTATCTGCTACACTTTACAATTGATGATAGGCCATCACAAGGACAAAGTGTGAATGACAAAAGCAACGAATAATCATCATTAAATTCTTCAAGGGATTATGCATTATTCATTTGATTGTGTACACAAGAATATATTTGTTGTTTTAGTAATACATTCAGTGATCATTTTATGTATTTATTAGCTATTAATGCCAATTCATAATAACAATTGATTTTACCCTAAAAATAGCCAAATCGGGAGAAAGCAAATAAGTAATTTTAATTTAATGTGTTAAATTAAAAGGAAATAAACAGAAGCATTTTGAATTAGACACATCAATTCATATTCTGTAAATATGACATAAATTTAAATTATAAGCAGCAATGAAAATGTTGAGTATATTAATTGAGGATGAAAATGGGCCAAACATTTAAAGCATTTTAATGTAAATCAAATTGCAATGATATTTTTAATTCAAATATTTTTTTATTTTATTATTTCATTTTATGACACAGTTCCATAGGCTCTGGGATTCCCCTAGCCCCTCCTGCAGCCCCCCACCATATTGAATCCCTCCATATTGTTACAGAAGTACACTTCATAATCAGTCATAATTCCTTCAGTGCAGGCATGGACCATGCAGAGAGTCCAGCATCTTATTATCCAGATAACTTCAACAGCTTCATTGATCTGAAAGTAGAGCTGGCAGAATATCATCCCTCCAATGAAAAGCCACTACACAGATTCAGCAGCAGGAAGAAACATGAAAATTTACAACATCATGAAGTTAACATGGTATTAAGTGACTAATATGTTAGAAAATGCAAGTTCTTAACCACATCCTGTAACTACTTCCTTATGTGCAATATATTAATATTTTCCATAGTGACTTATTGCAAACTTCTTATTTCTACCTAGCTTTAATATATCGCCCATTAAGCCACATTTTTGAAAACCCTCCACTTCAGTTTCAATATATGCTAATAACTATTCCCTGCTTAGGTTCTAACAACTGAATTTTCTAGCTTCACATATTAGTGGGATTATGTGATATTTGCTTCTCTGTGTTTGACTTATTTTAGTAGAAGCAGTGACCATCAGTGTTATCCATGTTGTTATAAATGACAAAGAGGGAATAGAGGGAGAGATCTTGCAATTGCTAACTCACTGTCCTAGTGACAATAGCTCCATCTGGGCCAAGCTCAAGTCAGAAGTCAGGGACTGCAACCTGGTATCTTTCATACACATCCTTACATGAGACAGGGAGTGTGTATTTATACATGTTCTTTTGTCTCCCAAGGCTCATTTCTAGGGAGGTGCATTGGAATCAGAGCAGCTGGGACACAAACAGTCCTCCAAATATGGGATGTTTACTATGCAAGTTGTGGCCTAACAGTGACAACACCACAATCTGTGTGTGTGTATCTAAAGATAATGTTCACACCCACCGTCTGTCCCCTAATTTGTAAATAAGAGATATGAAAAAGAGACTGAAGGCCAAATCAATTATCAACACTAGAAACTGAGCCGAAAAATGGGTATCAAAATAAGCCCCATTGGACAGGCAATTTGACCTCAAACAGCTCTTAGAGGAACAAGAGTCCACTTTTTTTTTAAATCTGAAAGTAAAGCCACATACTGAATTGTGTCCACATATTTGTATATGACAGTCTCTATTACACAGTTATGATATATCCCCTTAAATGAAAAGCTGCAAAACAAAACCAACAGGAAAAAATAGAAAATCACAAAGTCATGAGGATAAATAGTGTGCTACTGAATGACTAATGTGTCGCTGAAAAAATAAAAAAGAAAATCAAGAGTCTTCTTGAAGAAAATCATGCTACCATATGAATTATAAGAAAAAACAGTTGTGAAAAAATGAAAATAAAAACAAAAACATTGAAGCCCTGAGATACAGTTTCTACCTATTTTTGTTGGTGAAATTTGTCTCCTATAGACAACAAATATGATGGGATTCATTTATTTGATCCAGTCCATTAATCTGGGATGTTTGGTGAGTTTAAATCATTTACATTCATGGTTAATATGCATGTGTGGCAATTTGGTTCTGTCATTTTTGCAATGGGTTATTCATTGTTTGATTTGGTTTTCTGTTGTCATTTTACTGGGATGTTCTCCAGGCTTGCCTTCGGATTAGGTAGGTGCTATTTATTTTCTCTATCAAGAGAACATCTTTATATTTTGCAGGGCAGGTGTGGAAGAGGCTTTTTTTTTGAGTTTTATTTACTGTAGAAGAATTTTATTTCATTTTTAAAGACAAAAGAAAGTTTGCTGGATACATTAGTCTGGACTGACTTTTTTTTTCCCTTTCAGAATCTGGAATATGTCACTCCATCCTTTTCCAGCCTGGAGAGTTTCTTGTGAGATGTTAGCTGTGACTCTGACTGCCACTCCTCTATATGTCTATTTATTTTTTTCATGTGCACATTTCAGGATCCTTCCCTTATGTTTGAATAAAGACAGTTTGATTATCATGTGTTGTAGTGAACATCGCTAATGGCCATTCCTAATAGGAGTTCTGTGAACCTTCTAAGTGTTGTTTCTCAATTCTTTCTCCAAATTAGGCAAGATTCCCTTAATTATTTCATTGAAATAGCTATACATTCAGTTTCTCTTCCTACACTACTTGAACTCCCATAACTCTTACGTTTGGCCCTTTAAAAATGCCTCTAAATTCTTGAATTTTTTTTATCTTGATCCAGTTCCACTACCAGCTTTTTGATTGTTTCCGCATTGTGACAAGAAACAGCTTCCAAATCTATGATTTTTCTTTTTGTGGGCATGTGAGTACCAGAATGGGTCTCTGCTTACTTACCCTATGGGAGGGGAAGTAGGAACAAGGTTTCGGTGCATGTCTGGAAACTTCAGACCCATCCCTCCACTCCCTGGTTTTGGCAAAAGCCTTGAGACCCACTCCTGCTTTGATGGTTCTTGAGATTCCTGTGGACCCATGCAATTGGCAACAAGCCTGAGGCCCTCCATTGTATTTCCCTACCCCTCAGTCTCTTTTGATAATTTGGGTACTTTCCAATAGCTTGGTCACTTTCTCAGCCTGGCTACCCCAGCCCATACCCATCTTGTGGTAAACTTGTGATAGTCTTGTAATGAAAAATTCCAGGACATGGGTGGGTTACATGAGTTATAGTGGGCTATATAACACCACCTGGCAAAATACATGACAGGTGTGCTGGTTTGCCAGGCTATAATATACAATAGATGTTTATATGCAATAGAAATATTGTTACTACCCTGAGGCCTGTTACCCTGAAACCTCCTAAAAAAAACTTGTGCTTGATTATTAATAAGTGGACTAGACCCGCACATCTGCCAAGAACAAAGTTGCCATATCATGTTACTTGAGTGGTTAGCCTTTGGCCTTGGCCCACCCCCCACCCACATCTTTCTTTCATTTCTGTGGATCTGCCTACAAAGAAGAAAGTACAATAATGACTGAGATTTGAGTAACTGGAGATTTGAAAGGAAAAATTATAGTATTACTGTAAACTTGTAGATGATTGAGAATTGAAAGTTTTTGTAGAACCAAACAGAATGGAGTAGGAAAGACTACAATCAGAGGAAAATTAGAAAAAGCCACTAGTGGAAAAAAAATTATTCCCAGGAAATTCTGCTACTCATGTGTTCCAGCATATTCTTCATACATAACATAATTTTAGAGAGTGGAAGTACATGATGGTTAAAAGTTAAACACTTTGGGTCTGGTGGGATAGCATAGCAGCTAAAGGCCTCAACTTGAACTCACTGGGATCCCAAATGGGAGCCAGTTCTAATCCCTGCTGCCCAGCTTCCCATCCAGCTCCCCGCTTATGGTACGGAAACAGTGGAGGATGGCCCAAAGCCTTGGGACTCTGCACCCATGTGGGAAACACTGAAGAAGCTCCTGGCTCCTGGATTTCGACTGGCTCAGCTCCAGCTGTTGCAGCCACTTGGGGAATGAACCACCAGACGGAAGATCTTCCACCAGATGGAAGATCTTCGGCTCTGTCTCTCCTCCTCTGTGTATATATATATATATATATTTTTTTTAAATTAAACTTTCTAATTCATCCAAGTTGTATAGAGAATAGAAGAGAATTAAGGAAAAAAATAATAGCAATGTCGAAGTATCTCAATAATGCATAAATCAACTTTTACTGTGCCTTCATATAAACCTGATAAAACAGAATAAAATATTATGTAAATGATATAATTTAATGAAGAGACATATCATAGGACTATTCAAAAATTACCTTTTTTTTTTTTTCAAATTAGCTACAACTTGTGTCCCTGGATTGCATATTACCATTTTAGCTTTCAAGTTACATATTTAGCATAATTATATTTGGAAAAATCATTCAATAAAACTGCTATAAATCTTCTCAATTTTCTAAAAATGCATCATTACTTTGCATGTTCCATGCCTCCAGATGTATTATTTGCTAACAGTTTAAGTATAATGCTGATTTCCTCAAACTTGTCAGTGGATTGGGTTTGATAGTATCAAACTTGCCAACTTGCTCTTTTTCAAAGTTAACAGTTAAAACTGATCAATCATGACTGTATAATTACATGGACTTGCCCTGAAATGGATAAGAACCTTGTGCTATTCAACCTCTCCCTCTTTTGCCTTCCTGCTCTTTTTCCGCCCTGCTGTTCCAGCTGCTGGGCTGGGGGAGGTGGCCAGGACACCTAGGCTAACTTGAATAAAACACCTTTATGCCTTAAAAAAATAACTAATTAGAAATGATAATCTAGCTTTAGGAAATAAAATGTTATGGAATGTACTAAATATAAGAGTTTGTATCAAAAACATATATTTTTGTTCCCAAATGGGTATAATCTCTTCTTCATTTAAGTGTATTACCTGGTAATTTACGCACTGCTTTATTAAAAAAAAAAGGTATCATGGGCCCAGCGCGGAAGTCTAGTCACTATAAATCCTCGCATTGCATGCACTAGGATCCTTTATGTCCACCAGTTCTTGTCCTGGTGACCCTGTTTCTCATCCAGCTCCCTGCTTGTGGCCTGGGAAAGCAGTCGAGGATGGTCCAAAACCTTGAGACACTGCACCCATGTGCGAGACCCAGAAGAAGCTCCTGACTCCTGACTTGGATTGACTCAGCTCTGGTCATTTCGGCTATTTGGAGAGTTAACCAGGAGACAGAAGATCTTTCTTTCTGTGTCTGCTTATCTCTGTGTATCTGACTTTTCAATAAAAATAGGTACATTTAAAAAAAATAAGGTGTTATTCAGACAGAAATGATTTAGAATACTGGGAACTAGATAATTTTAACTAATAATATTTCTTCTATTTTTCCAATATCTACTGTTAGTTTTAAGACTCTTTTCCATATAATCTGACCTTCTCAAAAAGCTAGTAGATGTTAACTATGTTCTTATAATCAAACATAATAATTTACGCTATAAACATTGAAAATGAAAATAATTTTTATTAACTTCTTTTATTTTGTAAAAGAATGAACTGAGACTTCAAGCAAATCAGCTTTGGAAAGTCGTAGCAGACCTTGGGTTCTTGCGAATTTTCAGGGCCACATTATTCCTTCTGTATTTGCTTGATTAATTTCTGTACTCTGATGAAAATTTTGGAAGCAAATGGAAACATTTACTCATGTTTATATGTGTGTAAACTCAAGGGACATATTTCCACACACTGAGAGGTTAATGATTCTTGGTTCTCATGTTCATGATCTTTCGATAACCAATAACTTTCAAACTTATACCATGTCCCAAAAGCCTTGCAGGCATTTGGCTCCTCTTTTGTTTTCCAGAAAGAAGGAGGGGCAGATATTTTTGCTGTGTTTATATCACAGACAGTTCATATTTCTCAGTGACTATGTTTTCATATTTTACTGTGGCGTGCGTTCTGGAAAACTCCAACACAGAGGACCTTCTAAGATTTCCTCTTCAGAAATCAAACACCACTGAATTGCTTTGTTTCAAGGTTATTTGAATAGCTTCCTGAAGAATTGTTTGTACAGTGATTGCCAATTTTCTGCTTCAGAGGTTTATGATCAAATCATCTCTGGTAGTGTTCAGTTTGAATTCTTTCTACTGCTGGTGTTTGAGACCATTTGCTAGCACATGTTAGAAATCTCTTTTTCTGCTGTCACAAACACATACAGTTTTATGCACCTACAGAAATGAAATATCCTGAGCATATGGCTTAAAAACTTACAGATATAATTTTGTGAAAATATAAATGTATACTGGATTTCAAAACTGATATATGGGAAAGCTGTGGGTGAAATATTTTTCAAAGAAACAAAAAACTAGAAACCATCATTTTCTAAATTAAACTCCAAGATATAAAAATGCTTCTAACTAATAAGTAATGTTACCTTGGATATGGCAAATGCAAAAGTGCTCAAATAAGCTGATACAAGAACCATTAGTATGCAACAGAAATTTTAATTTGTCAATAAACAAATTAACTTTCATAAGGCTTTTCTATTATTCCATTTTCCAAATTTCAACTACTGTCAAAAAGAAAACTAACTTTCTCAAACTGCATTCATCATCTAATCATGATGGTATTTATGATGATTTTTCACATTTTAAATGAAAATAAAGTGAAATGATGACTGGCATTGTCTGTGAAATATTATGAAAATAACACTTTATATTATATGTGGAATTAACAGGTCAAATGTGATTTGCATCCTATAGTTGCACTAAAATTTCCAGTTGCTCTATTTTTCAGAATTCTGTGTAACAACAGCAACATAAGATTGACTTCTATTAAAAGAAACTTTAGATACTGATTCTTTTATTATTATTATTAATTACATTGCATTATGTGACACAGTTCTATGGGTACTGGGATTCCCCCCACCTCTCCCCAAACCCTCCTCCCCATGGTGGATTCCTCCACCTTGTTGCATTACCACAGTTCAAGTTCAGTTGAGATTCTTTCATTGCAATCATATACTAGGCATAGAGTCCAGCATCTTATTGTCCAGATAAGTTCAACGGCTTGTTGGGGAGACCATCTCTGGTCTGACGGTAGAGCCAGCAGAGTATCATCCCAATCAATTAAAAGCCCCAACAGAACATCAGCAGCAATTTATAACGTTATAGAGTTAATTAACATAGTATTGAGTAACCAGAATCGTCCTTGATTCCCGCTATATGTCTTTGCAGTTTAACTATTGTCTAATGCTGATTCGAGTCTGTTGTCTATGAGTTACCAGTTATGATCCTGATAGGTTATATTTCACGCTTCCTCACACATTCTAGCGAGATGGAAGATTTCTCTGCTCTCCCACCCCGCTATGGGATAACATAGGGTATTAAAAGTATATTATGTTTTATTATTCTTTGATGCAGATCATAAGCAGTCTGATTCACATTGATTGTTGATTCATTGGTTACTTCACAATATCCTATTGCATGTGAGATAGGCTGTTTGAGGTTGGGATAATATTACAGTTTACAGGTACTATTTTTCATATTGACATCATATCATCTTAAATTAAAGCAAACGTGTGGTATCTAACCTTTTGGAATTGGCTCATTTCCCTTAGCATTATGGTTTCCAGTTTGGCCCATTTGGCCACAAAGAACTGCATTTTGTTTTTTTTTTTAATAGCTGAGTAGTGTTCCATGGAGTACATGAACCATAGTTCTATTTTTCAGAATTCTGTATAACAATAGCAACATAAGATTGACTTCTTTTAAAAGAAACTTTATATACTGATTCTTTTTTTAAACTTATGTCTCAATTTTCTATGAGGCAGCAAATTGAATTTGTAAATGGTTTTATTTAAAATTTTCAGAATCATTTCTCTGGGCTCAGTCATTCCTGTCCTGAGAATACATGCTCTGATCTTTTAGGACTAACATAGAAATACATAGATGATACCTTTATAAGTGGAAGTGCATTCTGGAAAGTCTAATTCTTTTACTGATCTAAAATTTAAAAATTGCTAAATGTATTAGTGTAACCATGGCTTGTCACAATTTATAGTTTTCTGAGAATGACACAGATTCAGGAATTGATGGTGAGGATAATAATAGCCCATTACAAATTAATATGGAGTATTTTTCAAATATTTACATTATCCATGAGAAAATATTTTTAAAAGTTGTATATTTGTATATCATCTATATGCAAAGCAGCATACATTATTCTGTGTCCCATAGGAGATTTGTTGATATTCAATATAAAGAGGTGTGAGAATCATACTAAGGATTCAAAAGTTTAGCATGACATAAGTTCCTTTTTTTTTTCCTGAATGTTCTCATGGTTTATTCACGCTGTTTTATACTATACATGTCTTCATTTTATAAAATGGAATAAAATCCTAGTGGCTAGGTATTGTGTATTCTTATCCACACATGTCAAAATCATTCCAATGAACATGAGACTATTAATATTTGACAGCCCGATTACATTTCTTTTGGGAAAATGCACAGAACATAATTTGTGAATCAAATGCTAAACTGTTGTTGACTGTTGGGAGAGATTGCACATTTTTTAAAGAAGCTACACTATTTTGCATCAGTGAAGTCATGATATAATTGCAGAGTCTAACATGTGCTCAATAATTACAACCCATATAATAGGTGTCAGGTGATAATGTCACATCAATTTTATTTCATGCTCCCTTGATGATTAATGAAATCAAGGATGATTTAATATACTTATCCATTTGTTTGCCTGCTTACTGAAAAGTATAATTTTTGAACCATTTTTCAGTCATTATTTTCCCCAGAGTTCAGGCATTACTTACTTGTATGTTCATGCTGATAAGTTCTACAAATTTCACATGGTCTCTCCCTTACAATAGTTTATCTCTTATGGCTGAGTATTGGCTTTGAATGGATTTGGTTTAATGTAGCTGAGTTAACGTATTTATAATTATGTTGCCTATACTTTTGGTCATATTCATTTTATTGTGTTTAGATTTCCTGTCAGATAATTGTCAAAACATTTTTTATTATTTTTTCAAATTGTTTAAGTAAATTCACACTTTTAAAGCTTAAGTTTATGTCTTTAATACATCTTGAGTTTGTGTGTATGGTAATTTATGTGAATGCTGATAATTTGTGAACATGGAGAAGATCCTCTTTCATTATTTGGCTTTTACATATCCCATTTTCTCAAAATAAATTGCTAAGAGACTAATGTTTTACCCACCATGTTTTCTTGGGACCCTATTTAATAAATAAATACCTTATAAATCTACAGACTTAATTTTAAGCTCTTATATTAGTCCATAGCTTGCTGTGTATCATTTTAACATTACATTAGTTACTGTAAGTTTGGGGATGTTTTCACTATCTATTTATTTATTTATTAAAAGGAAGAGTAATGGAGTGTGCATGTCTACAACAGAGAGATACCTTTCTTCTATCCACTTGTTAAACACCAAATGGTCACAATAGCCTAGGGTAGAGCCAGGAGCTTAGTAGAGGTTCCCCAATTGGATCAGAAGCAATCAATATGGGGGAGAATCTTTTTAAATTTTCTTTTATGTTGACAGCATCACTTTATTTCCAGAATCAGTTAAAGATACAGCAAAGAAAGTGAACAATAGACCAACAACTTTGATGAGCATAGATATGACTCAGCAAAATACAAGCTAATCAAAAAAAAAAATTCATCAGAAAGATCATTGAATCAAGCCAAGTGGGATCTACTACTGTTATGAAGAAATAGTTTAACATGTTCAAATCAATAACTGTGATGCATTTCATTAGTAAACTGAAGAAAAAAAAAAAACTAGGACCATCTGCTGTTGCATTCCTAGGCAAATTATTAAGGAACAGTATCAACCAGTTTTGACTGAGTGACCAAGTCAGATTGCAAGGAAGGTGGCGGTTTAACCCCTTAATTACCCATGCCCCCAGCCTCATGGTATAGTTTTATCACATGTGATATATTTTCATTTCAGGAATTGTGAAACTTCCAGGTTTTTTTTCTTTTTCACTATTGTGATTTTTTAGGTTTCATTACCTAAATTTAATATTGCTTTTAATTTCTCCTTTTAAAAAACAATTGCTATTGCTATTTGACTCTGCAAAGATTGCACTGATAATAATGTAGAATTCTTTGAGTACTATGTATATTTTGACACTTCGACACATAAAAATAGTTTTACAGTTACATGGGATGACTTTGTGATTATTTACATTGATTTAAAAATTTTTATCAGTCTTTCATAGTATTTCAGGATAGATATTACAATATATGGATCTTCATGGGTTTTTATTATTATATACTTATTTCTCCATTACTATTATAAATTGAATTGTTCTTTGTTTCCTCCTGACTGTGACTGTGTGGAAATGTAGATCATTTTTGTCTATTCATTTTTTATCCTAACATCTTAATGATTGCTAATTACTTCTAAAAATCTTTCTTTGTGTGGATGTACTCTCTAGAATTTTTTTCTATATAAGTGAGAGTTAGACTCTCCATGAAAAATGAAGACTGTTTTTCTGTTGATTGGTCTGTAGAAGGATCACTTCAGTTTCCTGACAACTTGGGCCACACCTAAAGAAGGAAGATTCCTTTCTAAGACCATAATGGCTAGGAAGGAATTGTGCACTTGGTTCTTCCAAATGTTTTCTCAAACAAAAACAGAAATGTGCTTGTTTTCAGAAATGTTTGCAGTGTAGGCACTTTAAAAATAATACTATGGAGAAGGAAGAGTAAGGAACATTAGTTAGATCAGTAGAAAGAATCTTAGGGTTAGTCTGAGTAAGATCTTTCAAAACCATCTCCGCCAGAGCAAAGGAAGCAAATTGGGAGAATTGTAGTGCCTGGTTTTAGTATAATAACAATACCAATAATAATAAAATAACAACAATAACACACAGCAAAAGTAAAGAATAACCCTTATCACCACTCCCCAATGCCAAAGCATTAAATATATCTTAGGCAGAGACTGTACACTTCTTGCTTAGAGAAAGTAGGGAGAATTGTGTGCCAATCTTGTCTTTGAAATCTAGATAGTCAAGGAGCTTTATTGTCCTTCCTTCAATCTTGAATAGATACTGGAGAGTGAGACCCTATCTTCAGAAAAGTAGAACACTAAAGCAGCCATGGAACTGGATGGAGAATTCAGTGTTTAATTGATACCATCCCAAGCTGGGAAAATCCTCATAGTGCTTGACATCACAACAATACTGTTTGTGAGGCTACTGGACAAGATTTGTTATTAAGCCTTAGTCCTAGTTAGTTGATTTTATATCCTGGCTTGTATCCTGATACTGTTATCATAGATTACAGTGAGAGAATTAGGGACATTATGTTATAGTATCTGACTTGAACTGAAGTTAAAATGGCAAAAACAAACACCTAATGGCATATTTTAAGAAGGAATATCTTCATTCTAAAACCAATCCTGTAATATTTATAGAAATAACATATTTGATAGATGTAAAGATATAAAAGCAGAGACAAAATTCAAAAAAAAAGAAAGGAAATGTAAAACTCCTATAGAAAGCAATACATTTTAATTACTAGAATCAAAGGAAAAGGAAACTAATGGTTTGAAAAACATTGAAAACAATCAATGCAAGAACACTTTAATTTACCAGATAATAAAGATGGGCAATTCAGTGTAATAATGAAAACAAGGCAGGATATGAATTAGAAATTAAACAAAAGGTTGAAGTTAATGAAAAAGAGCCAAATAGACATCAGGGAAAGGAAGAACACGATAAATTTTTAAAAAGCATATATTTGACAGCCTCAAAAACAACAGAATAGATCAAGTTGAAGAGAGCATATTTGAATTTAGCATTTTGAAATATTCCAGTCACACAAAAATGATAAATAAAATAACAATGAAGTCAAAACTGAAGGCAATGAAGACACCATTCACTGAGATCTCTGGAGAAGAGAAAGAAATAGAAAACCCACTCAAAAGAATAGCCTCACCGAGCACTTTCCTTTTTAGAGATGAATACGAATATCTAAGTACAGGATAGCATGCCAACTACATATGAAAAAAAATAATTCTAGTAGCAGTAAGTTATACTTACTTTCAAAAGAACAATTCAAAAAGAGAATTCCAAAATTTGGTAAAGTAACATTCCAATTCACATTTTACAGAGTTCCATTGATAAACAACCAGTTTTTAAGGAAAAGTTACAGATCATGGAAGAATAGAATGAAATATTCTAATTTTATTACATGATAAAATTACCAACCAAGAATTCTATATCTGAAAAGATCTTTCATAAATGAGAAAGGAATAATTTTTTTGCAAGATGAAAAAAACATGATAAAATTTTTCACAACAAAACTCACTCTAAAAAAGATAACTGACAATTCAACAGTCAAAAAAGACATGATAATGTTGAAACTATGAAACCCATTAAAAAACGAAAGCATGAAAGATAACACAAAAGTTTAAAATCAAACCAACACAAAAATCTTCCAAATCACAAAGATGATGCTGGGGTCAGAACAGTGGATGTGAGGGACAAAAAGGTGTGAAGAGTATTGTTCCACTGCAGGCAGAGCCGCAAGGAACTTCCCACTGCCTGGCAGGGCTCAGAGGATCTCTCTACAACCTCCTGAAAGCAGCTTTTCCTTCCTTGCATGGACATGGAACCACCCCACTGAAGAACTCTGCAATCTATTCAGGCATTGTTTGCTCCTGCAGAGTTGTTGTTGTTGTTGTTTTAATTGTCAATGTGAGCTTGGAGGTTAATAACCTCTTGTAAAAGGGCCTTTTATTATTTATGCTGTCTTGGCTGTTCCCATGGACCTTATGCTAATCAAAGAATCTATGTTTAGGGTTTCATTCTTGCCTTGATCTTTAGGTTCTCCTTTTTTTGTGTGTGTGATACGTTTCTTTCCTTAACTGATTCAAGACTTAGTTATAGAATAAGAATTATAATAGGAATGTGTTACTGATTGATATGTACCCTCTATTGAGAAACTTCTATTAAGAGCTTTAGGTGAAACAAACAGCAGAATTATTCTTGAATACACCCACTTGATCATGACATCAAAAGTTCGTGCCAGAGCTTGTGACTGCTTCTGTATAAATGAAGGGGACAGCTCTCTTGCATTGTCCATTATGATCCTGAAATTGTAGTGGTCCATGTCTCTACACCTACTCCACGCACCCTTTGTGAGTTCTGAGCTGGACTCCAGCAGATGAACACCAACAGTATGCAAAACAATAAGGAATAATCAAAATAAACAAAAAATAAACAACAGGAATAAAGGTCATTAGTTAGTGTGTAATCATAGTAATAAAACTTGCTAAAATATTATTGTGTGTAACAGATCCCCTTAAAGTGTTAAATGTGTGGAATATTAACTAACATAACGTAATGTTAACCTACTTAACCTGTGTGTAAGATTTATGAAACATTAGTTAACACAATACAATATTAACTGCTGTATAACTTCTTCCATTAAAATATGTAGCAGTATTTTTAGAGATTAATTTATGTTCACTGGAAAAGCAGATCAGGTTTACTGAGAGAAGATGAAAGAGAGAGAAATATGCTTCACCCACTGTTTCATTCCCCAAGTGGCTGCAATGGCTGGAACTGGGCTGATCTGAAGGAGTTTCTTCTGAGACCTTAGGGAATTCTCTACTGCTTTCCCAGTAGGCTTGAAAATATTTGGTGCCATTTTTTTTTCTGAATTGGGTAAAAGTAAATAATAAGCAGACATTTTCCTGGGTTTGTCTTTGATAAGAATGTTTAATTACTGCTTCAATCTTATTTTGCAGTTTTTGTTTATGCCTGAGTGGATACCGTAACCATTAGTTAGAGACTTTGTTTCTTACGCAGCATTTTTCTTATGTTTTCCTGAAATTAGTATAACTATTCTTGATTTTGCTTTTCTTTGCATAAAATACATTTCCTGCATTTCAATTCCATTACCTTATATATTTTGGTAAAGTGAGATTTTTAGAATGATGCTAATTATTTTATCAATTCATCAGGAAATGTATTTTATGCAAAGAAAAACAAAATCCAGAGTGATTATACTCATTTCACTATGTTTAATCATATGTACACACTTTAATACAGAAGTGTAAAGATTCCAGTATCTATTTATATAATTTTGGTAAAGTGAATTTTTTTTAAAATGACGTTAATTATTTTATCCATTCATCCTTTTATCCAATCTTTACACTTCTGTATTAAAGTGTGTATATATGTATATATGTGTTTAGGAAATAGAGTAGCAGAGAGAGACAGATAGACAGAAATAGAGAAAGACAGGAAGAGAGGTTTTGCATGCTTTCCTGAAATGGCTTCAATAGACAAGCCTAGTCCAAGAAGAAGTCAGGGGTTAAGAATACCACCAGCCAGCTCTTGCTCAAAGAAAGCAGAGTCCACTACTTAGGCCATTTTCCACTTTGATTTTAATTGCATTAGAAAGAAGTTAGTCAGGTCTGGCACGATAGCGCAGTGGTTAAAGTCCTCGCTTTGCATGCCCAGGATCCCATACGGGCTCCGGTTCTAACCCTGGCAGCCCTACTTCCCATCCAGATCCCTGCCTGTAGCCTGGGAAAGCAGTCGAGGACGGTCCAAAGCCTTGGGTCCCTGCACCTGCATGGGTGACCTGGAAGAAGTTCCTGTCTCCTGGCTTCGGATTGACTCATCTCCAGCTGTTGCGGCCGCTTGGGGAGTGAACCATCAGACAGAAGATCTCCTTCTCTGTCTCTCTTCTCTGTGTATCTGCCTTTCTGATAAAAATAAATAAATCTGAAAGAAGGAAGGAAGGAAGGAAGGAAGGAAGGAAGGAAGGAAGGAAGGAAGGAAGGAAGGAAGGAAAGAAAGAAAGAAAAAGAAAGAAAGAAAAGAAAGAAAGAAAGAAAGAAAGAAAGAAAGAAAGAAAGAAAGAAAGAAAGAAAGAAAGAAAGAAAGAAAGAAGGAAAGAAAGAAAGAAAGAAAGAAAGAAAGAAAGAAAGAAAGAAAGAAAGAAAGAAAGAAAGAAAGAAAGAAAGAAAGAAAGAAAGAAACTAGTCTGGAATCAGAGCAGTTAGCACTTGAAAAGCTGGATTGCTACAAGATATTGGTGTCACAAGGAGCAGTTTAACATACTAAGCCATCATGTTGACCCAATTCTACGTCTTTCAATGCAGGATTTGTATCCTATTCATTTTCAGCTTACTCTTAATAAGTGTTACTTAAATTTCAGTTGCCTTGGAGCACAATTAAGAAACTGCACACTCTTACCTTTCAGTGCTTATGCTTTACCTTCACACACTCAATCCTGAGTCTTTTATTCTTCTGCACAAAGGCCTTGTGAACCTATTGGTTTCAGGGAAGTGGACACATCCTAAGGCCATCGTGCTTACTTTACGTTCTCTAGAGGGAGTACAAAAGAGAGAGGATGGCATGATTGTCTCTGAGTTCAGGACAGTATTAAAGCAGTGCTGGGCTCTCTCTTTCAGTTGAGTTTGGAACACTTTAAACAGAACCACATCCTTGCACAAGCTTGTTAAGAGGGAGTGTCTCTCTGACAGGTTGTCTTTCAATACCTTTCCTTAGCTCAGTGCTTCTTGTTGATTGGTTGGGCTTTAACCTCTCCCATATTTCCTTGCCTTACAGACTACTGGGTGGGGACATGTGAACATTATCTTGAAAATACATTTGGCAAGTCCAACTTGCTGCAAAGAAGCTCTAACTTGTTATTTAATATTGCTGCTGGGCCTTGTGCAATGGTTAAATCTTCACCTTGGAAGCATAGGTATCCGTTACGGGCACATATGCATGCCCCAGCTGCTCCATGTCCCATCCTGCTCCCTGCTTGTGGCCAAGGAAAGCAATAGTGGATGATGCAATGTCTTAGGACCCTGCAAATTTGTAGGAGACCTGGATGAAGCTCCTTTCTCCTGGCTGTTGATTATCTCAGTTCCTGTGATTGTAGCCTCTTGGGAAGTGAACAGATGGATGATCTTTTTCTGTGTACCTCCTTTTCTCTGTAAGTCTGCTTTTTCAATAGAAATAAATAAATATTTTTTTAAAAGAAATATAAAGAAAATTTAAAAGGAAAATCCAAGCTGGAATTGAATATTCCTAATCAACAACGTGTCAGCAAGGGAAAATATGAAGCTTGTTGAAGGTGAATATATGTTATACAAATTAGCTTATTTTTATTTTTTTATAATATACACTTGTTTATTGGAGAAGCAGATTTAGAAATACAGAGGAAGATACAGCATGAGTGCCCATATGAGATGTCAGGTATGCAAATAGAGATTAAGGGTACTATGCCATAGGCAGACCCTTTTAATCATTTATAAATCCCTTATAGTATTCCTTTATGAAATATATAGTGGACAAATATTTTCTCCTATTCTTTCAGTTACTGATTAATTTAGCGGAATATTTCCTTGCCTTGCCAAAGGTTTTTTAGCTTAATGTAATTTCATTTGTGTATTTTTGACTTTAGTATTTGTGCTTCTGGGGTCATGTCCAAGAAGTCTTTCCCTACAAGAATTCCTTTATGTTTGGCTGTACTAATTTGATGTTATAAATTCATGGATTTAGAACCATGCTGCATTGTGACATGATTAATTGTATACACTGAAAAGTAAGGTTCTTGGTTCATATTTTTGCATGTGGAGAAACAATTTTGCTGATACAATTTAGTTAAGAAATGATCCTATCTCAAGAGAGTGATTTCAGCAATTTGTCAAAAACTATATGGTTATAAATGTGTGGATAGATTAATAAATGTATATAGACAAAATATCAGAGCGTTTGATTACACAAAAAATATTAATGTATTTAAGGGAGAAATAGATTCCAATACAATAATACTGGGGGGACCTTAACACCCCATTAACTCAATGGACATATAAAAGAGAAAGAAACTCAGCAAGGAAACAACAGAGTTCACTGAGACATTACAGCAAATGGACTTAATTGATGTTGACAGACAAGGTCACCCTACAGAGATTACACTTTTTAAAAAAATCATGAAATTTTCTCCAGGATTTATCATATTATAGGCCACAAAATAAGCATCAGGAAATTGTAAAATATCAAAATTATGCAATATATTTTTTCTATTTTTTTAGATGTATGTATTTTTATTGGAAAGGCAGATAAAGAGAAGAGGAAAGTAAGAAAGATCTTCCATCCAATAATTCACTCCCCAAGTGACAGCAATGACCGATGCTGTGCCAATCCAAAGTCAGGAGACAGGAACTTCTTCCAGGTCTCCCATGTGGGTGCAGGGTCCCATTGCTTTAGGCCATCCTTGATTGCTTTCCCAGGCCACGAGAAGGGAGATGGATAGGAAGTAGAGCTGCTGGGATCCATATGGGATCTTGGTGTGTTCAAGGCGAGGACTTCAACCACTAGGCCACAGCGCCAGGTCCAATTTATCTTAATATTATGGAGTTAATTGGACCAATTAGTTAAAATAGCCTAGAATATATGCAAATAGTTATAGACTGAATAATACGCTGCTAAATAAATCATGGTTTATAGAAGCAATCAAAGGAGAATTTTAAAAAGTTACTTGAAACAAATACAGCATATCAAAACTTATGGGACATGATCAAGACAGTGTTAAGATAAAGATAATTTTGGGCCTGGCACAATAGCCTAGTGCAAATGTTCTACCCTTGCATGTGCCGAGATCACATATGGGTTTTGGGTGTAATCCCAGCAGCCCCACTTCTCGTCCAGCTCCTTGGTTGTGGCCTGGGAAAGCAGTCCAAGGATGGCCCAAAGTCTTGGGACCCTGGACCAGTGTGAGAGACCTGGAAGAAGCTCCTGGTTCCTGGCTTCAGAACGGTGCAGCTCCAGTCGTTGTGACCACTTGGGGATTGAATCAATGGATAGAAGATCTTGCTCTCTGTCTCTCCTCTTCTATGTATATCTTCATTTCCAATAAAAATATATAAATCTCTTAAAAAGAAAGAATGATATTTTCAATCAATATTTATGACAAGAAACTAGCAAAGCACTAAATAAATGAACTAGCCATACACCTGAAGGAGCTGGAAAAATAAAGACAAAACAACCCCAAGATTAGCATCTAAAAAAAGTAACAAAATAATGAAGTAAATAAACTAAATCGGGACCAAAAGAACAGTACATAAAAGAATGATTCAAAGACACATTTTTTTGAGAAAATTAACAAAATAGATTCCTCACTAGTTTAAAGAAAAATGGAAGAAGGTCCAAATAGATAGCATCAGAGACAAAAAGAAAGGAAATACAACAATGGACACCTCAGACATACATATGGTAATAAGTAACTATTACAAACAACTGTATACCAACAAATCTGTAGACCTAGAAGAAATGGATACATTGTTGGACACATACAATCTACCAAAATTGAATCATGTGGTGATTAATAACTGAAATATACCTATAAAAATGATAGATATTAACTGTCTCGCAACCAACAGAAGACTTGGACCAGATTGCTTCACTACTGAATTCTACCAAATGTTTCAAGGAGAAATTCCTGCCATTCTGCCAAGCCTTTCTATGAAGTAAACATCACCTTGATACCAAAGCCAGATAGAGACATAAAAGAAATGAGAACTACAGACCAATAGCCCTGGTGAAAATAGAAACAAACAGAAAAAATCAACAAATACAAGCCAACAGGATCCATCCTTACATCACACAGATCATTCACCTGCACTATGTGGGATTTAACCATGGCATGCAGTGATAGTTTCACAGTTGCAAATTCATAAATGTGATTCACCACATTCACTAATTGAAAAAATTAAAATCATATGATCATCTCAATAGATTCAGAGAAGGCACTCGATGAAATTTGACATCATTCCATGCTAAAAATCCTAAGCAAGATAGGCATAAAAGGAACATTCTACAATGCAATCAAAACAATATACAGATTCCACTAACATCTGGACCCAGAAAAGGTTTTCCACTTCACTACTGCTATTCAAAATAGTGTCGGAAGTCCTTGCTAGAGCTATTGGACAATAAAAAGAAATTAAATAAAATCAAATTGAAAATGAGGAATTAAAATTATCCTTGTTTGCAGATGGTATGATTCCCCACATAGAAAGATTCAATCAAGAGTCCATTCAAATCATTAGAGAATTTGGCAGGGTAGTAGAATACAAAAATAAATGAACATAAATCAATGACGCTGGTAGACACAAATAACTCCATGACTGAGAACAAATTTGTAAGTTCAATCCCCTTTATAATAGCAGAAAATAAACTTAAATACCTTGGAATAGACTGAATGAAAAAAATGGAAGACCTCCATAATGAAAATTACAAAACATTGAAAAAAGAAACAATACAACATCAAAAGATGGAGAAACTTACCATGCTTCTCCATTGACAGGATCAATATCATCAAAATGTTGATATTACTGGAAGTTATATAGAGGTTTAATTTATCCCAATCAAAATTCCACAAACTTATTTCTCAGAAATAGAAAAAAAATGAAACAAAAGCTCATCTGGGAATAGACAGCACAAATACACAAAGGTATATTGAATAAAAGAAACAAACCAGAAGGAATCACAATTCCAGAGCTAAAGATCTGCCATATCGGACCCCAGCTTGTTGTAAGGTGAGGATTTAGTCACTGACCCATCATGCCATGCTCTCAGCATTTCTCAATAAGTGTCTAGTGAAAAGATATACATTAGCTTTTGTTGGCCTGAGAAAACCTATCTTTTCACTTTGCAGAATAATATAGCAATCTTCATTTATATGTTAAATTTCAACACTCAAATATTATTTCACTGAAAAATTCTCAGTCATGTTTATCTTGCCTAATTCAATGTTCTCTAAGGAATTCATCTTACTTGATATTTTTTGAGGTTCTCAGATTTAAGTATTAACTTACTTCTTAGATTTGTGAAGTTTTCCACTATCAGCTTGCTCCCATCCCCAGGCTTTCAAATCTTCTTTCTTCCCTCCTTTTTCTAGAACTTTAACAACACATTGATTCATTTGGTTCACTTGATAACGTTCCCAAAAGTCCATTTTCAATTATTTCTCTTTTTATTTTTAAAATAGTTTTTAGCTTCCTCATACTTTCTTTTGCTTGATACAGTCTTTGAATTTCTCTTTGGGAAATTTTTATTTCAGTTACTATCGCTCCTAGTTTTATGATTTATTTTTGGTATTTTTAACATTTTCTAACTCTGTTGAAATTCCAAATTTGCTTCTCATATTCTCAATAGAAGCTCAATCAAGATTATTTAACAATTCCATTGGCTAACTCAATATTAATCTACTTGCATTTGGTTTCTGAAAATTTATATCTTTTTAAAAATAATTATTTCAAGATTTATTGCTTTTTAATTTTGTTTGAAAGCCAAAGTTACACAAAGCAGGAAAGACAGGGAAAGATCTTTCATCTACTGGTTCACTCTTCAAATGGTCATAATGGCCTTAGCTAGGCTGGTCTGAAGCCAGGATCCAGGAACTTTCTCTGGGTCTCCCACATGGGTGTAGAACCCTAGAAGGCGAGTCATTCTCTGCTGCTTTCCCAGGCAATAAACAGGGAGCTGAACTGGAATTGGAGCAGCTTAAACTTGATCCTGTATCAGCAGAAAATGCCTGAATCACAGACTGTAGCTTAGCCTGATATGTCATGGCATTGCCCACCCCCCCCTTTTTTTACCATATAGTTTTCTATTTTTTTTCTTTATTTCTTTGAGAAATAGCTGCACATTAGACAAAGATACTACTTCCTTTACTTTTCACAATCAACCTGTCCAACTGAAACAGTCACCCCTCTATATAACCACAGGAACTAAGGACCACTCAATCCTCTACCAGTCCACCCTACTTTCACTGTTGTTGGCAGGAACAGGGCATCTAAAATATGCTACTTCCTTTTAGTCGCACAAGAAAATGAAACTAAAACCAATTCTTTGACAACTGGCTTTGTTGGATATTCTGTCAAAGTTTTTGTCATCTCAGAAAGATGGGCTTATGGTGGTTTTGCCTGTTCCCTCTGAATGGGCTGAAAGAAGGGACAATCATGACCTGTTCCATGGTAGATAAAAATGCCATCTTTGTTCTCATTCTGCTCCAGTAGTCTACATTATGTTGGGTCATGTTTGACCCACATCACACTGATAGAAGTCAGTGTTTTTGGAAGGCACTAGAAAAAATTGTTTGCACTATAAATACAGATTTAGTTCTTCACTCTGATAAAGAGAAATTAGGTACTGTTTATTCCTCATTGTGACCTGTGCTTCGTGGTGGCACTGTAGTGATGGCTACACCAAATGCTTAACCATGTTCTGGCTATACTTTTGATAGGTTGATTATTTCAGGCCATACCGGCAGACAAGGAATAGGAAGCCTACTAAATTTTTATTTTGAAGTTCTTAAAAACATTGGAGAAATGCAAATATAGACTCATTGTGCTGATCTGGGAAGGACATGGAATTCATTGCAATTCCAATCCACTTTGTATTGTTCTTTCTATGCATTTGCTGCATCCTCTGAGTTCTCTGAGACATGCAAAGCAAAAGACCTTGGAAAAGTTTTGTTGTGTATGTAGCTCAGCCTTCATCTGTGAGATGCTGGGAGGAGGATTGTTTCCTCATGATGATGCTGTGCCAGAAACAGGAATTCTGGTAAGATAATATGCGAAATCTTAATATCCCAGTTTCATGCTTCCATGTTGGGCAGGAGTCTTGCAACTAATTTTCACATTTCTTATTTCCCACAAAGTGAAGCGATTCCAGAATTGTCATTGAATTATTATGTATATTGGAAGATTTTCCTATTCTGCTCTTTTTGATGTCAACCAACTTTTCTAATTTTAAATAAAATATCTTATATGAGAAGTCTAAGTAAAAGTTTTCATCAAATGTATAAAATGATAAGCACATTTGGAAATCAATCCACTTGAAGCTTGCAGAGTCTCCCCCACAGATTCCTCTATTATCCTATTGCCGGAGGGGGTGAGCCTGCTGCCCACTATCCAGCCTCCCAGTGCACGTGAGAGACACACAGATGGACAAGGTTTCTGTTTCAATTTATTCAGGAAGTACAAATTCTTATTTAGGGTAACAAATAACCTCAGGCCAGGAATCCCAAGAATTCCAGGAGGGGAGAACTAGTAGCCAATTACGAGGAGCAGGACTGCGGAAGTCACCTCCCATCGGCCAGGGGCAGGTGAGCGAAATGGCCCTGGCCAATCAGTCTTTCTTTGAAACAACTTGATCCCTGCCCTGGTTCACACCAGGACTCTGTCCGTGGTGGCCATCTTGCTCGCCAAGTGTTACCCAGTGACCTTGACTGTTTGTCGCCATCTTGTTGACTTAGTGACCTCTTTGTCGCTGAGCCCCACAGAAGCTCATATATTAAAGAACAAATGAGAACACTTAAATATAAAGGCCTAGAAAAGAAATAGAGATCAGTTAGGGAGAAAAACAATATCTCATACCAGATACTGAAATGAAACATGAATAATGATCAAGCATGAAATTGTTAGCAAACTCCTAATGAGAAAGGATTGAAATTTATTTTAACCACATTAGATATTCTTAATTGAATTTTAGGACTTAAGAGCTAGTAGCAGCTCCATATACTCTTAAATGCATGCCATAGCTTACAGCAGAAGTCAAGCTTCACAATAAAATTCAATAATTAGCCTTCTTTAGATGTAGCCCAAACTAGCAAGTGATTTTTCAAGTTATTCTTAGTAGTGTTGGGGCATTCTTTAAATATTACCAATATTAAAATAACTAGCTCAACAAAAGATTTTAGAATTGATGTGACTTTACATAACATCTGGTCAAAACACCCCACAAAACTAATTAAGCCATGTTGGCTCATGTCAAATCAGCCTGTAGGCCTACTGCACTTTAGCTGGAGAATGGAATTTCCTTTAATACTTTGCAATCCTCTTGATGACTCATTAGCTTCATTCTATCACTTTACCCTTAGGGCTATTCTAGTGAAAGCCAACACAAATTTAGTGCAAATTCTTAACTCCTCATAGAAAATATAAGGCTTTATTCCTGCTTAGAATTCATGATGTCAATTTAATTTTCACAAAGAATTCTGATAAAGAGTAAGAATAACTGATTCCTAGTCCCTGAATTTGGGGGCTGGTTATTGAGCAGTTAAGGAAACCAGCAGAGAAAAAGATGTTCGAAATAAGTTGAGACAATGTTTAAAAACCCAAGAAATGGCTTCTCACCTAGTCATAATGACATTGCATATGTGAACAAATCTGTTCAATATTTTTAGTATCATAATTTCTGGAACTAGAACTGTGTATGGGATACTTTAAAGGAAAAATATTTCTTTAAATATGCAATAGTTTTTATTTGGAAATAAACTAATAAATACAAAAATGTATATAAATCTCAAAATATAGAGCCCAGGGCAATGGCTCAATGGCTAAATCCTCTCCTTGCATGTGCCAGGATGGCATATGGTCACTGGTTGCCCCAGCTGGTCCACTTTACACTAGCTCCTTGCTTGTGGCCTGGGAAGGCAATAGATGATTGCCCAAAGCCCTGGGTCCTTGGACTCATGTGGGAGACTGAAAAGAAGCTCTTGGTTACTAATTTCAGATCAGCTTAACTCCAGCCATTGCAGCCATTTGGGGAGGGCAGATAGAACATTTTTCTCTGTAAATCTGCCTTCCAATAAAAATAAATATTTTTAAAAAGTAAGTAGAATTTGAATATAACTTTTACAAATTTATAGCAAGTCACAAGATTATCATTATATGGAGTCAAAAATTCCATAACCATTGACAGTAGAACTTAAATGGTTAAGAACACAACACTGAGGACAGAGAGATACATAACAAGGTACCACTAAATTTTTACCTCCAAAGATAGGACTCATACTGAAATCTGAAATGAGATAGTGAAGGTAAACATTTTTCTCTACCTAGAGTAATGAGTTTATCTGGATTGGAGGAGCCGGGGCAATTGATCTCTTGTTAAGCAAACTGTAGGTTCCAATGTATTAGTTGACTTTTTGGAATTGTTTTAGGCAGAACATCCATTTTCAGTATGCTACATTTCAGAATTTGAAAATGAAACTTTAGACAAAGTAGCAGTTCAGAGGATTATGTGAAACACAACTGCTTGTCTTCAGCTTATTTTTGGCAACTTATCCAAAAGTAAAAGCATTATATACTTAGATTTAAAGAAATTCCTGGGCATCACCAGTGCCTCCTAAGGTCTGGAGTACTGAATAGCTGGAGTCAGAAGCCTACATGAGGTATTGATTGCTATAACTCTAATACTAGGACCTGGTAATGCTATATTGGCCTTTGTGAATACCTTTATTAATAAAGACTTTTCTAGTTGATCACCTTGGTATATATTCAGGTTGATTCAGAACAAATCTACAGATACAATGTTAAATAAGTACCCCGTACTTTTTTCTTACAGCCATTAGTTCAGTAAATTTCCAAAATCATGTTTACACCAAAGTGTGCATGCCTTTTTAAAAAATAGTCTATTTGTTCCTATTCCAGTGTTCAGGCTTGTTTTCCCGCTCTTTTTCTTCTTCCATCTCTCCTTTCTTCTGCCCTGCCTTTCTTCCCAGCACTGATACTGGACATATTTTGTATAAGGATCCTTTGTATCCTTTACATAGCTTTAAGTTATTTCCTCTAAGGGGCACAGATCAGAGACATGAGTTTAGCTGAGCATTTAATAAATCAGGAAAGATACCTGGATCTAGTATTATAATTATTTTTAAAGCTCATTTCTTTTATTTTTCTAGATTTACTAACTTTTTACTGGAAAGATAAATTTACAGAGACAAAGAGAAACAGAAAGATCTTCCATATTCTGGTTCTGCAAATGGCCACATTTGCTGGAACGGAGCCTATCTGAAGCCAGAAGCCAGTGGCCTTGTCCAGGTATCCCATGCAGGTTCAGGGTCCCAAAGCATGGGCCACCCTCAATTGCTTTACCAGGCTATAAGCAGGGAGCCAGATGGAAAGTGAAACAGTGGGACATGAACCAAAACCCATATGTGGGATCCTATTGATTTAAGAGGTGGGGGAGGGCAAGGTGGCCGATATACCCATTACCAGTTCCTAATATCAGAACTATAGCAGTCAATACCTCATTCAGGCTTCTGACCCCAGCTATTCAGTACTCCAGACCTTAGGAGACGCTGGTAAATATTCAAAATGGACAAGTCTCCCTCTCATGGTAGTTGAAAACCTAGATTAGATTCGCAGTTCCTGGCACTGAGGGGTCTTTGGGGCATTGTGGAGATTGCAGTTTGTTCTCAAAGGGGCCACAGTGGCTGGAGGTGATGCCAAGCCAGGAACTAAAACTTCTTTGCTGGTCTCCCACATGGGTGGAGAAGCCCAAGGACTTAGCTAATCTCTGCTGCTTTCCCAGGTCATGAGCAGAGAACTGGATCTGAAGCAGAATAATGGGAACACCTGCCAACACCCAGGTGGTATGCCCTTGATGTTGGCAAATGATTATCTTGCAGTAACACAACATCAGCCTCAGAGTTAACCATTTTTACGAGTTTGACTTCAGAATGCAGCATAAAGACTGTTGGTCCATATATTTCACAGGATGTTAATTTTCAATGTTTGATTGATAACATATGACTAACAGTTTGTTAGATTATAATGCACTTAACAGTTTAAGTTGGAGTTGAGGTTCATGATTTCAATGTTAAACATACGGAGTGAGACACAAAATACAATGACATTTTAAGAAATGTTCAGGGGCTAGCATCATGGCTCGATGGGTTAATCCTTCATCCTGTGATGCCAGCATCCCTTATGGATGCTGCTCCTTATGGATTTCCTAATTGCTCCACTTCTGATCCAGATCTCTGTGTATGGCCCAGAAAAAGAAGCAGAATATGGGAGATCCCAAAGATCCAGCCATTGTGGCCATTGAAGGGAGTGAACCAGCAGCTGGACAACTGTCTCTCTCTCTCTCTCTCTCTCTCTCTCTCTCTCTCTCTCTCGTGCTCTCTCGTGCTCTCTCTCTTCTATCTAAACATGCACTTAAGATAAAGAAAAATCTTTAAAAATAGAAAGAAATAATTTAATTCCATATTCTTTCCATTTAATATTTCAAACTTTTGCATGGATATTCCTTAACCACAAGTTTCATAAATTCAGCAAATGCAGCACAAAAAGAGCTTTCAGAAATCAAAGTCTTGTCAGCTTATCTGCTGGCAAGTCGTCAGCAGTGCCAGTTAGCAAACCGAAGCAAGAAAAAAACTTAAGTTGTGATAATCATCATATAAACATACATCTTATAATTTTAACTATAATAAGCACTCCCTAAATATGGAATGCGTTTCTCCACCCTATTCTTGATTTGAGTGTTGGTATCAATGGTATCATATACAAAGAGGCTATTAAGCATTTGTTACTCATACACTGGGCTTTTCCTGCTTAGATAAGTATGTGGTGCCAGGCTGGATCCCAACATTGTTAAGCAATGCAAGAGAAGGAGGGTCAACTGGTTTAGACTCTATGTGGTCCGGGAGTGAGGCTTGTATGAAGACAATTGTGTTCATGGATTACATAATTTAAAATTACTTAAAGTGCTATAGGAAGGAACAGCCAGGCTTTTCTATCAGGTGTTGCAAATTGAGACAGAAAATTAGAAAATGTGAAATTGTTAACAATAAAATACCAAAAAATTGAATAATACAACTTTCTCCTTATTTATTCATTCATCTTACTGTGTATCGTGTCATTACTGCTAATAGTATATTTTGGTAGATAGGGTGCATAAGAGGGAAAATTTTCAGATACTCATTGACTGAAAAATAAAAATATCAAAATGAAGATGAGAGAGAACCTAGTATTTATTACCAGTCTTGTTAATGAATCACCTGATGATCTTAATTTTTACAGAAAGCTAATTGATACATGAATGTGAGTGGTTAGTTCATGAACACATAGATGGCAAATGGCAGAAATGCGGTTCACTGAGGCTTTCATATTTAACAAATCACTTTCCCTCCATATACAATTACTTTCTGTTTATTTTTTCCCATATTGTTTCTCGGTACCGTAGTGTGAATAACATTTTACCCTACTGAAATTCATGCTAAACTTGGATTCCTTAATGTGGCAGTGAGAATAAGTGATGAGACTTTTAACAGGAAACTAATTCATTGGGCATGTATAGTCAGAAGGAATTCTTATGCTTCACATATGAATGGACTAGCTATCAGGAATAAGGCTTATTCTCTCTCTTTTTTAAAAGACTTATTTTATTTTTATTGCAAAGTCAGATATAGAGAGGAGGAGAGACAGAGAAAAAGATCTTCTGTCTGATGATTCACTCCCCAAGTGACCGCAACAGCTGGATTTATACCTTTTCAAAGCCAGGACCCAGGAACTTCCTCCAAGTCTCCCACATAGGTGCAGGATTCCAAGACATTGGACCATCCTCGACTGCTTCCCTAAGCCACAAGCAGGAATCTGGATGGGAAGTGGAGCGGCTGGGATTAGAACCGGCGCCCATATGGAATCTCGGTGCATGCAAGGCAAAGACTGTTGCTGATAGATCATCTCACTGTGTCCAACAGGGGTTTATTCTAAAGTGACTGTAGGTTTTTCTCTCACCATCTTGCAAATAGTGTTCCTCCCATATGAAATCACTCTCCCTTCCCATTTTATTTCATGAGTTTATTATTATGAAAGTTATTTATCATCATCATCATCATCATCTTATGATACAGTTCCATATGCTCCTGGGATTTCCCTTATCCCAGCCCCAAATCCCTCCCCCCAGTTCCCCTATATCATTATTAAAGTGTAGTTCTTCATACACAGACATATATCCATCATTGCGGGCATGGACAATGGCAGAGAGTCCAGTATCCTATTGTCAAGACATAGTAAACAGTTTCATTGTAAGTCCATCTTTGTCTGGAACTAGAAATGCATACTGTAGTCCATCCTCACATCTGGATATGTTAGTCTCCATTTCACAGTTACTGTACATCCCCTTAAATGAAAAGTCACAATACAAAATCAACAATAGGAAGAAAAATAGAAATTTACAATGCCATGAAGTTGAATAACATGTTACTACTTATGACAGTCTCCATTCAATAGCTATTATACATCCCCTTAAATGAAAAGCCACAAAACAAAATCAACAATAGGAAGAAATTAACAACACCATGAAGCTAAATAACTTGCTACTGAATGACTAATGTGTCACTGAAGAAATGAAAAAGGAAATCAAGAATCTTCCTGAACAAAATAATGCTACTGGATGATCTGAGTCATTGAATAATTTAATCACAAGAACTGTTTTGAAGAGATGAAACTAACAAAAACAAAGGCATCAAAATCCATGAGATAGAGCTTCAGCTGATCTTTGTTGATGAAATGTGTCGCCTGTAGGCAACAAATAGATGTTTCTTTTCAATTTATTTTATTATATTGTTGTTGACAATGGTTACATAGTTAATTACGGTTAAAAAAAAAAGGTTCAGGGGTATAGGGAAGTGGGTAATACTATTATGTCCATATTGTTTCCATCATGTATTTGAGGTAAAGGGGAATATTGAGGGAGAAGCCTCACCCGGTTTCCCGCCCACCCCAAGTCCTGGATGTAGGGCATGCTCTGAGATATTTGCTCAAGTGGTTTTAATAGTTCTCCAGTTATGAATTGCTGCCAGTTTCGCTCGATGAGGTCGTCCACTGATTGATATGGTCCATCATAAAGTCTCCATTTGCCCCATATTTCACTGCCAACATATAGCTGAGATGAATGATTGACCTGTTCTGTCTTCTGTCCTTTCCTGGTTAGAGTTCTGAGTCCAGCAGTTCGATTGGGGAGATCTCCAAAGAAACCTTGAGGTATTCCCAGACTAGATTCTTGTATGTTCTAGCAAGCACAGGGCCCGGCACAGTCCATCACCCCGATCAGCTGGTGGTTGCAATTGCTGGGTTGGTTCTGTTTTCAGTCCCGAGTTGCACTGGAACCAATGGGTGTTGCAGTCCAGTCTGGTTCTGCCCAGCACATACTCAGCCCTTACATCAACCAGTGGGAGCTGCAGCCTAGTTGGGGCGACCCACAATAACGCCCATCAGGCCCACCCCCTACCCTGGTTTGCCAGTATGTGTAGCAGTAGACCAGTCTGTCCCCCATCCCATTTGGCTCTTGTACTTGTCACTGGGTATTAAAGCTTAGTTCCATCTAACCAACTCAACCATCCAGCCCTCACGGATGTTGTTGAGTGCCTCCCTGTCTAGCCACCCCAGCCCCCATCCTAGTTTTCATGCCCTCCGACAAGAGTAGTGACCCAAGAGGGGGGAACCCACTTTTTCCCTCCCAGGTCTCTCTCACTCCCGGTTTATGCACTCTTTAGGTGGTTCTGTGGTTTGACTTGACAGAATTAGTCCCGAGTGCCAGCTGATGCCCAAGGTTGCGCCCCACCCCAATCCCGTCCACTGCCCAATGAGGGCAGTGGGTGGGCCCTGGACCCACCCAGTCCCGGAGACTCCCCCCCCACCTCGGTGTACTCACCCAAAAGGAAGCAGTTCCCAAATCCAGGTGGGCCCAGGCCCAGCTCACCATGAGCACATGGTGGCTGGGATCGGGATCCGAGCTAGATGCTCCCTCCTGCAGCCCAATGGGTTTTGTTTTTTAATCCAGTCTACTAATCTCTGTTGTTTGATTGAGTTTAACCCAATTACATTCAGGGTTAATATGTATGGGTAGTAATTTGGTCCTGTCATTTTAGGAATGGGTTGTTCATTGATTTAGTCTTTTGTTGTCATTTTACTGGGATGTTCTTCCCATTTACCTTTGGTTTTGTTGGGCGCTATTCCTCTTTTCTGTCAAGAGATCATCTTGACGTATCATTTGTAGGGCAGGTTTGAAAGAGGCAAATTCTTTTAGCTTTTCTTTACTGCAGAAGAATTTGATTTCATTTTCAAAGACGAAAGAAAGCTTTGCTGGATATGTTATCCTAGGCCGACAATTTTTTTTCTTTTAAAATCTGGAATATGTCACTCCATTCTCTTCTTGCCTGTAGAGCTTCCTGTGAGAGATCTCCTGTGAGTTTAATTGGCATTCCTTTATATGTCAATTGATTTTTTTCACATGCACATTTAAGGATCTTTTCCTTCTGTTCGATTGAAGAGAGCTTAATGATCATGTGTCTTGGTGAAGACTGTTTTTGATCAAACCTGTTGGGAGTTCTGTGCCCCTCTTGGGTGTTATTTTCCAATTCTTTCTCTAGATTAGGGGAAATTTCCCTTATTATTTTATTAAATACATCTGTAAAACCAGTTTCTCTTTCTGCACCTTCTGGGACTCCCATTTCTCTTATATTAGACCTCTTAATAGTGTCTTTCAATTATTCAACACTTTTTTTGGCCTGATCCAGCTCTGCTTCCAGCTTTTTGTTTGTTTCCCCCTGGTGACAGGAAATATCTTCCAATTCTGTGATTCTTTCTTCTGCTTGCTTCATTCTATTTTGGAGACTCTCCACTGTACTCTTGATTTGCTCTACTGTGTTCTTAATTCCTGATATATCAGTCTTGATTTGCTTTAGTGCTGCTATTGCTTGAGTAAAATATTCCTTAAATTCTTTGAACCCTTGTCTGTGCTTCTCATTGTTGATCAGAAGCTTTAAAATGAGTTTTATGGATTCTGTGTCCCCCATTTTCTCGATGTCTTCCTCAGTAAACTCTGAGGTTGGCACAGGGTTTTGCTGCATCGCAGGGGAGTTTTCAGTAATATTCATTGTGCCTTTGTCTATCTTTTTTCTCTTGGTCATTGTACTTCTGGTTAGCAGTGTCTTCTCCTTGGGGCAGGTTTCTAAGCTTTGTCACCCACAGGTCTACAGTTTGATTTTACTTATTGCAGTTGGCACACAACTCTTTACTTGCAGCCAATTGTGCCACTCCCTCCAGCAAGTTTCAGGTCTGGGTTCTTATGTCAGATTTCCACAAAGAACTCCGTAGCCCCAACTGCTGGTTCATCAATCTCTACCTCCTGTGCTATCGTGTTAAGGTTGCACTGTTGTCTGTACAACCTTTCTCTCACTTCCGGTTTCAGCAGGTCCCGGGATTAGGGAGATGCCAGGTGTCCTATATATCTAGGTTGTTGGCAGTGCTGATTTTGCCAGAACCTGTTGGACTTTAGGTATGGGTGCCACACTGACCAATTTTGACCCGTATGATGTCACAGTTAGTATTATTTTCCTGCGGGACCAGTGCAATCCACTGAACTCAGTGAGTTCTCGTGAGCTCAGCCCAGGCACAGTTCACTGTTGTCTCCTGTAGTCATAAACTTTTGCTACACTGCACAAAATGGTGCCTGACATGCCCCTACTAGAGTTCTTGGTCTGCTGGCCATCAGGTCTGAGGGTTACCCAGACCTGTCTTGGGTGGAACTTTTACAATGCCTTGTTGCTGTAGTTCACTGAGTTAACTCCCACCTCAGTTTATGCTCAGTCCTTTCCTTTGCCTTTGCCTCCTTAGGCAATATGGCACCCAATTTGGCTCCAGGATTGGGCTGTGAATCCCACCCTGTTCTTGTACTGCCCATCTGTGATCTGCTGCTCTGTCTCTGCTAATGGTCAGATCAAGCAGATCAGCAGGATGGACAGTTCTTTGTCTGGGCTCACCTCCCAAGTTACCAGTGAATGTCCCTTCCCACCTGGTTGCTGGTGGAGTTCCAGCTGCTGGTAGAGTTGAGATCGCCTTTAGCTGAGTGCTGCTGGATTATCAGTCACTGCAACACCAAAGCATTGTTTTCACTGCTTTCCTGTGTCTGTCAGTCTCCAGGTACCCCTCTGCTGTTGTTCTGTCCTCTCCTGTTTCCTAGAACATGTTCTCTTTGCTTCATCTGGATTAAATGGTTCTCAATCCATTTAAAGCTGTCCTTAACCCATTCCACCATCTTGATTCTTCCTCTCTCCTGAGTTTAAACCTCACGGTGCCTTTACCAGAATTGAAGCCATTGCTAGATTCCACTCAGCCTCCAGAATCATGTGTCAAAGTAAAATTCCTTGGCTGAAAGAGTGGTGCACAGGCTAATCATCTACATGTTATTTGGGTGCCAGTTTGTGTCTCAGTTCTTCTACTTCTGATCCAACTGTCTGCTTACGGCATAGGGAAGCTGTGGAGGATAGCCCAAGGCCTTGGACTCCTATACTCACATGATAAACATGGAGGAAGATCCTGGATCCAGCTTTGAATTGGCTCTGACTGAGCCTTTGTGGTATTTTGTGGAGTGAACCAGAAGATGGAAGAACTATGTCTCTCCTTCTGTCTCTGTAACATCTGCTTTCAAATAAATAAATCTTTAAAAAACATAATTATTTCTTTGCTGCCCAGTCTCATTAATTCTGCTGCAGACTAGAAAACAGAAGAAGACATTTAGTTAAAAGAATCAAATGAACAGAATAGTTGAAAGCAAATCATGTTTAATAGATACTTTACGCAAACTGTTTACATCTTTTGCATGGATGTGCATAACTATGTGTAATTCCTATAATTATTAATGTCTAGCCTTTCTGAACTCAGCTTTCAATATCTTAATGTTTATGCCTAAGAGAGAGATACTGACAGCTCATTTAATAAATTTTTGTGCCTGGATGAAACTGTGTAGATTCTCATTAGATTTTTTTCTTGATAATTCAATAACTTATTTTGCAGGATTGCATAGCTCTTTTGACATAACCACAGTAAAATGGATTTTCTGTCACAATGAAGGAGGAAGTTGGAGTTACATGTTAATAGTAGTTACTCTGTTTTTCTAATTTCTTTGGTAAGAGCACTGTATGTTTTGACTTTAAATATACAGTGTTATCATTTCTTATATTCCAATTATTCCAGTTGTCAAACTAAGACAAAATTGTGTAAAATTCTATTTGATTTGGACTAATATTTGTCATTAGTCTATATTCTTTCAATATCACAGTTTCAAAAATGTGTTTCATTTAAAAACCAAAATGAATTATATGATTAAACCAGTACATTTATGACCTTATGTAAACTTCACAGAAATATGAACAAAAATGAATGTAAAATGTGAGAAAACAAAAAAAAATGTGAGAAAAATAGATACATCTGTCCTTTTCTTCTGTTTGGGTGCATTTCAGAGTTGACATCCTTAATGATAAGAATCTGACCTAGTCAATATTATGTCTCTAGATCATGCATATACAGTTAAAGAGATGGGTGATTGCAGTCATGAAAGACACGTTTGTTAATTTCTTTAATTACCTGGTCAACACAGATAAATTTCCAAGCTATTAAATTATGCAACCTACTGGGATTTAGCCACCTGCTACATAGCTATTTGTATCTTATATTCATTTCTTATTCTCATATATTTGCATATTTTGAATAATATTTCTCAGAGATATATTTTACAAATATTTTCTCCCAGATTGTAACTTGTCCTAAATTCCTTGACATTGCTTTACACAAGGCCAAAGTTTTTAATTTTAATGAAATCCAATTTATTACTATTGTTTTTCCTTCAACTATGTTTTGGTGTTGCTTATAAAGGATGTCACTAAATTGAAGTTGTCTAAAATTTTCTCCCATGTTACTGTCTGGGATTGTTATATTGTTTTCTAATGATCCAAACTGAGTTTATGTTTTTAGTGGAATAAGATTTATTGTCTAGCTTAATAATCTTAAACATATGTATATATCCAAGTTCATTTGTTTTTATTACAAAGTTTCCATTTTACATCCTCAACTCTCTGATGTGTTTAGTTTATAAAATTTGCAAAAACTATAAAGAAGTACATGTCTGCAAACTATAAAATCACTGTTAATTTTACAACTGTTCCTTGGAATTATTTGTTTTTCTTTATCATAATATGGATTTCTCCAGCTTTCATATCTGGAAATTTTTAGTTGGTGCTTGGTATTTTGCAATTTAGTTTATTTTGGTAATGACTATTTCCAGATGTCTACACATATCCTAGAGCTTTGTTCTTGCCTAAATTTGATTTATGTGTAAATGGTTTGACCCTTTCAGAGTTTATCTTACTATTTTCTAAGTGTGATTAATCTTTTGAAACAAAAGCAAGCTTTAATTCTCAGCTTCCTCCCCCACCCCACCCCACACAAATTAAGAGATGAATCCTACTTCTATACAATGCTTTGTGGATTAAGTTTTCCAGTCAGTCTGATCAATCTACCTAACCCTGTTTGAGGTTTGGGTACTCTTTTCTTGAGTAGTTCTAGGGTGTAACTTCTCTATTTCTGAGTAGTTCCCTGCTATTTGACCTGTTCAGCACCATGCAGAAGGAACAGTGCAGGGAAGAGCATGTGTGGATCTCTGAGCTACCTAACCTCCTCCAAACTCTGCCCTATTGACTCAAGTTGCACGGATATCCTCTAGCCCTAGCTCCTCAATCTGAGCTGTACCAGGTTGAAGTCAGAAACTTGAACTACATTCATTTTCCCACATGAATATCAGGGACACAAATAATTAGATAATGATTTGTTGATTTTCCAAAACACAAACAAGAAGGCCCATCAAAAGTGCGGTATTTGAGATTCCCCCCAACATTATGGTATTGTGTGTTAGCTTCCCAATCTGACAATTAACTGGCTTTTACAATGTCCATCCCTGAAAAAAATTGTTTTAAACAAATTATTTTAATATTTAAATGCAAATATCTTTAAAAATTTTTTAAATACCAGTTTTCCCCAAATAAGATATTTAACTGTTCAGCATTACTTTTAGTGGTATAAATGACATCTAACTTCTATTCTTACTTTTTTTTTTTTAAGTAAGGAATGCCACCAAGAAAGAAATTATTTGCATGCAATGTTCATGGAAAATACCTATAAAGAGACACTGTTTTTTAAGATGCTAAAGAAAGTTTGAATTCAGAATTATTAATGTGAAGCGAAGAAACCAAATAGAGGTTCCAACTTTCCTTATGGACGCTGACTCAATTCCCAGTTGCTCCACTTCTGAACCAGTTCCCTTTCAGCGGCGTGGGAAAGCAGAGGAGGATGGTTTAAGTCCTTGAGCCATTGCATGCATATGGGAGACCTGGAAGAAATACCTGGTTCCTGGCTTTGGATCAGCTCAACACCAGTCATTGTGGTCATTTGGGGACTGAATGAGAATATGCAGGGCCTCTCCAAGGTTTTTCTTCTCTCTGTTCCTCTGCCTTTCAAATATAAATAAAATAAATCTTAAAAAAAAAAAGATTGAGTCGGGCCCGGCGGTGTGGCCTAGCGGCTAAAGTCCTTGCCTTGAAAGCCCCGGGATCCCATATGGGCACCGGTTCTAATCCCGGAAGCTCCACTTCCCATCCAGCTCCCTGCTTGTGGCCTGGGAAGGCAGTCGAGGACGGCACAAAGCTTTGGGACCCTGCACCCACGTGGGAGACCCGGAAGAGGTTCCTGGTTCCTGGCTTCAGATCAGCACAGCACCGGCCGTTGCGGCTCACTTGGGGAGTGAAATATCGAATGGAAGATCTTCCTCTCTGTCTCTCCTCCTCTCTGTATATCCTGCTTTCCAATAATAATAAGATCTTTTTTTTTAAAAAAAGATTGAGTTGACCTTATCTATTAAATCATGTGCTGTATTCCAAGAAGTTTCATTTCTTAAATCTATGTAATTTAAAAAAGAAAAGATGGTAACAAATCTCTAACTATAGTCAACCACCAAATTAGAGAAAACTGCATTTCAAGAAGAGAAGCTCATAAATTTTAAAGTATATTGTAACAAATAGAAAGTGGGGAGTCAGACTCTTCTGCTATTTATTAATTATAAAGTTTGATTTATTTTTATTGCAAAGTCAGATATACAGAGAGGAGGAGAGACAGAGAGAAAGATCTTCCATCCGATGATTCAATCACCAAGTGACCACAATGGCTGGTGCTGTGCTGATCCAAAGGCAGGAGCCAGGAACTTCCTCCAGGTTTCCCATGCAGGTGCAGAGTCCCAAGGCTTTGGCTGTCCTCGACTGCTTTCCCAGGCCACAAGCAGGGAGCTAGATGGGAAGTGGAGCTGCCAGGATTAGAACCAGCATCCATATTGGATCCCCAGGCATTCAAGGTAAGAACTTCAGCCAATAGGCCACCATGCCAGGCCTTCTTCTATTATTTAAAGCAAAGCAGAGTGCACTGCTGACATCAGTGTCAGATATCTGTAGGGTAAAACCTGAGGTACTCAGAAAAGTTGAGTTGATGTCCTCTGGGGTGAAATTAAGCGTATACCAAGTAGACATTCCACCTGACAGCACTGTATGAATCCTGTAGGAAAAAAGCACAAGACTGGAAAGAATTATTCGCATCAGTCTACTCTTTCAGTGCAGTTTCAATATAAGATCTCTGAAATGGGAGTGTCTTAATGTGTTAGGGCAGTTTAAAACACAATGACAACAGCAGCAACATAACAAGATGGGGTAGCTTAAAGCCACAAAAATGTGCTTCCCATAATTTTAGAGGATTTCAGCGTCCAAACAAACCAACTGTAGAAACATGTTTGATGAGAACTCACTACACACATATCACACCTGTTTGGCTAGGAAACAGTACCTTGTCCAGACACAAGGGTCTTATTGCGATAGTCATACATGGAGGAAGAAACATGAATTTCATGTGTTCTCCTTTGCTAAGGGCTTTATTCCAGGCACCTAATCACTTCAAAAGACTCCAGATTCCAGTACCATCACATTGCAGATTATATAGTGAGGTATAAACTTTTGGAGAGTTGGGGCAAAACACTCAGAATATAGCAAAGGAAAAACAATGTTTTCACTAAATTCTTGACCCAGAGTTCCTCATTTTATATTTCTTTCCATGAAACACGTAAAGTAAATGTAACTTAAATTAATAATGACCAACTATCACTCATATTTTTCTGGGGTTTAATATTAACATTACAAGTTATCTCTAAATGAAGTTTTGGATGCATTAAAAGACATTGTGTTTTCTAGCTGACAAGGAACATATTTCCCGAAAACTTCAGATTAGTTCATTAAAGTAGCAGATCTCAGGTTCAGCCTATGCCAATTAGAAATTCTATTTATCTAACACTAGCATTTGAAAGGACCGCTTCAGAAAATCAGCAGATGGAACCTAACTCTAGAGACGAGAAAGATATTGCAAGCTCTGTTCTCAAATTTTTATTATCCTCTTTCAATAACCAATCCATTGAAGCTGTTAAGTGTGTATCATTTTGGCTATGAATAAGTAAATATGTTATCATTAAGGATATAGAATACATTAAGGAATATCATAACTAATGGGCATTGTTGTTCATTGTGTAAACCATCACAGTGTTCTTCATACTGTACCAGGGTGCCATTGTAAGTCCCAGATACCTGCTTCCTATCCAACTTCATTCTAATGAGCCTGAGAAGCAGTATATGACTACATGAATGGCTGGGTGCCTCTCATGAGAGAAACTAATAGTGTTCTATGCCTGGGGCTTCACCGTGGCATAGCCTCCACTGTTGCAAAAGCCCTTTGAAGAGAGAACATGAAGACTGAAGGTGTGTCTCTCTTTCTCTTTCAAACAAATTATACTCTTATCAAAATTATTTGTTGTTAATCAGTAAAGGTTATGCACTGGACAATAATGGATATGATATTTTAAATTATGTGTGTGCATACTATATGAGGATGAATGTGTAACCACTTATCTTAAAAATCTCTCCAAAAGATACAGAAAAATATCAGCTTGATATGACCCATGAAAAACCACAGTTCAAATTACCTAAAAAATGCAAATGTGAAAAAATTATGAGGTATAAGCAAAAAGAAAACATTACAGCATATTCCCAGAATTGTTCATAAATGTTTGCATATTATGCTCCAAAACTGACCCCATCATAAAAGATTATCAATATCGAACTCAAGAAATGTAAGCAGCTTGAAACACTTAGAAGTGAGTCAACACAAAGCTAATAACTCCAGTTCATAGGTGTTAAAATAAGCTTGAACATGTAAAGAATTCATTTTTTTTATCCTGGAGATAAGCACATGGAATCTACTGTGTGAAATGCAACACCAAGTGAACAGGCTGTAAACGGGACCACGGTGCACCAGATTATCTGCAATGGCTGGAAATTAGCCTTGCGTGTTACATTGAGCGTATACGGAGGTTAAGAGAAAAGAAACTTAGATATAAAAAGTTGGACTCAGGTACACACAGCTAAATGATTATAGAAAGATATCTGCACTATTGTGGCCTGGCAACAATAATGAAATTCTGATGACAAATTTGAAACCAATTCCAAATTATAATGTTAGTTCCAAGATTGCCTGTTATGGGCAGTTCAACTCCACTGACATCACTTGGTTGACTACAAAAAGATAAAAATTATTTTAGAAAACACCGAACTGCTTTATATCTTGATGAACTGTGATTATAGAGATATTAGTACCAATTTCAAAACAAATCACTCCATAAATTAAAAGTGCCTTTATTTTCAACATGACTTTGTGTCTGATTGAAGTTGCTCTGAAAATATCATTTCAAATCAAATCTAGAGTAAAATATTTGTTACATAATTTGCCAAAACAATTCTGGTACTCCAAAAATATTTCTAAGAGAAATTTCTATTTCAAAAACATTTCTAAGAGAAATTAATGAACATGTAAAATTAATCGACCTATGCATATCACATTCAAGAATTTAATGCTGGGGCATAACTGGACAATTGAGTCAAAACATTTTTATCAAAATTAGCAATACAGAAGTATGCAGCCAGGTAGTGGCATGCCAGACTACCCTTCACCTGTGGCACTGGCATTCCACATGGGCATCAGATTCATATCCTGGCTTTTCCATTTCCAGTCCAGCTCTCTGCTTGCGGTCTGTGAAAGCAGCAGAGGATGGTTCAAGTCTTTATTGAGTCTTTAGGCTCTTGTTCCTATGTGAAACACTCAGAAGTCCTGGCTCTTGACTTCAGATCTGCTGAAATTTGACTGTTGCCAGCATGTGGAAGACCTCTCTCTCTGTCTCAATTCGAGTTTAAATAAAAATGAATGAAACTTCAAAAAGTGAAAGTTCTTCATATGTAAGTAGATGAGAGAAATGCAGAATGCTATCATAGCAAAGTGAAGCAATAGGAATAGACTATTGTACAGCATATATATTTTTGATACCCTGTGTTCAACCTTCCTGTTACACTGAAATTCTTTTTTTTTTTTAAAGATTTATTTTATTTTTATTACAAAGTCAGATATACTGAGAAGAGGAGAGACAGAGAGGAAGTGGAGCTGCCGGGATTAGAACCAGCGGCCATATGGGATCAAAGCGAGGACCTTAGCCACTAGGCCACACTGCCGAACCCTACACTGAAATTCTTATAGGCAAACTCTATTCTGTTTTCTAGCAGTGTAGATCAGCTTGCTTAATTTTTTTTAATTTTTTGTGAGTAAAATTATTACCCATGTATAGATGCTAGTTTTAACTTTATCTAGTAAAATATGATAAAAAATTAGTTAACATAAAATACTTGTTCATTTTTATGGAGTCCTGTGCAATATTTCAGTTCTAATTGATTAGGAAGAGTAATTATTCTCTTACCTGATTTCAACTTTTTCTAGATTTAATTTTCTTTACCTTATGAAACAATTCCTTAGGCACTTGGATTTTCTTTACCTCATTCCAAATTTCCCACCCCCAACCCTCACTGTTTCTGTTAAATTATGACAATAGTATAGTCCTTCATAAGCAGTCATAAACCCATAATTATAAGTGTATCCTGACATTGCAGGTACAGACAACGGCATAGAGTCCAACATCCTATTGTCAAGATGTATTTAAGAGTATCATTGGGGGTCCGGTGCGATAACGTAGTGGTTAAAGTCCTCGCCTTACAAGTGCCAGGATCCCATATGGGTGCCGGATCTAATCCCGGCAGTCTTGCTTCCCATCCAGCTCCCTGTTTGTGGCCTGGGAAAGCAGTGGAGGATGGCCCAAAGCCTTGGGACCCTGCACCCTTGTGGGAGACCTGGAGGAAGTTCCTGGCCCCTGGCTTCGGATTTGCGCAGCACAGGCCGTTGCGGTCACTTGGGGAGTGAATCATTGGATGGAAGATCTTCCTCTCTGTCTCTTCTCTGTATATCTGACTTTGTGATAAAAATAAAATAACTCTTTAAAAAAAAGAGTATCATTGGGAGTGTATCTTTCATCTGGAAGTAGAGATGCATACAGCATTGTATCTTCACATGTAGATATGATAGTCTCTATTATGCTGTCATTATGCATTCCCTTAAATGAAATGTCATGAAAACGCCAGCAATAGGAAGAAAAATAGAACATTTGCACTAACATAAAGTGAAATAACATGTTACTGAATGACCAATGTATCACTGAAGAAATGAAAATCAAGAACCTTCTTGAACAAAAAGATGTTTCGAATGTTTTCCTCTAATACTTTGGTGATTTCTGGGTGTAGGTTTAGTTTCTTGATCCATTCGGAGCTGATTTTTGCATATAGTGAGAAGTGGAGGTCTTGCTTGTTACCTCTACAGGCTGCTGTTTGACTTTTGCAGCAGCATTTGTTGAAGAGTCCAGGCTATTTCCCTGGACTGTTTTAAGTTTTATTGTCATAAATTAGCTGGCTATATATGTGTGAGCTCCATTCTGATGTTTCTATTCTGTTCCATTTATCTTCCCAATTTCTTTTTTTACCAGAACGACATATATTTGGAGAGAAGAGACAAAGAGAACAGCCTTCCGTCTGCTGGTTCACTGCTTAAGTGGCTACAACTGCCAGAACTGCGCTGATCCAAAGCCAGAAGCCAGGAGCTTCTTCTTGGTCTACCACATGGGTGCAGGGTCCCAAGGGTTTTGGTCGTCTTCTGCTTTCCCGGTACACCAGCAGCCACCTGGAAGGGAATTGAAGCAACCGGGTTCCGAACCTGAACTGATACAAGATCTAGGCATGTGCTAGGTGAGGATTCAATGATTAGGCTATAATGCAGGACCTTATCTGATTTCTTATGTTGGTAATAGCAGTTTTCCTCTTCCCATTCTTTTAAAATGTATTATTGCAAGCTGTAATCACTTTAAGCCACCAAACACTAGAGCTTATTCATTTTATCTACTAACATTTTGGAATCCAAACCTGCATCTCTGCAATTCCAAAAACCCATCACAACCAATACATCACTACTCTATTTTTACAGATTTTAAAAATTTATTTATTTATTTACTTGTGATTTATCCAATTTTTTATTGGAAACTCAGGTGTACAGAGAGGAGGAGAGACAGAGACGAAGATCTTCCATCCACTGATTCACTCCCCAAGTGGCCGCAATGTTCTGAGCTGAGGTGATCCAAAACCAGGAGCCAGGAGCTTTTCCAGGTCTCCCACACAGGTACGGTATCCCATAGCTTTGGACCATCCTCAATGGATTTTCCAGGCCACAGACAGAAAGTTGGAAAGGAAATGGGGCCACAGGGCTAAGAACCAGCGCCTATCTGGGATACTGGAGCTTTCAAGGTGAGGATTTTAGCCACAAGGAACACTCTGCCCGTGGATTTTTTTTTTTTTAAACTTTCGAGTGAGAGAGAACATATAAGGTTTGCCTTTCTTTTCTTATTTCTCCTAATATAATGATCTGCAGTTCTATACACTTTATCAAAAAAATGCGGATTGATTATTTTTAAATAGGATTAGTATTCTGTCATGTATACCATATTTTCTTTGTCCATTATCCATCAGTAGACATGTACATTGACTACACAATCTTGGTTTGATCTATGGAGTTGTAATGACCAGGATTAATTTCTTTTCTTTTGTCTATAGACAGAAAGAGTGACTATTAAGTCTTAAGATAGATTTATGATTAGTTTTCACAATTGGTGAATTATTCTTGATTCTTATTAACAATATGTCAGTGTTCCATTATCTCTACTTCCTTGTATGCATTTCTTTTTTATGGCTGTCTGCCCTATAGCTGCCACTGCAACAATTTTTTGAAATTGTGCTGGATATTGAGCACTCATTAATTTTTTTGTCCATCATTGTTTACTTTCTTTTATGAAATGTCTATTTAGATTCTCTGCACATGTAAAGGTGATTATTTCTTTACCTTTTTTAAAAATTATTTTAGAGTCAGAGAGAGAGAGCTTTTCCATTATAAGGTTCATCTATGAGAATATAAGCATATACATGTTTAAATATATACCCTTTCATTTCATACTTTCCATGAGTGTTGCATTATATCACATAGAATATATAATAATTTTCCCTTTGAGATTCGCTTACTTTACTGAGATTAATGGTCTCTAGCTGGGAGAATTTTGTTTCAAATGGTTGGATTTGATTCTTTTAATGTTTGAATAGCATTCCTAGGAATAGAGGTGCCAGGGCTTCTTTATCCGTTGCTCTTGCGGCGGGCATTTGGAATGGTTCCATATCTCTGCCATTTTGAATTATGCTGCTACAAAGATAGGATTACATGTCACTTTCTTATATGCAGATTTCATTTCATCTGTTTATACCCTCAGGAGTAGGACAGCATGGTCATATGGTAGATCAGCTGTCTTAGCACTCTCCATATTTATTTCCAGAGTGGCTGTAACAGCCAACACTCCCACTAAGAGTTGAGTAAGATACTTTTTTCCCATGATGTCAGCATCTGTCATTTGCAGATTTCTGACTGGAGGCCAAACTCACTGGAGTTAGATGGAACCTCAACGTGCTTTTTATTCACTTTATCCTAATAGCTAAAATACATGAGCCTTTCTTCATATGTGGTTGGCCCTTTACATTTGTTCTTTTGAAAAATCCATACTGATTCCTTCACCCACTTGTTTACAGGATTGTTTGTTTTCTTGCTTTTGAGTTTCTGAAATTCTTTAAAAATCCTGCATATTAGTTCACTAGTTGTTGTGTAGTGTGCAAAGATTTTTCTCCCATTCTGTTGTTTGCTTGTTTTCTTTGTTGATAATTTTCTTTGCTATACAGAATTTTCTCTTCTTTAAGGAGTTTGAATTTATGGTTTAAACAGTTTCATTGGAGATATTGCTTATATGAATGAATCAAAACAAGTAGCACAGTAGAGGCATTTCTTTGATGAAGGGGCTATTGCCAAAAAAATCTTAATCAGCAGATTAAGCTGGAGCGCAATCTGAGAATGTGAAATATTTTGGAGCAGAGGGGTCTTCCTTCTGTTCAGGAGTAGAGACACATACTGCAACGTATCTTCACTTCCTGGAGTTCTAGGCTTCATTCTACAGTTCATCTATGATAATAACTGTATATATTTGTTAACCTATAAATTTGTTACTTCATAATTTGAGCGACGATTGCTGTACATCAGGGGGAGCTTTTATATTTGTCCTTTTGGCATTGACATTTCACTGAGCATAATGGTCTCTAGAATAGTAGAGTTTTATTCTTTTTAATGACTGAATAGTACTCCGCAGAGTACATATGTCCTAGGTCCTGATCCATTCCTCATTTGATGGTCATGTAGCTTGTTCTCATGTCTTCACTATTGTAGATTATGCTGTTTTAACTATAGGGTTACAGGTTATTTTCTAATATACACATTTAATTACTTTGGTTGTATTTCCTGAGATGGGACAGCTGAGTTACACAGCAGGTCAATTTTCAGTTCTCTTAGCACTCTTCATACTGACTTCCATAGTGGTTGTTCTAGTCTACATTCCTACCAACAGTGAAGGAGGGCACCTTTTTCCCATATCCACACGAGCACCTGTTGTTAATAGTGTTGTGAACATAGGCTAATCTCGCTGGAGTAAAGCCTCAATGTGGTATTGACTTATATTTTCCTAATAGTTAGGTATCCTGAGCATTTTTTCATATGTGCATTAGCCACTTGCATTTATTCTGTTGAAAAATGCATGCTCAATACCTCCATGGGTTTCTTCACAGAGTTGCTTATTTTGCTGTATTGAGTTTCTGAAGCTCTTTATAAATCCTGCATATTAGTCCCCCTTTGGTTGTGTAGTGTGCAAACATTTTCTTCCATTATCTTGTTTGCATCTCTGCTTTATTAATTGTTTCTTCTGCTTCTTAGTTTGATACTTCATGAGTTCCTCAGGTCATAAAGGGCATGGGAAGGGAAGTGGAGCAGCCAGGATATGAACTTGTGCCCAAATGGGATGCCAGTACTTGGAGCTGGAGTGTTACACAGTTGACCATTGCACTAGCTTCCACAGAAAAGTCTAATGAAATTTTTCAAAGATTTATTTATTTTTTACAAAGTCAGATATATAAAGAGAGAAGAGACAGAAATATCTTCCATCCGATGATTCACTCCCCATGCGGCGGCAACAGCCGGTGCTGTGCCAATCCGAAGCCAGTGGCCAGAAGCTCTTCTGGGTCTCCCACGCAGGTGCAGGGCCCAAGGTTTTGGGCCATCCTCAACTGCCTTTCCAGGCCACAAGCAGCGAGCTGGATGTGAAAAGGGGCCGCCAGGATTAGAACTGGCGCCCATATGGGATCCCAGCACATTCAAGGTGAGAGCTTTAGCTGCTAGGCAACAGCACCAGTCCCAAGTCTAATGAACTTTGAAAGACCAGATAATTCATTGCTTGTCAAAAATCTTCCAGGGAATTAAAAATTGCTACCAACTTTTTATTTTGTTTTTCACAATCACAATAGCTTAAGCTAGTAACACTAATGCACATTAGTATAAGAATCTCAGATTAAATTGCAAAAAGTAGGCTGGTGATATGACTGAATAGCAATAACCTCAGAAATCAATCTGTATCAGAAAGTCTAGTAATGAAATGAAATTTTAATTAGTTGCTTTCTGTAAGATCATTGCAATTTCTCTGCTTTTTAAAAACATTTAAAAATTATTTTTAGTGATTTTTTTTACTATTACAATTCAGGTTTTATTATGTAATTATCTGTTTAACAATAAAATGACAACCTCAATTACATACAAAATGTATGCATAGTTTGCATGTGAAATATTATTTGTGTTATTACTATGCAAGCTAATTTTTACCTTGTTACAAAGTTATATATTAAATCACTTAGGGAGTTAAAATATTATCAAATAAAACACATTTATACAAACATTTATATTCACTTGGTCCATTACTTTTTGGATGTTTTTTATTATTTCAAGTGAATTAAGGTTATTATCCAGTGTCTTTTATTTTAAGTCTGAAAAGCTCTCTTTTACACCTTTTGAATAAAAGATTTTCAGGGAATACATTATTACAATCTTCGTTTTGGAATTTGTGACTTTCACTTCTGAAGGATAACTTTGCCAGATTAATTGTCACTCAACTTATTTTTGACAAGAGCCCCAAGGTGAAGGGCTTTTATCAAGATGAGCATCATCTATAGTCCTGGCAGAGTAGTCTGTGACGCCCGGACATGTCCGAGTGTACTTCTCAGGAAGAAGACTTTAAAGGAACTGTGCAAGTTTTCAACCCAAGTAGTCTGCTCATTATCACAGGGATGACAAGGACAAGGTTTTTATTTGTTAAGTTTATTACAGGGCTGAAAGGAAACTGGAAAGAAGTCGAGGTAAAAGTCACAAAACTTTCTAGAATAGCTTGTTAATATTTGGAGTTCTAAATAAAGCTGATGTTGGAAATTTGTAACTTTTTTTCATTTGATCTATTTGGATAAGAATATGAAGAATTCCTTATTTCTTTATCTATAACCATGTGCTTGTTACCTGTATTAATTTGGTAAACAGCCAAATACGATCAAGTCAGACTCATAAGCAACTTATATTTAGTCCCTCAATTTTGGCTTCAGAAATATAAAGTCAAATAATAGTAACAGAATTGAACCAGGCTGAAAGGTGCAAAGAAAGTTTGTTCTAGGCCTGTCTCCCTGGACTAAGTTGTAATTTTAATATTTACATGTTGTCAGGCCCGGTGCGATAGCCTAGCGGCTAAAGTCCTCACCTTGCATGCTCCAGGATCCCATTTGGGTGTCAGTTCTAATCCCAGCAGTCCCACTTCCCATCCAACTCCCTGCCTGTCACCTGGGAAAGCAGTCAAGGACTGCCCATGCTTTGGGATCCAGGGCCCACATGGAAGACCTGGAAGATGCTCCTGGCTTTGAATCAGCTCAGCTCCAGATGTTCTGACCACTTGGGGAATGGATTCTCAGACAGAAGATCTTCCTCTCGGTCTCTCCTCCTCTCTGTATATCTGACTTTCCAACAAAAATAAATAAATCTTAAAAATATGTATTTCCATGTTTGTGTGACTGCTAGGTTTTCCTCTTTTTGTAAGGCTCACACTTACTATTTAAGGATCCACTCCTTTTATGTATGTAAGAACATCGGTTAGGGCCCGGCACGGTGGCCTAGTGGCTAAAGTCCTCGCCTTACAAGTGCTGGGATCCCATATGGGTGCCGATTCTAATCCCGGCAGCTCCACTTCCCATCCAGCTCCCTGCTTGTGGCCTGGGAAAGCAGTCAAGGATGGCCCAAAGCCTTGGGACCCTGCACCTGTGTGGGAGACCTGGAGGAAGTTCCTGGCCCCTGACTTCAGATTGTCGCAGCACCAGCTGTTGCAGCCGTATGGGGAGTGAATCATCGGATGGAAGATCTTCCTCTCTGTCTCTCCTTTCTGTATATCTGACTTTGTAATAAGAAAAAAATAAAATAAATCTTTGAAAAAAAAAAGAACATTGTTTAAATAAAGTTGCCATTCCCATATGTAAAGGGCTAGTATTTCAACTGATGGTTTCATGAAGCACAATTCAGGAAAGAAACGCTATTAATTCATCAAATGTAAAGGAGTTATATAATCAAAGCCAGTGTGGTGACTTAGTAAATTGATGCTCCATCTCAGATGTCAGCATCCTGAAACGGTGTTGATGATATCCAGCTGCCCCACTTCTTTTCCACCTGTATGACATTGTCCTAAGAAATCAAAACAAACCTTTATTTAAAAAAGGAAAAACAAAGTGGTTGGTGGGGGAAAGCCTAGCAACAAAAGTCCTCACCTTGAACGTGTCAGGACCTGATATGGGCACTTGTTCTAATCCTTGCAGCCCTGCTTCCCATCCAGCTCCCTGCTGTGGCCTGGGAATACAGTCAAGGATGGCACAAGGCCTTTGGACCCTGTACCAGCATGGGAGACCCAGAAGAAGCTCCTGGCTCCTGGCTTCAGGTTGGCTCAGCTCCAGCTGTGGTGGCCACTTGGGGAGTGAACCATCAGGCAGAAAATCTATGTCTCATGTTCTCCTCCTCTCTGAATATCTGCCTTTTCAATAAAAATAATTAAATGAGAAAAGAAAAGAAAAAAGAAAAGAAGTCAGTGGAGGGTAGCCCAAGGCCTTTGGACCCAGGCACCCATGCGGGAGACAAGGAAAAAGCTCTAGCCTACTAGGTTCAGACTGGCCAAACTCTAGGCTTTCCAGCCATTTGGGGAGTGAACCAGCAGAATATCTCTCCTTCTAACCCTCTCCCTTTATATCTCTGATTTTCAAATTAAATAAATAATTTTTTTTGAAACTAAAGTTATACAATTGATTTTATGGATCATGTTATAGTATAAAGACATATTAAAAGCAAACAAATTTAGAAATCTGTATCATGTTAACATAAAATTCTGATTTAAACATGTATACAGGTGCACATGTATTAATCATTTGGGTCTTCTTTTGATGGTGGAAAGTTAGAGGTACTCCTAATATGAGAAAAAAAGAACAATTGCTATTATTTTTACATCAGCTGTATTATCCAATGCAATTAGACAATAGAAAAAATCAGATATGTGGCAGTTTGTGGTAATAACAGGATTTTTGATTGTTGAATATTTGTGGTTACAGGAGTCACTGGGAGAAGTGAAAGCACACAGGAACCTAGTACATAACAACTGACACAAAATTCCACTTTCTCTGGGACTTCACTTCCAAAATTAAAAAAAAAAGTTTGTAGGCAATTTGTCTTTCTACCAAAGCAAGTACAAAGTGAAGATTAAAATCCAAACAGAAAATATTGAATAAAAATACATATGTTTAAAGGCATTCGAGAGATGCTAAGAATCACAAATGAATGTTCATAATCTTGAGATTTCAGCCAAGTATCTTTTATCTAATAGAAAATGCACTTTCTATTTACATTTCTAGTTAGACTTATAATCAAATCACTATAGAATTCAAGCTAGAAAGTGGTCAGAGTCCATATTGAGTTCTGGTGTGAGGTCTGCTTACTTATATTTCTGTTCAGCTTTGTGCTAGGGCAGATAGTGAGCCTCCATCACCCACGTAGGAGACCTGAATGCAGTTCCTCTCTCCTGCCATCACCGCGCTCCTATCAGGGTCTCCCGCCCCTATTGCTCACCCTGGTCTTCTCCTTCCTCTCCCTCCATCTCCTCTTGTAGGTTTGCCCTTCAGATAAGTAAACATATTTTTGAAAACAAAATCAATAAATGAAGGAATACAACCAAAAAAGAAGAGTGAAATTTAAAAAGCATAGGTTAATTAATAACCCTCCATTATAATGAAAAATGACTGTGATAATAAAATTGAGACATGTAATATATGTAAGAAAATCTAATGTAGGTCTAAATTAATTTTCATAAAATGGAATAGAAGAACAGTTGGTTTAAGAGCAACTCAAAATTATAATGAAAGTGTGTAGTTCAGAATTAGTTGAATTAATGAATTTTAGAATCAGACTATTCTATTTTAGGAGTAAAAAAGGTGAAAATACATGTATAGCTCAAACGATTCTGCAAGATCAGCCAAAGTTAAAAACACTGAGATCCTATAATCAAATGCATGTTTATCTTAATTGTATTATCTATTTATTTATTTAAGGGTGTGGGGAGAACCCTCCCATCTGCTGATACACTCCCCAAATCTCTGTCACTTCAGGGACAATGGGTGGGCCAAAAAAATGAAACTAGGAATTCAATGCAGGTTTCCCATGTGGGTGACAGGAAGTCATTTACAAGCGCCATCCCCAGCACTTCCTGGAAACTACATAAGCAGGAATTTGTAGTCAAAAGGAAGAACTGAAGAAAAATGTGGCAAACAGCCTTTTGACCATTAGGCTAACCATACACTCCAAAACATATATTATTTAGAAGATTCTCTTAGAAGACACATTACAAGATCATCATCATTTTTTATATTACCAACAGTGAAATGTAGGAGACAACAGTGTAGTGTTGCTAAAGACTGAAAGAAATTGATTGCAAAAGAGAATCCTACCTAGACAAGAAAAAAAAAAAATTACCTATAGCAATTTAGGTTATGTTATTAAAACATTCACCTGAAAACACTTATTGAAAGAATATCCAGGATACAGTTAATATTTACTCATGAAATATTTGATGCATTGCATGGCAAACTGCAATGCTATGATGCTATTAAAATGGCCTACCAGTTTGTCACTGCTGAGATGAAGGGGAAATGCCAAAAGAACAAGGGTGCACACATGTTTGCCTTAATTTGAGATGAAAAGATGACAATTTGGAAGATAGTACCTGTATATTGTCATATTATTGCAATCTCTAACAGCCTGTACCCAATGCAATGAGATAATGTGAGATTATCTATAAACCAACAATTAATGTCAGACTGCTTATGATCTGCATCGAAAAACTGTAAAACCTAATACACCCTCAATACGCTATGTTAATTTGTAATGGGGGGGAGTGCAGGGAAGTCTTTCAAAACCATAAAAGAGTGAGAAAAAAGTACAATATAGCCTATCAAGATCAAATCTGGTAATTCATAGACAACAGACTCAAAGCGGCACTAGATAATAGTAGAACTACTATAGCAACGCATGAGGGAGGAATCCAGACCTATCCTGACAACCTCTTAACAGGAGGTCATGTGCGTGGAGGGTGGGGGGCACTCCAGAGTGGAGCAGGTGGTAAGGAGGAAGCTTGGATTCCAACCATGAAGACTCCCAGACCTTCACCACAGACTATTAGTACGAACAACAAGGACTACATCCCAACTGCCAAGGTGGCCACAGGGAATGGGATGCCCTCGGAGGCCGAGTACTCTGAGGTCACCCAACCCCAACCAGAGCTTCCACAGGGGATGGAAGAAGTCCAAACACTACCGTGCAGAAACCAACGTCATCAGAACGACAACCAGAAGCCCTGGGCAGTCCGCAGAAACAGAAGAACAATAAATGCACCCCGGGACCAGGGAGGAGAGCTTTCTCTGGTCCTAGCCTGGCTTGGGCACTGGACCCCCACTCTCCCTCGCAATGACCATCGGGATCGCTCCGGAAACCCCTCATAGCAAACAATCATGCAAACTAAAAAAACAAAAACAAAAACAAAAACAAAACTAAAATAAGTAGACAAACAACAAAAAGTAGAGCTTGGAATCTGACAGGAAAGAGCTGGCATGGATTGGCTCATGCCTCGCTGGGTGGGACACAAAGATTAGTCACGCCTCACCATGGTGTTAAGGATTTTCCTGCAACCCCCCCAAAAAAAATGTTCTGCACCTTAATTGTCGACAAATGTCTTGTTAGAGTTACAAGCCAGTCTAGATTGTCCTAAAATCTGCCAAGTTCAGCAAAATTATACTTCAACACAACAAACGGCTAAATACTAAAATGAAATACGCACGAGACAGCTGAATGGTACCCTATAGCCATTTTAAGGTGTATAGCAGACGGTCCTGTATATAAACTATTACTCAAAACCATGTCAATTCCATAATATTGCAAATTGCTGTTGATGTTATATTGGGACTCTGGATTGATTGGGATGATATTCTACCAGCTCTAACTTCAAACCAGAAATGGTCTCCCCAAGAAGCTGTTCAACCCATCTGGACAATAAGTAGCTGGACTCTATGCTTGGTATACGTTTGCAAGGAAAGAATCTTGATTGAATTTGAACTGTAATGCTGCAATAAGGTGGAGGAACCCACCGGGGGGAGGGGCGTGCGGAGGAGTGGGGGGATTCCCAGAGCCTATGAAACTGTCACATAATGCAAAATAATTAATAAAAAAAAATAAAGTGTGGAGAAGGAAAAAAAAAAAAAAAGAACAAGGGTACAGTCCCCACTAGTGCCTTCTGAGAAGAATGAGACCTTTTTTTGTTCAAATTTGCTATTTCTCCCATGTTATTTTGCATGTAGGAGCAATTTGGAATGTTAGATATGGAAATGTTGTTTCTTTCATATTCCAAACATAGGATTAAAACCAATGAAAATGTATCCTTTTTATTTTATATTTATTTGATTTATATAAAGCGAATGGATTTCACATATATTTGGGAAATATATATAACTGTGTAATTTATAATATAAACTTAGGAGTATTGGTATACTTCCCAACTACTTTTCCTTCTGCTTCTACCCACCTTCAAATGGTTAATTATTTTTTCTTGTAAGTTTTACAGTAGTATATTTTCATTTCATTTCACAAACAGAGTTTTAGCAATGTATCATGTAAAAATTTCTACACATAGCAATAGCTTATAAAGTAATATATTTTTTTAATTTCTCACTTTATATTGACTTAAAATATGCAACTGTTTAACTTTCACATAGTTCTCTTTGGACATCTATTGCAGTGATTATGGTTGTATGTTCTTTTAAGTAATTGTTCCTCTTTGCATTCAAAAGTACAAATTTATCTGTGAAGTATGACTCAAATTTAGCTTTGACTCAAATTTAGCTTTATGAAAAGTAAGGTTCCTTCATTTATTGTAAGCTTGTTTTTGAAACTAATGTCAGAGGGACTTCGGCAATGTGATTTCCCTAGTTACTAGGTTTTTGAAAACCAAAACAAAAATGCTCAATAATTAATTTAACACATTTTTTTTATGGATAGCATTTTCCAAATACAATTTATTCTTGTGAATGAGATAATGAAATAGAATATGGAACCACAGAGCAACCTTTGATTTTGTTATTTAAATATCTCAGGAATACCTTATATATGTTTTTTCTAATAATCAGGAATATGAAATCTACCTAACATCTGAATATGGGAAACTTACTATAGATATTTGGTCATATTTTATAGTTTCTCTAACAAGATGTGATAAATAATTGCTGTTTATATCTGTGTTTAAAAAAGATGCCATCAATTTATTACTCAGTGTGCAGTAATGTGACATTAAGTAGTCTCACAGGCCTTGCTTCAATGATAATGGTTCTCTAACACAGTCTTAGAAGATTTTAAAATATACATATTTATAGTATGCAATGTCTTATGAGAACGTAATTCCTGTAGATATAATTTTTTCATAACATTCTAACTCTGCTTGCTGATTCCATGATCGTTACTTAGTTAAGATGTTTTGAGTGCTTTTATATGTATGAAAAATCATAATAAAATACATGTTGCCCTAATAGCATTGTAGCCAGTTTTTCCAAACAACAAAAAATTATTTCTAAATGTCATTGTGTTATTTGGCAGTGAGGTACAACAGATGTATCATATTGTGAAGTTGTATAAGTGTTGAAATTGCCTCTCAACGTCATATCCAGGAGTATGCCTTTGAGATTTGTAAATGATGATTTCATGGGGATATAAACAAGAGGAAATGAAGTCATTAAAAAACATTTTTCTTAGGTAAATGTAAATGTTTTTCATCACCCAGTGTACAGTCATTAAAACCAAAATAATTTCCCTGAGAAAATATTTCAAGCATAGTGTTTTCTATTTTTTTTAACTTTCAAAGGAAATGTGCTAAATTTTAACTATTTAAATTTGGTTCCTATCTTAAAAAATAATGGGACAATTACCTGCTATTCAAACGTAAAGATGTCAGTTTATCAATCAAAGTAATAAGTGCTTGAGTTTCTTCATAATATATTTGATTCTGGTATTTCTGTATTTCCCCAGCCCTTAGATTGCTTCCAGTATTTTATGAAATTTTCTGTGGCTGAAAGAGAGTGAGAGCACCTGCCAGACTGAGACATCTGAAAATTTACCAAACAGAAGAAAGGAGAAACCAAGGGTTTATAAATGGATGCTGTACAACATCGTCCTTAAATGATATAGAATCAAATATTTTAATGTATGGTTTGGTTCACAAAATAACAATACTAGTTTTACCTATCTATGAGACGTCAGAGATGCCATGTTAGCTGTCTTAGTTTTCTAAAACACCCAAAAATCATAGTAATGAAGGCTTTTTGGACTTCAAGTTCTGCTCAGCTTTGAATCTTACTACATATATCCACAATCATTGACTCTGAAACAAGGGCAAATATATTATTTGAAAGGTGTGAAGGCCATTGAGCAGAGAGCCAGATGATAAACATTAAAGGCAAACACAGCTAACCCTGTGTGCTACAAAGCTGATTAGCACCATGGCTGAATAGAGTTTAAATTTATGGAGAAAGAATGGGAAGTGAGTCAAAACAAAATTCAGAATCAGTCCTTACCACGGAAAGAAAGGTAGGAACAGATACGACAACTCTGAGTGCTTAATGCTCCCAGGCTGAAGCAGTGAATATTACCTTAATGAACTTCTAGACTCTCAAGTGGACATGATCAGAGGGAACTTTCCTGGGTGTACAGACATATATTTGTGGCATTATGTTGCAGACCCAGTTAGTTGCAAATTTCATTGAGCAAAGGAAGCCTCAGGAATGTAAAGAAGCACTGACAATGTTGTGTGCATACTGCAAGCATGGAAACATTTCTGAAGCCTGCATTATTTTCTTTTATTTATTTTTTATTTACTCTATTTGATAATCATGTTTTCTGCATTTATTTACTAAGATATTGAAAAGGAACTAGCAGTGGACATTCTGACAGTGAGCTTAGACTACCACATAGAATCAATGAACTTACTAAATGTCTGTGTTCATTGCTAGCACACGTTTCCCCAGTGTTTAATTTCATAGAAAGTATGAAGACAATTTTCATTCTTATGAGCAGAATTCCTAAATTCAACCTCACCAGATGATTCTTTTGAACATCAAACATTTGTCCTACTATCATTTATAAATCTAAGTCAAATAATATTTCACTTGAAGAGTGATTAACATTGATCAAATATCTGATTTTTGCTAATCTTTTCATTATGTAATGACCAGGAAATGGCTTATTTGAATTCTTGCAAAATTTTAGGAGTATTTACTGTGTCTGCTACAATTCAGTAAATTAAATTGAGTTGGAGAGTTTCTTAGTTTGTTCCAAATAAAATAATGTGTGTGAAATGTGTGTTTGCATTGCATATTTTGATTCTAAGTCCCCTGTGTAAGGCAAAATATACTCATGGAAGTAAAACAATATAATGCCATAGACATATAAGCATGATTTGTTATGAAGAGTTGTCTTAGACCATAAAGGAACTGTGTAGACAAACAGGATCTGTGAAGAACACCATGAGTCAATAGGCAGGGATGGAGGCATAGAGGAGCTAAGGTTTCGCATGTTGAGCTATGTGTACTCAAACCCCATCCCTGCACTATGCTGTTCTTTTTGTATATGTACAGTCTCACTTTGTTCTGTGCAATGTAAACCACAAATTCCACAGTTTTGCAACACAGAATCTGCATCAGCTAGAAATCCCCAAGAAGGTTGCAAGCTGTGTCTGAACACTGATATCTAGGTAATTATAGTGTCACTATATTAAAAAAAATTACAATGCCTTGTATTTCCACTTTCATCATGTATCTGACACCGTGGTACTTCCAAGGTTTCCAAAACAGAAGGCACTGAAATGGGAGGTACTTAAGCCCCACCATTATACTTTGCACTCCTTAGAATATTTAGTTAAGCTTTGCCCCAGACACCATCCAGCTCATATTCTATCTGGCCTACACTTATTCCTTGATTGTGGATTTGTTTAGAATGAATAATGTTTCTCTGCTCAATTATTTTTATCTCTTGAATTCTTCCTAATTCAAGGCAGCAAGGGACTGACTGCCCTACTGCATGAGAAAGGGTAGATAGGAACTGAATAAGTCTTCATTCCCCCAGCACCCCCCCCAAATAAAAGCTTTGTTTTTTGTTTTTTTTCTCTAGCACCCCCCCTCCACCACCCAGACATATCAACTGATCCTACTAGACAAACCCAGATGATATTTAAAAATCTTAAACCCAAACCATTAGCCAGGGTGAAGCAGAGAGGGCATACTTCAGGAAATAAAAGGACAGGTTGATGGCAGATGGGCACCTGGATACTGACAGACACAGGAAACAATGAGGTGGTGTTGCAGTGACCAGATATGACCACAGCATTCATCCAGAAGTGCTCTGATCCGCACCAGCAGCTGGAACTCCGCCAGCAACCAGGTGGGAATAGAGTTCACCAGGAACTCAGGAGGTGAGCCAAAGGATTGCCCATCCTGCTGGTTCATTTGATTTGACAAGGGTCAGAGACAGAGCAGCAGATCCCAAACAGGTGGTGTTGGAACAGGTTGTATTTCACAGCCCAAAACCCCAGTAAAGTTGAAGCAGACACCATCTTATGAAGCAAGTTATGGGTCAAGATTGTGCATGCAGTAAGCTGGTAGAGAACTTATTTCAGGCTGAGTTTTGCAATGATGTGGTATCCCACAGGTTCCATCCAAAATGCTTCTGGGTAGCACCCAGACCTAACAGCCAGCAGATCAAGAACTCCAGAAGTGGCACCTCGGGTGCCATTTTATAAAGTGTGGCAAACATTTTGAGACTGCAGGGACAACAGTGAGCTGCACATGTAATTAGCTGGAAGTAAACTCACAGCTCAGTTCATTACACTGGTCCCACATCAAAAGTAATGCTGACTTTGGCATCTTATGACTCAAAATTGATCAATGTGGCCAGCAGGTTCTAGCAAAATCTGCCCCGCCAACAATCTAAATTATTAATATTTAGGAAACCTGCTGTTTCCTTAATCCTAGGAACTGGTCAAACCAGAAGTGAGAGAAACATTGTACAGACAACGGTGCAACAACAGCATGGGATCACAAGAGGTAGAGCGCTGAGGCAAGAGCTGCAGCTTCAGAGTTCTTGGTGGAAGTCTAACATATGAAGCCAGATTTGAAACTCACTGGAGGGAGTGGCACAAATGACTGCAACCAAAGAATTGTGGATTTACCACAATAAGTAAAACCTAATTGAGACCTATTGGGCAACACAGCTTAGAAATCTGCTGTAAGGAGGAAGAATCTGCTAACCAGACGTACAATGAGCAAGAGTAAAAGAAGAGACAAAGGCACAATGAATATTACTGAAGACTCCCTTGCAAAGGAGCAAAAGCCTTTACCAACATCAGAGTTTACTGGGGAACACATCATGAAAATGGGAGGTACAGAATTCAAAACACTTGCTATAAAGCTTCTCATCAATGATAAGCAGCACTTTCAGGAGTTCAAGGAATAGATCACACAGGAAATAGCAACACTGAAACAAAGTAAAGCAGAATTATTGGAAATAAAGGAAACAATAGAGCAAATTAAAAATTCAGCGGGAAGTCTCAATAATAGAACAAAGGAGGCAGAAGAAAGAATCTCAGAATTAGAAGGGATTTCTTGTCACAATGGGTAAAAATGAAAAGCTGGAAGCAGAATTGGGTCAAACTAAAAAACATTATTGAAGAATTAAGAGACACTATTAGACTGCCAAATATAAAAACTATGGGAGTTTCAGAAGGCACAGGAAGCAAAACCTGGTTTAAGAATGTATTTAGTGAAATTATAGAATAAGATTTATCTAATCTGGAGAAATAATTGGGAAACAACATCCAGGAGGGGCATAGAATTCCCAATAGATTTAGCCAAAATTAGTGTTCACCACCATACATGATAATTAAGCTCTCTTCAATCGAACATAAACAAATCATCCTTAAATGTGCTTGTGAAAAAAAAATGACATGTAGAGAACTGGCAATTAAATTCACAACTGATCTCTCACAGGTAGGTAACTGTAGAGGTCAGAGCAGAATGGAGTGACATGGTCCAGATTCTAACAACACAAAAATTTGTAGGCCCAGGATAATGTACCCAGAAAAGCTTCCCTTTGTCTTTGAAAATGAAATAAAATTCTTCCACAGCAAAGAAACCAATTAACAACCCATTGCTACCTGACAGGACCAAATTCCCACTTACATTGGATTAAAAAACAAAACCCATCTATGTGTTGCTTACGGGAGATACATATCATCATCAACGATCAGCAGAAAGTACATCTCATGGTTTTTAATGTTCCTATTTTTACTTTCATTTCTTCAAAACACTTTTTTTCTCATTAAATTCATTAATGATTCATAGATCATACGGTAGCATAATTTTCTTCAAGAAGGTTCTTGATTTTCTTATTTCTTGAATAACACACTAACCATTCAGTAGCATGCTATTTAACTTCATGGCATTGTAAATTTCTGTTTTTCTTCCTGTTGTTGACTTTGTTGTGGCTTTTCACTTGGGGAGATTTACAAAGACTGTGCAGTGGAGACTGACATGTCCAGATGTGAGAATATGGTGCAGTGTGCATCTCTACTTCTAGATCGAGGAGGGACTCCCAGTGAAAATGTTGGATGTATCTTGACAATTCGATGGTGGACACTTTGCCATTGTCCATGACATCAAACATGCGCCTATGACTGTTTATGAGGAACTATGTTGTTGTAATGATATGGAAGAAACCAGTGTGTGTGAGAGTGGGGAAGAGATAAAATCCCAGGGTCTATGCAACTGTATCATCAAATGACAATAGTAATAAAAAATTTTTAAAAATTAAAAAATAAAAAATAAGAGAATAATTTTAAAAAGCCTGAAAGCCAGTTGATACTAGGCTGTAAACACATCTACAAAATCCCTTCAGAACACTTAGATTAGTCTTGCATGACATCATTAAAGAATACATTTTAGTTAGGAAGACATGTAAAACTGACCTCACAGCTGCTATCATTAAAGCATAAAACTTCACCAAAACGAATCAGAAATCTCAAGCTTAGCAATATCAAAACCTTTCTTTAAAATAATTGTTATTTTTCCTGCTTTCCCTATCTTATTCTTAGCTAGATTTCCTTATATATAAAAAGATAATCCACAGGCTTTCTGGATTCCTTTCAATACATAGCAACATGAATTTAAAATATTTTTGCATTCAGAAGCTATTTACATATATGAACATATATGTAATGTAAATTTTGACAAACGTCTGCAAAAACGAATATGTATGTATGTTCAGCACATAGCCCAATACTGTTATGAATGATTAATTTTATTAGTATTTTAAATAAATAAATGTAAAACAAACATATACATATATACATAGTCCTCCATTAATTACAAAAGACACATCCAATATATAGATATGTAGATGGTAAGTGGGACGATAGATCTTATGTTTCATTTTTCATATTTATTGTTACGAAGCATCAAGATTAAGATAAATAGCAGTTAGTTTTCTTAGCGTCAATCCATGGTTATTTTAATAGTGTGTGAAACAGGAGGCCAGCATTTCAGTGAAGTAGGATAAGATACCACTAGCAACATTAGTATCTCATATCAGGGGCTAATTTATATTCCTGTTACTATACTTCACTTCCAACTTTCTACTATCTTGACTTAGAAAGGAGTACAAGACAGTCCCAGCACTTGACTCTGTGATACCCATAATGGAGACCATGATATACAGACTGAGAACTGATCAAATTGGACAGATATGGAATAGACATTCTAAGAAATGTGACTGGATAGTTTAAAGGAATATATACTATAACATGACATCACAATTTCAAGCAGTTTGTAATTTCACCCATATAAGCACATATATATACAAACACAATTCCAAATATTTAAGCCACAAAACTGTTTGTCAGTTCCTGTTTAGAACAAAAAGCCGATCAATGTAAAATGATGGCAGACATATTATTATTTCATGGATAATAAATGGCTTAGGAAAATTCAATTAAGAAATTCAAGGCAATCAAGCTGGTTAGTATCTATAAATTTTGAGTTTTTATAGCAATTTATCTTACTTTACTAGCTACAGGCAGAGTAACAGGTGGATTTGCATGACAAGATGAACCAAAAGCCTGGTTTTATGCAGTGGCTTATTTTCAGTCTATGTTGAATAAAGAACAAATAAAATCTCAAGAAATGAAGGTAGGGAATTAATGGTACTCATTATATTTACTAAGCAGTTTGCTACTTAGAAATGAGAAGAATGATGACCATTGAAACAGCTGTACTTATTCAAATGAAATGTGATCTCCCTTTTTTGCTTTTTCACTTCTAAAACATGAAAAAAAACTTTTAATAAGTACTCATAAGGAAGAAAAATCATTGGGATAAGGATTGCCATTAATAAAATTTAAGATATAGCATATAATACCTTCAATCAATCAAATATTTTTCTCAGAATCATTAGCAATATTAAAAAAGAAACACTTTTGCATTTATAAATTGACTTTATTTCAATTTCTTAAAAATGATGACTAATTCTGAATTGTGTTTCTCTAATTTTCAAAGTTAAAATATGCATTTTTATTTCCTACCTCTCTGAGTAGCATCATTTGAGTGCAATAAGAATAACTTTGTTTCTTAAGATTATTAAGTTGTGAAGTAGGAATTGTATTTACTTACTGCACAGGATTATTTTTCTAATTCTGCAAAGATTGCCATTGAGTCTGTAGCTTGCCATAGAGAACACAGATAATTTAATGACACTATTTTTCCAATCCACGAGAAAGGGCCATCTTTCCCTTTTTCTGTGTTCTTCATTAATCCTCTTATATATAATTTTTAAATTTTCATTGTCAAGATCTATTTGGATTTTTTATGTTTTCAATGAGAGTTCTTTCTTGTTTGCCTTTCACTAAATTCATCATAGGCATATAAAAAAGCAACTGTTTCGTGTGTTTATTTACAACCTGAAACTTTAATGAATTGATTTATCATCAGTTCTTGCAGCTTTTTGATGAAGTATTTGGGTTTTTCCATGCACAATATTTTTCTTTGAAACATTGCTATGATGATATGTTTCTTGATTTTCATTTCCTTGATGTGATGAATGATGTTTATTGATTTGTGAATATTGACATACTCTCGAATTGTTGGATAAAATTTCATTTGATTGTGATATATAATCTGTTGGAAGTAGTGCTCATATAAATAGCTAGTACTTTTTGAGAAATTTTGCATCTGTATTCATCATGCAAATAAGTCTATAGTTTTGTTTCTTGTGACCTCACTTTTGGTATTACAGTAATGTCTGTCTTATGAAAAGCGTTTGGCAACAACCCATTCTCTTTCTCTATGGTAGGCATGGATGTTGATGGCTTCATGATATGCCCCCCATCTGTGATGCCTTAAGGCACCTTGTTCTGGGGTACAGTTCGGGATCTGAAGGCCTGGTCATGGCACCTCGCCCCACAAACCATGCAGATCCATCATGACGACTTGGATAGGTTCCCGGGGAGCTGGGGTGGGCCTTGGGTAAATGGCCCAAGGCACCGTCACTGCGTCTCTGACCACGCTGGACACCTTCGTTTCTCCCTGCTTCAGACAGGCTCCTTGGGGTTTAGGTTCCTTTCTTGCACCCGCTACTCAAGGTTCAGGATGATGCCAAGGTCAGGAGCAGCAAGAGCAGTTTGGTCTGGGGCTTTTTGTTGCCCAAGCTTCTTTAAAGCTTCAACCGATGTGGCGCACGCACAGACAATCCAGCACATTATTGGCCACGCTGAGTTCCTTCCAGGGATCTGCCTTTTGATCTGGCTGGAGAAGGTCCTGTGCAGGTGCAGGCCCACACTGAATTCAGCTCCCTGCGCTCCTCTTCCGAGTGGCCGGACACCGACTAAAAGTAAAATTCAGGAAGAAAGACACCGTTTCCTGATTTTTCCTTGATGGGAGATTTTTAATTGCTTCCTTACTTTTATTCTTCCTTGTTTAATATGTTTAAATTTTCTACATATTTTTGGCTTAATCTTGATTTGTTGTACGTATAAAGGAATTTACCCGTGTCATTGAGATTTTTCAGATTGGTATTGGAGATCTTCCTTCTTGATTCTGTATGAGATTATCTGACCTTCCTATATTTGGATACCAATGTCTTATTCAGAAACTGGAACTTTTAAACAATTATTTGATTTAGTAGATTTTTCGTAGCCTCCCGCTCTTCTAATAGTATTCCTATAAAATGAATATTTTCATCACTTAATGGTCATATCTCATGTCATTTTCTTTCTTTTCTATTTTCCAATTTTTATAGTCTTTTTCCCTTTACTTTTAACCTGATTGCATTATTTCAAAAGGTTGGTTCTCCAGATCAAAATTCCTTTTCTCCATTTGGTCTGCTCCAACATTAAACATTTTAGCTGTACATTAAATTCCATTGTCTTAAGTTTTCCTCTCCAAAATTTCGGTTAGGTTCTTTTTAGTAATCTCTACCTTCTCAGTGAACGTACCATTCTTTTCATCTATTGTCTTCATAATCTTTAAGCCATCTATATTTTCTTGAAATGTCTTGTACTTTGAAAAGCATCCTTTTGAATTTTTTCTTCCATTTTATGGATTTCCTTTAGGTCACAATCAATTTCAAGAGAATTGCTGTGTTGTTTTGAAGGTAGTGCTCTGCTTTGCATCTTCATGTTTCCTATATTTCAAATAAAAATCTGTGTATCTCTTATAATGGTTTCTTCTTCCTTATGAAACATATTTATAGACAAAATGTATTATTGAGATGGGATACAGCTGTGCTGTTGAGCTAAAATTGTATGTATTGCTGAGCGAGTTCAACTGCTGCTAACATTAATAGCTACAAAAGTTGTGGTTCTATGACAGCATTGTAAATTCTACCCTATCTGTAATTTTATGGGGTGACAATAAGATTTACATGTAATTTTGTATTTGTGTATGCATCTAAAGTTTTCATATTCTGTCTGGTTCTTCTCTAGGTTTCCACCAGTTGATTTCAATGGATTTGAGAAAATCATGGATTGTCACATTCCAGGTTTACCAGGATTCAGTGGAATTTGTTTAGATAGATTTCGAAATGTGAGATCCAGATATTGGGAATGATGGTAACCTCCTGAGTAAGCAGTTATGATTAGAGGAATGTAAAAATTTGTCCTGACATTGCAATACCAACACCAGTATTCCCAGATATTCATGGCTCAGAGAGAATATTGCATGCAAAAGTGAAACTGGGCATATGCCCAGTGATTCCAGTTGAAGGTGCACAGAGCATTTCCTCAGGTTAGATCCAAATCTTTATGAATTACTTCTTGCACTAGTCCCTAGAAGCTGTAGGGAGACACCTGGGTTACATGGATCAGGTGAATGCTGCCCCAGGTGTGAGGTCCACCACTTCTAGGGTATCTGCTTTTCAATCTATTTTTTTTTTCTTTTTTTCTCTGTAGATCTCCTGGCTTCTGACAGCAGCAAGATTGTTCTTTTAGTAAGGACTAATCACAATGGAGTGAGGCTGGCATTGTTAGAGCTGCTGAAAGGGAGGACGTCAAAGAAATAGGCTATAGAGAACTCCTCAGGATGGTCTTGGAGTCATTGTGAATTGTGGAATCTTCCCAAAGTTTGGGCTGTCAGTGGTGGTGCATTGTTCCCTGTCTTGATCCGCAGAGGAAGCCAGTTTCCAATCTACAACCCATGTTAGAATAGATACGATGTGGGTGGCAATGCTTTCTGGAAGTAGCAAATCTCTGCTTGCTGCCCCTGGGGGCTCTCTTTTTTGTTCTGTCACTTCACTGAAAATGTCTCTGTCAGTTTCCTGAGAACATCTTTGGTTTTCCCTTATCTTTCTGTTGGCTAAGATCAGTGCAGTGTCTCACTATTCAGCCTTCTTAAATCTCTATTCACGATTATAATTCATATTTTTGCTCTATTACTTTCCTTTAAAGTATACCAGAATCATTTAAATTATACACTAAAGAAAGTATAAACAAAATTACTATGACAAAGTTGTGTTGTTTAAATGTTAAAATGACTACATTCAGTTGTTGATTGTTAGTACATTTACAATAAAAAAATTAAGATTTATTTATTTTTATTGGAAAGGCAGACTTCCAGAGAGGAGGAACGACAAAGATGTTCCATTCTATGATTCATTCTCCAAGTGGCTGCAATGCTGGAGTTGACCTGATCTGAAGCCAGGAGCCAGGAGCCTCTTCCGAGTCTCCCATGCAAGGTCCCAAGACTTTGGGCCATCCTCTACTGTTTTCCCAGGACACAATCAGGGAGCTGGATGGGAAGTGGGGCTGCTGAGACACAAACTATCGATGATATGGGAACCTTGCTCATGCAAGGCAATGATTTTAGCCACTAGGCATTTGCTCTGGGACCTACAATCAACTTTGAAATTCACCTCTTGGTAGAGAATAATTTGTTTCTCAATGTACATCATTTATTTTAAATATGATACATATTTATAATTAGCATGGGCTAAATCGTCAAGCATACTGTGTACCTATCTTATTTTGTTAATTAGTGAGATCTCATATGAGTCCTAACTCAAAAATAACAGGTAAAAAGGACTCAGGGGGAAGAAGTAGGTATTGATCATTTCCTTTCTATGAATAATGTGTTGATGTTCAGTGTTTAATGTATGTATTTTAATTCTAGTCAGTTAATATGTTTGAGCAAAGAAGATGAGGACTAGCATACAATAATATGTCTTCTATTATTTTTTATTGAATCAGTTCTGTTCTTTCTCAAGCCTTGCATAGCCGTCAGCAGAGAAGCTATTTGTGAAAATCTGCTGAAATGAGCTGCTTTCTGCAGGGAAGCAGCATCTGATAGGAATCTCCACACACTTGAATTTCCACAGAGCCAACAGTTTGTTTATATTGGCTTACATAATGAAAGTACTCAAAAATAGCCACAATTAGAACCATCCCAGCATTTCTTGACAACTTTCATTGTTCCTTCACAGCTAGACGTAAAGCTTTATTAAATTATTTCCCTTTCAGAATAATTCATGCATTGATGGGAATTAGATTAAAAAATCACAAAAGTCTATTATTTTGCAGGGATCTTTTATTTCTTGTCATCTATAGAAAAGCTGCTGTAATGTCATCACGTTGAGATCTATTTCCTGGGTAAACGAGTATGGAAGAGACAAAAGGCATTAGACAATATTTTCTGCCATTTGTATTAACTACAAAAATGCAATTAGAATATTGGGTGTTGGAATATGAATGTCCCTTCCTAGGGACGTTTATGATAAAGTCTAAATACATTAAAGTTGATTTATGATCTAGCTTAAAATTTTATTACATATAGAATGTTAAATCTTTGGAAATTGTCGATAGACTAAAACAGTAATAAATGGATTAAAGTATTGAATTTGTGGAGCAATTGTCAGTAATATAAAGGACAATGTTGTGTAAAATAAGTGATTTTGTTTTATTGGTTGTTAAACAATTGTGTAGCCACAAAATAGTTATGAATTTTATTGTGAATTTATAAGACAATTTAGAAATGAAACTACAATTCTCAGCTGTGTAGCGATTTATGCAATGACAAAATCTGACAAATATCTCCGTGTCTCTATCTGAAAAAGCCCACACACTCTTAACTATTAATAGTGATATATTTTAAAGAAAAGCAAAAAAACTGTGGAAACCACATTTAAATTCTTAGGAAAAATGAATAGTAATTTTGGAAAATGTAATTATTTTAAGTTACAGGTCATATATAAAAAGATGGAAAATATAACAAAGAAAATAATGAAATTTCAAAACTGAAGAATGAAGCAGAATTTTAAGTCATTGAAGTATCATAGAATTTTGAAAGATAAAGTAAAAGACAATGGCATAATGGTTCCTGTATTCAGGCTTATTGAGATCTATTCATTTTTATTACAAATTTTATTGTCCTCATATCAAAAGAAAGCATAAGATTTGAAGAAATGTATGCAAAGAAATATGTGGTTTTAAAAAGCATCCTTTCAATTAATAAAACTGAACTACTTTATTTGGAAAGAGAATGTTTATGGATCATATAAAATGTTTCCTGTTTTTGGGTCAATGACAAAATGCAATGACAGATACTACACAAATGAAGAGTTTGTGCAGAACTGGAATGGCTGTTATGTGGGTTCATCTGCCACCTGCACATATCCATGTCTTCTGAGATTCTGGCTGATACTGACACAACATCTAGAATATTTCCAACATAGTCATGTGTACAAACCTAACTTAATTACTTTCTCCATCCTTTTCTCTTACTTGGTATCTGAATATGTAGATTCTATAATAATTTTATATTTATAATAATGGCCACAAAAATGTTATAATTTAGTGCAAGAAAAAGGTACACACATGAGAAAATTGAGAAGAACCAATTGATTTCCAAGATATTTTGAAAACATATCAAACATGAGAGAATCCATGCCCTCGTGAACTGAGAAAGACTTTATAAGACAAAACCTTGAGATACAGATCAGACTTTTGCGAATGAAGGGGAAGTAAGGGAGCTCCACCTAGAAGGAGCAAGAACAAAACAACAGACAACATATGTGTATTGTTGAATTTCCAGTTGCACTATAAAGTAGGAAATCTGAAAAGAATATATATAGGGCCCGGCACAATAACCTCATGGCTAAAGTCCTTACCTTGCATGCTCCAGGATCCTATATGAGCAAGGCTCTAATCACGGTCACCCCGTTTCTCATCCAGCTGCCTGTTTGTGGTGTGGGGAAGCAGTTGAGGATGACCCAAAGTCTTGGAACCCTTCACCAGCATAGGAGACCCGGAAGAGCTCCTGGCTTCTGGCTTGAGATCTGCTCAGCTCCAGCCATTGTGGCCACTTGCTAAGTGAATCATCATACAGAAGATCATCCTCTCTGCTTCTCCTCCTCTCTGTATTTCTGGCTTTCCAATAAAAACAAATAAATCTTTAAAAAATTAAATTACATACATTTTCTTATGTACTATGTGGTAATTTTTACATATGTATTCATCTAATAACATTCAATGTATAAAACGATATTCATTTGCTCAAATATTTAACATTGTTTATAAACATTCAAAATGCTTTCTTATAGCTTCCTAAATTATAAAAACATATGGGAAAATATCATAATCTTTATCCAACCTGCTTATTAATACCATATAACACCTTACTCAGGCCCGGTGTGATAGCCTAGCAGCTTAATCCTCACCTTACATCTACAGGATGTCACATGGGTGCCAGTTCATATCCTGACTGCTGTTTCCCATCCAGCTCCCTGGCTATGGCCTGGGAAGGCAGCAGAGGACAGACCAGAGCCTTGGGGTCTTGCATCTAAAGCAAAGCCTCTGAGGAGTCTCCTGGCTTCTGGCTTCATATTGGCTCAGCTGAGGTCATTGTGGGCACTTTGGGAGTAACCAGGGGGATAAGAAAACTTTCTCTCTGTCTCTCCTTCTCTCTGTATATCTGCCATTCCAATTAATAATAATAATAATGATAATAAAAAAACTCTTTTTTTCTCTTTTACAAAATAATTTCTTTTTTATTAAGTTTATTCATTAATTACATTGTGTTGTAATTTCATAGGAACTGGGATTCTCCCCACCTCTCCCCACACTCTCCCCACATGGTGGGTTCCTCCACCTTGTCGCTTAATAATAGTTCAAGCTCATTTGAGATTCCCTCTTTGCAAGCATATGCCGAGCATAGAGTCCATCATCTTATAGTCCAGTCAAGTCCAACTACTTATTGGGGAGACCCTCTCTGGTCTGATGGCAGAGCCAGCAGAGTATCATCCCGAGCAAATAAAAGCACTAACATGCCATCAGCAACAATTGACATCATTATAGAATTGACATAGTATTGAGCAGCCAACATGTTAAAAAATAAATGTGATTACTTAGCCACATTCTGTGACCCCCCCATTCACATTTCAATTTTAGTTTATATACGATATATGACATAACATCCATAATATAACATGTTATGCATAACATCATATCATCCTAAATTAAGGCAAACATGTGGTATCTAACCTTTTGGGATTGGCTCATTTCCCTTAGCATTATGGTTTCCAGTTTGGCCCATTTGGCCACAAAGAACTGCATTTTATTTTTTTTAATAGCTGAGTAGTATTCCATGGAGTAGATGAACCATAGCTTTCTTATCCAATCCTCTGTTGATGGGCATTTTGGTTGTTTCCATGTTTTTGCAATTACTGATTGTGTGGCTATGAACATAGGAGTGCATGTTGGTTTCTCATAAAACAAGTGTTCTGGATATATTCCTAGGAGTGCTATTGCTGGATCATACGGTATGTCGATTTTGAGTTGTTTGAATATTCTCCATACTGATTTCCATAGAGGCTGTACCAGCCTGCAGCCCCACCAGCAGTGGAATAGGGTTCCCTTTTTCCTGCAGCCTCGCCAACAAGTATTGTTGGTGCTTTTATTCATGTGAGCCAATCTTACTGGCGTTAGGTGGTACCTCATTGATGTTTTAATTTGGATTTCCCTTATTGCCAGGGAGCTTGAGCATTTTTTTATATGTTTATTTGCCATTTGGGATTGTTCCTTTGTGAAATGTCTGCCCCTTTCCCATGCCCATTTCTTGACATGATAGTATCAATAGACGCAGAAAAAGCTTTCGACAAAAGCTAAAAACGCTAACCAAGGTAGGCATAGATGGAAAAATCCACAACATAATCAAAGCAATATATGAAAAACCCATCGCCAGCATCATACTGAATGCAGAAAAACTGGAACCCTTCCCACTGAGATCTGGAACAAGACAGGGATGTCCGCTTTCTCCACTACTATTCAACATAGTTCTAGAGGTACTTGCTGAGGCCATAAGACAAGAAAAAGAAATCAGAGGTATCCAAATAGGAAATGAAGAAGTCAAGCTTTCACTATATGCAGATGACATGATTCTTTATATAAAAGAGCCAAGAGGCTCAACACAGAGACTCCTAGAACTTATACGAGAGTTCAGTGGAGTGGCAGGATACAAAATTAATGAACAAAAATCAACAGCCATAGTGTTTGCAAAGCCCTAAGTTGGAAAAAGATCTAACCAGCAAGATACCATTCAAAATAACAGAGAAAAGTATGAAGTATCTGGGAATTAACCTAACCAAAAATGTAGGAGACCTATTTGAGGAAAACTACAAACTACTTAAAAAAGAAATTGAAGACCTCAAAAGATGGAGTAACATCCCATGCTCCTGGATAGGTAAAATCAATATCATTAAAATGTCTATATTGCCAAAAGCAATATATACATTCAACGCAATCCCAATCAAATTACCCAAAACATTCTTCATGGAACTGGAAACAATGATCCAAAGGTTCATCTGGAAGCACAAAAAACCACGAATAGCTAGAACCATCCTGAAGAATAGGAACTTAACAGGGGGAATCACAGTCCCAGACCTCTGGACATACTATAGCGCAGTGGTTATCAAAACAGCGTGGTACTGGCACAAAGATAGAGAGGAAGATCAATGGAGCAGAATAGAAACACCAGACGGGAACCCACACAGATACAGCCAAATAATCTTTGACAAAAGGACAAATGATAATCCAGGCAAATGGGAAGGTCTGTTCAATAAATGCTGTTGGGACAACTGGTTGATTGCCTGCAGAAACAAAAAGATAGACCCACATCTCTCACCATACACTAAGATCAAATCTAAATGGATAAAAGATCTAAACCTACATCCAGAAACCTTCAAACTTTTGGAAGAAAATGTTGGAAATACTCTGCAAGATCTAGGGGTAGGTCCCTACTTCCTAAAAAGGACACCAAAAGCAATAGAAATCAAGACCAGAATAAACAAATGGGATCTCATCAAACTAAGAAGCTTCTGTACAGCAAAGGAAACAATCAACAAAGTAAAAAAGCAGCCCACAGAATGGGAGAAGATCTTCGCGCACTACGTAGGTGATAGAGCGCTAATCTCCAGAATATACAAAGAACTACAAAACAGCCAAAATGCCAAAAAAAAAAAAACTTGCTCTTACGTACTTATAAAACAGTATGTTCTAATCAAGCATTCCTTACCCCGTATTCCTTCCTAATTTACTCTAACCAGAATTTTTCTGAATTCCACAAGATGTCTGTATTTCTTTAATTTTATTTTTTATTTTATGATACAATTCCATAGGCTCTGGGGTTTCCCTTACCCCCTCTCTAAATTCCATCCCAACCACTGATTTCCCCCATATTTTCAATTGTACATTCTTTCGTAAGCAGTCGCAAGTACATCATTCTGCCATCTAAGCGTATCCTGAAATCATAGCTACAGATAATGTCATACAGTCCATCATCCTATTGTCAAGATATATTTAAGAGTTTCATTGGGAATCCATTTTTGGTTTGGAAATAGGGATGCATACTGCATTCTATCTTCAAATCTGGATATGATAGTCTGTAATACATAGTTATGACACATTCCTTAAAATGAACATCCATACAACAAAATCAACAACAGGAATAAAGTTAAAAATTTTGCAACACCATGAATTTAAATAACATGCTACTGAATAGGCAATACTTCGATAAATAAGTGAAAAATCAAGCAAAAAACCTTCTTGGAGAAAACAATGCTACTGTATGACCAATGAGTCTGAAGAATTTAATAATAGGAAAGAAACTACTTCTGAAAAAATGAAAATAAAAATATCAAAAACCATTAGTTGCAGCAAAAACAGCATAGAAAGGTCTATTGATTTTATGTTTTGCATGAAGGTTGCCTAACATCAGAGGGAACATATCATATTTGTCTTCTTGTAATTGACTTATTTCACTGAGCATAATGTTCATCTAAAAATATAAGAGCCCACAGATGACCAAAGCAATACTGGAGAATAAAAATCAAGCTGGTGGAGTCACAATGCCAGACCTCAGGACATGCCACAGGACAGTGGTCATAAAATCAGTAAGGTATTTGTACAGAGACAGAGAAGATCAATGGAGCAGAATAGAAACACCAGAATGAGGACCAGACATGTATAACCAACTAATATTTGAGAAGAAAATGTAAAATAATCCAGGGAAACAGCCTGGTCTCTTCAAGAAATACTGTTTGGACAATTAGATAGCAGCCTGCAAAGGTAATAAATAAAACCCCACCAGTGACATTACAAAATATCAGCACTAAATGGGCCAAGAAGCTAAATCTACACCCAGAAACCAGTAAACTATTAGAAGAAAACATAGGAAACACTCTCCAAGAAAAAGAAATTGGAAAAGACTTCCTGAAAAAGACACCAAAATACAGGAATTTAAAGCCAAAAGAAATAATGGGATTACATCAAGCTAAAAAGACTCTGTACAGTAAAACAAATGGAAGTGAACAAGGAAACACAGTGATGAAGCAACCAACAGAATGGGAGAAAGTCTTGACAAGCTACACAACTGATAGGATGCTAATATTCAGGATTTACAAAATGCTCCAGAAACTCAGTGACAACAAAATAAACCTATGAAGAAATGAGTGTAGGAAATGAAGAGAAATTTTTCAGAAGATCACATTCAAATGACTAAAAAATGCTAAGGCTTTCTAGCCATCAGGGAGATACAAATGAAAACCACATTGATGTTCCACCTAACTACAGTGAGATTGGCCTACAATCAGAACTCTACTAACAACCCCTGCTGGTGTGGATGTGGGGAGAAAGGTATCCTCCTTTACTGTTGGTAGAAGTGCAGGCTAGTACAACTGCTATGGAAATCAGTATAGAGAGAGCTAACTGAAGTGAAATCAACCTGTCATATGACCCAGCTATCCCACTGCTGGGAATATATCCAAAGGAAATGAGATCTACATATGAGAAAGAGATCTGTAATCCTATATTCACAGCAACACAATCTGTAATAACAAAGACATGGAAAAGGCCAGATGCCCATTAAAACAAGAGTGAATGAAGAAACTGTGATACATCTACTCTGTGGAATTCTACTCATTAAAAAGAATGAATGTCTATCACTTGCAACGAAATGATCCTAAACACAGATGTGTTTGTTTTAAAATTACATATTTATCATAAATTGGCTATTAAAAGATTATATCATGCTTGTGTTTATGTGCTTCGCCAGGAGCTCTTCCGGGTCTCCCACGCGGGTGCAGGGTCCCAAGGCTTTGGGCCATCCTCCACTGCTTTCCCAGGCCACAGGCAGGGAGCAGGATGGGAAGCAGGGCTGCTGGGATTAGAATCAGAGCCCATATGGGATCCTGGCGCATGCAAGTTGAGGCCTTTAACCACCAGGCCATCGCACCAGGCCCCAGGATTAATCTTAAGGCTGCATTTCTGAAAGCTTATTTTCCTTTTCCCACTGATTAGAAAGTGGATGATATGACTCAATTTCAATCATGCAGATGATAGAAGATCCTTAGTATGTAAAGAAAAAATGGACTCAATATGCGACCTAATTAGCTATGGGCTATTGAGCTGACCTACAAGCATGATTTGCTTCATTCCAAACTACATGACAGAGTAATGCTTTTTAAAGTTAACCTTGTTTGAGATTGCTTTTCCATATTAGATCAGATCCCATAAAATTTAAACAAATTTTGAAAGTGATTGGGGTGAAATCTTTAAGAAATACCTTTAACCTGACCAGTTTTTGTATATCATCATATTTTTCAATGCCAGTGTTCTGGATTAAAGAGTCTTCTTTTAGATCAAACTAGTTCTGGACTAAAGAAAACATGAAGCAACTCCTATACCAGTGCATTGCGGACACGTCGTAAATGAAAGGGAATTAACCTGTGTTACTACGAGCCCATGAGATACGGGACTTGTTTGTGAGTGGAGTGTTTAAGCTTTTCTTTGCTAATTTCAGAAATTTATCCCTGACTTGACTCAATTTGATTCAGATTTTCTTCAGTTTATTCTGTTTTGTTGTGTTACAATAGAAAATGAAAAATTCCATTATTACTTGCCTTGTAGTGAGGAAGAACACACATACTACAGAATCTAAAGTATATTTATTTTATAGTAAACGTAACATAAGAACATGCTTTCAAAAAATTCAGTAGAAAAGAGGAATGAAATGGATTAGTCCTAAATAACTGATAAAATCCAAAATGTATTCACTAAAAAACAATGGGAGAAACTGAGGTTACATTTAAAGACGAACACTAACAAGTTTCTATTAGAATGAATAGAAAAAATAAGTAAAACAAGTTTTTAAATAAAAGAATGATAAATAATGCTGAGTTAAAAGAGAAAAGTGAAAGTTGGGAATAATGATCCACCAAACTGTCTGTAAGCATAGATCTGTTTGGGAATAAAGAGATTCTTAGAGATGCCTGGAAGAAGTCATTGGACACAGCACATGTGTGACCCCCACACCGAAGCAATTTAGAGCAAACTCCATAAAAACTGAAGGAAGAGAATAGGTTTTCAAGTCATTTATAATTGAAAACAGAGAACAATACATTTAGAACATAAGAAAATCAAACAGATGCATTGCAAATATTCCTGGAGATGCTTGAAAGTAAAAACAAAATAACAAAAGTTGATAGAAAGGGGATGGGGACAAAAAAAAATCTGAAAAGGTCACTGCACAAGTGAAACAAACAGAGGCCAAACAGGGGTGAAGTGTGACAAGCAGGAACTTGGATAAATATGATAACTAAGAAAAGAGATCAATGGATGATAACAGATTCACAAACTAATTACCAGTTAAAAACAGTATAAATAAAACTAACTCTCAGTCCTAATATCCCTGACTTACTATAGCCACACAGTCTGTGTTCCCTTTATGAAATAATGCTACACACACTTTCATATTATTTTAGTTTATAAAAATCAGCTAATTTTACAAGACTGAGGTTGTTTTAACTTCTTTTTCAGCAGCTTTGTGGTGAAATTCAATAAACATACAGAAAATGATGGATAAAACATCCACGCATAAATAGATTGATTCGCTTTACTATACAGCAATCCAACTAATCAAAAATAGAATACTGAAAGCTATTTTAGACCTTCTCCACATCCTACCATGTTCATAATCATGCCTATCTCCATCCTACAAGTAACTTCCGTTCACTCATTTTCCTACTGTGTAATAATTTCTTGTAGGATTATTCCACAACATATCCATTTATGGCTTTGGGAATACTGAGTCATTTCTTCACATCAGGCCATAATATCAGCACCATATATATGCTCTCTCATATATATATATATATATATATGAGAGATGTTTTTGTCGGAGCACAAATTGTTGAGATGAATTTTTAATATTCTAATCTACTTTATGACAAGTGTGAAAATTGCATAGATTTATTTCAGAAATATCCATTCTGTTGAATTTTCTAATCTACAGTGCATGAACCAAAAATTTAATATTTACTATAAACAGCAGAGTTTCTTATTTAACATTGTCCCAAGTAGTTAAGCTCAGTTGTGGTGCACATCTAACACTTGCTCAGCTGTCTTTTTCCTTCCCCCAGCATTTTGAAACTGTGTAGCATAGCAGCCACTGAGCAGAAGATTAGTCTGAACAGTCCTCAAAAATATTACTGCCAGCAAATCTGGTTTGACCCCAACTTTGTTACATTTAGTTTGAACTCACTGAAAGATAATTTGGAAGAAAAAAACCTTACTCAAGGATGTTTGACAAAGTGATAATTATTTACTTTTATGGATTTTGGGGTGATACCCTTGAGATCCTGCACAGATGTGGGAGATCTGGAAGAAGCTTCTGGCTCCTGCTTTCCTGTCTGCTCAGCTCCAGCCACGGCCACCAGTGGATGGGAAATCTTTCTCTGTCTTTCCTTCTCTTGGTGTATCTACCTTTCAAATAAAAATAAGTGAGCCTTAAAAAAAAGGATTAAAGAGAAACCAATGCAGGATACCACCACCACAAAAGCATGGGACATAAAAGTCAACAAACACAGCCGCTTTAAAATTTTCTGTTATTGGTAATTTTAATAAAAGTAATAGATTAGGCAATACAATTACAGAGCAGAGATTGGACCACACTTCAAAAGAAAAACAGTCAGTTGTGTCTCTCTTTTTTTTTTTAATGAGGACACAATTTAAACCTCAGTGCACACACAAATGAAAATACATAAGTTAAAAAAAAAAAGAAAAAGAAAAAAATGTCATCCCGAAGTATTGGAAAGGAGAGTAGAAAGAGCTATGCACAAAGAAAGAGACTTGAAACGTGATTTTCCAAGATACAAAGGACACTTTGTAAGCAGAAAATGTCACTTCATTAGGAGGGCATAGTAATTTTTATATTATTACAAGACAGCTAACAAGACGGCCCCAAAATATAGTAAAAAAATATTGCAGCATAAAAATGAAATAAAATACAATTCTATTATATTACTTAAAGATTTTAGTATTCCAGTTTTAGCATTCAGAATAAACAGGAACATCTTAGAAAGGAAACATAAGACTTAAGCAATAGCATAAAATAATTAGGCTTACTCTAAGCTTTTAAATTTGCTTCCTAAAATTTCATAACTCCATTCTGGTGCCTTAATATTAAAAATCTTTCTCATTATCTGAGCCAGTGAAATGACATAGCAGGTTCAGCCTCCATCTTTGGTGTCATCATTTCATACGGACAACCAGTTCAAGTTCAGGATGCCCCATTCTAATCCAGCTACCTGCTTATGGCATGGAAGAGCAGCACAGGCTGGCCCAAGGCCTTTGGCCTCTGTACATTAGAAGGAGATCCAGAGAAAACTCCAGGCTCCTGGATCCTGGCTTGGGACAGGCCCAATTATTGCTATTTCAAGCATTTGGAGAATGAATCAGCAGATGAAAGATCTCTCTTTCCCCTGTCTCCTCTTTATTCACTCTGTTATCTCTGCCTTTTCAACACAAATAAATGCATCTTATTTAAAAAAAAGCTCGTTATTAATACTGGTATAATTAATTTAATTTGGTGATGCTGGCAGAAGAAAATGTAACATGGAAAGTACTTCTGTTTCTGGGTATCATATCATATGTGCATTATGCTATACTAGTGTTGCTATTGATATTTTAATGTTAACCAATATATTAATATGAATTTGAAAATATTTAGAAACTGCACAGTTATGTACTTTCTCAAAACTTATTCAAACTTTATAAAGCTAAAAGCCTATCAAAGACAACAGCAATTTATTCCATCATTACAAAATTCTGATTGAGCAGCTACTTTGGGGAACTGTGGTGGAAAGAAGCAGCACATTGGAGAAGAGCCTTCCTTAACTCTGCCTTACAGATACTAAAGGTAGTCATTCATAATGATGAAAATGTGGATGGTTAGGAGGACATGACCAAAGGCAAAGTACAGTTAGACAGTTAGAAAACAGTGCAGACTGTTCACAATACGTCATTCACAGCATACAATTGGGACATTTACTAGTTGTACATGCTTAAAATAAAATGTTTTAATTTTCCAAAGAAAATAGAATTTGAAAATCTTTTTCAGTCCCCAAACAGCTTGTTTTTGTTTTGCTTTAGTTTTTAGTATCAAGTACTCTTCATTTTTGCTTTCATAATATGCTGTCATGGAAATTATAACTTAGAGTTAAAATAAAACTAGTGTCCAATAAGCCTACAGTCATAACACCAAAGTTAATAAAAAAAAACCTGAATAAAGAAGTTAGTTTCTTAATTTCCTTTCATTTTTATTCAGTTATTCTCCTGTCTTAATCATAAGGAAATCAAATTAGCATGATTATATAACAAATAAAAATAAATCTTGGATGTATACGATTGTGCCTTTATAAATGTGACTTTATAAATAGATGTAAAAGAAAAAGGAAATGTGCCTAGTCATACCTCAGGTACAGGAAATGTTCCAAATTAAGTGACACATATGTTATTTAGGATTTTAGCATTTTTAAAAAATAACATGGTATTGGGGCCTGTGTGGTGACTCCACAGGATAATTTCTAGCGTGCGGCGAACACATCTCTTATGGAAGCCGGGTTTCTAGTCGGCTTCACATCCAAGTCTGTTCCCTGCTTTTGGACTTGAAAAGCTGAGGAGCATGTCTCAAATCCTTGGGTGTCTCCACTCAAATGGAAGATATGTCTTGTTAGAGTTATAAGCCAACATGGACTATCCCAAAATCCACCAAGTTCAGTAAAAATTACTCTTCAACACTATAAACTACTAAATACAAAAATGAAAACAGACATGAGACAGCTGAATAGTACCCTATGTCCATTTTAAGGTGTATAGCAGCCAGTTGTGTATAAACTAAAATTGAAACGTCAGTGAAGTAGTCACAGGACGTGGTTAAGAACTTGCATTTTCTAACATGCTGGTCACTCAATACCATGTCAATTAACTCCATAATGTTGTAAATTGTTGTTGATGTTATGTTGTGGCTTTTAATTGATCGGGATGATATTCTGCCAGCTCTGCCTTCAAAGCAGAGATGGTCTCCCCAAGAAACTGTTGAATTTATCTGGACAATAAGATGCTGGACACTATGCAAAGTACAGGCTTGCAATGAAAGAATTATGATTGGATTTGAACTGCAATGCTGTAAAAATGTGGAGGAATCCACCAAGGGGGGAGGGAAACAGGAAGGGGTTGGGGGAATCCCAGAGCCTATGAAACTGTCATAAAATTAAATGTAATAAAAAAAGAAGAGAAAAAGAGAAATACATAGTTACTCATCCAAAATTAAGTATAAAAATGAATACTGGGCCTGGCGCGATGGCTCAGTGGTTAAATTCTCTTTTTCCAAGCACGAGGATCCCATACAGACACTGATTGATGTGTCAGCTGCTCCATTTCCCATCCAGATCCCCAAGTATGGTCTGGGAAAGCAGTAGAGGATGGTCCAAAGCCTTTAAACCCTGTACCTGTGTGGAAGATCTGGAAGAAGCTCCTGGCTCCAGGCTTTGGATTGGCTCTGTGCCAGCTATTGTGGCCACTTGGGGAGTGAACCAATGGGTGAAAGATCTGTCTCTCCTCTCTGTGGATCTGCTTTCCCAATAAAAATCAATAAATCTTTTATAGGTTAATACCTATCTATTGTGAGAAATTAAATTGTAATCATTAAAAACGCTTAAAACTGACAAATATCACAAAATGCCTTACATAACATTTGTAATACTTTTTACCCTACCGTTTGCGCTACATGCTCTTTGATAATATTTTAATGCAATGACAGCTTATATTTTCTAAAGGGAGCACAAAGAAAATTGTACTTTTTAGCATGCTTACCTATAATTTATTTTTATTTTTATTTCACAATTTTTACAGGCAAATGCAAATTCAGATGAACTTGTTGTTTTTGAGACTGCTGTTGGTTTTGCCACACAAACATAAGAATGTTGAAATATTCTGCTTTGGCGCTACAAACAATAAAAATGACATGTGTATTAAAAAAAAAGACAGGCTAGAGGTCTTTCACTTGCTGACTCACTTCCCACATAGCCATGATAGCCCGAGCAATAAGAAGTTGGAAGTCAGGTGCCTCTGGTCTCCTACCTGGGTACAAGGGCCAAAGGACTTTAAATGTCCTCTCCTGCATTCCCAGGCTGTTAGCAGGAGCCAGATGTGAAGAGAAATATCCAGGACATTAACTGGTGATACCCATATTGTAATACTGCAAGTGGAACATTAGGCTGCCAAGGCAAAGTGCAGGTGCCCAAACTTCTTTATAGTAGGCCATTATTAAGTGAGTTTTAATCAGGGAATGAAATTTTTATTTGGTGTTTAAATGTTAATCATTATGATTCATAACATTGATAAATTAAAACAGAAATAAACCATACTATTTCATGCTGTTATAATCAGATGCAGGGACTGTCTTTAATAAAATTCAGCAAATATTTTAATAGTAAAAACTCCTTGGGCAAATGTTTAGGAAGCAGTTAGGATGGTAGTTAACATGCTGATACCCCACATCAGCATGCTGGGCTCAGTTTCTGACTGTGGCATTTCAGCCCAGATTTGGACTAGGACAGGCTGAGAGAAGCAGCAGGGATGGCTCCTGCAACTGCATTCTTGCCATTCACATGCAAGACCTCTGCTCCGTTTTCATTCCTGGAATTCGCTAGTCCAATGCCAATTTTTGCAGTCATTTAAGAAGTGAGGCAATGAATGAAACCCCTCTCTCTTTCTTTTAATCTGAATACTGATAAAAATAATAAGTAATAAAAGGCAAATTCTTCAATTTGAAAAAGTGTTTCAAAAAATGCACAACATTATGAGCAGCAATGCATACCTTTCTCCTAAACTAGAGTACGTGAATGGAACATACGCTCTACAGTTTATTTTTAATTGAATTAGATATTCCAGCCAGTTTCATAAAATAAGATGTTTTCAAAATAATGGATAGAAAATGATATTTAAACAATCTGATTTGGCAAATAAAAATAACTATACCTTCATAGTTGATCGAACTAAAAAAAATGTATACAAGTAAAACGGATTTACTAAAGGTCAACTGCATTTGTGTATCTTTGAGACAATAAAAATCACAAATACATCATTAAATACAATTTACTATAGTTTCAAACAAAGCTAGGAATAAACTTAACAAAAATGATAAAATATGTTTATTCTTTTGTAGATGGACCTTAACATAGGAAAGACTATGAAACATTTAACAGACATTTTAAAAAAGAAATGAGAATAAAGGTACCAGATAAAACAGGTATGTGGGGCCATCTCTGTGGCTCAACAAGCTAACCTTCTATCTTTAAGCACCAGAAGGCCATATCTGCAGCAGTTCACGTCCAGTCTGCTCCGTTTCTGATGCAGCTTCCTGCGTTTATCCTGGAAAAGCAGGGAAGGATGACCCTTCTCTGAGAGACCCTGCACTCACATGGAAGACCAGGAAGAAGCTCCTGGCTCCTAGCTTCAGATTCACGCAGTTCTGGTCATTTCAACCATCTAGGTAGTAATCAGTCAATGGGAAATCTCTGTGTTTTTCTTTCCGCATAAATCTTCCTTTCAGGAAAAACAAATTTTTAAAAGGAGATAGGAATAAGAAGAAACAGTACCATTTCAATTCTGTATTGTTTTTTAGATTCTAGATGCTCCAAATTAAATTTCAAAGAACTATTCATAGAAAAGCATCAAAAGCAGTTATAAGATCACAAGACGTGACCTGATTCCAAGATTTTCTATGAAGCCACAGTAATGAGGGCAGTGTGCTCAGGTTAAAAGCATTCACAAAGAGGTGAATGGCACTAAATAGATACTCTGAAATAGGCTTATTCATATGCATGCTCAGTTGATTTCCTAGTAAAACACCTGGCCAATGCAAAGAAGGAATATTTAATAGTTCAATTATATAAAAATGTAAAAAGTCTGTGGAATAAGAGGAACTCTCAAATACCAATGGAGAATAAATAAAACCACTCAATGACTGAGAGAGCCCAGTAACCCCTATTTTTAATATAATTAAACATTTCTACACAGTGGTTCAGCAATTGCATTTTTGTATTCTGAACAGAAATGTAAACAATATGTCTCAAATAACTTCAACTGTAAAAAAAGATCATTTATATTATGTAAATAAAGATACAATAGAGGGTGAACAGCTATGTTTTAACAGATTAAGCAGTCAGCACTTGTGGGAAATCTATGAAAAAATATTTGCACATGGGGCAAGTTTATCCCTTATAAATAAGAACCCCATTTGTCTGCAAAATACTTACTTCAGGAAATGCTAGATGATGGTGTAATTGGCCTGCAACTTTCTTTGTTATGTCAAATTCATACCAATTTCCAAATTTGTTAGGAAATTTATTCGGATATCTTATTCAAAATGTTTCTGATAAAAAGATTTCACTTTACTATAAAACACACCCTGTTGTAGCAAATCTTTTTTAATATTTAATTCATTTTTTATTGGATAGACAGATGTTCCGAGAGGACATGCAGAGAGAAAGCTCTTCCATGCATTGTTTCACTCCCCAAGTGGCTGCATTGGCCAGAGCTGAGCCCAGAACTAAACCAGCACCCATATAAGATCCCGGAAAATGCAAAGTAAGGATTTAGCCACTAGGCTATCATGCCAGGCCCTACTGCAAACCTTTACAAGGTCTTTAATCTATGTGGCCTATCACTGGGATCCTTTGTTCATTCATGGTTATAAGTTCTTTATTGATGAGAAACCTTGTGTATCTGTTAAACAAATAGCCTAAGAGGTTAAGCACTAGGACAACTGGGCAAGATGCTTAGATGATCATTTTCCCCATTGAAGCACAAATTTGAACATGTATTCATTTAAGGTCACTTTCCAAGGAGCTACAAAAGCATGTGAAAAACCAGAGTGTATGTTTTTAGTACAATATTAAGACAAGTCAAACTGAAGAAAGCAAGAAGGAACTGCCTATACCATACCCTTGCTGCTCCAAGTGTCACAGAATGAAAACAGAAGTCTGCAGATTAGGGTGGGGGGGAGAAGCTATTGCGATTTTGATTTGACTCCTATTGCCAGCCCGACTATTAGTTTCCAAGTTGATGAGGCCGTATGTAGACAGAGTAGGTGAACCCTGCACAGGCCAGAGACCAAAGCACCCAGGAAAGAAAGGTATCCTTCAGGCACAAGGAAGGGTAAAGCCATCACTGGACAAACAAAAGCAGACAGAGTTTGTCAACACAGATTTGTCCTGGAAGACATGCTAAGTGAAGTTTTTTAACCTGAAAGAAAAACACATTAACTAGTAGGAAAGTAGAAAACTCACTGGTAACAGACAAATTTAGCATGCTTAATGTTGTAAGCAGAGTATATGAATTATTTATATCTTTAGTATTAAGACTAAAAATCAAACCAATATAAAGTACAATAACTACATTAAATGTTAATAGCAATGCAACACAGAAAAAAGTAAGGTAAGGCCTCACAAATTCAAAATGTGCAGAACAGTAAAGTTCAAATGAAGGATTGCTCATAAATATTCCCTTTTTCTTCCTGTGTCATTGTTACTCATGTTAAATTGCTACTATTTTAGATTGGCCTTGTTATACTTAAAGTGATTATTTTAAAACCTTACGATAACAACAAAGTAAAACAAATGAATAAGTACTAATTTACCATGAATAAGAGGCAGGAATCAAATACATTACTAGACAAATCAATCATGTATGAAGAAAGATTGTCAGAGGATGAAAGGAATTGACTACAATAAAATTCCAGCAGGGGGAACATGTGTGATGTGGCCCTTGAAACACTGTTTGGAATGCCCACATTTCACGTCAAAATGTCTGGCGTTTGGTCCCATGTTTCTGCTAATGCAAACCCTGAGAAGCAGCAAGTAATGACTGAGGTACTTCACTCTGCCACCCATGTGGAAGACCCACATTGACTCTGGATTCCTCAGTTTCACCTAACGAACTAACTGTGGGCGCTTCAGGAAAGAACCAACTCTCACTTTCAAATAAGATGGAAGCAAAGACATTATAATTGGGGCAATTGAAAGATATTGTCTTTTTTTTTTTACTTCTATATTTTTCATGATATAATTCCTCAGTCAGAGATTTTCCCTCTCACTCTCCTCTACCCCTCTTTCACCACTCTTTTTCCCCACATAATAACAATAAATATTGCCTCTTAATAGCTGCCTCAAATATGAGTTGATGACACTAGGCAAAAGTTATAAAGTGATTAAATAGATAAAAATGCATGATGCAAATGTAGAATGCTTACAGAAATGTGTTTTAACTGTAAAATTATGCCCTATGCCTACCTAGATTAAATGTAAAAGGACACAATAAGACAGTCCATGAAAATGTAGCCTCCTCAAAACTAGGTATAATGATAAATTTTTCAGATAAAATATATTTTAAATGAGTTACAATAAAAAGAGACAAGAAAAGTCATTATCTAAGGACAAAGAGGTCAATCCAAAAAGAAGAGATAGCATATGGATCACTGTCCAGGAGAGGTTATATGGTGGGTCAAAAAAAAAATCTCAGAACTTAAAAATTTGAGTATATTGACTATCTCTTCTGAACACGATGTGTTCAAAATAAAAATCTGCAGTAAGAAGAGCTTTGGAAATCACATGAAGACCAGACAGTTTATTCTGCAAAAAACAATGGAACATAGATACACATATCTTCAATAAAATGCTAGCAAATCAAATTCCACTGCACGTTTTAAAAGAATATTCATTGTTATCAAGTGCAATTCATCTAAGTGTTGGAACGGTGCTTCCATTTGTGCAGACAAATATTGTGGCATACCACACGCACAAGATGGACCTGAATGCCAAATGATCATCATCATAGAGGCAAAGAAAGTATTTGATAAAATCTTACATCATTGGAGAAGACAGTAGGCCTAGCCATTAGAACCTTTGCATCTCATATCAAAGTACTTCTGTTTAAATTCCAGCTACAGCTTGTAATTCCAGCTCCCTATTAATGTAGATTCTAGAACATAGCAGGAGATGTCTCGGGTGTTGGGGCTCTGTCATTCTGTGGTTTTGATTGGGCCTGGTCCATCCTCAGCCATTATTATAAGTGTATGGGAACCGAACTAACAGAAGAAAGTACAACCTCCCTATCCACTTTATTACTCCACTCCTGGTTTCTGTCCCTCAAATAAGCGGATAGGAAAAATATCAGCTTACATTCATTACACACACACCCACACACACACTGTTAAATAGGTGTTAGGGTTAGGGTTTAAGTAGGTGTTTAAATAGGTTTAAATCGGTTAAATAGGTTTAAATAAAATAGGTGTTACAATGAACATACCTCAACACACAAAGGATATATACAACAAGCCAAGAAGTAAAATCTACAGTTATAATGATATAAAATCTGTAGAAAGAAATAAGATCTGTAAAAAATCGATTGTACTCTTCATAATTTTATTCCACATATTACTAGAAGTCCTTTCCAGAGCAATTAATAAAAAAGAAAAGAAATAAGAATGTTCAAAATTTTTTGAAAAGGTCACTGTTTATGAATAACATGCTTTCAAGTACAGAAAACTCAATCACCCACCAAAAAAGCTGTTACGATGCAGGGGACATCAGTAGTGGGGTAGAGATTTGGGGAAGCAGGAAGGGAAATCCCAGAGCCCATAAGACTGTATATCATAAAATAATAAAATAAGTAAACTGAAAAAAATTAACATGTAAATCCTTGAAGTTATAGCATGCAAAGTCAGTGTACAAAAATCAATGGTGTTATTATATAGCAATAGTGAATAAGTGAAGAAAAAAATCAAGTGGTCTTATTTCTAATAGCTACAAAGAAAATGCCTAGGCAATCATTTTTACAACAAAAGGGATAAGATAATGATGAAACGATAGAAGTGAATCCGAAGAAACAGAAAAATATTTTTCGCATTGATAGATAAAAGAGTCATGGTAAGTGCCAGCAATACAATACAACAAGTGAAGCCACTGCGTGTGATTCCAGCATCCAACATGAGTACGTCTCAGTCCTAGCTGGCTGATCTCTCTGCTATTGCTCCTGGGAAGTCAGTGGAAGATGATGCGGACACTTGTGCCTCTGCCATCCACATGGGAAACTGGGCTACAGTTTCAGACTCCCAGCTTTAGCCTGACCCATCCCAACTGTTGCAGCAATTTGAGGAGGACAATACAATACCCTTTATATGAAAGCCAAGTTTAGCTTTTTAAAATGTATGTCTTCTTGTAATTAATAACTATGTTATTTGCAAAAATTTCATCTGTTTTTTACTTAAGAGTATAATCTGTCCTCTTAAAAAGATTTATTTGTATTTGTCTATTTCAAGTACAGAATGACAGAGACATGCAGAGAACACTTAGATCAGTTGGTTCACTGTCCCAACTGGCTGCCAGTGCCAGACCAGGTCAAAGCCAGTTCTGGTCTCACACACAGGTGGCAGGGGCTCTAGTCCTCGGACCAGCCTCTGCTGCTTTCTCAGTCACTGTAGCAAGATAATGGATTGGAAGCAGAGCAGCCAGAGATAAAACTGACACTTCAATATGGAAAGCCAACTTTTAAAGTGGCTTTAATTTGGGAGACCTTAGTAGAGCAGCTTTCTTTCTAAATGATGGAACTAATTACATTAAAACACCAAACACAGCTTTGTGGAATTTTGAAACAAAAATATCACAGTGCTTAAAAGCATCACTACTATATGTGTGATAGGGGAATTTTTAAAGAAAAACAAAATGGATATTTACAGTAGAAATAAGAATTAATTGATTTAGTAATTCAGAAATCAAGAATAAATGTGTTAATATATAAGAAATGACTTCTTAAACCATATAAATTGTATAGAAAATTCAGCTTCCATTGTATTTATGACTGTCTCATGGGGAAGATAACATTGAGAACAATGAAATTGTCCCTTTGACAAGATTACACCTGAGACAGAACGTTATTATTCTCCTGCCCTCATTCTGAGATCACAGCTCCACAAGGAAACACGATCGAGCTGTTTCATTACAGATCTGATTTCATTCATCTTGTGATATCATTTTTTTTCCAGAGGAATTGTCACAGACACAGAGTTTATTGGTTTTTTTCATAAGATATGTGTATTTTAAAAGTGAGATATGAAAAAAAAATGGGTCATTCTTGCCTGTGTCTGTCTTCCACTTAGATAAGTCATTCTTCATTTGTGAGAAACACTAATGTGAAAACTAACAATAAACATTAACTTTGAACCAATCTCCTGCCTAAATTGACAGAATTGTATGTCAGGCAGAAAAAAGTAGTCTGGTTAATTTGAAATATAGCAATAATTTCCACACTTTCACAATAAACCTAAGAAAAATATGCAAACTAAGTTCACAGAAACATAATACAAAATATTTTGATAAACTATAGATGGCAGGCTTGGCAGCGTGGCCTAGTGGCTAAGGTCCTCGCCTTGATCCCATATGGCCGCTGGTTCTAATCCCGGCAGCTCCACTTCCTTTCTATCTCTCCTCCTCTCAGTATATCTGACTTTGTAATAAAAATAAAATAAATCTTTAAAAAAAAAACTATAGATGGCAACCCAATTACTTTTAATTAAAAATTTAATTAATTAAAATGACATCCACTCTTAATATGTACTTGTTGTTCATCCATTTTAGTGCTTTAATGATTTCTGTTCTGATTAACCATTGTATTAGTTAAAGCACTTTTGGAAATAACAGAAATACATACGTGGAATTAAAATTAAAATTAAGAGGCATCGGGCCCAACACAGTAACCTAGCAGCTGAAGTCCTCACCTTGAACACGCAAGGATCCCATATGAGCGCGTGTCTAATCCCAGAGGCCCTGCTTCACGTCCAACTCTGTGCTTGTGGCCTGTGAAAGCGGTTGAGGACTGCCAAAACCTTGGGACCCTGCACCTGCGTGGGAGACCCGGAAAAAGCTACTGGCTCCTGGGTTCAGATCAAGTGAGTTCCAGCTGTTGTGGCCACTTGAGGAGTCAATCAGAGGATGGAAGATATTCCTCTCTATCTCTCCTCCTCTCTGTGTATGTAACTTTCCAATAAAAATAAATAAACCTTTAAAAAATAAGAGGCATAATGATGTTTGATTTTATGAAACAATATGCTAGAGCATGGCACTCGGTTGTTTGGCAAAAGGCTCACCAAATCATCAGTGTGAAGACATTTGTTAATATGAGTCATGTGTAACTTACCAATTTAGAGTAAGCACATCACCCTTAATGTAACTGAGCTCTTCAGATCTGAAGGGAAGAATGACGTCTTTAGGGAATATCAAGAATTCTTTCTCCACTAGTGACTTCAGACTCTAGGGTGTGGCATGAGCCCTTCCAAGGCTCTTTGGCCAGCATACCAGCCTCCATGATTACCAGAGTCAATTCTTTGAAATTATTCTTTCTCTCCCTCTCTCTTTCTTCTTTCCCTTCCTTAATTCCTCCACATAAATAAAATCATCCTTTGTTTGTTTTTGTTTTTGTTTTTTTACTCGGGGGTAGTGAGAACAGATTCTGGCTCCATTTTTTTCCCTGAGTTTTTTGGTTCTATTCACTAATGATTTTTGGTGTTACTTTACACTGTCTCCAACACAAAATTAGATTCCTGCGGAGTCGTAAGATCAGTCATTTCTTGAAGTTTGATTCGGCCAGCTGTTTAATATTCTATAATTGGATTCATTGCTTATTGCTCTGTTTTCATCTACACTCTGAAAATAAAATAATGCCTGCTCAAATATATGAAATTTAATTGTGATGAAGATTCTCTAAGATCTATGCAAGAACAAGTTAAATTGTGAAAAACACCTGTGACAGTGTTATGTAATAAGGGCAACATTTGATTTCTGGCTGTTCTACTTTCAATCCAACTCCTGTTAATATATCTGGGATGTTAGTGGAGAATGACCAGTATACTTGAAACCCTGGACCTACTTATTAGATGTCAAAAAATCTTGGCTCTTGGTTTGGTCTGGCCCAATTCTGGACATTGTGTGTATTTGGAGAGTGAATCATCAGATGGAAGGTCTTTCTGTCTCCTTCCTTCTAACTCTTTCAAACTATCAAAAATAGCTTCCATAAATAATTTATATACTATTAAGGTAAAGGAAGAAAACCTATTTTGGCCATTATAGTTATTCTACGTTGTTGAGTAATATGCTCTATTGATCAAGCTGCACGATTTGCCGTTACTTTGCCATAAAGAAGAAGCAAACCAAGTTAAAGAATTTTCTAAAACTACTCAATTTCACAGCACAAGAACGGTCTGTTAAAAGTAACTGAAAACATGATCTGAGTTCTCCAACAAATGCCACATATGAGCGATAAATGTTACACTTATAGAGTTAATGTTATCAGTTCATTTAAAAGGATTTATTTATTTACTTATTTATTTATTAAAAAGAAGGAAAGAAAGAGAGAGACAGAGACTGAAAGAAAGAGATGTTCTATGGATTAGGTCACTTCTCAAACAGCCACAATAGAAAGGGCTCTGTCAAACTGAAGCCCAGAGCCCAGAATTCCAACTGAGTCTCACAGATGTGGAGCAAGTGCCCCAAAACATTGATTATTTTGATGATTTTTAGGAAAATTTGTCAGGAAGCTGGGTTTGAAAACTTGCAGCCAGGACTTGGCACTTTGATTTGTGATACTTGCATTTCAAAAGCCACTTAATCCGTTATACAAAAATGACAGCCTAGCTTTATATACACATATATTCATTTATGCAAAATCCAAAATGCCTAGCATTATCTTCCTGTTTTTCATGGGTATAAAGGGGCCATGTAACCAAATAATGAGCCATTCAGAACTGAAGTAATTTGCTTTAAATTTAATCATGAACACCTGTCAAATCATTACTATTTTAACTAATAATATATTTTTAGGACTGTAATGGTTCTGTGACTAATCTACTGGTGTCAGTTTTCTTAATTTTCTGACTGCATAATTTCATTTTGATTTCTAACTATATACTTGGTTTCAGCAAAGATGTGAAGAAATAGGTTTCTGTAGCAGAAAAACAACACTTTTTTGTTTGTTTCCCCAAGGAGAGAGATGTTGCAATCAAAAAATGCCCTGGAGGAAAATACAAATCTTTAAAAAAAAAAGTTACACTACTGCACAGTAAGTATAGATTGTATGTTATCACCCTTAAGGCTTAGTTGCTGAACCTTGAACATTTCAAATCCCATTTTCAGTATAAAGCAACCAAGTTCCCTAAACAGAATTAATCACAGATTCACAAGGTGCCCTAGAGGACTTAAGTTCTAACCTCCAACTTCATTATTAGTATTTTTTCATCTTTATGTGATAAAGGTTATATTCGATATTTTAGTTTGGGAAGAAAAGTCCACTGTTTGTTTATTGCTCATATATCAGCCAAGCCAAGGAAACATGGATCCAGAATAATACTAAATCATTCTAAAAGTACATTATCTCAATTGAGTCGAAGTAAAATGGCATCACAGACAGAAAAAAAAGGAAAACATATCAAAGTAAATAACCATTCTGCATTTTGAACACAGTTTTCAAAACATAAGCTAGATAATATCATACAAAAATCTATACTTACCCACTCTGTGCAAAAATTAAGGAAATATTCACACAAGAGAGTCCTACTAAAAGGGATGTCATTTGGCCCCAATGACCTAATGTTTTACAAAACCTATACTAAATTTTTTTTTTATTATTTATTATTTAACTTCAGTAATTACATTGTATTATGTGACACAGTTACATAGATACTTGGGTTCTCCCCACCCCTCCCCAAACCCTCCCACCATGGTGGATTCCTCCACCTTGTTGCATAACCACAGCTCAAGTTCAGTTGAGATTTCCCCATTGCAAGCGTATACCAAACATAGAGTCCAGTATCTTATTGTCCCGTCAAGTTCAACGGCTTCTTAGGTATACCCTCTCCGGTCTGAAGACAGAGCCAGCAGAGTATCATCCCAGTCAATTGAAAGCTCCAACATACCATCAGCAAAAATTTACATCATTATGGAATTAATTGACATAGTAATGAGTAACCAATATGTTAAAAGTAAATGCGAGTTCCCAGCCACCTTCTGTGACCACCTCATTGACATTTCAATTTTAGTTTATACACAACATACAACATTCAAAACATAACATGTTATACATAACATCATATCATCTTAAATCAAGGCAAACATGTGGTATTTAACCTTTTGGGATTGGCTCATTTCCCTTAGCATTATGGTTTCCAGTTTGGCCCATTTGGCCACAAAGAACTGCATTTTGTTTTTTTTAATAGCTGAGTAGTATTCCATGGAGTAGATGAACCATAGCTTTCTTATCCAATCCTCTGTTGATGGGCATTTTGGTTGTTTCCATGTTTTTGCAATTACTGATTGTGCTGCTATGAACATAGGAGTGCATGCTGGTTTCTCATAGAACAAGTGTTCTGGATATATTCCTAGGAGTGCTATTGCTGGATCATACCGTATGTTGAATTTGAGTTGTTTGAATATTCTCCATACTGATTTCCATAGAGGCTGTACCAGCCTGCAGCCCCACCAGCAGTGGAGTAGGGTTCCCTTTTCCCCGCAACCTCGCCAACAAGTGTCGTTGGTGCTTTTATTCATGTGGGCCAGTCTTACTGGCGTTAGGTGGTACCTCATTGATGTTTTAATTTGGATTTCCCTTATTGCCAGGGAAGTTGAGCATTTACAGTTTTTTTTTTTATTCTCCCTATGAAGCAGAATTTATGGCAAGTATTTTATATCACAGAGATTTGTTTTCAGCTTCCTTCTTAATGAGGTTAAGAAAAAAAACCTATTCAGAAAATTATTTGGAGTTGAAACTAAACATGTTAACAACCCAAGAAACATGGCATTTTAGAACTTAAGAAATATAATATCAGAGACATATCTTTATCCTATATGCAGGTTCCTAAATTTTATACTCAACTCCAGTTTCAACTTCCATTTCCTGCTAAATAAATATCTGATCTCATAGCAATAGATCCTGGGTGTCCAACATGGCAAACCTGAACCGAGTCTTGGCCTCACCCAGTCAACAGGCGGACATTGGAGGAATGAATCAGCCGATGATAGATATTTGTTTTCTTCTCAAATAATTTTTGAAAAGATGAAAATCTTAATAGATCTATGCAAAACAGGTAACGAAAGACCACTGCAATCCATCGCTCTGGGTCTATAGTTTAGATGTCTGTAACGTGAAGTCTGTGTTAGCTTAATCATATGCATTCAGCTCTGAGAACATTTGCTTCCATAGAAATACAAGTACAGTATGATCATACTCATATATCCACAAATGTCATTGGCACCTGAGAAAAGAAATGAGCACATAAAACCAGTTTTCATTCTTTGTGTGATGGCTCCTGAGGATATTACTAAATATTCTTTACCAGGAAATCAATGCAATAAATTTCATTAGCTCTAAGGGGAAAAAATTCCCATTAAATATAATGAGACCTGGATAACTCATATTTCTCATATTCCTTGGTTGCCAATTTTCTTAGCTTATCTTTGTTGTAAATTATAAGAATGTGAGGTAAGATTTTGATTCAATATTTTTTATTTAGCTGTGTTAATTATCTTCTTGGATTTTTGTCACTTCAACTGTACCGTATGGACTTTTCAAATGATAAATAAAAGATTTTTATTATGTTAGAAAATATTAAACAATTGTGAGACTATGTAGATGGATAAATACCTATGTACATATTTATAAGATTTATGTAGCCATTATTCATAATAACATATTTAAAAATTTTACAAGTTAGCCTTATAAAATAAAATAGCTTAATTTTTCATGTAATTAGTGTAGCATTAATAGAGCATGTTTAATAATTTAAAAGTCATTTCTACTGACTTCAACACACATCATGTCATGAATAAGTCTTTACTATCAAGTCTTTGAGACCATTGAGTAATCTTCAATTTTGTACTGTATAAATATATTAGTAACATACTTATTCACTTTTTGTTCCATTTTTGTTACATTTATTTATTTATTTGAAAGCAATAGAATAAGAGAGAAACAGAGGGAGAGAAAAAGATCTTCCATTTCCAAATTGCTGCAATGGCTGGGCCTGAGATAGGCATAAGCCAGAAGACAGGAACTTTACCTTGATTTTAGTATGCTCTGCAGAACATTAGATTAAATTTTAAATTTTAAATAGTACCACAAGTTTGATGTATTTTGGTGCAGTGCGATGACATCAGTATGGATATGCACATATCAGATTAGAATGACCGAGTTCAGTTGTGGCTCCATTTTCCCTTCCATCTTGCTGATGATGTGGGCCCGTTAAGGCCACAGGTGATGGAGCAGGTCGATTTCCTGTTATCCACGTCGGAGACCTAGATTGAGTTACTGTTGTAGGCATTTGAACGGCAAACCAGCTTATAAAACAATCCCTCTCTCTGCTTCTCTCTTCCTTCTACTTAAACAACTTTTCAAGATAACACCATAACAAAACTATGTACAGTCTATAAATGCGTATTTTCAACCAATGGTGGCCTTTCCTAGCAGTTCAGATGTTAATTTCCCCCACTGATGTAGCTCTATATGATTTTGCTTCAGCAACTGACTCTAGTATTTGACTCTAACTTCTTACTGAGATAAACCTTGGGGGCCCTTGGTGATAACTCAGGTAAATGGGAACCTGACATCAACATTCAATAAACAGTTTGAGTTCCCAGCTCTGGACTTTTACCCACGTCGAGCGCTACCCATTGGCACATCAGACCAGTGAACCAGAAAATAGCAGCCGCCATTCTCTACATAGGTATCTATATCTTCTGCTTCTGAAACAAAATTTATTTTTAAAAATGTAAAGGGAAATGCTTCAAAATTCTTGTTTTCAATTGCATGTATAGTATCTTTTCATTTATAAGGATAGCGAGAGTCATATTATTTAAAAGTTCACTAAGTTATACCAGGCAAAGCGGCAGTTGTCGCTAATCCAATGAACTCCATTTACAGTGAAAATGTACCACTAAAGCATTGATTATCTTATTAATGCTAATACTTATCCTTTAGAGATTTAATACACCATTCCATATCTGTTTTTATGCATGTAGCTTCAATAAATCAAAAAGTTAATAACAGACATGACTTGATAAGTTAGTTTCCTGAATACATGAATAAAATAATAAAAATAGTAGGTACATGTTAAGCAATAAAAACAATAAGACAATGTAAAATACACCAATAATCATCAGCATAAGCCATTACACCACATTAGAAACTGATCAGGAAAGTAGTGCTGTTTATGAAGAGAAAACTGGTTTAGTGAATTGTGCTGATAAAAGATATTATATCTTAAAATGGAGACAATTACATAAAATTTTACTGAAATATATATACAAATCAAAATCTGCATATAAATGTTTATAACAAATCAAAATATGCATTAGAAAATGCAGAAGCTTTTTGCTTTTCACACAGTCATGGACCACTGTGTTTGCTGAGTGGTTTGCTTGCGGTTGTTATTCAGGGATGCGGGATGCTTACATCCACCCAAATTTCATTTATAATGACATCAGCATAAGTGAATGCAATGTATTCAAAGCTAGCTGGTTATCTTCCACCTGCACCTGACTGAAAACAGGAATTTGGGTGGGTCATACTTGTTTTCTTAAATCTTGCTTCATGGGCAGCACTTACCGTTTTCTTTGGGCCCATTAACAAAACATCCAGTTACACAGCAGATAATAATGTCAATGCTCTGATAAGCTTAAGACAAGGGAGAAATTGTTGTAAATGGACATCTAACAGCATTTACTAAGAAAAAAAACAATGTGAATAGTGTTACATGTAGCATGTTAATATTTTCAAACTAATATGTTTTATTATATAATAAGTACACATAGATATTATGGACATATCTATCTATCTATCTCTAGATATATTGGGACATCTATCTTGTAACCAATTTTTTGAGAAGTGTATACAATTCTCTGAGTTTTCCATCTTCCTAGATACAGCTGCACATCACTTTCTATACAAGATTGATGAGTAGCTGGCAGCAAGTATTCGAGCTATCACCGTAAACCTTCCTAGGTGCACATTAGCAGAAAGCTGGATTGGAAATACAGTCAGAATTTCAAAACATGGGGCCCAGCGGCGTGGCCTAGCGGCTAAAGTCCTCGCCTTGAAAGCCCCGGGATCCCATATGGGCGCCGGTTCTAGTCCCGGCAGCTCCACTTCCCATCCAGCTCCCTGCTTGTAGCCTGGGAAAGCAGTTGAGGATGGCCCAATGCATTGGGACCCTGCACCCGCGTGGGAGACCCGGAAGAGGTTCCTGGTTCCAGGCTTCAGATCGGCACGCATCGACCCGTTGCGGCTCGCTTGGGGAGTGAATCATTGGACGGAAGATCTTCCTCTCTGTTTCTCCTCCTCCTCTGTGTATATCTGACTGTAACAAAATGAATAAATCTTCAAAAAAAAAAAAAAGAATTTCAACACATGAATTCTGATATAGGATGTTTGTGTGTTAAGCGCTGTACAAAACCCTGCCACTAGGCCCCTTTTGATAGATGTGTGAATTCTGTATAAAGAGATAACTTTACTATTATTGTTATTATTACTATTGTTATTTGCTATCAGTTTCCTGTCAAGATACATCAGCCTTCTTTTTGTCTCATTTAATTGTCTAATCCATTGCAACTGTTGACTACTACTATTGATAAATGTGGAAGTGCGTCCGTGAACCAGTTTATTGGATGCCAGTGGACCCCAGAACTCATAAACTCTCAGCCGGTTGAGAGTGCTAGCAGGAAGCCGACTTGCTGTGTGGGACTGTGGCTGCCTTGCTGGCCAAGCATTGCGGGGATGCGAAGCACCTCTCTGTGCCCCCTTCCTCATTAGTTGCTTGGAGCCAAGTGAATCCCCTTCCTCAGTTAATTGGTTTGACTGTCAGAATCGTTCCAGAAAAGCAAGTTTACTACTTTGACGCTATTAGGTCTGGTAATTGTTACTTAATTCCCTTGTTTGCTATAGTTAGAGGGGCTTTATAAGCTGCCTAATATTATATATCCTGTTGAGATCAATAAAATGTGTGTGGCTTCAGTCACCTTGCATCCCTGTGTCTTGATCTCTTTCTGTATGGTGGTAACACCTCGGGGCTAGGTCCCCTCAGAGGGATCACCACAGATACACAATTGAATTGTCATATTTGAAATAAAAGGTTTGAGTTATCAAATCATCCATTAAATGGAGAAGCAGAGGGCTGGTTTGATAGGGTAGCAGCTACAGCCCTCACCTTGAACTGCAGGGATCCCATATGGGCACTGGTTCAAATCCGGGGAGCCCTGCTTCCCATCCAGCTCCCTGCTTGTGGCCCGGGAAGGGTAAGCAGAGGAAAAGCAAATAGGGCACAATCTCAGGAAGTAGGATTGGGAAGGCAGATGGCAGCAGGGCACCTGGAGACCGAGGGACATTAGGGAGCAACAGAAATCACGGGGAGCTCAAAAGCATTAGTTCAATATTCTGATGTAATGAAAATACTGCCCAGTGATGTGTTCAGTTAAATTAGAAGGTAAATGTCTTCTAGTAAGATATTTGCAATTATCATTTACTTAAAATTAGTTACTATTTTGTCATTAAAACCCAATGAATAACTAATACACATTTAAAATACATTTAGATGATTAAACTGAAACAATAGCATATACATATATATTATGGCATATAGATTTTTCTCATATCTTTTAAAACTCCAAGTCTTCCTTGAAATAATCCTTCATTCCTGGTTTGAAAAAAAATAACACAAAATAATTGATTTTATCAAGTCCCATTCATACTAGTATTCACTAAGTTCAAGAAATAGATACTTGATGTAGTGTTCATAAACCCAGATCACCTGATCACACTTGGTTGTCACTGCCCTCAGGTGAGACCGTCATACGGGAGATGCTAATGTAAGCAATGACATCCTCATTGTCTGTGGCAGTGACTCTATTTCACAAACAGATCCGATGTACTTTGCATCAGAGAACTCTCCTGAAGTGTGCCGTGAGGGCTAAGCTTGATGTTGTACAGTTGAATGTTTTGGCTGACGTGAGGATAATTCTCTCAGGTAACCCTATAAACCTGATAAAAAAGCAGGCTATAAACACTGTGTTGTAAAACTGAGAGAAGCATCACTTTGCTTCTAAAACCTGTATTGTGAAATACAAAATGTCTGTTCACTTTAAAGAAATAAAAAAGCATTTAGATTTTTTTTAAGGTTTATTTAGTTTTATTGTAAAGTCAGATCTACAGAAAGGAGGAGAGATAGAGAGAAAGATTTTCCATCCAATGATTCACTCCCCAAGTGGCCACAACAGCCAGAGCTGAGTCAATCCAAAGACCGGAGCCAGGGCATACTTTTGGTCTCCCACATAGGTTCAGGGTTCCACGGCCTTGGGCTGTCCCCGATAGATTTCCCAGGCCACAAGCAGGGAGTTAGATGAAAAACAGGGCATCAGGATTAGAACCAGTGACCATTTGAGATCCCAGTGTGTGCCGAGGATTTAGCCACTAGGCCGCTGTGCCAGGCCAAAAAATATCTAGACTTTAAAAAATTGAAATTTTTTTAATACAGTCAAAAAACTAAGTAGAGTTAAACATATTTAACAAATCTAACAACCATCATTAAGTATGATTTTTCAGAAAATAGATGAAAGTTATTGAACATTCTGAATGTTAAAGAAAAATAAATCAAATAATCAAAAGAAGTTATGGGAATATTTCAGAATAAAGCAGTGTAGCAGGAATAATTTATGTGTAAGAGTGAGCCAAGAAGAAATAGCTAAAAAAAAAATACTGAATGCACTGTTATTGCATTCCTCCTACACCTATTTCGTCACGGAATGTGATAATAATAAAAATGGTTTCAAAGAAGAAATCCTATAATCCCAACTAACTGCTATAACAAAATTAACTTAGGCGCCCACACTTTCTTCACATGGCAATCTCTTTTATAAACTTGTATGTACTTAGATAGCAAACATGAAAGAAAACATTTGATGTTTTTCATGAGGTACTTTTCATTTCACCTGAAAAATAAAGTCAACATGTTAGACAAATTTTATAATGATTAATTTCACATTTTAAAAAATCTGTGTAGAAAACAGTAGAGTAGGCATTATTTCAGAAACTATTAATTGGAGGTTTTATTTAAAATATTCTGACATAGATTAAAAGAAGATATTTATCTCTCATCATATAATACTATGATAACATCATCATATCACTATTTCATCTTTGATTGCCTGTCATTTCTGACATTGTATTGATCCATTCATTAATTAGAGTCATTTTATTTCAAAATTAACACACTAGAAACATTTTTCAGCTATAATGCAAATATGTCCTATTAAAGATTAAGTTAACATTTTACTGCTATTGACCAGAAGCAATGCCTCATGAAAAATTAGATGACTTTTCCAAAACTCCACATTCCAAACTATTTTTATTTTAACTTGTCTATGTATGCTTATAAATAAAACAGAGAAAGTGCATTTTTTTCATTCAGTGCTGCCAAAATAAAATTTCAGATTTCAAATTGCTAAGGCAAGTTCTGATTTCAATTATCTTAATCATATTTAATATCAATAAAAAGATTAGATTTTACTCCTCAACCAAAGTTGTGTTAGTGACATAATGTATTTATATTAAAGATAAGCAAATTTATAGGAATCGCTGTTACCTTTACTTGTTTTTTCCTGATTACATCAAGTAATAACATTTTCAAGTATCATTATAATTTCATCACTGAAAAATAATTAGATGAAAAAGAGAAGCAAAACTTTTGTTCATGTGTGTGATTGGAATTGGTAAGCTTTTTACTTAGCAACTTTCCACAGGCAATAGTTATGCATTAGTGTTCACCCAGAAAAATTCTGGCTCCCAGCCCTTAGGGGTTTATACAGCAAATGTCACATTTTCCAAGTACAGATAAATTCATAAATCAATGAGTACAGCTCATATTGCCTGAATCTTTATAGCAAATATTAATCAGCCAAACACAAACAAATGTTTTTCCACTTCATGCACTGCACTGATGTGATCGGAATGGAGCAGATGTATGATAAAGAAACATAGCAATTAATGTCCCACAGATTCTGAATAAAAAATTTTACAAAAATGCACTTAATATTTTTTTCAATGATTCAATGATGCACACACTCTGTAAAACAGATAGAAAAGACAATTTTACTGTTTGTATAAGAACAGTTTCAGACATTGAAAAGTAACTTTGTAAACATTTTACTAGGTCAAAATCTTTGGGAATCTGATAAGAGCTACATAGGCAGAGAAGAGAAGGAAGGAGAGAGAATTACAGAATACAAACGGAGGGGGTGTGAAGGCAATTTATCTGGTGCAGATGTTAATACATCCAATCGAGATGCCCATATCCCTTTATACAGTGTTGGAATCAGAGATCCAGTTCTGATTTTGATTACATCTTCCTGCTAATATACACATTGGAAGCAGTAGGCAATGCCGCAAGCACTTACCTGCAGACCTAGACTGATGCTCTGGTGTCTGGATTCCAAGTGGCCGAGTCTTAGCTGTTGTGGCCAATGATGAGTGAACTGATAATGGAAAATATCTTTTACGTCCTCTCTCTCATTAGCTCACTCTGTCTCTCTCTCCTCCCTCTTTCTCTCTCATTTTCCTTTTTCTCCTCATCCTTCTCACTTTCCCTTCATCCTCTTTGTTTTTCTTTGTTTCCTCTGTCTTTTTTACCTTGAAATAAATTTTAATAATCTCAGTCTGCATCTTTTGAACAGAAGAAAAAATTGGGAAAGAGTTCTACACAGATCTGTGTCTTAGACAAAATGAAAGAATCTTTGGGGGGAAATGGGAAAGAATGGATACCCAGGATAGAAGAGGCAATAATCCACCAAGTGACAGACTGGTTGATTGACCCTAACTTGGGATAGTGGGTGGCTCAGAGTCTGTACTCAGAGAAAAAGCATGTGAATTCTGCATCAGTGTTTGCTATTGTATCCATTTTCAGAATTCTGAAACGTGATCTTTCAGTATTAATCATTAAATAAAGAACACATTCCTATATAAAGGATGTATATCTATGTACTCACATTCAAGTGATTCAAATGTTTGAAAATGCGCCATTCACCCCATTGAGTCCTTTAAGCTTTTAGTTTCAAGAGTTAAAGGACTCAATGGGGAAGACTCAGTTTTAGCGTACTGATAGATGTTCCACAATGCTGCAGTGTTGTGCTATAGGATATAATTTCTACATATCAAAATGCACAAAAGTCAAAGTGGTATGAATCTCCTAACAATTATCAGCAAAATAAGTTTTTCTTTCTCATAATACTAAAGCTAATACACTGAAGTGTTGGTGCGTGCTTGTTCCAATGAAGTAAAAATTGAAAGAACATGCAGCTGATATTCAAATCTTAGCACTCAACAGAAGAGAAGAAAATGTGTGGTCCTGACTATCACCAGTTACATAAAATGGGAACCACCAGAAAGTATTACTAGAATCAAAGACTCCATCAAGGCCAGACTACCATGGACTTCTATTTCTCCATATTAAGATTCATTTTTTTCAAGCATAAAATGTTGAGAGTAGTTGCCAAGGGGTAAATCTCTGTACTGTGGTTAAGAGCTGTTTGTTTCTCCAGATCTGTTCTTCCCTTCCAGTGACTCTGTGCTCCAGAAAATTTGATTTCTATAGCTTCCATTTGAGTTCAGTAACCGGGATCCTTGGAAAAGAGGACATAGAGGTCAGGTATTGATTCCACACTTCAGCAATTCCTGAATTCTTTTTTAAAATTTAAGTTTTATTTTATTTGTATTTGAAAGGCAGATTTACAGAGAGGTGGAGAGGCAGAGATCTCCCATCCATTTATTCACTCCATAATGGCTGAAATGCCTAGAGCTGAGCCAATCCAAGGTTAGCAGGCAGGAGCTTCTTTTCGGTCTCCCATGTGGGTGCCTGACCCCAGGAACTTGGATCACCCTCCATGGTGTTCCCAGGCAACAGTAGGGAGCTGGACACAAGTGGAGCATCCAGACCCGCACCAGTGCCCATATAGGATTGTAGAGCATAACGGTTGGGGATTAACCTGTTGAGTTATGATCCTGGTTCCAATTGCAGAATCCTTTATCCCAAACCCTAGCTTTTGTCTGAATCCTACTCTCAAGGAAACAGCCCTCAGTAGATTTCAGAAGCTTCCCACTCCATATCCTTTCAGACTTGGAAGTGGGATAATCTCCTACACTTGGTGTCATCCAAATTAAACATCATTTCTCATTTTTTAGTGTCTATACTTCTATCATAGCTTACTATTGAAATATATTGTATTCACCTGTTGAGTTTCAGACTATTTTGTCCTATTAATCAACACCGAAAATTATGCATTCTGAGAAAAAAGTAATTGAACGAAATAATAAAAAAGAGTGAGGGTTTCAAATTTTCCATCAAAATAAAAATACATTTTAATACTATTTTCATACAACAGCTATGACATGTAATAGCATATTTCAGTTGGTATCAGCAGAAAGTGTAGATTAGAGAGCTATCTGAATTATTTCTTTAAAACTACTCTTTTTATTATTTTGAAAATGAATATCTCATAGACATGGTGGTTTTCTTTTGGTTTTTCCTTTTTTGTTTTAAGATTTTATTTACTCATATTGGAAAGGAGGAGAGGTGATACGGAGAGAAAGATCTGTCTGATACTTAACTCTCCAAGTGGCTAAAGGGCCAGAGCTGAGCTGTTTTGAAGCCAGGAGCCAGGAGCTTCTTCTGAGTCTTCTATGTGTGCAGGGACCCAAAGCTTTAGGACATCTTCTGCTGTTTTCCCAAGCTACAAGTAGGAAGCTGGAAGGGAAATAGGGCAGCCAGGACAGAAATCAGTACCCATATAGCATCCCAGAGCATGCAAGGTTAGGATTTGTCTGTTGAGCCATCGAGTGAGGCCCATTCTAAAAAAATCATTCAGAATTTGTATATTTAAGCACTACAACACTGTGCTACCTTTGCTAGTCAAACATGATTATTATTATTAAAAATAAATATTATCTAGAGTATCATTCATCAGTAGATAAGTAGAATCTGTGGTTTTAATGCTTCATTGTGAAAAGCTTTTACATTATTGATTATGATTCTTCTGAACATAAAATTATAATATTTCTGCTTTTGTTTTACCCAGTGAATATTATTTTTGATTGATTATGCATTTTGAATCGATGTGTATATTTTTGAAATATTTATTTACTTATTTTGAGAAGCAAAGTAATAGAGAAGTGAGGGAGCCATGCAGCTAGGGCAAATGGAGCAATAGTGTGAGGAACACAGCTCAAGGCTAGGAGGAGTTTCTTGCTACATGGTAAGGCCCAGCAGAATGTTTCTAATCACCTCATTGCTGCCTCACCCCATTGTATGGACACTCGATCACCTCTCTGATATTTCATGGAATTCTCCTGAGTGTATTGTTGTTTGCCTGAAAATGTGAAATGATTTCGGTAACCAGTTTAACACCGGAAACAGATTTTATCAATCATGTTATGGTAAAATGGACTGTAGCAACTTAAGCCATTAAGACACAGCTTAAAGCATACAGTAGCACAATTGAGCCTATGTTGTTCCCAAATGTCTAATTATGTGCCCATTTTTGACCTGGAACTTACTCTAAGATATGTGATGTTCTCCATAAGAAATCGCTTGATAACATCTTGGAATAGATGGCAATCATGGAGGTACAAGAGTTTATTGTGCAGCCTCAAACTATTACAACACATGAAATGACACATTTTGGCTTCCCACCACATAAAGCAGAAAGTACACGGAGCATCTTCTAAAGGGAGACAAATGTTGTGAGCTCCCAGAGGAAAATAAGTGCCTTATATTGGCACTTATATTTAGGGAGAAAAAAATAGTTTAAAGGGATAAAATGTTTCTTTAAAGGGATGAAAAGTTTTTTAAAGGTCTTCTGTGCATAGAAAGGCTGAATTGGCCTGATCCTTTTCACTGCCCTTTAGCAAAAGAGCAAAAGACAATTGAATCAGACTAGGTGAAGGTGATGGTAATTAGTGGATGATTGATTATAAGATTTGATAAAGAATCTATGATATGTGCCTTTTAAAAGTCATTTCATTTGTAAGCTTTCTTTTTAATTATGTATTCTTGATATTTTAAGTAATATTAGTTTAGTTTGGTGAAAATTCATTCTGGATATAAGTAAACTAACTGTCACTATGCAACCGCATATGCTGTCAACCATGGAGTTCCTTGCTTCAGCCAGGTGACTACAGATTTAAATGAGTAATGGTTTGTTGAAAATGTTTTCTTTGAACTATTGAACTTACCAGAACAATAAGATGCTGGACTTATGCTTGGTACCTCCAATGAAAGAATCTCAACTGAATTTGAACTATGGAAATGCAATAAAGTGGAGCAATCCACCGTGGGGGGAGGGTTTGGGGAGGGGTGGGGGGAATCCCAGTGCATATAAAAATGTGCCACATAATGCAATGTAATTAATAAAAAAAATTTTAAAAAATGTTTTCTTTGAAGTAAAATAATAATGTTTTTAGGATTGTTTTTGTATTCTTTTGACCATGAAGTAAAAATGAAATAAATAAATGTTGTGCAAAAGCTTGTGATGATTTCTGTATAAATAAAGGAGGCACCTTTTTGAGTTGTCCATTATGAAGAGCATGCTGTAGTGGTCCATGTCTCTTCTTGTCTTCTCAGCAATCTACTCATCCTTTGCAAGCTCTGAAGTCAGCAAGATCTGGCCTCCAGCAAAGAAGGAGAGACAGAAAGAAATGTATTCCTTTGCAATGACCAGTGCTTGTAAAGGCTGAGGCCAGGAGCCTAGAACGCCATCAGATCTCCCATGTAAAAGGCAGGTTTCCAAAGACTTGGACACCTTCTCTTGCATTCTTTGATTCATTATTAAGCAGTGGGGCAAGAATCAGAGCAGTTGTGCCTTGAAATCGCACCCAATAGGGAATCCCAACTTTGTAGGCAGCAGCTTAGTCCTTACATACGATTCTGGTCTTTCTTTTGTAAGAATACTTTATGATTTTCCATGAAACATCTTACAGTTGTAGTGAATGCTATCGTGCACTCTCTTTCTGCCTCCCAATTTTCCCTTCCTACCATTTTCCCTCATATAACTAAAGCACAATAGTCCTTTAGTAATAGTTACATGTTTGACAATATAGACGTTGATAGAACATCTAGTGTCATACTGTTTCATGATGCAACTTAGAATATGCCTTCTATTCAGGAAAAAGACGCCTGCTACAATAAATGTTCACTTCCCAGCATGCTAGTCATCATTACATAGTTCATCTATGAGAATATGTGCATGTACATACTCACCTATATATCTATCTATCAATTTGTTTTATGATTTGCATTATTTGTTCCTTATTACATGAAAAAATATGATATTTGTCCTTTTTGTATTGACTGAATTCATTCAGTATTATGGTCTCTAGTTGGGACCATTTTGTTGCAAATAGTAGGATTCTGTTCTTTTTAATGTCTCAGTAGTATTCTATTCCTCTTGGGCCTCTAGATTATTTCCGTGTCTTCACTGTTGTAGATTATGCTGCTATAAATTTAAGATTTCATGTCACTTTCTCATGTGCAGATTTCACTTCCTTTGGATATATTTCCAGAAGTGGGGTACCTCAGTTATATGGTAGATGCATATTCAGCTGTGTGATTACTGCCCACACTGACTTCCACAGTGGCTGTACTAGCCTACACTCCCCCCCAGTATGGGAAGACAGTGTGTTTCTCCTCACATCCACGCATGTGTAAGATTTCTGGTTGTAGGCCAATTTCAATGGAGTTAGGTGGGACATCAATGTGGTTTTCATTTGCATTTTCTTGACTACTAGGGAGCCTGAGCATGTTTTTATATGTCTTTTGAAAAACGCATTTTCATTTCCTTTGCTCATTTCTTTTTTTTACAAGATTTGTTTATTTTTATTGTAAAGTCAGATATACAGAAGGGAGGTACCATATATCAATGATGACATGACATCGTACAAGAGACAGAGAGGAAGACTTTCCATCCGATGGTTCATTCCCCAAGTGACCACAACAGCTGGAGCTGAGCCAATCTGAAGCCAGGAGCCAGGACCTCTTCCGCATCTCCCACGCTGATGCAGAGTCCCAAGGCTTTGGGCCGTGCTCCACTGCTTTGCCAGGCCACAAGCAGGGAGCTGGATGGGAAGCGGGGCTGAAGGGATTAGAACCGGCACCCACATGGGATCCTGGCGCACAGAAGACCAGGACTTTAACCACTACGCTATTGCACCAGGCCCGCCTTTGCCCATTTCTTGACATGGCCATCTCGTTGTTGAGTTTCTGAAACTCCCATTCTGCTTGTTTTGTCCTTCTTTATCACTTCATTTGCTGTGTAGAGTCTGTTTAGTTTGGTACAGATTTAGATCTTTGATATATTTAAAGCTGGTTCTTCTATAAGGTGGACAGGTGGTGGTCTTGCCTCTTTGTTCTGCATGTGGAAATCCAGTTGTCCCATCAGCATTTATTGCAGAGAGGAATCTTTTCACCAGAAATATTTTCAGTTCTCTTGGCAAAGCTTAGTTGGCTCACTCCTGGGTTTATTGCCTTGATCTTCTTCTGTGTTTCTGCACCAATACCAGATTGTTTTGATTTCTTTTAAAATTTTTAGAGTAGAATAACTTTTCAATACTAGATAAAATTTAAGCTTACAAAACCATGCAATCTCATCATTTTCTTTTATTTTTGGTATCTCCCAGTCATTTAACGAATTTGTTCAAATTCACCATATTTGAAATTCAAATGAAATAGTGAATTGATAGGTTTTTGCTTTTCACCAAACTGAAATAATTATATACATTAACCGTTTATACCAATATTGGCCAAGCTGTATTTTCTGTACAATTTTGTGGCTGTATTGCCATAATTATAAGATGTTACACAGATCTTAAAGCTATATATTTTTGGCTCAGTCATTTTTATCTCTGACTTTCAGATGTCATGATTTCTATGAATCTGTCTTGAAATAGATCTCTCTGTTTTAGATCTCAATTTTGCCATTGAGTTATTCTTTGCCAATCAGATGTTTCTTTTAGTTATTTTAGTCTTACTTTTTAAAATGGAACTGTATTATTCTTTGCATTTACTATTTACTTGGTGACACTTTTACTTCTTCATTTGTTGAAGAGTATTTGTGCTTACGTGCCTTATATTGCAGTGTTGCGAGTGCTGACAAAGGCTCCGGGATATAATCCTGACTTCAGCATCTTTTTTGGTGAGACTTGCACTGATCCCCTTTTCTCAGGAAAGCTTACATTTTCCCATTTTGACAGTAGGATTTATTTGAAAATTTTTTTTGTGAATAAGTTCTTGGTCATATTTGAATTTTGTGTAGAGTGTTGATATTTTTATTTTAGCAAGCAGTCAGATTGATACAAGGGAATGTGCCCTCTGCCTTCTTTGGGTTTTGATTACAGTATCAATATGTTTTCCCATTTTTGTTTGTCCTGTGAAAATATTACCCAGAGCCCAGAATAAAATTCAGGTATTGCTCATTTGTTAGTTTATTACTTTTTTTAAAAAAAAGATTTATTTTTATTGGAAAATTAGATATGCAGAGAGGAGGGGAGATGGAGAGGAAGACCTTTGACCCAATGATTCACTCCCCAAGCAGTTATAATGCCCGGAGCTACACTGATCCCAAGCCAGGAGCCTCTACCAGAGCTCCCCCACAGGTGCAGGGTTCCAAGGCTTTGACCATCCTCAACTGATTTCCCAGGCCACAGGTAGGGAACTGGATGAGGTCCAAGGTAAACAGGCTTTACCTGAGTTTTTTTAATATTTGTTTAGCTTTTACTGGAAAGTTAAAATTACAGAGAGAAGGAAAAATAGAGAGAAAGCCTTCTGTCTGCTGGATCACTTCCCAAGTAGCTGCAACGGCCAGAGCTAAGCTGATACGAAGCCAGGAGCTTCTTTCTTGTCTACCAAGCAGCTGCAGGGTCCCAAAGCTTTGGACAATCTGCTGCTGCTTTCCCACGTTGCAAGCAGAGAGTGGATGGGAAGCAGTACATCCAGGACATGAACTCGTGCTGATATGTAATCCCAGTATGTTCAAGACGAGGGATTTAGCCACTAGGCTAAGGTGCCAGAACCAAATTAAATTTTTTTAAGGAGAAAATAGAATAAGTATTAAATGTTGAAACAGCAATATATGTTGCAGGAATTCTTTCAGTTTCCAGTGTTTAAGACTTGAAATAAGCCTAGGACATTCTCAAGATAATGAATTTCTTAAATTCCAGATTATTATTTAGGAGTTAGCAGCATTAATGGAATATCTATATTAACTCTAACCTTCCCAGAACTAAATCACAAGACTTGTTCTACGTGTTCACGGGAAGAAAAATAATAATAAAAAAATAATCTTCCAATGTAGATGAGGCTGTTGCTGATTCAATTTAATAAAAAAAACTAATGTCTTATTCTGCTGGTTTTTTTAACATTGTCTTATTTAGAAGATTCTTTGAATAGTTCTTGTTTCTTTTCTGATAAAAGAAAATTTAATACAACTAAAAAAGTATAAAACACAAGATCATGCCATCACTGAGATTATAGACCATTGACTGAGGCATTACACAATGTGAAGGCAATACTGACCACTGGGGTACAATTGCTCCTTCAATTTCTTCTTAAAGAAATCATCATTCAGTTTACCTTTTATGACCAAGAACAAGGAAGATTCTCCACTACAAATCTTGAGGGAGTGAACTTTTAAGATACTAATGTAATTCTTTAGCATATCTCAAATTTAGTACCTGTGATCAGGTTAAAATTGAGCAGGTGGTGAAAATATGTACAGTTACATGTTACAGGACATGGCTATGAGACTTTTTTTTGCAAAAATTCGATAATTAAAAAATTATATGCAAGGCAATTTTATTCTATTTTCCTCTTGTGGTTTTTATTTTTACCTCCAAAATGGGATACTGCCTAAAGCTTCGTGAAGCTAACTTGTGACCAGGAAGAGACAAGTTTGCTAACAGATGGCAGTTGACAAAGAAAAATGAAAGAATTCAATAACAGAGCATCTGAAATATAGTCTATACATTTCAGTTATTACTGTAATCAGAATACTGCACATTGAAAAGAATACATCTCATACAGAAGTGTCTCATTCACAGAACACTGTACTTCATCCTCAAAGTAGCTTGTTCTCCGGAATTGCTCGTATCCAAGCAAGGCTTTCTCACTCAGCGATGGAAAACATACAATGAGATTTTTCCCCTCAAATTCATCATATTATATCCTTAAAAATTGTTTCTGGGTTTTTTCATATCAACTTTCTAAAACCTTGAGATCCCAGGATAGCTCTGGGCATTGAATAGCTAGATCTTTGAATGTTCGAACAATGTGGCTGGACAGTGATGCAGGGACAATCATCTCTAATGAAACCTTTTCCTGATCTTACAAAAATACAATGAAACAGTAAAACACCATAATTTCAGACATGTTGGTTATGATTCTGGAAAATTACTTTTTAACTTTTCAAATTTTAGGGAGTAATTTTAGGTATTTAATACACAATTTTAGAACATGTTTCTTCCCAAATTATTCACTGTCCCTCACCTCCACCGTCCTTTATTTTGTTTGTCATTAGCATTCTTTATTTAACGGAGAGTTAAAATTTTTGCAATTGCAATCTGAAAGTAATTCATCAGAAAGTTCTTCAAAATGATATGGGAATGTAGTACACTCAATATTTTAATTTGGGGGAATTAATTTTACTGTGGCATGATATCTATGAAAACATTTTCATAATGCATATTTTTCTGAACTTTTTTTATTAATATAAATGATTTTATTTTATTCTACAGAAAAGTTTTTCTGTTTTTTTTTCTTGAACTAGAGTTCTAGTTGAATTTAAGTGTGGTTACATGTATGATATCACTGAAGAAGATGAAATAGATAAAATAGATTAACATTTTTAAAAATTAAATAGATAGGTGATTTTGAAGATATAAAAAATAAATGTGTTAATGCCCTGAAGTGTGCAATGATTGAGGTCAGAGTATGAATCTGAAATAAAATATTATTTTATGCTAATGTCACATAATCTTATAGTTACTAAGAATAATCATTATGATACTTCTCTGAAGATTTTTGTTACTACTGTAAAGGTCAATCACATTTAGATCAGTAAATATATTTGTGTTTTATTCATTATGTGCAGGATTTAGCTCAGTGACATTTTCGAAAGCCTATGAATAGGCATTTAATAAGATCTTACAGTTGAATAATTATACCTTTTCTGGTTATTAATGGGATTTACAAATGAAAATAAAGCATTGATTAGTGAGCTTTATTTTTACAGAAAGAAACATTGTCAAAGATTCTTTGTAACTACTCCTCACTAAAGTCAATCTGTTACATAATCAAGCTTATTAAAAGCTATAGAATGCAATAATCTACCAGTTTAGTTGTCTTGAATTTTTGACAATAGAGATTCTCAGAATTTTTATTTTCTGCCATTTGTTAAGGTAAGCAATCCTTTTTGCTGGATAAAGCTTAACATTCCAGAAACAGTGCCATGGCTCCTGGCTACTGGTTTTCAATTGGCTCAGCTCTTGCTGTTGCAAACACTTGCAGAGTAAACCAGAGGATGGAAGATCTTTCTTTGTCTCTCCTTATCTCTCTGTAAAATCTGTCTTTCTAATCAATCAATCAATAAAACCTTTTTTAAATGCTGAAACATTCAATTACCTTAAATATTACCTTTTTATCACTTACATGTTCTGCTTGTGTGTTTGTGTATGTTTGTTGGTGTGGGGGGAGGAGGAAAGAGAGAAAGGATGAGAGCATGAGATATACTTTATACCTTCAGTTTCATGGGTGCAGGAAGCCAGATTCTGTTGAATTTAATATGTGACTTTAAGGTTGTCCTAACATTATCTTTCAAGAATAAGGGGAAAAAAATGCAAGCATAAAGATCTAACTGTAAAGAGCTCTAAAATTGAAGTGATTCATCACTGAATGTAAAATATTTTCCTAGAGGGACCAGTGCTATGCCTTTGCCTGGAGTGCAAGAAGCCCATATGGCCACCTATTCCTGTTCTATCTGTTCTATTGCAGTTTTCCTGCTAAAGCCTTATAAAAAGGTGAAAAGGAGATGCCAAGTGCATGTTTCATGAGAAAAACCTGGGGGAAGCACTGGCTTCTGCCATCTTAACCCTAGCCATTGCAGCCATTTTGGGAGTGAAGCAGTTGGTGGAGGATTTCTCTCTCTGTTTATGAACCCTTTAAAAATGTAGGGGGAACTGTCCATTTTTATATCAGCTAGATGCATAAGCACAAGACTATGGTCTAACTCTGCACTGAAGTAAAAAGGGAATGGATCTGGTTTTCATAACAAAGTACATGAGGCTGAGATTTTAGAAAGAAATTTTGTAACTCAAAGTTCTGGAAGCAGAAGAGCATGGCACCAAGATTATGTCTAACCTTCCCTACTCCCACTTCTCCCGCTTTACATGTTGAGCAGAAAGAGGACTGGCTGTGTTAAAAAAAAAAAAAGTACAAATGCATAACTTGCTGCACTTATAATAAACCTTTCTAATAAGAACTAACCCACTCAGAATCATCAGTAAGCTCTTCCATGAATACTTTCCTGATGACCTAATTAACTTCTGCCTCATTATTTCCACACCAGGGACTAAGATTCTGTAATATGAACCTCTGGAGTACCCTCTCAAACCAGAAGCAAACCAGGAAAGTGATCATATTGATGATTTTGCCATTTCTTTCTTTCAAACATAGTGGTACCAATAGTCTTAAAGTTTAATTAGTGTATTAATCAGTCTTAAAATTTAATTATTGTAAAGACGATGCATGTATATTATTTTCAGTTTCCATCTTGGTCAAAGATATTGCTTCCCAAATAAACTTTACCATTGTTACTTTTAGAGTGATTCCAAACCCATGAAAAATATTTTTAGAATTATATTTATTTTACTTGAAAGAGTTAGACAAAGGGAGATCTTTTATAAGCTGGCTCACTCCCAAAATGATTACAATACCCAGAGCTGGTCTAGTCCAAAGCCAGGAGCCAGGGACTACTTCCAGAATTCCCACATGGGTGCAAGAACCTAAGACTTTGGAAGCAAGAAAAGCAGAAACCTTCTATTCTGTTTTTCCATAGCATTAACAGGGAGTAGGATAGGAATTGGGGCAAGTAGGACAGGAATCAGTTCTGATGCAAGATGTCATTGATGCTGTTCTGTCGTTGCCTTATTACACTCCATGCCACAGTACAGGCCCTGAAAAATCTCCTTCTATAATAAAAGAAATTAGGGATGACTTGTATTTGCTGCAATATTAGTGTTAACAGATTTTACATTTTAATAAACACCTTCTTTAGAATAGAGTTAATACAATTTTTAAATAAATGTTCTCAAAAATGCATATTAGCTATGTTACTAATACCTTATTCCTAGGGTATTGTGGCCTGATGAGTTAGCATATATTTGCAAGTAGTTCTCCAACTATAATTTAAATATTTTGTTTTGAAATATTTTTGGTAGAAAAGTTATATGATTTTGACATTTTTGGTTTTGATATTTGAAAGGCAAAGTGACAGATACAGAAGGAGGGAGGGAGACAGAGAGCTCCTATTCAGTGGTTTACCCCCTATATGTCCACAACAGTTCAGGCTGGCCTTTCATTGCAGTCAGAGCCAAGGTCTTCTACATGAGTAGTAGAAAACAGACTAGTTAAACCATTACCTGCTGGCATCCAGGGCACACAGCAGCAGACAGACAGGACTCAAATTCAGATACTTCAATATAGCATGTGAATAATCCAAGCAGCATCCAACCACTATGCCAGACACCTACTTCAGTCTGTTGTTTTATTGTTGGTTGTGTCATCACTTAAGCTGTACCATGAAACTGACAAAGAACAGAGATGTTCTGAACCACATGAGTCCATGAGAGTGTGTTACACTCTAAAAGAAATGGTGATATCTATACCAGGGATTCTCAAACTCACATTCCAATCTTACTGTGTCCCAAAGTCAATGGACTGCAGCATGATGAACATATTTTTTCTAAATAGAATAATGATAGAATAGAGTAATAAATAGCAGGGTGTACATTTTACATTGTAAAAGTAAGCATCATTCATCAAAGCTTTTCCTTGGAGACACTGGATTATTTATTCAGAGCATTCAAAAACAGGACAATAGAATTTGCTCAAAATCTTGATGTGGGTGACACTACTCTGCTTTCTCTCAATATGTATTCTGTAGGATTCTGGAATCAGAAGTAAAACCAAAGTTTGAAAAAAAAGAGAAAAAGAAAAAGAAAAAAAAACTTGAATAAAAAAACTCTGGAGTGTGACAAGCTGTCCCTAGCATCACCTTCCCTATTGTACAATATACCTGCCCCTGGAAAGACATTCTGGCATGGAAAAAACAAATCCCTGGCAACCTCATTCAATAACATTTCAATCCAATCTAATAATTTTACTACCTAATAAAATATTAAAAATTTAAAAAGATTTTATTACATCATTTTTATTGAAAATGCAATTATAAAGAAAGAAGAAGATACAGAGAGAAAGATCTTCTGTCTGGTGGTTCAGTCCCCAAGTGACCACAAAGGCTGGAACTGAGCTGATCTGAAGCCAGTAGCCAGATTCTTCCTCCAGGTTTGTCACATTGGTGAAGGGTCCCAAGGCCTTGCCCATATTCTATTGCTTTCCTAGGTCACAAGCTGGGGAATGGATGGGAAGTGGAGCAGCAGGGACACAAGCCGGTGCTCATTTGGGATCCTGGTGCGTTGCAAGGTGAGGCTTTGGCCACTAAGAAATCTTGCTGGGGATAATGATTCAATTTTAATGGAAATAGTCCTGACAGGTTTTCCCATAATTTATTATTATGACTTAAAGAAATCCTAAAGCTATCATTTTTTCCCACATTAGAATCTACTATTTAGTTTCATGACTGACTTATTTAAACTTTTCATAAAGTGCTGAAAACGTTGATTTTTTTATATATTATTTTTTATTGATTACATTGCATTATGTGACACTGTCTCATAGGCTCTGGGATTCCCCCAACCCCTCCCCATACCCTCCCCCCTTGGTGGATTCCTCCACCTTGTTGCTGTATTACATTTTAAATTCACTCAAGATTCTTTCATTGCAAGCATAGAGTCCAGCAGCTTATTGTCCAGATAATTCAACAGTTTCTTGAGGAGACCATCTCTGGTCTGAAAGTAGACCAGGCAGAATATCATCCTGATCAATTCAAAGCCACAACATAACATCAATATTAATTTACAACATTATGGAATTAATTGACATGATATTGAGTAACCAATATGTTAAAAAAAATGCAAGTTCTTAACCACATCCTGTGACTACTTCGTTCACATTTCAATTTTAATTTATACACAGAACTGGCTGCTATACACCTTAAAAAGGCCATAGGGAACTATTCAGCTGACTCGTGTCTATTTTCATTTCCGCATTCAGGAGTTTATAGCGTTGAAGCTTAATTTTGCTGAACTTGGCAGATTTTGGGATAGTCTATACTGGGTTATAACTCTAACAAGACATATGTCAACAGTTGAAGTACAGAACAGTTTTAGAAGGGGTGTGCAGAGAAATCTTCAATACCTTAGTGAGGAGTAACTAATCTTTGTGTCCTACCTAGTAAGGTATGTGTGAGTCCATGCTGACCATTTCCTGTCTGGTTCCAAGCTTTGCTTGTTGTTTCCTGTCTATCTATTCCAATTTGTGTGTGTGCATGCATGCATGTGTGTGTGTGTATGTGTGTGTGATTTGGGGTGGGGGCTCTGGAACGACCCTGATGGTCATTGCAAGATAGGGTAGGGATCCAAAGTTGGAACTAAGTGAGGACCAAAGTTCCTCTTCCTAATCCTGAAGGAAGCTTACTGTTCTGTTTCTGCAGACCTGGTAGTTGTTCCGATGACCTTGGATCCTGCAAAGAAGGATTTGGGCTTCTTTCATCCCATGTGGGAGATCTAAATGGGAGTAGATGACCTCGGAGTTCTTGGCCTTTAAAGGCATTCCAGTTCCCCGTGGTCTCCTTGGCAGTTGGGATGTAGTCCTTGGTGCCCATACTGATAGACCTTGGTGAGGATCTGGGAGTCCCCAGGGTTGGGATACAAGCCTCCTCTTGTCCCCCTGCTCCACCCTGGGGTCCCCCCCCCTACATTGTGCATATGGCCTCCTGTTAAGAGGTTGTCAGGACTGCTCTTGATTCCTCTGTATGTCTTTGTAGTTTTACTATTGTCTAATGCTGGTTCCAGTCTGTTGTCTATAAGTTATCTGGTATGTACCTGATAGGTTATACTTCACATTTTCCTCACACATTCTAGCAAGATGGGAGATTTCTCTGTTCTCCCTTCCCGTTTTTGAGTAGTATAGAGTCTTAAAAGTATATTAGGTTTGGAGGAGATCGGCAATATGGCTGACCTAGGAGGACGGGCATAGAGGAGGATGCGGTGAAGGAGGGACAGGGTGTAGCTGAGGGGAGTGTGGCAGACCAGAGAACCGCAGGGAAGAGTGCCCAAAGCCCCCTGGACATTGAGAAGCCAAGAAGAGTACCATAACTTGGAAGGAATCCAGAGAAAGAAGGCAGGGAACACAGTGACATGCTCGAAACTTGGTGAGTCGCCCCAGGTGGAGGGAGTGCCAGTCAGGAATCCCAGCCAACTCAGAGGAAACAGAGAGAGCTGGACAGTTCGCCTTTTGCAAGCATCCCCACCAGCAGCAGCGGCATTCTGCGGGAGGGACAGAAGCTCCAGTGGAAGGTGAACTAGGGGCATGCTTCCTGAGAGTGCCACACAGAGTCCGATCCCACTTGTGCCTCTCCCCCTGGTGGAGTTTCCAGCGACCAGAGCTGTGGGAGTGCTTGACACTCCAGGTGGCACGGGCCTTGGGCAGAACCTGGCTTGGAGGCTTCTTGGCGCCTGGGTGCCAGGATGCCCAGAGCTCCAGTGAGGCAGGAGTGGCTGGGGTGAAGGTCCCCTCAGATCTTTTTCCCTGAGAGAGCCTCATGGAATCTGGTCCTGCTTGGTGTGCCCCTCCCCTCCAGCATTCTCTGAGACTGAGGCTGTGTGAGAACAGGACACTCCAATTGGTGTGGGGGCTGGGCGGAACGCTCTTACAGGTCCTCCCAGTGGTGCGCTACCTCACTCTCTCTGAGAGACTGCCCTTGCCAGCCCCTCAGAGCACCAGCACCTGCCTCTTGCATCAAGACAGCGTCATGCTGCTCCACACCTGAAGACTCCGAGGCAGTGCAGCACTGGAGGCGTGTGCTACCTCTCTCTGCATGACTGCTTTTGCATTTAGTGTCAGGCACCTGCATTTAGTGTCAGGGCAGGGCCTGGCTATTCCACAACTGCAGGCTCCAAGGCGGCAGTCCTGATGCCCATAGCTTGAGCCCCTGGTACCCTGACGCATACTCCCTCACAGGCGTGAGGGGCGCTGTGGGTCTCCCAAATCCACCCAGACAAGAGTCACGGAGCCCTGAAGTTACAAGGTGCTGCTACTACACCCTACCTCTGAAGAAGCACACGGAATGATGCCATAGCCTACAGACCTTAGAGAACCCCAGTTACAGAGGGCTATCTACATCCAAGGGCTAACAAAACTACCCTACCCCCCAAGCTAACCAAACATCCCCAATAGAACTAAGAGAAATTCTCTTCCATATGCAAACCAAAAAGCAGTAACAGAATCACACCTACTCCAGACTACTGCACTGAAACCAGAAACTGAAAAAAACAAATCAGAGAATAAATCACCCAAGTCAACAAGAAACAATAACGCAATGGGAAAAGGTATCAGAAAAAGTAATGATGCAGACGAGAGAGACAGCACTCCACCAAAAAAGGACCAAAAACCAATATCTATTTCGGAGATGTGAGATGAGGACATGGAACTGCTACCAGACAAGGAATTTAAAAAAATAATGATAAAATTCGTCAGAGACAATGAGGAGAACTGAGAAGACTTCAAGGAATTCTAGAACCACATAGTCACAGAAATACAACAAGTGAAAAGCAAAATCTTTGACTTAGAGAACTAAGTTGAGAGTCTAACCAACAGAATAAATAGAGCAGAAGAGAGGATCTCTGAGACTGAAGACACGCAGAATGAAGGTACTCAGCTCATTAAACAGCTGGAGATAAGTCTGAACAAAATCAACAAGATCATACAGGAAATGAAAGACAACCTCAGAAAATCGAATATCAGGATTATAGACCTTCCTGAAGGAGCAGAGAGTCAGGAATGCAAAGGCTGCTCGACAAAATTATACAGGAAAACTTCCAAAACACTTGGAACATGAGCCCAACCCAAATCCAGGACAGGGAGAGAACTCCCAACAGATACGATCCAAAGAGATCCTCACCCAGACATATGGTGCTCAAGTTCCACTCCAACAAAGACAAAGAAAGAATCCTGAGACAAGTATGAAGTAGAGAAAATATCACATATAGGGGAAGACAAATCAGAATCACTGCTGACTTTTCTGAAGAGACCGTACAGACAAGGAGAGAATGGACAAAGATCTTCCAAATCCTGAAACAGAACAACAGTCAACCAAGAATATTGTACCCAGCAAAGATGTTATTTGTATTTGAGAAGGAAATCAGATATTTCCATAGCAAAGAGAAACTAGAATATGCTAGCACAAAACCAGCTGTACAAAATCTCCTTAGAAATGTGCTAAATCCAGAAAAAAAAGGAGGCAAACCATAAGCGAAGATGGCAAACAAGAAGGTCTCCCAACTAAAGTTCACACAGGAGGGGGAATTAGGCAGATACCAACACCCACAAAAATACACACACATGGCCGGGCAAAATCGCAACCTCTCAATATTAACACTTAACACAAATGGCCTAAACTCACCAATCAAAAGACAGAGATTAACGGAATGGATCATCAAACAGGACTGAATTATCTATTGCCTACAAGAGACACATCTAACCAGAAAAGATGCTAAGAAACTGAAAGTGAAGGGATGGAAAAAAGATATTTCATGGCAATGAACAAAAAAAAAAAAAAAAAAAAAGCCTGGGGTAGCTGTCCTAATTTCAGATGACATAGACTTCAATGTGACAAACATCAAAAGGGACAGGGAGAGACATTTTATATTGGTGAAAGGAATGATCCCTTAGGAAGTAATTACCATCCTTAACATTTATGCTCCAAGTCCAGATGCACCTAGCTACATGAAGCAATTACTTACAGACTTGAAGGGAGATATAGACGAACATACTATAATCCTGAGAGATCTGAACACCCCATTAACACCAATAGACAGATCAACAAAACAAAAACTCAGCAAAGAAACAACAGAGCTCACACAAACTATAGAACAACTGGACTTGGCAGACATTTATAGAACTTTTTATCCTAATGCCACAGATCATACATTTTCTACAGCAATGCATGGCACCTTCTCCAGGATAGACCACATGATAGAACACAAAGCAAACTTAAATAACTTCAAAAAGATTGGAATCTTACCATGTACCCTCTCAGACCACCATGTAATGAAACTGGAAATCAGCAATTCAAAATGCCCCAGGAATTATAGAAACTCTTGGAGGTTGAACAAATGCTATTAAATAAACAATGGGAAAGAGAAGAAATTAAAGACGACATCAAAAAATTTATGGAAACCAATGAAAACTCAGATACAACAGCTGAGGAACTTAACTGGCCTATAGGATGCTGGAGTCTATGTTTGGTATATGCTTGCAGGGAGGGAATCTCGACTGAACTTGAACTATGGTTATGCAACAAGGTGAAGTAATCCACCACGGGAAGAGGGTGTGGGGAGGGGGAGGAGGAATCCCAGTATCTATGTAACTGTGTCACATAATACAATGTAATAAATGAATAAAAAAAATTGTGCGACACCACCAAAGCAGTGCTACGGAGTAAGCTCATTGCAATTGGAACTCATGAAGAAAGGCACCAAATACAGGAATTTAGCACACACCTCCAGCAATTAGAAAAGCAGCAGCAGAAGGACCCCATACACAACAGGAAACTAAAAATCATCAAAACAAAGGAGGAGAAAACCACATAGAAATAAAAAACTATACACAAAATCAAGGAATCAAAAAGCTGGTTTCTTGAGAAGATAAATAAAATAGACACCCCACTGGCCCAATAGACAAAGAAAAAACAAGAGAAAATGAGAATTAACAGCATCAAGGATGAAAAAGGCAGCATAACAACAGACACTACAACCATTAAGAAAATAATCAGAATTTATTACAAAGAACTGTACTCCAACAAATCAGAAAAACACCAGGAAATGAAACAGTACTTAGACTCCCACCACCTTAGCCCAGAGGCAAAAAAGAAGACCTGAACAAACCCATAACAGAAGCAGAGATTGAATCAGTCGTTAAAGATCTGCCAACAAAGAAAAGCCCAGGCCCAGACAGTTGCACTGCAGAATTCTACAAAACATTCTGAACAGAACTAACCCCAATCCTCTACAAACTCTTCAAAACAATAGAAAAAGAAGTAACCCTTCCAAATTCATTCTATGAAGCCCACATCACCTTAATCCCAAAACTGGATATAAAACTAACAGAGAAGGAAAACTACAGACCTATCTCTCTGATGAACATTGATGCTAAGATTCTCAACAAAATCCTAGCCAAGAGAATTCAAAAAAACATCAGAGAGATCATTCAGCCGGAGCAAGTAGGATTCATCATTGGAATGCAGGGAGGGTTCAACATACAGAAATCCATAAATGTGAACACCACATCCAAAAACTGAAAAACAAGAATCACATAATAGTACTATAGATGCAGAAAAAGCTTTCTACAAAATCCAACATCACTTCATGCTAAAAACCCTTACAAGGGTAGGCATAGAAGGAACAATCCATAACATGATCAAAGCAATATATGAAAAACCCACAGCCAGCATCATACTGAATGGAGAAAAACTGGAACCCTTCCCACTGAGATCTGGAACAAGACAAGGCTGCCCACTATCACCACTGCTATTCAACATAGTCCTAGAGGTACTCGCTGCGGCCATAAGGCAAGAAGAAGAAATCAAAGGAATTCAAATGGGAAACGATGAAGTCAAGCTTTCACTATACACAGATGACATGATCCTTTACATAGAAGAACCAAGAGACTCAATACAGAGACTCCTAGAACTTACACAAGAATTAGGTAGAGTGGCAGGGTACAAAATTAATGAAGAAAAATCAACAGCCATAGTGTATGTGAACAGCCCCAATATGGAAAAAGATCTAACCAGCAAGGTACCATTCAAAATAACAGACAAAAGCATGAAGTATCTATGAATAAATCTAACCAAAAATGTAGGAGACCTTTTTGAAGAGAACTACAAAATATTTTAAAAAGAAATTGAACAAGATCTAGAAAGATGGAGTAACATCCCATGCTCCTGGATAGGTAAAATCAATATCACTAAAATATCTATACTGTCAAAAGCAATATATACATTCCATACAATCCCAATTAAATTGCCCAAAACATTCCTCATTGAACTGGAAACAATGATCCAAAGGTTCATCTGGAAACACAAAAAACCACGAATAGCTAAAAACATCCTGAAAAATAGGAAGTTAACAGGTGGAATCACAGTTCTGGACCTCTGGACATAGTATAAGGTGGTGGTTATCAAAACAGCCTGGTACTGGAACAAAGATAGAGAGGAGGATCAATGGAGCAGAATAGAAATAATGGAAGGGAACCCACACAGATACAGCCAATAAATCTTTGACAAAAATACAAACAGCAATCCAGGCAAATGGGAAGGTCTTTTCAATAAATGCTGTTGGGACAACTGGTTGATAGCCTGCAGAAACAAAAAGATAGACCCACATCTCTCACCATGCACTAAGATCAAATCTAAATGGATAAAAGATCTAAACCTACACCCAGAAACTTACAAACATTTGGAAGAAAATTTTGGAACTACCATGCAAGATCTAGGGGTAGGTCCCTACTCCCTAAAAAGGGCACCAAAAGCACTAGCAATTAAGACCAAAATAAACAAATGGAACTTCATCAAACTAAGAAGCTCCTGTACAGCAAGGGAAACAATCAACAAAATAAAAAAGCAGCCCACAGAATGGGAGATCTTTGCGCACTACATAGGTGATAGAGGGCTAATCTCCAGAATATATAAAGAACTCCAAAAAAAAACAAAATACCAGAACAAACAAGCCACTCAAGAAATGGGCATGGGAAAGGAGCAGACATTTCACAAAGGAACAAACCCAAATGACAAACAAACACATGAAAAAATGCTCAAGTTCCCTGGCAATAAGGGAAATCCAAATGAAGACATCAATGAGATACCACCTAACACCAATCAGATTGGCCCACATACAAAGGAACTCTATTCCACTGCTGGTGGGGCTGCAGGTTGGTACAGCCTCTATGGAAATCAGTATGGAGAACACTCAAACAACTCAAAGTCTGCATACAATATGATCCAGCAATATATCTAGAACACCTGTGTCACGAGAAATATGTCCAAAACACCTGTTGCACGAGAAACCAACATGCACTCCTATGTTGATAGCAGCACAATCAGTAATTGCAAAAACATCGACGCAACCGAAATGCCCATCAGTGGAAAACTGGAAAAGAAAGCTATGGTTCATTTACTCCATGCAATACTACTCAGCTTTTAAAGAAAAAGCAAAATGCAGTTCTTTGTGGCCAAATGGGCCCAACTGGAAACCATAATGTTAAGGGAAATAAACCAATCCCAAAAGGCTAAATACCACATGTTTACCTTAATTCAAGATGATATGATGTCAATATAAAAAACAGTATATGTATGGGCCCAGCGGCGTGGCCTAGCAGCTAAAGTCCTCGCCTTGAAAGCCCCGCGGTCCCATATGGGCGCCGGTTCTAATCCCGGCAGCTGCACTTCACATCCAGCTCCCTGCTTGTGGCCTGGGAAAGCAGTTGAGGATGGCCCAAGGCTTTGGGATCCTGCACCCACGTGGGAGACCCAGAAAAGGTTCCAGGTTCCCGGCATCGGATCGGCGTGCATCGGCCTGTTGCGGCTCACTTGGGGAGTGAATCATCGGATGGAGGATCTTCCTCTCTGTCTCTCCTCCTCTGTGTATATCTGGCTGTAATAAAATGAATAAATCTTAAAAAAAAGAAAAACAGTATATGTGAAATGTAATATTATCTCATCCTCAAACAGACTATGTCACATGCAATAAGATATTGTGAAGTAACCAGTGAACCAACGTCAATGTGAGTCAGACTGCTTATGATCTACATCAAAGAACTGTAAAACCTAATATACTTTTAATACCCTATGTTGTCCCATAGTGGGGAGGGAGAGCAGAGAAATCTTTCATCTCCCTAGAATGTGTAAGGAAAATGTAAAATATAACCTACCAGGATCATAACTGGTAACTCATAGACAACAGACTTGAATCAGTATTAGACAATAGTAAAACTATAAAGACATATAAGGGGAATTAAGAGCAGTCCTGACAACCTCTTAACAGGAGGTCATATGTACGGAGCAGGGGGGTACCCCAGAGCGGAGCAGGAGGACAGGAGGTGGCTTGTATCCCAGCCCTGAAGACTCATGGTTTCTCACCAAGGACCATCAGTACCAGCACCAAGGACAACATCCCAACTGCCAAAGAGACCACAGGGAATTGGAGTGCCTTCGGAGGCCAAGAATTCTGAGGTCATCTGCTCCCGCTTGAATCTACCACATGGGATGAAAGAAGTCCACATCCTTCTTTGTAGGATCCAAGGGCGTCAGCACAACAGCCAGGAGCCCTGAGCGGTCCTCAGAATGGGAAGAACAGTAAACCTCCTTCAGGACTAGGAAGAGGAGCTTTCTCTGGTCCTCGCTTGGTTCCAACCTTGGGTCCCCACCCTCTTTTGCAATGACCATCAGGATCACTCCAGAAACCCCTCAAAACAAAGAAACAAACAAACAAAACTCTAGAATAGATAGAGAACAACAAGGAAAGCTTAGAATCAGACAGGAAATGGTCAGCGTGGATTCACTTATACCTTACTAGGTGGGACAGAAAAATTGGTACTCCTCACTAGGGTATTGAAGATTTCTCTGCACACCGCTCCTAAAACTGTTCTGCACCTAAACTGTTGACATATGTCTTGTTAGAGTTAGAAGACAGTCTAGACTACCCGAAAAAAAAAAAAGCCAAGTTCAGCAAAATTATGCTTCAATGCTATATAATGCTAAACGCTATGATGAAAATAGACGCGAGTCAGCTGCTTAGTAATCTATAGCTATCTTAAGGTGTATAGAACCCAATTGTGTATAAACTGAAATTGAAATGTCAATGAAGAAGTCACAGGATGTGGTAAAGAACTTGCATTTTTTTTTTACCATATTGGTTACTCAATACTATGTCAATTATTTCCATAACGTTATAAATTGTTGCTGATGTTCTGTTGGGGCTTTTAATTGATCGGGATGATACTCTGCCGGCTCTGCCTTCAAACCAGAGATGGTCTCCCCAACAAGCCATTTAATTGGTCTGGACAATAAGATGCTGGACTCTATGCTTGGTATATGCTTGCAATGAAAGAATCTCACGTGAACTTGAACTGTGGTTATGCAACAAGGTGGAGGAATCCACCATGGAAGGAGGGTTTAAGGTGGGGTGGGGTGGGAGAAATCCCAGTACCTATAAAACTGTGCCATATAATGCAATGTAAGTAATAAAAAAAGTATATCAGATTTTTTCTTTTTTTATTATTTTTATTCATTAATTACATTGTATTATGTGACACAGTTTCATAGGTACTTGGGTTCTCCCCACCCCTCCCCAAACCCTCCCACCATGGTGGATTCCTCCACCTTGTAGCATTACCACACTTCAAGTTCAGTTGAGATTCCCCCATTGCAAGCATATACCAAACATAGAGTCCAGCATCTTATTGTCCAGTCAAGTTCAACAGCTTCTTAGGTATACCCTCTCCGGTCTGAAGACAGAGCCAGCAGAGTATCATCCCAGTCAATTGAAAGCTCCAACATACCATCAGCGAAAATTCACATCATTATCGAATTAATTGACATAGTAATGAGTAACCAATATGGTAAAAGTAAATGCGAGATCTTAACCACCTTCTGTGACCACCTCATTGACATTTCAATTTTAGTTTTTACACAACATATAACATACATAACAGAACATGTTATACATAACATCATATCATCTTAAATTAAGGCAAACATGTGGTATTTAACCTTTCGGGATTGGCTCATTTCCCTTAGCATTATGGTTTCCAGTTTTATGGTTTACCATTATTTTAAGGGAAATGAGCCAATCCCAAAAGGTTAGATACCACATAAAAATGTTGATTTTAATCCCAAAGTTTTGTTTAAAGCTAATTTTCTAAAGCAACTTGTGTTTCAATTAATTAATATTGCCCAGAGATGTCCAGCTTTGAAGGACAAACCCTCCTGGTCAGATTTCACCAAGGTTCATGTTCCAGAAAAATTCCTCCTCATGCTGCTGATATTCTCTTACATAGGAATTAGATCTGTTTATCCAGAATCCCACTACTTCATGCAATTCAAAGTTAATTCATAGGGTAGTCAGCTTCAAGACACCCCCAATAACAGGAGTTTATATGTAGAAGATGGACACTAGAATCATATCATGACCATTGGTGTTGTCAATCTACAGTCACTCATTGTACTTTCAGAGCAATAGACTTCATCAAAAAAATAGACATTGTCTTACAAACACTGTACATATGTTTATATTAAAGATCAATTTTTGTTTCCTTTTGCTACTGAATTGTATGTTTTTCTCTGTTTTTAACATGCAAATATTTTAGCACTTTTCTGCTGTTATCTTCTACAGAACACATTTTGTTATATTCCTTTTTGTTACTATGGATTAACATTAGGCACTCTTGACAAATTATAGTGCTACAGATTTCACTTTTCACACTCCCCACTGTGTTCTCCTACAGCATAACAATAGCATAATCCCTCAGCAACAGTCACAAGTCTATCATTCTTCTATTTATGTGTACCATGACATTGTAGATATAGACAATGGTAGAAAGAACAGCAAAAGCTCATAAGCCAGAAATTTGAAAGTTTTATAACTTTTATAATTCTTTGTATTATAATATGATTTCTGTTTATATTTAAAATATAGTGTACATATGAAGGATCTCCAAAGCCTTTACAAAAGGGTGTTTCATGAAAACATACATATATAAATTTTAAAAATTCTTGAACCAAGTAAATTTATCTTGATATCATTTCCCAATTATTTATTTATTTATTTATTTATTTATTTAATAATCTTATGTAGTTGATTAGAGTACAAAGGGTCAAGAGCTATAGGAAAGTGCGTAATAGCATTGTTTCCACACTAATACCATCACTATTTCCCTGTATCTGAGGTCAGGGGAGAAAAAAAGGGAGAAGCCCTACCAAGCCTCCCACCCATCCCAAGCCCCCAATGTGAGACTTGCTCTGAGGGTCCTGCTCAAGCAGTTTTGATAGTTCAACAGTTCTGATTGCTGCCAATCTCACCATTCCAATCGCAATGAAATCTATTTAGAATTCACTGGCTGACATAGTCTTTTCATGGTTGAGGTTCTTAGATCAGCAGTTCAGTTGGAGGGATCTCCAAAGAAACTTCATCTGAGGTGATCCCAGACCTGATTCTTGTATGTGTTTGCCAGTACAGGGTCCAGCACAATCTGTCGCCCCAATCAGCTTATGCACATGATGGTGGTTGCAATTGCTGAGTCAGTTCTGTTTCCAGCCCTGTCTTCCACGTGAACCAATGGGTGTTATAGTGTAGCCCGATCCTGCCCACTTCATACTCTGCCCTCAGGCAAACCAGTGGAGCTGCAGCCTAGTTGGGGCAACTCCCCATAATTCCCAGGAGGCCTGTTCCCTACCCTGGTTCCCATGCATGCCAGTAGGTACCACAGACTTGTTCAGTCTGTCCCACATCCCATTTAGCTCTCATACATATTAATGGGCATTGAAGCCTAGTTCAACCCAACCAACCCCACTATCCAGCCCATGCACATACTGGCAGCTGCCTTTCTGTCTAACCAAACCTGCCCCTGTCCTGATTTTCATGCTCTTCAGTGGGAGTGGTAGCCCAAGAGGGAGGTGCCAACTGTCTCCCTACTAGGCCACTCCCAATCCCAGATTATGCACTCTTCAGATGGTTTCGGAGTTTGACTTGAAAGAATAAGCCCCAGTGACAGCCTCTGCCAGCTTATGCTGCAGCAAAGCCCAACCAACCCTCACCCAATCGGAACAGTCGGCCCAACTTGGCTTGTCCCTGGTCTAGCTCACACAAGGCTCACAAGTGTTGTAGTCCTGCCTGGTCTGGTCTGCCCCCATCCCAACTCATGTTCTCCAGTGGGAGTGGTTGTCCAGCACAGGAGCCTACATTTCCCCTTTCCAGCTTTGCTCCCTACCCCCTGGTTCTCATGTGTGCTGGTTGGGTGCTGTGAACACATCTGGTATGGCTCACCCTCACCCCACCTTGACATTCCATAATGTGCACTGATTTGTGTCGTGACCAATCCTGGCCTGATCTATACTCTATTCTGGTGCTCAGATTCACCAGCGGATGATGTGGATGGATTCAGCCTGGTCTGTCCCCAACCACGCCATATGTATGCCGGTGAGTATCTTTCTCTGGCCTGGTATGGGTTGCTCCCTATCATGCTTTTTGTGCTCACCTATAGGGACTGTGTCCTGACAGAGAAGTTTCCCAAGCTCTTCCATCAGACCCTCTCCCTGTGCCAGATCTTGCGCGTACTGGTGGTTTCATGGGCCAGCCCTCTTTGCTAGCCTTCAATACATTCCAGTTCTTATTGTCGGATGTTTCAGTCCAGCCAAGGCTTGTCCATACCTAGACACTGGCTCAGTAGGGGCAGAGACCTTAGCCTGATCCATCCTATATCTACCCAGTTTCTTTAGAGCACCAGATGGTGTGGGCGTCTAGCCCAGCTTGGTGTGCCCAGTCCACACTTGTGCCAAAGGAGATTACAGCCATATGCAGACCAGAACGCAGCCCCAATCTGGCCCCTGCACTCTCCCATGGAAACCCCAACCCAGCAAGGGTGTACTCTCACAGCTCCCCAACCGAATCTATTCCTAGCCCTAGATTATGTGTGTGCCAGTGGATGCTCTGACACAGTGAGTCAACCCCTAACCTGTCTCAGCTTTTGCCTTCAATGCTGTGGTCTAGTATCCATGGCTTATGTAGACCAGTCGGTGTAAGAGCATAGTTCAGCATGACCTGTGCTCCATCCTGATTTCTGTTCTTCCTTGTGAGTTAGTGTTCGCTTGGCCCTGACCGGTCTGCCACCTTCCAGTTGCAGCTCGGTTCACCCCACATCCTATTTTAGGATGCACATTTGGGTGCTGCTGCCTTGACCTACCCAGACTGCTATCAGTTCCTTTACCAGTATGTTATCGCAGGTGTCATGGTCATACCTAGCTCAGCCACCCCAATGCATGAGCTAACCAGTGGGACTTGAATTTCCACAGGGTCAGAGTTGGGCCCACAGAGTCTACTCCCAGACCTAGTTCTCTCGCAAGCTGGTTAGTGTCTTGTCACTGCCAAGTGTGACCAGTCCATTATTCTACCACCCAGTCAGGTAGTGGTGCCTGGCCCTGCCAGACAGGCCCCCATTCATAGCTTTGATGTGGACTGGTGTTTGGCAGTCAGTGATACTTTATGCTAACAGCCCATCTCAGAATTCCTAATTGGGTTGGTAAATCAGACTGGCCCAAATAAATCTTATGGACACTCCCCTCCAAACCATCAGATCACAGTCCCCACGCTTGCCTGAAATTTTCGTGACCCTGTTACTGTGAGTAACCCAGAATTCATCTCTCATCTACACTAACACTGGCCTGATTCGTGGGTGTCCCAAGGCAGAGCCTGACACCACTTGGTGCATTGGCTGCCCAAAGCCCAGGACTCAGTCACTGCCTTTCGGCAGTGGTTTTGGCCTGAGTCCCCAGCCTTGGGTCCCACTTTTCACTTTAAAATAATAATTAATTAACTTGTTTATTTGAGAGATGGTGCTATGGAGAGATAGGGAAGGAGAAGTCTTGTGACTGCTGGGTTATTTCCCAAATGGCTGTAAAGGTAAGGGCTGGGTCATGTTGCTGCTAGGAGGCAAGAGTTTTATGCTGGTCTCCTACATGGCTATCAGAAGCTCAAGGACTGGGCCATCTTGCTCTGTTTTTCCAGGTGCTGAGAGCTGGATCAGAAGGAGTTGGATCAGAAGTGCAGCAGGCAGGACATGAATTGGTGCCCATACGGGCAGTTGGCTTCGCAGGTGGCAGCATAAATGACAATGCTACATCGCAGTTCCCTCCAATAACTTCTAAATACCTTTGGATGTTCAATATGTGTATAGATATTCTATTTTTTTTTGTTTTATTCACTGAACTGTCATCAAATGATAACCATAGAATTACCAGTTCCATTGTTATCCAGCCTTAATTCCTTCAAATATTTCTGTGTTTCCACCTGAAGCAGATAACCTTTATTTGCTCAGGTGGAAAACAGAACAAAATAAAAGCCAAATAACCTTTCTTACTCATTCTAATATTAGTCTACTAGCAATGAAACCTCAAATTTTGTCTGAAAAGTTCTTTTCTTCATGTTCCTGTTTGAAAGACATTCTCACTTGGATTAGTATAACTCTAGATGGAAGTTTTTCTCTTCGACAACTTTGAAAATTCTCTGCAATTATCATTTGCTTTTATCTTTTTGAGAGACCAGTTGACAGTTTGCTGTTGCTCTGCTGAAAGCAAAGTGTCATTTTTCCCTCATTGATTTTCTTGTCTTTTTTTTTTTTCAGAAATTGTACTTTGATGTACAGAGTGAAATTTCATCACATTTAATTTAAAAGTGGAGTTCATGGTGGTTTTAAATCTACAGGCTGGTATCTCTTTTCTGTTTAGTAACTTCTCAGACACTGGCTCTTAGAACATTCCTTCATCTTCTCTCTTCTGGAATGTCAAATATACATATTGTATACATCTTTGTGTCTTCCATGTCTTTTTACTTTATGATACTGTTTTTTTTTTCTCTTATTGGTTTTCATCCTTAGTATTTTTTAATGATTTCAAGTATATTTGCCTTCCATTTTACTGAATTATTTGTAACTTCACATATATATATTCAAGAATTATTTTACTTGTAATTACCAGTTATTTAATTTTTCTGCTAGCAACATTTTTCATTTATTTGTAGTCATCACCATATCAGTGTCTGGTGTGTTTACACACATTCCACCAACAGACTTTTAAGATAATTTTTCCATTTCCCCTCTGGGTGTAGCATCCTGCTATAGTGGGTGTGTTTCTTAATATGTCTGCCATGGTGGTTACAAAATTGTTAGTTTTTGTCATGCTATTATTACCCATAAATGGTTGCTATTTTCTTATTAATGTACCTGGTAAGTATAAATAGATCATATCCATTTATTCATAATCTGAACTGAGATGAGAATAATTTTTGACATTTGAACAACCAGACCAACTCTAGATATCAAGACATATTGCTCAAGGTATTAAAATTGACAATGTGAGGATTTCCTGTTCTTTATCTTGCTATTTGAAGCTACTTTTTTAAATCAACTAGACCAATGCAATAGTACTTCAGAAGTTTACTTTAATACAGATTGTCTATAAATTTTTGAATATCCATTGCATGCAAAAACAGTTCCATATTCCAGAATTGTGTTAGCTGCTCTGTTACATTATTTCTACACATATGATAGAGTATTACAAATATCTAGAGAGAGAAAAAGATCATGGCTTGTAACTCAATGTCTACCTCCCATCTCCCTGGATCTTATTACCACAATTTTTTTTTTGCTTATTTGTTTGTTTTTTTGTCTCATGCTTCATAGATCCATATTCCAAGCTTTCTAATCTGCCACCATTTGACTGACAAAACTTTGGCTGACTTCTCTCAATCTTCTCTAGTGTCTCTGTCTATATTCTCTATGTAGACTGTGCCAAATGAGAATAATCAAATCTTCCAAGGATAAAGACAGTAGCAACACACACACACACACACACACACACACACAATTTCACAAGCATCTTTTCCATCAAATCCTGACTGACAAAGCAGTCCTTCTATGATGTTAATGTGATTTTTAAATATATATATATATATATATATATATATATATATATATATATCACATTGGACTTGTAAGTTTAATCATGCAGTGCAAAGACTTTATTGACACCAAAGTTTTCAACTCATGAATGGATAATATCTTTGCAACTCATTGAGTCTGATCACTTCTTCCATCGAGACTTTATAATGGGCCTGGTGCGATAGCGTAGTGGCTAAAGTCCTCATCTTAAATGCGCTGGGATCCCATATGGGTGCAGGTTCTAATCCCGGCAGCTCCACTTCCCATCCAGCTCCCTGCTTCTGGCCTGGGAAAGCAGTTGAGGATGGCCCAAAACCTTGGGACCCTGCACCCGCGTGGGAGACCTGGAAGAGGTTCTAGCTTCTGGCTTAGACTGGCGGAGCATCAGCCATTGCGGCCACTTGGGGAGTGACTCATTGGATGGAAGATCTTCCTCTCTGTCTCTCCTCCTCTATGCACATCTGCCTTTCCAATAAAAATAAATAATTTTAAAAAAGAGAAATTTGATAATGGCCATTGTATAAGTTTTGCACTTCCATTTCATATTAAATCCCAAACATCTGACACTTAGACTATATAATGTGGATGGGAGTTTTCAATGTTTTTGTTTGCGATTCACTAATTGCTAGGCCTCACAGAACCCAGATCTGAATTCCCAGGGCTGAAATGTGCTAACAGGATATCCCCTGGCTTCCCACAATATGGACATAGGATTCAGCTAGGTTTACCAACTGATAGGTATGAGGTTTGATCACTAGAATACCCATAGACTATTCCCTACATTCTGAAAATTATGTTCTAACGATCCTTAGGAATAAGTCTCTAGCAGTCACAGTCCTGGTTCTTCAGCTCACAGAAAGTTCTTACCTAGGTCTCAGAAAGGAAATGCCAGTTATTCCGGAAGTGTGGATATGCACTCACCAGCCTGAAGTGTACCAACACTGGTATTCCCTCTATAGCCCACAGATAATTTTGTATTATTCCTGTGGATTTAGCATGAGCAACAAGCATCCGAGCTGCAGATTTCAGGGGACTCTGTGCAGAGCATGTATTTCAACACCATGCTCATGGCTCACATTTCTAACGTAATATTCAAGTATGAGATAGATTTTGTTTGAATCTTTTCTACTCCTCACAGTAAGTTGTCTCAGTATTTGGGAATCTTCTAGTTACGTCTAGTTGCTTCTTTATTCCAATACTAAACATGAAGTACAGATTGTATTATTATTATTATTATTATTTCTTTAACTTATAAAAGACTCACTTTCTTAATTTTAAGTGGTAGTGGAGGAATTGAGAAGTGTATCTCTTTGGTCACGTGACTCATAATCTTAGAGTTGTTTGTCTTTTAAAGAAGTAGAAGATGCACTTGTAGGAGGCTTCAGTAAAGGCCACTGTCTAAAGTTCTGTGCTGAGAGTTCATTCTCAATTTTTATTATGCCCATTCAAATTCTGATAATTTTTACCTAGTAGATATTATAAAGCAAACAAAAAAATGAAAGACAACAGAATGCAGATTTGAATGAAAATATTGCAAGCCTACTCACAAATATATAAACACTTTCCATTAATTTCACTTGGTTACTAATGTCACATTTATTACCATCTAATTACAGACAGTTCTCAGTGTAAATGACAACATCTCCTTTGCACAGCAGCTCTGATTCATTATGATAATTCTTATCACAATGAATTAGTCTCTGTTTCATCCACTTCTTTGTATAAAGCTGCATTCAACTCTCATATACTTACACAAAATGCATCTTTTCAATTTAATAATGCAGAACTTATGATGAATTACAGAATGAATAAGCTTATTTGGCTGTCAGTTTCAAGTGACACATTCAAATAAAAATATTTATTGTCCCATGTATTATTTGGCACTTTGTTATCATGTAACCAAATTCTCCTTGTAAAATATTACCAACAGAGGGAAATTCATGTGGCTACACATTTGATTGTTAGAGATCAAGTATATTTTCTAGTCTTAATTTACTAAACTTATGAAAGAAAATATTTAACAAATTTAATATGATCCTATAATTATAAATTGACAATCGATGGAAAAATACAGTAATTGTCTTGATGACATTTGTTACCATTAAAATATAAAACAGTCATACCGATATATTATGAAAGTTTATTTATAGAAAACTATTCAAAAATAATAACTTTTGAGTAAAATGTTGGTGCATCTGTTTTGATGTGATTTTATTTCTAAATTAATTTTCTGATTTATCTACAAAAGAACTTGTACATAGTGGTGCTAATTTCTGAGTATTTGGAATACAGAATGCATGGAGTTGGCCTCTCTGATACCCCACAGTTCAATTTACCTGAATCTTGGGAAGATGAAAGGAAAAAAATGTAATAGAAATGGTATGAGTCATTTCTCCTTGGATAATTAACACTAAACTCAATGAATTATAAGTAAACATTTTATTGTCTTCTGTATCCCCTATACAGAAATGTTAAGGATAACTTAGACAATTGTGTGCATTATATTCTCTGAAAAAATGAATATTGCTTTATGGCTTTATTTTTTCTCTGTTGAAGCTTGGATTATAGTCTATACTAATTCCCTTTGTGCTTTAGAAGCATTTATTTTTCTCTGTTATTTACTGCCAATAACAATAAACCTGAGTTGATAACAGTAAAATTGAGTCTTTTTGTTACTTACATTTCTAATTCTAGCAATATTGGTAAATTATTGTGATTATCAGTAAAGAGTAGGATTTCTGGACTAGAGTTGTATCATATTAATTTTTCATTTCCTTGAAATTCTTAACTCGAATGTTCAATATTATGCTTCCTAGATGCATACTGTGGCTATAAACAATTTTTTGAATTAAAATTATTTCTATGACATCTTCAAACTTAAGTCGCATAACCTGCTAATTAGAATTGTCTCATGTTCCAAGAGAGGATAAATAAAAATATACTCAGTTAAACACATCACTTGTGCAGCACATTATGTTTATTACTCTGTTAAATACGTATGTCACGTCTTAAAAATACATGCAAATATTTATATAATTTTGAAGTATTTACCTGGAAATTATTTGTACAATTTCATTTTTAAGGTATTTCATATAGGAAAATGGACTCTAACATTTTGTGGAAAGGAAATAAGAAAAAGAAAGTACTTACTCGAAATCTACAATAACACTGTAGATGTTTGAATGATATATGTTATAAAGGACTAGAGACTTAGAAACAGAAACGAAATATGCAGAAAGCACTCAAGTGGAAATGTATTAAATACTATTAACCTTTTCAGAGCACACTATCAATGTATTAGTGGTAATACATTGTCATCTCTGGACAATTCTCAGCCACCTCATATAATGAGTTAAATATCTGTTAATTTTGATAAAAAGATGTTTTTAAATTGCATCCCATTATATGTAATCAGTGAGAGTTTGTCATCAACGAGTATCCAAAGAAGATACCTCTAAACTAGTCTTTGAAAAAGCAAGAATGCATAAGTCCCTTTAAAATATCTATCTATCTATCTATCTATCTATCTATCTATCTATCTATCCATCCATTCATTCATTTCAAATCAGAATTACAGAGAGAAAGGCAGAGGCACAGAGATATCTTCCATTTACTGGTTCATTGCTCAAATGGCCAAGATGGCAGGTGCTGGGATGTAACAGAGCCAGCATCTGGAGCTTCATCTGGATCTCTCGCATGACTTCGGGGGCCTAACTACTTGGATCATCATCTGTGGCTTTCCCAGGTGCACTAATAGGGGCTAGGTTGGAAATGGAGCAGCCAGGATTTGAATTGGTGTTTATATGGGATGTTGGTGTTGCATGTGGCAGCTTAACTTGCTGTGTTACAATGCTGATCCTAGAGTGAAGTGTACCAGCTCAGTTGCTGTATGCTTGCTTATGTGTTGAATTTAAAAAAAGAAAAAAAAAAGAAAAGAAAGCTGAAAGAAGGTGGTAATGAAAACAAGATGAGAAAGAATTTCTGAAGCTGTTTCTAGCCATCTTGATTTCATGACCCCTTTCTTTTTAGTTTTCTTTAATTGATGCTTATGTGATAATACAAAGGTTTCTATGTATTCTTCGATCTGCTTGCACAGTTTTGCATTGTAATTCATATGGTTCAGTGGTTGAATGGGTAACTTTTACGCAGTCAAGCAAAGCTAAGACCACAATGCTTTGTGAAATAATAAAGTCCTCAATTTTCCTTGTTATTGTGTATGCGTGAACTCTGAAAAACACAACCTGTTCAATGAGTGAGAAAGCCCAAGAACACTAGTACTCACCAAGATTTATCCTTCCACTAATATACAACCAACTTGGGTGTGTTATTAATTTACATGAGTTGGGTGACCAGATAACCAGAATATTCACCACATTGTCTATTCTGGTATTTTTCTTTAAAGATGTTAATCACATGAGTTTAGATACACCTCCTTATGCCCTTATTTAACATTAATTGCTGCATCTTCTCAAAAGTAGTCAATCCGTGGCCCAGGGTGGTGGCCTAGTGACTAAAGTCCTCACCTTATACACACCAGGATACCATATGGACGCCAGTTCTAATCCTGAATGCTCCGCTTCCCATCCAGCTCCCTGCTTGTGGCCTGGGAAAGCAGTCAAGGATGGCCCAAAGGCTTGGGATCCTGCACATGCATGGGAGACTAGAAAGAGGCTTCAGGCTCCTGGCTTCAGACTGGCAGAGCTCTAGCTGCCATGGCTGCTTGGGGAGTGAACCATCAGGTGGAAGATCTTCCTCTCTGTCTCTCCTCCACTCTGTATATCTGATTTTGCAATAAAATAAATAATTCTTCACAAAAGAGTCAAACTGAAAGTTATGAATTCGCACATAAGTATTTTTGGCGAAAAAAATCTGGCTTTGTAAGGTATGTATGCGTAGGAAGAAATTAGATAAAATGTTATCAAAACGGTATCACTGCTTAAGAAGGATAGCAGAAATGCATCTAGATGTATTAAAATTAGACACACTTTTACCCCATATTCTGTTGAATAAGATGAGAAAGGGCTAAAGCCACAGAAAAAGAACAAGTAGAAAACAAATCTTATGCTATTAATTATACCTTTACCTTTAATACTATACAGTTACAAACAAAATCACTATGGAAAGTTTACAAGAGTTTTAAATCTTTCTGGAAGTTTATAGATGCAAGACTTAATGAAGCATTACTTTTTCCCCATAACCTTCCAGAATATTTCCACGTTGAGCTGCAAATTGGTGCTTATGTTTTTTCAGTCTGCTGCTTGGTGCTTGAATTTCCATCAGAACTGCCAAGCAATGCCATAGCCTGAAAAGACAAGATCAGCACTGTCACTTCACTGTGACCAGCTTATAAGGAATTAGATCTAATGAGGAATGACTTCAGCAAGGAGGGGACACAGAGAGCTGAGAAGGTGGTTCATGAGTGCTCACCTTGAAAAGGAACTTCATGATGAGTAGAATACAGGGCAGAATTTTCAAAAGTTAAATATGGCATTCATGATCAAGGGAGGAGTGCAGGAGGTCATTGACATTTATGGAGCGAATACCGTATTTTATCTAAATGACAGCAATTTATCACTGGTGGTTTTCAGGAAGGAAAATAATTGGGTGAAAACAAGAAGCACATAAAGCAAATGTGAGTAGAGATAAGGGCATCCATAGACAGAATCTGTCAGACAACGGATATTTTGAGAGCTAATTAGGCAGTGGAAAGGGTTCTAAAATGAGTGTTAATTGATGATAAGGAAACAATGGGGGGAGTTAATTTAAGAGAAAAGGATGTACGATGTAAAATGTAGTTTAAAATGGAATCAGGACAGTAGTAAGTGAATGACAATTTGATAGTAAAGGATACATGTAGACAGTGAAAATCAGCTGTTTCTGTTTTTCTTGGAATGTCTAGTACTGGGGGAAGCTTTAGAAAACACACTGAATTACACCGAATGTTCAATGTTACTTCAAAACATGTGGAACTTGGAAGCTAAATTTTCTTTTTTTCAAATTCAAATTTTGTAATCACCAAAATTCTTCTCAGAATCCAAAATTCCCATGAACTTTCTTAATTCCCATTATGTTATACACCATAAGTGTATAAATTATACATAAAATATACTTTTATGATAATTATGCGGACTTATTCTCCAAAATCATTTAAATAAACTACAGGATTAAAATTCTCTAATTGGAAAGATGATTAATTAATAATAATTTGTTCAAACTAAAGTAAGTAAGGTATAGATGGAAAGTTGCTACCTGATTAATTAAAATATAACCTATATTTCATCTATAGAGTGCTCTTTTCACATTTCTTCGTACTTTTTCTTGGTTTTTAAATTTGGTGTGCTAGACAAGAAGTCTAATATTCTTTTCTGAGTTTTTATATTTTTAATTTTTTTATTGGAAAGGTAGCTATACAGAGAAGGAGATACAAAAAGAAAGATCACTATGTACTGTTCACTCCCCAAGTGGTCACAGCAGTGAGATCTGTGCTAATCTGAACACAGGAGCCTCTTTCAGATCTCACACAGTTACAGGGTCCTAAGGATTTGGGTTGCCCTTAACTGCTTTCCCAGGCCATAAGCAGTGAGCTGTGTGGGAAATGGAGCAGCTAGGATGTGAACCAAGGTCCATAAGGGATCCTTGGGGATGCAAGGTACAAAATTTAGCTGCTAGGCTAATGCACTGAGCCCACATTTTTTTCTGAGTAATGAAAAATAAAACTAGTGTTACGATGCATATATATATACAGTTTCCTAACAAGGACCATGTTGCCATTTAGTCACATATGAAGTCTCAATCTGTACAAAATACAGAACTAGTAGTCAGGTGTTTTGGAAGTTAACTTAGATTAGTTATTGCTCATTATGATCTGTTTGAAGTAAAAAACAATATTTAGCATTTTCTAATCTAGTCAAGAAAGCTATTTGAAGCTTAAAATATGTCTAGGACAATGGTTTATTAAGAGCAGAAAGTAAATCCTATGATGAAATTGTCCATCATTCCTAAGGACTTATGATGAACAAGAGCACAGCCTATTCAAGGAATCAAAAGACCCAGTATACTTGAAAAATAAAGGATAGGAGGAGGAATATTACAACAGAAGTTAGCAGAAGACATAAGGTCTATATTCGAAGGAGCATCAAAGGTCATTTGAATTTTTAGCCTGGGAAACTTTTCATTCATCCATTGCTTCTATCTGGTTTGCAATAATTATTAAGTGATTAGTAGGAATCAAACTATTCTGCATGAAGATTTTAGTAAGAAACACAGTAAAATTCTTCCTCATGAACCTCTGTTCTGGTGCAGAAGTATAATGGAAATGTTATATGAATAATAATTGCATTTTGTACTCAACAACACATGAAATGTTTTCAGGAATACATTATGTCTATGTTTCAGAATAGATAGAATGTGGTGGGTCACAAAACAAGCCAGTAAATTTGAAAAAAAAAACAGAAATCATACAATGCATTCTTTTCTCTGGTCACAATGCAGTGAAACTAGAAATCAATGACAGGAGGTATAGGAGAAAACGCATGGGAAAGTAAACAAAATAGAACAACTAATAAAGAAAAACTTAAAATAAAATTGGAAAATATCTTGAGATATATTAAAATGAAAATAACATATCAAAGTTTGTGAAATACATTAGAAACAGTACTCAAAAAGAAACTTTAGTTGCAAATGTGTGTATTATAAGCAGACGTCCCAACTGAATACATTTAAGGAAACAGAAAAGAAGATCAAATTAAACCCAAGCCACCAGAGTCAGAAAAAGGGGATTATAATACAGATAAATGAAACAGAGAGGTGTTAACCTCTATCAATATTAAATATAACAAAAGAAATACAACTATTAACTCCCAGAGAAAAATATTTAAGTGAAACCAAGGAAAGAGACCAAGAGCATGAAGCTGAATTATGGAGCTAACACATATATAACCCATACAAAACCTGCAACATTTTGTTCCCATGGATCAAGCATTATAGTGTCAAAATATGAAGCAAGCATAATTGTTAAAATTAGTTGGTTTCAAACTAAATACTATCTAAATATTAAGTATATATTTATTTACACTTTCTGCTGTGAACCCATAGATAGAATTTAGTAGACAGAAATATTAGTTAAAAAGAATGAGAACAAGAGAAAATGGGCATGTGATACTGTGAACAAAGTGAAGGAACAACACAGGAAACAATAGCAGGTTTGAGGGAAATGATACTGAAAGGTGGACAGACTTGAAGTGGCTGTAATATAACATGGTGTGCAAGAAAACGGCTTGCCATTGAGGAAGAAAGTGAGCATATTGGTTCTACCTTATATGTCCAGGCTGCTATAACAAAATACTGTAAACTGGGTAGCTTATAAACAACAGACATTTATGTTTCACAGTTCTTGAGACAAGTAAGTCCAAAATAATGGTATTCATAGATTGACTATCTGCTAGGAACAACTTTCTCACCCACACAGACTGCCTCTTGTGTCCTCTCATAAAGGGATGGGTGAGGGTGCCTCTTTGACACTGAGCCTATTCATGAAGGCTCCAAGTCTGTGTTTTGTTTGTTTTTAAAGATCTATTTATTTTTTATTAGAAAGGCATATATGCAGAGAGGATGAGAGACAGAGAGAAAGATCCTCCATCCAATGATTCACTCCCCAAGCTGGAGCTGAGCCAATCTGAAGCCAGGAGCCAGAAGCCTATTCCTGGTCTCCCATGCAGGTGCAGGGTCACAAGGCTTTGAGCCATCCTCAACTGTTTACCCAGGTCACAGCAGGGAGTTGGATAGGAAGTGGGGCTGCTGGGATTAGAACATATGCCCTTAGGGGATCCTGGCACATACAAGGTGATAACTTTAACCTCTACACAATTGCGCTGAGCCCCCAAATCTGTGTTTTTATTGTAATGTGTCCCAAAGACCATCTTGTCTAAATCTTGACAGGTTAAGTACTTAAATTTGAGGGGACATATATGTGAATTTATCAGCAAATATACACATTTGAAAGGATAAAAAGTAAAAGTAAGTTTATAGCTAAATATTAAGCGGAATGACAAAAAAAGATTTGGCTGATAATGCCTAAAAAGGTTATTATTTTTTTTTTCTTTATAAGTGCAGGCCCCAGTCTCCCAAGGATTAACTCCACAGCTTAGCTTGTTTCTCAGAGGGTAACAGGATGAGCAATTTTGGCCTGATACATCTAGCCACTGGCTTAACCACAAGTTCCTGCTTCCTATTTGTCAAGTTATCTGCCAAGGAATTGGATAAACACTGGGAGGAACTCAAGGGATTTAGGGTGGCCACTAGAGGATTGGATAAACACTGGGAGGAACTCAAGGGATTTAGGGTGGCCACTAGAGGATTGGATAAACACTGGGAGGAACTCAAGGGATTTAGGGCGGCCACTACTGGCAGGAACTCAAGGGATTTAGGGTGGCCACTACTGGGAGGAACTAGAGGATTTAGGGTGGCCACTTGAGGACTGGATTAACACTGGGAGGAGCTAGACAGAGTATAAAAGAAAGCCTGGAGTTTCAATAAAGATCAATCTGTCATCGATCGGCATTCGGTGTACTGTGTGTTGTCTTGTGTTGGCTCTCTGCGTATTGTCTTTTGTGTAACCCTAGTCCCTCAGCTCGGCTCGGCTCGGGGTACGTGGCGACAAGGGCGTTGCCAACAATAAGAACAGATAAAAGTCTGACATTCAACAATTAAAAATAGATACAAAGCTATCTTAGGACATTGAAGCTACTTTAAATCTAATTTTAAAGTAAATCAAATTAGAAGCTGTTACTAGGAAATGTTTCTAAACAGAAAGCCTAAGACTGGAGATGGATGGAGTAAGCAGCAACTAATTTATCAACTCTTTAGTACTGTTGGATTATTTCAAAAACAATAAATCAAATCAACAGCATATAAATAAGAGGGAAAATGTCTATTCAGTAAATAAAGAAAGATTATTTTAATACTGTGTCTTCATTACTGTTTAAAGTTTCCTGAGGAAGTCGGTTGTAAGTTGTTTCTCCACGTAAAGGACAATTAGAAAAAGATCTCAAAGGGCAGAACGGCATTGATTTCAAAGGCTTGAAGAAAAGGACAGGAGCGTGGTTTTGGCATTACCATGCAGCAGGTGAAGCTGCTGTTCATTAGCAACACCCCACATCAGAGTGCTGGTTCAAGACCTAGCAACAAAATTAACCAACCCAGTTGAGAAATTGCAAAGGACTTCAATAGGTAGTTCTCAAAGGAACACAGATGACCATATACTGTATGAAAAAATTGTAAATAACTAGCGATAAGTGAAATAAAACTCAGAATCACTATGAAATATAACATCACTCCTGCTAGAATGACTAAATTCCAAAACACAGAAATCAATAATTGTTTGGGGTTGTGTAAATTAGTGTGGTTCCTATGGAAGGCAATGTGACATTTCTTTAAAAATTAGAAATAGACTTGACGTACGATCCAGCAATCTGACTCTTGGGTATATATGCACACAACTTGAACACAATGAATCAAAGTGTTTATAGTAGTGCTGCTCATGATAATCACATTTGGGATCAACCAATGTGCCCACATTCAGAAGAATGGATAAAGAAAATATGGCAGAAATACATAATAAAGTATTTTTCATCTATAAGGAGGAATTACATTATAGCATTGACTAAAGGCTCAATACGAAGGCATCATGTGAATGAAATAAGCAAGACTCAGAAACACAAATATGGCATATTCTTCCTTATATCTTATATAAGGCAGAATATAACATTTAAGAATATAACATTTAAGAACAACAGAAAGATATATATCGCTGCTGCTGCAAAGTTTTGAAAACTTTTATTTTATTTTTGTGAAAACAATGGTTAGAACTGTTCCACTCTTGTGGTTTCAATAATCTGAGATTACATTTAAAGAAAAGAAAGAAAAGGAGAAGGAAGGGGCTGGAAGGCAGGTAGTTATATCTACACATGACATTAATCTGTTAAAATACTTAAAATTCTAAAATTAAAAATAAACTAAAAAGTATATTAAAAATAATACATATATATGTATATATGATGTTAGTTGCCAAACAAGCAGAACATTTTTATAGAGAACAAAGGTGACAGAGATTTATCGTGTATGTAAATTTCTAAAGTCATTTTCATTTTAACATTTTTTTAATTTTCAATGGAAAGGTATACGGACAGAAAGACAGAAAGCCCTTCCATCTGCTGATTCACTCCCCAAGTGGCTGCAATGGCCAGAACTGAGCTGATCCAAAGCCAGGAGCCTCTTCTGGATCTCCCATGTGAGTGCAGGACCCCAAGGCTTTGGGCTGTCCTCCACTGTTTTCCCACGCCATAAGCAGGGAGCTGGATGGGAAGCAGGGTGGCTAGCACATGAAACAGTGACCATATGGGATCCTGGAATGTGCAAGGTGAGGACTTTAGCAACCAGGCTATTGCCTACCGCCTATGTAAATTTCTGTAGGGAAGGTTGGAAAAACTTAGTGGTGTCAGAAGCAGAAAACAAGGTTGAAAACTTAAGAACTGTGAAGTTTACTGTTGTGCTAGGCAGCAATAACGAAAGGAGTTTCACCTTTTGCTACTTAACCAAGAAGAAAATACAATGATAACACAGAAAATAGAAATTGATTATGATACAGAAGCACATATGGACACCAAATGCAATAGTATAGAGTCAATGACATGGAATTTGAATTGACACCTAAAGAATGACTAATAACTAAGAATGTATAGGGAAGAGTATTTTAAGCAAATAAAAACATGTTTAAACATTAAGAGAAACTTTATATGAGTTTATATGACTGAAAGTCACTCAGTATGGTCGAATCACTGACTGAAATTTATACAGAGAAATAAGGGTAAACAATCAAAGATCATCTTCTATGTGTTGAGACCTTATGTTAAGGAGACATGATGAATCATTGAAAGGTTTTGTGTAGAAAGACAACAGAGTAAGAGTATCATATTAAAGAATGCCACATTTTGCTGACATGAAAATTACTGCAAAATTTTAAAATGAGAGAAAACTAAAAAAGAAAAAAGGGCAATAATCCGTACAACCAGAATCATAGACATAAGATGGAGAATTAACAAATACCAGGCATATTTAGGATAAACAATAATTTCTTTAGTAACTCTTTAAGATGAACTTAGGTATTAATTATAAAAATTAGCAAAAACAATTTGTTAGACTGAGGAAAAACAGATGTATGAGTTGAGTATTGGACTTGAAATTCTGAATTATACAGATGTACTGATGCTAAGACATTGCACTGATACATGGAATTAGAGAGATCAAAAGCTCCCCACAAGGAGCATGGCTTTCAGGACCTGGAAGATATCTAGCTGAATGTGTCCTAAACTGCCAAAAAGTAGTCTAGCTTTATATCAGTATTTTGGCAATCATCCAATGAAGGTGGAAGTTATACAGCAAGGACTTGAGTTAATTTTGTAGAGTGACAAGATACGGAAGCCAGAGGTGAACACTAATAAGTTCAGTAGCATACAGAATTCCAAGTGAAGACACAGGCAGAAAATGAAATAATATATTTACAAACCAAGAAATTCTGAGGATTTCTGGCAACTGTCAGATGATAAATAATAATACATTTTATTATTTTGATTTTGATTTTATTTATTATTTATTTACTTATTTATTGGAAAGTCAGAATTACAGAAAGAAGAAGAGACAGAGAGAAAGTTCTTCCATTTGCTGGTTCACTCCTCAAGTGGCCAGAGCAACAGCATGAGTGGAGCCACTCCAGAGACAGGAGCCAGGAGCTTCTGGGTCTCCCATGTATATGCAAGGTCCCAAGGCTTTAGGTCATCCTCTATTGCTTTCCCAGGCCACAAGCAGGGAGCTGAATGGGAAGTGGAGCAGCTGGGACACAAATCAGTGCCCATATGTGATCCCAGTGAACGCAAGGCGAGAACTTTACCAACTAGGCTGCTGTGCTGGGGGCCTAAAAATGCATTTTCTTACAGAGAGTTCAGATAATACACCGTCCTTCTCTTTAACTGGTTTTAGACTGGCAGCCTCCAAAATTATAAAGGGACAAATTTATGCCGTTCTGAGCCACCTAGTAATTTGTATGGTGGTTCAATGAAATTAGCATACACTGGAAAGCAGGACAATAATTATTGATAGATTTTTTATGCAATTCAAAATCTGACTGCATTACTATAACTGCATATATATATATATATATATATATATATATATATAGACAGAGAGAGATAAAATCACACATTCATGTATATAGGTAGTTATATATACTGACATATATATGTGTACATATATACCTTAGTTCTTTCAAGTATGTGGGTATAATTACAAATTTATCACCCAATATGTGAATACATCTTTGATTTTGCATCAAAAATACGGGGTCAGCATCATAGTGCAGCTGGTTTAACCACCACCTGAGATTCTGGCATAGGCAGTGTTTCAAGTCCTGGCTGCAGCACTTCTGATCCAGCTCCCTGCTAATGCAACTGGAAAAACAGACAATTGCCTATGTTCCTTTACTCTTGCTATTCACAAAAACTTACCCAGATGGACTTCCAACACCTGTCTTCATATTGGCCCAATCCAGGCCATCTGTAGCCACCTGGAACATTAACCATTGGATGGAAATTCTATCTTCACTCTGTTTCTTTCTACCTCACCTCCCTTTTCCTCTCTCTCCACAAAACTCATTGAAGCAAACCTTCAAATGAGTTAATTAAACCACATACTGTTAGCAATTGTTTTGCATAGGATTGCTGATAGCCTAGTCTTAATAATTAGAAGCTTATTACCGAATACAGATGAATTGAGAGATGGCTGAATCATGATTGCTATAAAAGAGTTAATTCATAGGTTACTAGGCTATCACAGAATGGCTTTCATGTTCAAGGTGAAGTCTCAGGCATGCTCGCTCAGCTCAGCAGGTGATGTCCCATTTCAGGTTCAGATGAAGCAGTACAGTACTCAATAGAAATTGAACAGACACTAGTATTAGGGCCTTGGGCTTCTCAGAAACCAGAACTGTGAAACACATAAAAATTGTATTATTTGTCAATTGTACAGTCTGTAACATTCACTTACAATCGCAAAAATCATAGTAGGACAACTCTTGAGGCCAGGTTCCTGATGCTAGCATTATATGTATATAGGGATTCTCATAAATCATAAGAAACAGTGCCCTAAAATCATCTAAAAAAACACTTGCCATCGTTGCTTACACTGCTTTTCCAGAACAAAGCCTCTGCTACATGGAGAAGTATTTACAAGGAAATGACTAGGTATTATCTTTATTAATCACTTCAGTAAAGAGTCAGTATGTTTCAAATCAGAATGACATTTGTTTCAACTGCAGTAGTTCTTCAGGAGTTTGCTGTAACTTACACATTTATTTTACTTACATTATTGATTGGGAAGGACACTAGATACACACACACACACACACACACTGCCCAACACATTTCAACTTAAAAAGCAAAAAGAATGCCTGTTTAAATTATTATATCTCTATATGGAATGTACAAATTAGTTTGCTTAAAAAAAGAAGACAAAGTTCCTATTGAAGTGGAAAAGAAAAACTTAATTTTGCTGGCTCAACAAAGCTTAGAAGAGGAGGTCAAAATGACTTATTTTTCCTTTTGTAATATTTGTGCTTTTGAAGGTTGTTTGACTTTTGTGTGGAAAATATCTCTTAGTGATATTTCCAGTTGGCAGTTCAATGTTAAAAACATGAAAACTTGAGAACTTGGTGAGAGCCAGGACATTACCTGACAGAGTTAAAAGGTCACCATCCATGCTTTATCCACTTCTACAAACACAGATACCTTTGAGATGCAGTTCAGGAAATCTGTCAGAAGAAACAGCATGAAAAGCAACCCTTGATCAGAGCTGTGTTAATAAGCATAATTGTGCTAGTACACCCGATGAAATGTTGCATTGGAATTCATTCCTGAAAAAAATATGGGAAAGTACACTAGTCTGAAAAAAATACATTGGAAGTAAATTTCAGCTTAAGTTTTCCTATTTGATGTATCTGCTAAGTTAATTGCGCACACACACAAAAAAATCCAGAAACAACAATTATATAGATGGGCAAATGACATAGAGAGAAAACAATTCTGTCTGATGAAGAGATATTTCAGGAAATACGTTATTGCAATGCGAAATGCTATTTTTTTCTGTATATTTTCAAAGTAAAAACTGCTTTCTTGTTGTCATGAATATAAGGCAGGTTTGGCTTGTTTTCAGGACACTGATTTCCCGGGATCGTTTTTGGTCTGTGGCAGTCTCCTCCAGGGAGCAGGTAATAAATCAGGTAGTAAGTCAGGTTGGATCCCTGAAGAAGGTAATGCTTCAGCTATCGGGCAGTACACGTCAGTTGAGGGAAATGTTTGAGACGATGACCTTGTAGCTGCCAATGTGTTTCAGATGGCGACGGATAGCACAGACAAGGCTGACAACACTAAAATGAAGGAAAAAAACAAAGCATCCAGGGTAACCAAAATCATTTCAGTCTGCTCACTAAGATGCATTTTCTCATTGAGATTTGGTGTCACAGGGCTGTAAAGATAAAGATGGCAAGGTAGTTTATATGTTAAATCTAGGACACTTGATTGCATATTGAAAATGTAACATGTTGTTCATATCAGGAATTTCTGATGTTACCATTAGCATTTATAGAAACATAGGCATTGATTCCATCATCTCAATTTCTCTCTTTGAAAAGACAGTGAAAGTGTTTCACCACATCAAAGGCAATTTTAGTTTTCTTTCTTCTTTCTAGATTTAGTAAATAGTTATTGATCAGAAAAGTGGAGAGATTTTTCTTTTCCTAAGGAAAATTTAATCAGTGCTGTGCACTGAATTTCTTATCAGAAAAGTAGAAAATGGTGAAACTTCACCACATTTGACCTAAAATAGGTAAAAATTCACATCTGAATTTTCAGAAAAACATAAAAATATTTTGATTATTATAATAATTCCCCCAAATATAGAGCTGTATATTATTTTAAGGCTTATTCGGACTTACTATTTACTTGTATCTTAGAAACACCTACCCCATAAAGTGTCTGGCTTCCGCTACATTTTTACAAATAACCCATCTTTTAAATTTTCAAAAAAATATTTTTGCCTAATGACCATATGACTTTCCTTATTCAGTTTTCTTCAATTAAGGAGAAGCTAATTTTGGAGCATTAAAATGCCTTTATCATTTGTTTATTTTTTATATTATTTGATATTTAAGCTTTAAAAATCTTATGACCAGATAGTTTCAAACTTATCTCAGATTTTCTCAGTTTCTATTCTGTATAACCATCCTGTGACACTTGAGCTGAGTATCAACACAATTTCTTAGCCCTTACACTTGCCTGATCCTCATAATTCTTTTATTTTGAAAAAATAACACTTTGTGCATCCCTAACAGTAATAAAACTCTTTGAAGCAAACAGAAGTAAAACACAATATTTTTCTTGAAAATTTTAATTTGAGAAATTTCAGTTTGTCTTCTTTTCTTTTTTTCTTTATTTTTCTTTTGTTTTTCTGGATCTGTGTGGCTTTCAAGGGGCAGGCACCCATAATTCTGCTCCTTTGGAAACAGGCTTATCCTCTGCCATGTGTAGAGCAGACTAAACCTTCAAGAGAACACAAGTGCTCCAGCAACATTTTCAGTCAATAACTAATAGGAGATAGTATACCAATTTGTCAACCATTGTTTCCTTTTGGTAGGGTAATTCTGCTATTTCTCTTTACCCTTGCCTGCTGTAATTCTACAGTGCAAGTAGAAGTTATCTTTAGGGCCTCACGTGGCAGTGTAGCACCTAAAGTCCTTGCCTATCATGTGCTAGGATTCCATATGGGTGCCGGTTCTAATCCCGGCAGCCCTGCTTCCCACCCAGCTTCCTGCCTGGGAAAGCAGTTGAGGACTTGCCAAAGCCGTGGGACCCTGCACCCACGTAGGAGACCCGGAAGAGGTTCCTGGCTTCTGGCTTCAAAATTGCTCAGCTCAAGCCATTGCGGCCTCTTAGAGAGTGAATCACCAGAGATCTTCCTCTTGGTATCTCCTGCTCTCTATAGTATATCTGACTTTGCAATAAAAATAAAATAAATCTTTAAAACAAAAGAAGTGATCTTTAAAGCATTCACTGAATAGTTGTAGTTAGAAAAAATTATTCATGTATCTCAAAATATTTTTCAGGAAAATTCATTGTTTAATTTAATTATCCCTGAGTACTTGAAGTACCAATGTAGTAGCTTGCTTCTAGTAGTGTTACCAAGCTGTAACATCATCTTAATTGGCAGTTTTCCCTTTGTATTTTAATTCCTGTATTAGTTTAGAATCCTACAGAAGCAGGTGGTGAAACCTGCATTCAACTATTTATTTGGAAGATACAAAGTAGTATAGGAAAAGGGATTAGTAAATTATTTTGGGAAGGAAATAAACAAATCCAGTACTCATGATTATGCTCTTAACCTCAGACATCACTTCACTCTGAAGGGAAAAGAAAATAAATTCCTCAAATTTAGGGAAGGAAAACTGATAAAGCACCAACTCTCCTGCATTTTCTAATTAAGAGATTGTGAGGTGTATTTGACTTGCTGGTGCTGGTGCTCCACTCACTGTGCAAGAGGAGTAGGCTCTAAGTTTAGAAAACCTGATGCCTGAAGCGGCAGCCTCTGAAGTCAGAATGATTCCAAAATTGCCTGAATTAATTCCTAACAAAGTGCTTGCATTAGAATTTTGGTGCCAAAAAATGCTTTTGCAGGTAACCAATAGATGTGCGTCTAATTATGAAAATACCTAAATTGCCACAATCTAAAATACTACGATAAGCAGTGTGTTGTATACAGAAGAATAAAAAGATGTCTTCCAGAGAAGATAAAATTTGAATCAGAAGTTTGAAATTCAGTATGAATTTGGTAACTGAAGATAAGGAAAGGGGACACATTCCCAGCATTTGACATCAAGTGTCACTGCATCATCAGGAGCTGGATAGTAGTTGTCTACCTCATGTGAAACCAATCATGGCATACATTTTCTCGTGGAGAACCCAAAATGACTCCAAAATAATCCATATTATTATCACATGTACTCAAAATTCTAATGGGTATTAATGATGCTAATGTGTATTTATATATATTCTAAATTTTTACTGAGTTACATGATACATTTATGTGTTGCATGTTTCTTATTCTTTAATAAATATTATATTTTATATAGAATGTAATCTGAATAAGCCATACATACTCAATGGTCAGATACGTATGTTACTTTCAAGAGATTGTAGCAGTTTACAGTGATTTGAACCTTTCTTTTACCACAATTTGTGTCTTCCATCAGTGATGTGATTTATAATCCTTCGTAAACAATAGATGTGAACCCAATGATAGCACACTGAGCGTAAGATGTAGAAACAGATACGGAATTGTCTTTTTGGATCTGGAGTATTTCAATATTTGTTTTTTAAAGATTTTTTTATTATTATTGGAAAGCCGGATATACACAGAGGAGGAGAGACAGAGAGGAAGATCCTCCATCCAATGATTTACTCCCCAAGTGAGCCGCAACAGCCAGTGCTGCACCGATCCGATGCCGGGAACCTGGAACCTCCTCCAGGTCTCCCACGCGGGTGCAGGGTCCCAAAGCATTGGGCCATCCTTGACTGCTTTCCCAAGCCACAAGCAGGGAGCTGGATGGGAAGTGGAGCTGCCGGGATTAGAACCGGCACCCATATGGGATCCTGGCACGCTGCAGGTGAGGACTTAAGCCGCTAGGCCATGCCGCCGGGCCCGATCTGGAGTGTTTCATTAAGCTTGATAATTTCAGTTGCAGCTATTTTGTTGCGAATGATAGGATTTCATTCTTTTGTATGGCTGTTGTATCCGGTGTGCGTGTGTGTGTGTGTGTGTGTGTTTCTACCTTTACATAAATCCTTGAATTAATACAATATATCACCTATTGTGAATTCTGCTGATATAAATGTAGAGATAGAGATAACTTTCTTGCATTTCAGTTATTTAAAAAAAATTGTTACAGAGTCAAACTTTGGGAGTATTTTTAAATTCATTTTATTTATATAAAGTGAAAAAAAACTCCTGCATTCCGCAGTACATGTTTAGAAGCACAGAGACTTCCCTAACCTTTTTTGTTTTTGCCACATTCCGTACCATCATTCTTCCTTCTCTCCCTCCTTCCTTGCTTTTTCTATCTGCATCAGTGCTTAATGACTTAGAAGTTTAGATATCAGTCATCCCAACTGGGTGAGGTGAAAATGAATTGTACTTTTCATTTGAATTTCAGTGACGACTCTCAGTTATCCTTAGCATCTTTTCATATTTCTGTCAGCCACTTATCTAACATTCTTTGAAAAACACATATTTATATCTTTAACCCATTTAGCTGGTTGGATTTATTGGAGTTTTATATGGTCATTTATTTGATGTATAGTTCATTATTGTTCCTTCTCTTCTGTCAGTGGCCTCTCAGCCTTGTTTAGTGTTTCCTTTGCAATGTAGAAGCTTCTTAGTTTAATGTATTCCCACTTATCTGTTTTTGCCTTTATTGTTTGTTTTAAGGTTTTATCTAAGAAGCCCATGCCTGTGCCAATCATTCCCCCAATACTTTCCTCTGCTAATTGGATAATTTCAGGTCTTAGATTTAAATACTTGATCCATTGTTAATTTTTTTGTGTGTAGGGTGTACTGTCTTGTTTCATGCATCTGCATGCAAAGGTTCAGTGTTCCCCATACATTTTGTTGACTAGATTGTCCTTTTTCCACGGAGCTAATTAGCTTATATGTCAAAGATTATTTAGTTGTGTAAGCTTCAGTTAATTTCTGAGGTTTCCAATATGCTCCGACATTCTGAGTCTCCATTGCGCCAGGATGCAGCTGCTAGGATTATAACCACTCTAATGTAAGTTGACCTCTGTAGAAACTATAAAACCATGCTTTCAGTTTTATACTTATTGTTTGAGATTGCTTTAGGTTATCAGTGTCTCTTTTTATTGCACATGGATTTTATGGATGTGTTTCCTAAGTCTGAGAGGAATGCCTTTGATATTTTGACCGAGGTATCATGGAATCTATAAACTACCCTGTGTATTATGGACATTTTAATATTAATAATACCAACCCATAAACATGAAAAAATTTTACCTATTTGTATTTCTTCTTCCTTTCCTTAACATTCTGTAATTCTTATTGTAAAGAGGTTTTATATCCTAGTTCAAATTTATCTCAAGGATTTTAATTTTTTTGTAGCTCTTGTGAATGAGACTGATAATACAAGTTCTTTCTCAACAATGGAATAGTGTATGCCTAAATATGGCATTGAAAAAGTTTTCACAAAAATCAATGGCATAGATATTTTTCTTATGTTTACTCTAGTTTATAGTTCTATTTATCATATTTCACAGTTTCACACTGTTACAAGTTGAGATTCAACTCCATACCATTTATTCAAGAAATTAAAATTTCCTCATTGATTACTGTTAATGCCTTTGCTGAATATTTATTGACCATACATGTGTGGGTATATTATTTTTTTTCTTATTCCTTAGTGACAGAATAAACATGTGATAAAATTCAGTATCCTTAAATGATTTAAAAACAGATATATAAAGATTGTAAGTCAATACAGTAAAGGATATATATCTCAAGCCAACAGCTCACTTTATAATGAACTACTGAAAGTTAAAAAATTTCCACAATGATCAGCATTGCAACATCAAGCATGATTGACATAGCAGTATTTAGAAGTGCTAGGAATTCAGTATTGCTAAATTAAAGTTAAAGAAATTTCAGGAGATAAGTATAATGTAGTATGTATTTTAGCTTTTTTGAACATGTCACCAAAAATAAAACAAAAAAAAAATTGTGGCATAAAAACCTAAATTTCCAGCAATTTGTTTCTCCATGACCACACACAGAGTGGTATATATCTTGTCTTATTCAACTCTAAGTATGGCATGTGATTCTTGTTGGCCAAGAAGCTAAGGATATAAATAACGTGTAATGCTTCCTAAACCGAACTAAAATGGGTAAGTCGCCCTGTCTCCAGGCTTCTCCTTCTCATTTAGTTACATGCAAGCCTCTATGATAGAGGGCTTTAAGATAGCATCTTGGGTGCCCAGCTCAGTGGCCTAGCAGTTCAGGGCCTCACCTTGCATGTGTTGGGATGCCATACGGGCACCAGTTTTAATTCTGGCAGGCCCAATTTCCAGCCAGCTCCCTTACTGTGGCTGGGAAAGCAGTCGTTTTGAAAAATGTCACTTCATTCCCTTTGCCCATTTGTTGACAGGGTTGTTTGCTTTGCTGTATTTGACTTGCTGAAGCTCTTTGTGAATCCTGGATATTAGTCCCCTATCACTTGTGTATTATGCAAATATTTTCTACCATCTGTTGGCTGCTTCTTCACTATATTGATCATTTCCTTTGTTGTGCAGGAGCTTTTTAGTTTGAGTTTGTCCCAGTGGTTTATTTTGTCTTTGACTTCCTGCGCTTTTGGTGACTTTCCAAAGAAGTCTTTCCCAGTTCCTGTATCTTGGAGAGAACTTTCTATATTTCCCTCTAGTAGTTTGATGTTTACTGGGTTCAAATTTAGAACCTGATCCATTTGGAACTGATTTTTGTATAAGGTGAAAGGTTGGGTCTCTTGTTTCTTAAATCTGCAGGCTAGCCAATTGTTTCAACAGTATTTCTTGAAGAAACCAGGATTTTTTCCCTGGATTTTACTCTGTTTCCTTATCAAGCATTAGTGGGGTATACATGTTTGGGCCCCATTCTGAGGTTTCTATTTTGTTCATTGATTTTTTTTTTCTCTGTTTCTTTACAAGTACCAGACTGTCTTGATGCCCACTGCCCTGTAGTATGCCTTGAGGTATGGAATTGTGATTTCTCCAGCTTGATTTTTATTCTTCAAGATAGCTTTGACTAATCATGGTATTTTGTGCTTTCAGATAAAATTTTAATTTTGCTTTCTATTTCTGAGAAGAATGTTGTTGGGATTTTGGTTGGGATTACTTTGCATCTGTATATTACTTTTGGTAATATGGACATTTTGACGATATTGATCCTGCTGAACCAGGAACATGATTTCTCCATTGTTTAATATTTTCTGTTTTTAATGTTTTATAGTTTTCATCACAGACGTCCAAGTTATTTAAGATTCTTCTCCACCATTTGACAGGAGATTGTACGAACAAGCTCTTTCTCAGCCTTGAAGTTACTTGTGTATACTAGCACCATTGATTTACGTTCATCAATTAAGTATCCTGCTACCCTGCCAAAGTTTCTATGAGTTCCAGTGTTGTCCTCAATGAGTCTTTTGGTTCTCCTATGTAGCAAAATATGCCATCTGTAAACGGGGATAGTTTTTATAGATATTAATAATGTATTGCATTAATTTTAATTTCTCAGGGTTTATTCCTGCCAGCAGGCCACAAGGTCACCGAGGGAGAGGCAACAGTGTTCTTGAGCTGCAGAACCACTGGAGCCAAACTGGTGAGGAATATTCACTTATTTAGTGAAAATTCCAAGGTTGTAAAGGTTAAGGAAGGAGAAGGCAGGAGGGCATTTTGCTTCAGTCTCTCCGCCCAATAATGACACTGTGACTGGCTAAAAGGCACATTATTTCCCTTGACCTGTCAGTCATCTCAGAGGTCATGTTCCCTATGCAAGGCTGGAAGCCGTGCCTCAGGTAGGGGTGGATAAGTTGTGAGCCATGCCCACAAGGTAGCAGGTAAGGACAATTGCCCACATTAATTAGAAGGAAATATTTTGAAAGCTTTCAGAATAAAGAAGTGATAAAACTGGAGGTGAATGTCTTTTCTGTGATATGAACATGTGCAATCTTATACATGAGTCAATATATCAGGTGGTTAGAAAAGTGTTGTGGTACAAGGGGATCGGTGGTCACATCCTGCATATCTCATATTGGGATAGTGGATCCAGTTAGTTGTTTTACTTCTGATAGAGCTTCTTACTGACTTTTCCTTGGGTATAATGAATGATGACTCAATTATTTGGTCCCTGTCACTCACGTAGGAGACTACTTGGCCTTCTGCTATTGCCTGATCCATTTTAATTCCGATTTTCAACTAGATGGAAATATAAGTGAATAAACAGTTAAGATACATCACGTGATACAACATAACTAGGTCTATTTCTTATGTTTCAATTAAAAAATATTTTAAAGTGCTCTATTTTACTAGATATTGTCAAATAAATACAATAAAATTAGCTCTCACTGTGTGGAGCTGTGAAAGTGATAAATTTTAGCCTGACTTCAGAATCACTGTTGTGGCATCAACTATTCCTTGGTATCCAGGCTGCTGGTCTGCTCTGAAGCGTCTAAAAATATTGGACCACACAATAATAAACCACACTAGCTTGTGCCCTTTATCCATTCCACCTCCTAGTACTGTGTTCATTTAGTTGATTTCATATGTTCACTAGTATCAAAAAAATCAGATATTTCAAGATGGGCACTTTCTACAATGGTTCTTATTTTATTTAAGTATCATGTATTGAAAATGAATTCAATGCAAGCATTGTTCCTGGAACTAAAGACACAGTGTTGAATGGGACAAAGTTTTCATTCACAAGAAATTCCCACTTTTATATACTCATAATGAAAACTTTTGTAATTCAAAATATAGTAAAGAACTCCATAATAGTCAATTAAGTTTTAAATAGTCATTATTTGAATTAATATCAAACATAGCTGCTTAAACCAAATTGTTCTAAATAAAATGAACATGCTTCTATTTTATTATTATTATTATTATTATTATTATTATTAGAAAGTCAGACACACAGAGAAGAGAAGGAACAGAGAGAAAGATCTTCCATCTTGTTGATTCAATCTCCAAGCAACTACAATAGCCAGAGCTGAGCCAATCCAAAGCCAGGAGCCAGGAGCTTCTTCTGGGGTTCCCACATGGGTGCAGGGTACCAGGGCTTTGTGCCATCCTCCACTGCTTTCCCAGGCCATAAACAGGGAGCTGGATGGGAAGCAGAGCCGCCAGGATGAAAAACACTGCCATTATGGGAACCTGAGGCATGCAAGGCGAGGATTTTAACCTATAGGCTGCCATGAGGGTCCCTGATTATTGAATCTTAAATAGAACAAACCTTATATCTTCACTCACATTTTTGTAGATCTTTGCAGATGAAATGATTTTAAGCATAAGAGAATAAAAAGTTTCAATTAAGAGAATATTAGAACTCATAATGAAGTCTGGTATGATAGCAGGGTAGAAAATCAATGAACATAATCAGCGGCCCTAGTATACATAAAAATACTCCATGGCTGAGGAAGGACTTGTAAGTATACTCCTTTTAAAATTGTGGAGACTCTTCAGTAACTTGGAATAAATCTGCCCAAAGAAATGTTTTTCATATGTGGAGTGGTTATACATCATTTTTCTCATTTTAAATGCAAACTTCTCTCTTTTTTAAAGATTTATTTATTTTTATTGGAAAGTCAGATATACAGAGAGGAGGAGAGACAGAGAGGAAGATCTTCCATCCGATGACTCACTCCCCAAGTGACCGTAAAGGCCGGTGCCATGCCAATCCGAAGCCAGGAGCCAGGAACTTTCTCCAGGTCTCCCATGTTGGTGCACGGTCCCAAGGCTTTGAGCCATCCTCGACTGCTTTCCCAGGCCACAAACTGGATGGGAAGTGGAGCTGCCAGGATTAGAGCTGATGCCCATATGGGATCCTGGGACCTAAATACAAACTTCTACAAAGCCATCACCATATTCATCATCAGTATCACTGAACACAATCACAAGTAAGCCATTCTCGTATTCATGCACATTGTCTCTTCCCTGTATTCCAAGCATCAACAACAGCAAAACCAGTATCCCCTAATGCTAAACTGGTTTAAAAACTTTTTCACATTCGTGTCTCCATTCACTGATATTAAAATGTGGTAAAAAAAAAGTGTTCAATATTTATTTTCATTGAACTTGGATTTTCACAGTCATCTGGCTGAAGTAATGAAGACACATTTGGTGGAAAGAGCATGCCATAGATATTACTTCTGATGCAAACTGAGGTTTGTATATGAGCAGAACAGTTGACAGCAAATAAGAGAACCTTATTTGGTTGTCATAAAGCGTCATAAAACTAAACTAAACTAAAATTAAATTAAATTAAATTAAAATAATGATTGCAAAATCAGTCAGAAAAGATACCCCTGATGGTCGATGCCTTTTTGGAAGTACAATGGTAAGCCAAGAAATTAAGATCTTTACAGCAACAAAGATACAAACTTTTGTATGCACCAGCAACTTTACTCTTTTGCTTTCTTGCTGCATTAGCACATGTCAGCATAGTTATTCTGTCCTTGGCATCCTCAATTCCAGTAGGGGTTGTCTCATCAGCTGTAGAATATGTCTTTCTGGGGAAATTATGCCAAAAAGTAATGTTTCATCAGCATTATAGAGTTGTATTGGAGCAGATTTCCATAAATGTTGACCATGTCTTATTTATTAATGAAATCTCCTTTGCTTCACTATCAGCAGATTTTTTTTCATTACAAATCCCAAAAGTCTAATTCTGTTCTGTTCTTAAACTTTGTTTTGATCATCATACTTCTATTTTTGGTTTATCTGAATATCTTTGCTTGTTTTGTTATTACTATACCATTAAATGACATATATGCAATGCCACACTGAGAGATTGATTCTCTCTTGCAATACACAGTCAAGAATCATTCTCAAATCATTCTCATTTTTTTTCTATTTCTCAGTGTTGTCTATTAGTTAATTCATTATACAACCTTACCACTTTAGTCTTCCTTTTTTCTTCAAGTCATTTGTAGTGATTATTCCAGAATTACTCTTCTGAAACACATTTCACAATGATATCACTGTCCAGGTCTTGAACAGATGTAAATAATTAAAATGTTAGTAATTAAACATAAATTATTCCTCATTTTATTATCATTGTTATCCATAGGAATATTATTTTTGAATATTTATTTCTAAAATTAAGCAACACTTAATTAAGCAACACTTAATTTTACAGAGCAGCAATTAGGAAAAAATGGAGAACGCTCCCCTTTTTTGAATCCCTGTGAGGCAGTGTGGACAGCCTGCACAGTGTGGACAGCCATTCATGCAAGCAGGCCTCTATTTCAATTGTGGGCATGCTTACCTGGGGGAGCCAGGACATTAATAGAAATGAGAGGTTGTAGCTGAAAGGGAAGTAATGTCTTTCCCCTGCTGGATATGTCAAAAACATTGTGATGTGTTTCTATACAACAGTGACCCATAATTAAAGGTAAGTTGTGGGCCCAGCGAGATGGCGTAGTGGTTAAGGTCCTCGCCTTACACGCGCCCCGGGATCCCATATGGGTGCCGGTTCTAACCCCGGCAGCTCCACTTTCCATCCACCTCCCTGCTTGTGCCCTGGGAAAGCAGTCGAGGACGGCCCAAACCCTTGGAACCCTGCAAAGCATGGGAGACCCAGAGGAAGAGTGTCCTGGTTCCCGGCATCAGACCTGCGCGCACTGGCCCATTGCGGCTCACTTGGGGAGTGAAGCATCAGACAGAAGATCTTCCTCTCTGTCTCTCCTCTCTGTATTTCCGCCTTTCAGGTAAAAACATAAAATCTTAAAAAAAAAAAAGTAAGTTGTGGCATTTTGCACATGTGACCTCATGTCCCTAACCAAAATGCTTAGGTTTTTAAATTTTGAATGTGTGATCTGCATGACAATGTGCATGGTACAGTAGTTCAGAGAACAAAGGAGCACTGAGAAAGCAGCACAGGAGACCAGCATTGATACCACTTTCAATATTTATCAAGGAAATTTTCAGAACCCATATGTGAGGAAATTACCTGAAACCATGGGAAGACCATCTGAAAGGATTAAAGCAAGCTAAGGTCACTATAAACAATGCCTGAAAAGGTACCTGCCTCAACAAAACAGTTTTGGAAAACTCATAGTTCGGAGTTATCCACTAGCGCAGAAGGCATTTGCCTAAAAATTGAGAAATAACTGCACAAATACCATAAGCTGTTCCAGATAGCAATAACATATCTTTAAAAGCAACAGTCACACTCTGCCAGCTCTACTTCAGACTGGGGAGGGTTTCCCAATGAAACTGTTGGATATGTCTGGACAATGAGATGCTGGACTCTGCATGGTCCATGCCTCCAACGAAGGAATCATTACTGGTGATGATCTGTACTAATGTAATAATATGGAGGAATTCAATATGGGGGGAGGGTTTGGGGAAAGGTTGCGGGAATCCCAGAACCTATGAAACTGTGTCATAAAAAGAAATTAAAAAAAAAAAAAAAGGACAATCACAAGGGATAAATTATTTCCCAGCATCTCAAGTGTGCCCCTGAAAGATTCTCAAAGGTATTTGAGGGGATTAAAAAAATCTGCAAAGAAAAATTAAAATAAGCAATGTTCATTGTGCAACCAAATATTACCAATTACAAAAATGAGCTGGGGAAAAACAATACATAATGGGGATAAATAACAGCATGAAAGCAAATCAGATAACCTACAGGAGTTTGCACATATATGGAACATACAAATTGATTTTTTTTGCAGATGTGTTTAAGTTAAAAAATAGGAATGACAAATAATATATTTCAAACACCTAAAATTAGAGATATTTGATATAAAAATAATATTTTAAGCAGTTTTAGAAACATCATGACAGAAACATTTAATAAAATTAAATAAAGAACTTTGGAGAACATTGGGACAATTTAAACCACAGGAGGTATTTTTATAGTTAGCAATCATCTACTAGAGGAAAAAAAAAGATGATATTAAAAATGTTAAGAACAAATGACCACAACATTTTCAAATGAAATCGAAATTACAAATTACAGAATCCCTGGGGTTAATGAAGCTATATGTATTCAAAACTGTTAAGAACAAGAGACAGAAAAAAAAAATAAGAAAAACTTTACTAAGGCACGTCATGGTGTGGTTGCTCTTCATTACTGACATGGAGAAAACATTTAAAAAATCCAGACAAAACAATGGATATAGCATACAAGAAATGAAAATAAGGATAGCCACACATTATGTTTAGAACATGCTATGTTCACTTTATAAATATAGAAGAATGTAGAAGAAATATAGAAGAACATTGTAAAATTTAAGGAAGAAAGAAATTCTTGTCAAACATTACTCAATGGTCACAAACATACTCAGGACCAAAATAAAATCCATTTTATATATAACAACTGCAAACATTTCAAAGCCACCAAAATTCCACTTCAACAATTATTAGAGGAAGTTTTTAAGCAGAAGGAAATTGATATTGAGTGAAATTTTGGATCTGCTTAGAGAGAGGAAGAAAATTGGGAATGGTAATTGCGCGGGTAAATAACAACACTAAAAGTAGGCAAAGTCTTTGAATTGACACTTCACTAAAGATGTACAGATGGTGAATAAGCACATAAAACAATGTTCAGCATCATTAACGTTGGGAGAAGTAGAAACTAAAAATAAACATTACACTAGTGTATTTTAAATTGTCTAAAAAATTGGCTGCAGCAAGTTTTCATAAAGGTATTAAAAATGAGACGACATTGCACTCATGGTAGTATTATACAATCGAATAATTGGGAAAAACCATGCTGCACCTTAGAAAAAGTTAAACATAAATTTATCACATCATTTAGCCATTTTGTATCTTGGGATTCACCTGAGAAAAGCATAATGTCCTTCAGGAGGTGATGGATAAGCACACATGATACGTGAATTAAGTGAAACACCACCAGTAACAAAAAAAAGAGCTCGTACGTAAAATTCTATGGATGAATATCAAAACAAAAATTTATTTGAAGAAATACACAATAAACAAAATTTTACATTATATAATTTATGACATATATGATCATCATCACTTATGAAATGTTTCCATTTACATCATTACATTAAGTTCCATAAATACACACAAAGTTTCTGATATGCTAAACAACAGGAGGAAATCAAACCTATATGCCTTAACCAAAGTAATTAGCCAAGAAGTAGGACAAAGAAGCACGCCAATATGGCTCAAATTTCTTTCCCAGGCCAGGTTTAGAAAACAGGTTAAAGGAAATTTTAGGAAGAGAGTGGACAGGAATCTTGTTTTTTAAGTTGAATAGCTTTGACTCCCAAAATCCATGTAGTTGTATAAACATGGAGCTTTAATATTGACAGCTGACAGATTAAAGGTGGCCTTTTGGTCAAACAGTGGCCGGTAGGAGATGGGGGCAGTAAGACGTCTTTATGCCATTCCAGATATATCCTGAGGCTGGTTCTCTGGGAAGGTTGACTAACTTGAGTTCATGTTGGTCTAGGCATTCCCTTTCTCTTTCCTGGCCTCCAGATGTATATTGCAACCAAACCAAGCATGATTAACCTCCTTCAGATCATGGAATATCTTTACACCCTCCATGCAAAAATTCCTAAGAAAAAATTTCTTTGGTCCATTTTATGAAGTTATAATGAAATTTTAAATTCATATCTTTTCATTTGTTCTGCTTCTAATACTTTGAAGGCAGAGCTATATATTTTATCCTGATATTCAATCCTTTGAAAGCATTTATGGTGAATTTTCTTATTTTAATTTTTTAAAATAGTGATTTGTTTTTATTGGAAAGGCAGATTATCAGAGAGAAGTAGAGACAGGGAGAAAGACCATCCATATACTGATTCACTCCCCAAAAAAGGTCAGAGCTCCAACCAAAGCCAGAAGCCTCCTCTGGATCTTTCTCATGGATGCAGGCTCCCAAGGATTTGATTCATCCACAATTTTTTCCCAGGTCACAAGCTGGGACCTGGATCAGAAGTGGAGCAGCTGGGACATGAACTGGCACCCATATGGGATCCAGGTGAGTACCAGACAAGGATTTAGCCAATGAGCCATTGCACGGAGCTCAGATACAAAGCATTTAATGATACAACTCTAAGAGTATGGTGATATAATCTTCTACACTCTTTTTCTCCATTCTTCTCTATCACTTTTTCCAAGTTTAAGATATCAAACATTCAATTTACATTATATCCAAAGCCTTAGTGCACCACTTAATACATGTTCAAAACTAAAAAGGCTTATTATATATGAATAATTGGCAAGAACTATAATCAAGTGAAAAGGTAAACCTTCCATTCGTATACACTAAAATTTTACTAAATCACAGATACTAGACATATAATAATACATTATTCTTTTTAAGATTTATTTATTTTTGTTGGAAAGTCAGATATACAGAGAGAAGGAGAGAGAGAGAGGAAGATCTTCCATCTGATGGTTCACTTCCCAAGTTACCACAGGGACAGAGCTGCGCCAGTCCAAAGCCAGGAGCCAGGAGCCTCTTCCAGGTCTCCCATGTGTGTGCAGGGTCCCGAGGTTTTGGGTCATCCTCGACTGCTTTCCCAGGCCACAAGCAGGGAGCTGGATGGGAAGCGAGGCTGCCTGGATTAGAGTCCATATGGGATCCTGGTGCAAAGAAGGCTAGGAATTTAGCCACTAGGCCAATGTGCCAGGCCCAGTAATACATTATTCTTAATCACTGCTTTGATAAAGATGAACAATAATATTTACAAATATATATTTGTAGCAATAATGACATAATAGACATTTTATTTTTGTTTTGCTTTGTATGTATATTTTGTTTTTACTTTTAGCTTTATAATGTGGGAGCTAAAATTAAATAAATCATTCAAAAATAAAAGACAATGGGGATAAACAAGCTTTTGCCAATGAAGAAGACATATTCTGAAAATAAGAGAATCAATAAAGGTACAACTGAAGAAAAATCTGCAAAGAGAAATAAACCAACGCAACTCGAGTGAAGTGAAGATGCAGAGACGTAACAAATAGAGGGAAAGAATACTTAGCACTTTTCTACGAACAGATACGGCAGATGTACAGATCATGGTAAATTTCCAGTTCTGTGTTTCAATGCTTAGTTCAAAAGGTGTTAGTGGCTTTAAAGTAAATAGATGCAGACTTCTGATAACCTGTCTATGTACACACTGCCAGGGGTGATCATGAGACACAGATGAGCAACAGTGAAGTTCTCGAGGAATGATGCCTACTATTAGAAAGAAAACATACTGAAAGAATCTGTACATCTTAGGAAAAAGTATTTGCACAGAGCTTAAGAATACCAATGAGGTGTGTGTTAATCTATTCAGAGTTAACAAGAATTGGTACAAAAATAAGAAATATGAAATGAATCTCCTCTTTGTGCAACATATTTTAACATCCATGGTCCAAAGAGAATGTAGTGAATCAGAGGACAAAAACAAGGAAAATAGACTTTGTATTGTGTATGTAAGCCTATGGTAGAAATGATATTGTTGTTTGATTATTTTATAGCTCACAATGTTTATAAAATCAGGGTTCTTAAAGATTAAATTGTTGAGAAAGTGGAATTTCAGTTGAAATGTCAGCTGCAATGTGTGATATACTATTTCTTACTCTTAATCACATGTTCTTTTTACAACATACCTCCTGCCTTGACTGCTGAATATGAAACATTGCCGACACAAGGAATTTATAATAATTTTTACTTATTAAAAACACATTAAAGGTCATTAATCAGTTTGTATTGCTGTGTAACAAAGCAGAAAATATTAATACTTTAAAATGATGAATATTTCATATGTAATGATTCTTTGGGTCTCCAATTTAGACGCTAGACCCGATGATACGGTTTAAATGAGCTTCGGCTATAGCTCCTTCTTCAATATGTAGTCAGGATGGTGCTTTACCTCTTGGTTCTTGGTTCTTGCTGATTTTGGGGTGGAAATACAGTGGTGGACAGGGTGACTAGGTCAGGTGCCATTTATTACCTAGCTGCCAAGTCAGGCTCATTAACATTTTGGATCAAATGTGCCTCAAGAGAGAAGATGAAAACTGAATGTCCTGATCGTAACCTGTTCATTTTACCAGAAATTTAACAATGTATAATTAAGAGAGGCTGCTTTCCAACAATTTATCAGCTGTCAAATCTAAATTCAAATTACTAGCATAGTGAGAAAGAAGTCTGTGTTTTTGATACCTTGAATTGTTTATACACAGGACAGGTGACAAAAAAAAGTTAAGAGTAATCTAGTTAGTTGCCTCTAGCCCTTCAGCTAGTGTACTGATTCAATTCATGACTTCAGAGTCCCCACAATATAATCACTTTGGTATTACCTTCCAAGATTTGACTTTTAGAAGAACACATACATTCTTAGCAGACCTCTTTAAGCGAAGTTTATAAATGCACATTTGCCTAATCGTGTTGACCAAAGCCCACCTGACTTAGTTTACTCTTTTCTCAGCAGAGGGAGAAGTCACTGCCCTATATTATTTCTGCACATGCACCAAAGACACAAATTCTAGAATTCGACAGTAATTTATTAATTACATGTTGTCAAGGCAGCAGGGAAAAGAGCCAATGTCACAAAGGTCCCAGACGCTACATTCAGGGTGGACAAGCTAACAATATACATGGGAAGCCAGGTTTGTGGCGCTGAGAGAAAGGGGTATACTCTGGTTCCTTGGGCGAATGTAGTTGCGTTGTTTCAATAATTTGATGAGCTAATTGGTAGGTGGCACTCATTAGATCAAAAGCAAGCAGTATAATTAGACTAGCTTTAAAGCAAATCAGGCATTGTGATGTAATTCATTAATCAACCATCCATAAGAGCCAGATTGTTTTTCATCACCTGAGATGGTCAATGTCTCTTTTGTCACTGTTATTGGTACTGCCCATAAATAACAAAGATCTAATCCTCATTGCACCTACATTAAGGCCCCAGGATACAAAAATGAACCCACAATGAAATTATGACAGTCTTTTACATAGTTGGGAGGCACTCCAGCAGCACCGTGATGGACTTGGAAAAATTTACAAAAGACGCACATTGTCAAACTAGTGGGGAAAAGAGAGGGGATGAAAGAGAAGTTGGGGGAGGGAGAAAGGAGATCCCATTGCCAAAGAAACGGTATCAAAACACAATCAAATTTCAAAAATGCAAAGAAAAAAGGAAATCAGGCTATACTGTGAGGTTTTTCCCATAGAATAAGAGGTATATCTGAGAAAAGTGAGACAATATGTGGCTATTGGGTCACAGGTATTGATTTTAGTAGAAGTCTAATGCTGCAAAGACTAGATTACATTAACAGAGAAACAAATTAAACCTCTTCACTGGCTATGTACTTAATAAAATAATCTGAATATAATAAGACAAGCTATGCTAGAATTCTACCTTCTTTCTCATGGATTTGGGCAAATATTGTCCACAAGAGGAATTTTCATTATCCTCAGAAGCGGTGAGTGAAACCAAAACTATGTTAATGTTGGGATGTGAATACACGCAGCAAGTCTTCCAGCATTAAAGTGCAGGAAGTTGTCCCAAGGGTGCTGGTTTTTCGCATTGAGACTCCTTGTGGCATTTCATCTCTGTTCAATTAGTTTTTCTCAAACTAAATTATACTCAGTTTGTAATCTAATAAAATATCCTACTGAATGCTGGCAGAAGACACTATATACTCAATCGGAATTGAAGTTCATTGTTAATTGTATCACATTGGACATCATGGATTTAACAGTTGTATGACTTTTCCTTGTGCTGTAATCCATAGTCAACAGGATTTCATGGAGGAATTGTAACTTTAATATTTCTTTTAGATGGATCTCAAGCATGTACAATCTATGCACCAGGGGAAGAGAGCAGCTTCATTATTTTTTCATAAGATTTATTTATTTTCACTGAAGGGCAGATATATAGAGAGGAGGAGAGACAGAGATCTCCCATCCATTGATTCACTCCTCAAGCAGTTGCAACTGCCGGTGCTGAGTCAATCCAAAGCTAAGAGTCAGGAGCCTCTTCCTAGTCTCCCACTCATATGCAGGAACCCAAGATTTAGGCTGTCCTCTACTGTTTCCCAGGCCATAAACAGGGAGCTGGATGGGAATCAGGGTGACCGGGATTAGAACCAGCGCCCATATGGGATTCCAACGCATGTAAGGTGAGAACTTTAGCCACTGGGCTACTGTGCTGGGCCCAGCACCTTTGTTATTTTAGTCAGAAGAAAAATAACTTATATGATGTTGAAATCAGAGGATCCTCTATCTTCCAAGTGTTTTTGCTATATACCCATCCTTAAGAAGATGTATAAAAAAGTAAATGTTTCAATATCCCCTTTCAGAAGATGTGCAGAGGTTTGTGTGTTCCAACAGTTTCTTTTCAAAAATCTGTTTTTGCAGTTTGTCCTTCCAGAGTTGACCAAATATTTAGTTTCTTAATTAATAGCTTCCTATTCTATGTGTTACCTACTTCACTTACATTTGAAGCTTGTCAGCAGTAAATGGAAATGTTGCCATGTGTTATAGGTTATTCCTCAAAGTTCCAAGTTTACCCTACCTTTCCATATACATGCCTGGTATTAGTTACAGAAACAAATGACACTTAGTTTCACGAGTTCCCACAGCTTTGGTGCAGTTTCCTGCGATGAATCTCTTATGCTATCTCAACTCCACTATTTTCACTTCTCTTTCCAAACTTCAACTGATGCAAGTTTTAATTAGTGGGGCTGCAAAGTCACAGTGCAGAAGTGTGGTTAAAAAGAGAGGATGTACTATGTGTCACAAGCTATGAAGTAAGGATTGATTTGTACTTTGAATCTAAGCACTATCATTAATTCAATGCATTTGAAAGGAACCTAATTTCAACTCAATAGATATGACAATTTCCTAAATGCCATCACCATCCGAAGGTGAAATTTATTCTCAGAAACTAATCCTTTTATCCTTCAATGTCTTCAAGTTTAATTTAGATTAGCAGCTAGCAAGAATACTATCGAAAGGAATGAAGATTTTGTTATTTCAAGCACATCTCTAAATGTCAAGTACCAGGAAGAATTATACAAAAGTCAATTTCTGGGATGTAGTATCAATCTGAGTTTGGAAAATAAGATAGTAAAAAAGTAAGGCTGCCAGATTTAACCCTAAGACTTCAAGATGGAATATATATATAGCTGAGCTAATGACATTAAAAGTATTAAAGAAGTGATGATTAACAAATGAGGATTCATTTTCAATATTTATTTATTTTTATTCAAAATGCACATTTACAGAGAAAAGGAGAGACAGAGTGAAAGTTTTTTTCACCAGTTCACTCTCAAATGGCCAAAATGTCCGGAGCTCAGTCATTCTGAAGCCAGGAGTCGGGAATTTCCTCTGAGTCTTTCATGTGGATGCAGGGTCCCAAGGTTTTAAGCCATCCTCCTGATTTGCCAGGCCAAAACCAGGAAGGTAAATGGGAAGTAGAACAGCTGGGACATGACCAGTTTTATAAAAGGGTCCCAGCTCTGGCAGGCAGAGGATTAGCCACTTGAACCATTGTTCTGGTCCTAAATGAAGACTTAAAAAAAAAAAAGACCAAATGTATATAAGAGAAAATAAGGAAAGATAAATATTATGAATACAAGAAACTATAAAAACAAGATGAACTTTATAAATCTGTGACAAGTTTGTATTTTATTCTTAAAATATTTCACCATATTCTATGGGATAAAATTCACTGCATAGAATAGTTCAGTATTATTCAGAATTCATTCACTGGCTCATGGATTGCATGGTACCATCATTTTATCCAAGAGGCTTTTGTGTTTTCTTCACCATGCCTTAGTTATTTAATGGAGTGTTTTTCAACTTCCTGGTACTGTAAATGCTTTAATTTCATACCTGCTGTTGACTTTGCTTTGCAGGTTTTCATATAATGGAATGTGTAATGATGTTGAAATAGAGACTATCATATTCAGATGTGAAACAACAATATAGTAGGGCCCCGGCACGATAGCGTAGTGGTTAAAGTCCTCGCCTTGCACGCCCGGAATCCCATATGGGCACTGGTTCTAATCCTGGCAGCCCTGCTTCCCATCCAGCTCCCCGCTTCTGGCCTGGGAAAGCAATTGAGAAAGGCCCAAAGCCTTGGGACCCTGCACCCACGTGGGAGACCCGAAAGAGCTCCTGGCTCTTAGCTTCGGATTGGCTCAGCTCCAGTCATTGCGGTCACTTGGGGAGTGAACCATCGGACAGAAAATCTTCCTCTCTGTCTCTCCTTCTCTATGTATAACTGCCTTTCAATAAAAATAAAATAAATCTTAAACAAAAAGAAAGAAACAATACAGTATGCATCCTTACTTTCAAATCAAGGATGGACTCTGATGATACTGCTGGACATATCTAGATAATGAGACGCTGGACTGTCTGACATTGTCTGTGCCAGCAATATTGGCGCACAATTAAATACTAGACTGATAGACTTATGACTGTTTATGAAGGACTGTACTATTGCAATAATATGAGAAAAATCTGTCTCGGGTGAGAATTTAGGGGGAGTGGGAAAATCCCAGACCCTACAGAATTGTACTATAGAATTTGAAATAAGAAATGTAAAAAAAGAATATTGCTCAGTATTAAAACAGTTACCACATAAGATTAATATAATTATAGAACTTCATTGCCAACTGATGAACTTGGTCAATTTATATTGTGAAAATTTTGTATCAGTAGGTCTACTCACTGATGCAGTTTTAAATGATTAAATAAAAGCTGTCCACTTTCTTGAAATAAATTTCTGTCTCCCTGAGCTATCCCAGGCTGCCAAAATAAGGCTACAGGAACAAAAGCAGAAGATATACATGCAAACAGCACTCTAAGCTTTTTTATACAGTCTAGCACATTCTAGCTCTATCTACAGTGTATATTTTTCCATTAACTTTGTCCTTTCCTCTGTATTCATGCTATTTCACAGTACTTTCATGTCTGAAAAGGTATTAAACCTTGATTTTCTATTCTAAAAAAAACTTGCCCAATTACTTAATGCAGAAAATTTTAAATTGTATTTGCTGAGATTCTTCCTGTGTCACAATTAATCTGTAAATTAACTTAGAGGAAATGAGAAATCCATAGTTTTCCATAATTCTAAATTTTTTTTCATATTTTTCTGAAAATTTTTTCATAAGTTATTTCTCTCATATCCAATGTTTCATTATTATATAATAGAGTTATATTTCCACAATATATGCATTTATTTATGCTATGGTAGAAGGGTTAAATTGTATTTATTTTAATGCCTTCTATCTGTTATTACTAAAAAATTATAAGTTTATAAAATTCATTTCAAATACCATAGTCACAATTCTAAAATCAAACCTTCATTCCAAAATATCACTCAATGTGCATTATTTCTTTTTATTTTTCTTTTGCCCCTTGTATTTTTGATCCTGGGAAGGAGGATTTAAGTTAGGTAAATTTCTGAACTCATAATCTTTATGCTTTAAAATTACATAAGTGTGTAATCTCAAAATATAGTAAGATTTAGAATTTCTCACTTCCCCACTTCCGCTTTATTTTTTAAATTTAATACATTTACTACTAGATTACATTGATGCTGAAACACCAATGTGTAACTTCAAAACAAGTTAACTTTTTTATTTACTTTTATTGGAAAGGCAGATTTACAGAGAGAGTGAGATACAAAGAGAAAAAAATCTTCCCTTCACTAGTTCATTCATCAAGTGACCGCAACAGCCAGAGCCAAGCCTACCTAAAGTCAAGAACCAGGAGCTTCTTCTGGGTCTCCCACATGGGTGTAGGCTCCTAAGGCTTTGAGCATTTTCTACTGCTTCAGCAGACCACATGCAAGGATTTGGGTGTGAAGTGAGCAACTGTGACACAAACCAGTGGCCATATGGATTTCCAACATATGCAATGCAAGGGATTAGGTACTGAGCCATGTGTCAGGCCCAAAAAATCAAGTAATCTTTATCAACTTTATATTATTTCTTAATAGTTGTGTGTACTCTAGATTTTTCTTTGCCCTCCATCAGGTTACAGTTCTAATCTTTTTGACTTGTACACAAAGTTCTGTAACTTTGTTATATAATATGAATACTTATTCTTTTAATTTTCATGTAGCTTTAATGATTTCCTATTTCTTTTGATGAAATACATTTATTTTCTTTTTTTCATGTAATTACAATCTAAGCTGTACCTTCTTGTAGACTAACAAGCAGCCTGACAGACTTCAGGTAGATGCAAAATCGAAAATTTGCTCCAAGTAAAAGTTGCAGCCAGAGTAATCGCATAGCACAATGTCAATTTAACTCATGACAACATATTGTAATCAACATGATCACAGAAGTATATTTCAGCAGATATGTGGAAATTATGAAACACGAACATTATGTAGGAGTTACTAATCTCTGTCTTTGAAAATTGTATAGATCAAAAAGATACAGAAATGGAGATGGCTTTAGATGAAGAAAGATGGAGCTGGAGCTGGACACAGAGATGGAAATAGGGATGGACGAGAATAAATGTAGGAATGGGAATGGGATGGAATTCCTACGGGAATGAAATAAGAAGAGAATGGAGGTGCGAGTATGGATGTTTTGCAGAATGATGTACACTTACTCTTGTAGTTAGTGTAAGAATTTGGGGTTGATGAACTTCACTCAAGATACTCTTTTCCTATATACAATATGATTTTTATATATTTCCTATGATAGCTAGAATTAAATAGAAAAATAAAACAATAAGAATGAAAATGACATGTTTATGATTTGAATATTGTTCATAACTCTCGACTTTATTCCTGTGGGAACTGTCGTTTCAGTGTTTTACTAGTTAATCATTGTGGTTGGTTGTGTATTAAGCCTGTGATTATAAAGAAATGTGAAAGCATCGATGGAAATTTTAAAAAAGAAAAAAAAGGGGATTCAAAACTTAAACAGAAAAAATACCTTGCAATTAAATTTAAAATGTAAGTAAATTGCCTATTTATTGCCACTATTTCATTTATATATTCCAAATAAGTAAAACTAAATTTTGTAGATACATTTTCTAGTTTAGAATTGTGACTTGCTCAGACTCATTCACACAGACTGCCTTCTCACATTTTCACTTCTGTTGCGATTGCTGGCTTCAGAGATTTTTGCGATTACAGACAAGAATAAAGTTGATTGGATACTAGCATCTTATCAAATCACTTCAAAAATTACTATGAATCTTTTTCAAATATTTCAAGATTTTGCCTTGGATCCACCCTTTGAAATCAGTGACAAATTCCTAAAATTACAATTCATTCTTGCTTCTTGGGGACACATATACTCAGATTTTGATGAGTTTTTTTTCCTATAAACACTGAAGTAGAAGTTTCTACCTAGTTAATACCTGCAGTTAAAAAGAAACCACAAATTATACTAATATCTAATACTTTTTAAAAAAATTTTGCTTCTTTTTATTATTATCATTTTGTGATAGTTCAATAGATCGTGGGATTTCCCTTATCCCCTCTCCAGTACCCTCTGCCTTCACTGAATTCCCCTATATCATTACTATAGTGTAGTTCTTCATTCACAGCCATATGTCCATCATTGTGGGCATGGACAATGACAGAGAGTCCAGCATCCTATTGTCAAAATATACTAAACAGTTTCATTGGGAGTCCATCTTTGTCTGGAAGCAGAAATGCATACTGCATTGTATTTTCACATCTCAGTTGATTTTTTTCACATGCACATTTAAGGACCTTTTCCTTCTGTTCAATTGAAGAGAGCTTGATTATCATGTGTCTTGGTGAAGATTGCTTTTGGTCAAGCCTGTTGGAAGTTCCAAGCCCCTCCTGGATGTTGTTTCCCAATTCTTTCTCTAGATTGAAAAAATTTTCCCATATTATTTTATTAAATGTATTTTTAAACCCAGCTTTTACTTCTGCAACTTCTGTGACTCCCATAACTCTTATATTTATACTTTTTAAAAATTATATATATTTTTTATTTTGAATTTTTGAATTATGTGGTACAATTTTGTATGTAAATTATATTTCCTGTTTGAAATCATTTTCATTCCTTTTTAATTTTTTTACTTTAATTTTTAAGTTAATATATGGGCAACAGTTTCTATGCACTGTCAAGGCACAGCTCCAAGACGCCATCTGCACGTTCCTCTGTCCCTTGTGTTCCGCCCCCTACACTCTTCCCTCGTTGCCCTTTCTCAGCACGTTATTCTTATCTCAAACAGCAATTCAAATAAAGGTTTAACTGTATCTACCTTAAAGCATTCCTTTAAAATCTCCTGTGTTGCATTTTATAGAAAGTAATATTGCTTAAACTATCCAGTTTAAACAAATATTAATAAGACTCTTGTCACAACAGCAGGAAAAAGGAACAAACTTTCAACTAACCACATTAAAAGTCATTTATTAAGCTTTCATATTTTAGACATACAGGAAATGAAATGCAAACAAACTAGCTAAATATAGGTTTTTAATCTGTGCCTCAGCAGTGTGTACATTCAGCAGAAAAAAGTGTTATTGTTACTTTAATGATTTGGACTGGAAACATGGACTTATGAATAAAGAAATTGTATAAATGATATAACTCTTCATTATATTATTTTGGTCAAAATGTTATTAAAAGTAATACAGAGCAAAATTTTCACCTACGCTAAGAACCAAAGTCCTGGTGTGGAGAAAAAATCCAAGAGAAATCTTACTTCTTTCATGCTACAACAAATAATGATTGTTTCAATCACACTGAAACTAAGTTAGCTCTGGACTCATATTTCTTCATTCCCACTATATTCTACAGTTTGGACATAATTTTCATTTTCCACTTAGCTCTATGATTGAAAACAAGTACAGATAAAAGTGCCCAGTGCAGTAGCCTTGTGGCTAACGACCTGGCCTTGCAAGAGCTGGGATCCCATATGGGTGTAGATTCATTTCTAGGCTGCTCCATGTCACTTGCAGCTCCCTGTTCTTGGCTTGGGAAAGCAATCAAGGGCAGATTAGCTCAGTTCCTGCCACTGTGGGAACCTGAGAACTAAAGCAGCAGATGGTGGAATTTTTCCTCTTTGTCTCTCCTTTTCTCTATAAATCTGACTTTCCAATAAAATAATAACAATAAATGAATAAATCTTAAAAATATACAAATAGTAATAAGAACAACTAGGGAGTAGCAAGAAAACGAGGGAAGTGTGATTGTCCTCATGAGTTGCACATATGCATAAAAGCTGTTATTTTCATATTCAAAAAAACAAAAATTGCAGGAAAAGAGATACAACCGTATTCTTTATTTCTAAGATGGGTAAAAAAATTTTAAAAAAAAACTAGAAATTAGGTTATCAAATTTGCCTCATTTTTTTACGGTACTGAATTGTCTGGCATTTTTTTTGGAATGGTCACTTTAAACATTCCTGCTTCCTACATTCTTGGAGTTGCTGTTACTTACCCAAGCGGGTGGAAACATTTGGGCATATTCATGTAAAAGGTCCAAAGAAATGTAAAAATCTTGTTTTTGAAATGACATTTTTCAAATCCAAATGTGTGGTGTCACACAGCATATTTTCATTTTTACCTATACATATATAAATATGAAGTGTGTGTGTAGTGTGTAAATGATGGCGTATGTGAATGAACATGAATTATTTGGCAATGATGCATGTTAATGGGCCATTTTGAAAGACTTTAAGTAATAATAAAGTCCTGTATAAATATACGTTTCACTAGTTCTTAAAGCTCTAAAAATAAGATGCCATTTTCATTTTTAAGGATAAATTTAGCAAATTATAAACTTTCCTGCTGTGAAGCATCAAAATAAACAGAGATTAGAACACACTCAGTAAATATCAGAAAATAATACTATAAGACAAACTCCTATCTTAATGATAAAACACAAAACATTCATTTAATTGCGTCACATATATATATATTACTCCTGATGACTATTTTCAAATAAGATTACTGTCTTCAATGATACCTAAAATTAAATTTTAAATTAGTAAAAGAATATAGTAATGTTTTTCATACTTGTTATACATGATACAAGGGACATTGTTTATATCTAAAGAAGTCCTTTTAAAAGTGGGTCGGAATAAAAGAAGCAAAGAGGGAGTAATAACGCGCACCACCCTAAAAACTAGCAATAAAAACAGCATAGGGAGTAACAAAGCAGAATCACAAGCATGTTAAAGATCTTTAAATGACTCAAATTCCAACAGATCAAAAGGTAAAATAAAACATAAAGCAAGCAAAGATTTCTATTAAGATCAAAGCAGATGTCTGAGTTGATACAACTTAAAGTATTGTAGAAATATTTGCTGAATGTGGGAAATGCATTTTAATTTAAGGGCAAGTACAAATTACTTTGCAATTATGTTGCATTTGAGGAGCCAAAATAGCATTTCCCTGAGCAGTACCTCAATTAACAAGTAATTTGAATTGGAAAATAAAATAAAGAAAAACACCAGTTACTTATTTCTATCTTGTCATAAATAAATCTGTTCCTATGAGTCTATTTTTAATATTATTTAGCTATACTTATTAAAAATATTCTTTGATTTGACATTGGTCGTCACGGTGATCATCCTCACTGAAGCTTTTTGAGTAGAAGAATCAGTAAGATGGTGCATCAGGAATTCTTTTGTGTCTTGAAAGATGGGTCCTCAGAAAAGCTATTGATGAAAAGATAACAACTAATCATTGGAGATGGAAGAGAACTCAGAGTAGATGTTGATGTGCAGGGGATTTGAGAAGAGAATGACTTGGTAAAATTTGTCTCAAATTTCATTAGACATCAGTGAAAAGCTAGCAATAGAAGACAAGTAATCATAGGTATCCTATCAGGTGAAGTAAATGGTGGTATGATAGAGGTAATGAATTCATTTCTCTTATTTACTAAGTTTTAAAAGTGAAATAAATGGCAGAACTAAGAGATGAGAGGCAGGGTCAGTTAGAATACATTACATCAGTCAGATAATCTGTACACAAAAGCAATTCATTTGCTATTTTAATCCCTTGGAGCAGCAAGTCTTTATTATGTTAGAAATGACTACCACTTCAACCCCCCACTCCAACAGAAACACGATACTCCATTACCATCCAAAAAAAATTAAATTCTCAATTGGTAAATGCAATCTCATCATTTTTGTCCCCTCCCCCCAAAATTGTATTTCTCACTCTTATATAGTAGAGTTGCCACTCCTCATTTTAAACCCGTTATCGAATATACTCAGGTCAATGTACTAGGGAAATTCTTGACAGTATCCTTGACTCCATTTCTCCCTTTAATTAATTTTGTTTGTTAAATGTGTCGCTATTTTAAATGAACTGTCAGAAGCTTCATGCAGGTTGCTTTGGAAAGTGACAAACTAGCAAAAGCTTAGTTAATGCTAACAAAGATTAATACTTGAAAGCCAACTTCAAAACTGTTTTCACGTTTTCCTAGATTTCCAAAATTTTTTTTTATTTTTCTTACTTTTACAGCAAGCAAATTAATCTATAGCAATATCTACATATCCTTTGGAATGTCTTTCCCACTCATTACTTTCGCATTATTTAGAATCTCTTTTGTGTCAAAATGTTTTATTCTATCCCTTATTACTCACACCTCTGAAAAAGAGTTTTACAGACATAATATTGTTTCCCAAATTGTTTTTTTTGCTTCAATCACTTGGATCATTTTCACATTCCTGCTTCAATAAATAAGTCTAAGAAGACTAAATATTTCTCTATAGGTCTTTAGCACTTCTGTAACTATATATCCAGGTGTGAATTTCTCAATTGCCACTTCTACTTTAGTCTATGTTAATTCTCAAATAAGCACTTCAAATTAGTTTTCAGTGCTATTGACTTACAATCCTCACCCTGAAATATGTTTCTCAATCTGCACTGCCAATCTCAGTGAAATTTATACAACTTTCTCCTCAGTGTCTCATAGACAAGCTTTCATCTCAATTTAAAAATATTGACACCTTACCACATAGGTAAATGTGTCACCAAATCCAATCAATTTTTCTTGTTCAATTTGAAAGCCACCCATTACGCTTGTGCTCCATTTGCACTAAGCTAGATATTTTTTCACCTGCATGGTTACAATTAAATATATATACATACATGTATAAATATAATGTGTATAATCATACATATAAATATATCACATACATATATAGACAGAAAGTCAGGCACAGATTAGACTGTTAATTTTGCTTAATCCATTCACAGTAATGAATTCAAGAATTAAATCAATACAAAATATACATTGATTTCCTTACCTTGAAAATAACCTCACTCCCATGTTGTAGTAAACACAAACACCGTAGTATATTCTGTAGTTTCCTTCCTGGGTCCCAATTGTAAGGCCATCTCCTGCAAATCTGGCCTTTTCTATTCACACCTGTTTGTGTTCTTATTACTCCACTTCTGCTCCAGGTCTGTGCTAATGACCTAGGAAAAGAAATGGAAGGCAGACCAAATGTTCACATCCCTGGGGCCCACATAAGAGACTGCAAGAAATGCCAGGTTCCTGGCCTCAGCCGGTACACTCACTCGCTCTCTTTCTATCTGTATAGCTCTAACTTTCAAATCATAAAATCATATTTAAAAATTCACCTCGGGCCCAGCAGTGTGGTCTAGCAGCTAAAGTCCTCGCCCTGAAAATGGCAGGATCCCATATGGGTGCTGATTCTAATCCCGGCAGCTCCACTTCCCATCCAGCTCCCTGCTTGTGGCCTGGGAAAGCAGCTGAGGACGGCCCAATGCATTGGGACACTGCACCCGTGTGGGAGACCCAGAAGAGGTTCCCAGCTTCGGATCGGCGCAGCACTGGCTGTTGTGCTCAATTGGGGAGTGAATCATCGGAGGGAAGATTTTCCTCTATGTCTCTCCTGCTCTCTGTATATCTGACTTTCCAACAAAAATAAATAAATCTTTAAAAATAAATAAATAAAAATAAAAATTCACCTCATGCATCTGTTGAATTTATCTGGATAATAAGATGCCTGGCTCTATGATGGTGGTACATGCTCACAATGAAAGAAACATGACTGGATTTGAACTGTATTACTGCAACAAGGTAGAGGAATCCACCTTTGCGGGTTGGGGGAGGTATGGGGAGGGGTTGGGCAAATCCCAGAGCCTATGAAATTGTGTCATAAAATGAAAACAAAATCACCTAATGAACCCCAATTATCTAACTAGAGGTAGGGTTACCAACCTTCACTCTGTAAAGTGAAACACATGATGAAGTATAATTCCTAGCATTTGGGCTTTCTTGTACTCATGTATCCTTTTATAAATTCTAATAATCATTCAGAATCCAGAGTAGCTGTCTCTTACTGAACATCCTTAAATTCTGTAGCCAGTGGTTGATTCTGGATTTGGTTTGATAACATTGACGTTAACTTGTTGTGGTATCCCTTAATTTTGTCCTTCTCTGTTAGAGTCTATAAATTGTATCAGATCATTTATACTTAGCATATGTAGAGCACCTGCATCAGGACCCATTTTAGGGCCCCATAGAAATGTGCTAATCATGAGATTCAGCAAATATAATATTTATACAGGAGAGGAAATGCTTGATAGAAGGAGAAAAGAGAGAAGTCATGCAAATATAACTTCTCCAACCATTAAGAATGTGCTGTCTGTTCCATGGGTAACTAGCTAATACTCACTAGATTTACAATAGGAATCACAGAACACTTGTAGAATGCCTGCTTCTTTCTCATGGTTCTCTGTCGTGGGGAACGTGGCTCTGCGGCGGATATTTGCAGTGTCTGTACGTCTGATAGTCACAACAAGACCTGGAAGGAGGTGGTTATTTGCACATATGAATACAGGCCACACCAAAATACCCAACAAGCCATTTAGAAACTCCACAGCAAAAATTAAGCCAGCACAAAGTATAAAAGTGTAAGGTTAATGTGGTATAAAATCTAAAATCTAAAATTAATACTGCCCTGAGGTTAAACCTCCACCTGTAAGCACCAGCAGCATTTTGGAAGCTGCTTTGTGTCCCAGCTGGTTCACTTCCAATACAACTTCCTGCTTAAAGCCTGGGAAAGCGGTAAAGATCAGCGCTAATCCTTGAACCTCTAAATACCCACATGGGAGAACTGCAAGAAGTTCCTGGCTCCTGGCTTTAGGTTGGTGCAACTCAGGCCATTGTGGCCTCTTGGGGAGTGAATCAGCCGACCAAAGATCTTCCTCTCTGTCTCTACTCCCTGTCTTTTCAATAAAAATAAAATAAACATTTTAAAAAAGTGTTTTCATAGTTTAAATAAACTTTTTGAAGACACTGCCCTATGCTTGAAAATACATATGAATCTGCTTGCACCTTTTTTACAGTATAAGTAAAAACACTAACACCATTTGAAGGTAAATTTTCAAAATATTTATTAACTCATTGGACAAAGTTACAGAGAGATAAGAAGCACAGAGAGATATTCTCCTCCCACTGGCTCATTCCCCAGATATCAGCAATGGCGAGGTTTTGCCAAAGCCAAGTATCAGCTGCTTCATCTGGGTCTTTCACATCAGTATTAGAGGCTCAATTACTTACACCCTCACCCAATATATTTTTCAGACCTTTAACAGAGTGCTGGATAAGACATGGAGGCGCTGACAAATAAACTAGTGCCCATGTGGAATCCTAGGTATTGCAGGATACGACTTTACTTACACATGGTGCCTAAAGGTAGATTTTGATAAGTTAAAAAAAAATGTATTGCAAGTGTCGCAGGAATCAGTAAGTTAAAAATGCACTAAATTGTGTTAAAAATGGATATCCATTTTAAAAAATGAATCTGTATTTAAATAACGCAGGAACGGGGTGCAGTGCTGTGGTGTGATAGGCTAAGCCTCCCTCTGCAGCGCCAGCATCCCCTATGGGCATAAATTTATATCCCAAATGCCTCACTTCCAATACACTTTGCTTATTGCCTGGGAAAGCAATGAGGATGGCTCAAAACCTTAGGCCATTTTACCCATGTGGGAGAACTGAAGAAAGCTTTTGGCTACTGGTGTCAGAATAACTCAGCTGAGGTTGTTACAGCTAAATGGGGAGTGAACCAGCAAATGGAACATTCTTTCTCTCTCTCATCTTTTTTGGTAAAACATGTCTCTAAAATAAAGACAAAGTAAAATAAAAATGATAATCCAGGAAGAACAAGAAAAAGGAAAAGAAAAAATGGAAAAATTGGAAAATCAGCAAATTGTTACATTTAAATTTAACAATGTTAATAACCACAACAAATAAAATACTGAATTATACTAAAAGTATGCCACAATTATATTAGAGACATTGTCAATTTGGAAAAAAAATACACTAATTTACATTTCACAGAAAGCCAATTGAAATACAAAAATGCATGACATTTAAAAATTGAGTTGTAGAAACCCATATACCAGTCAAAATTATCCTAGAAACAAAGATTTTATAAGATAATTTTACCTAAAATATGTTAAAATATATCCACAGGTGCTTATTTCTCAATGTTAATTTCAAACAAGTTAAAAACATAACATTAGCTTTTAGAAAATTTTCTTGGCAATATTTGAGAAAATTCATCAACCGTCAATGTAAAAAAAAAAAAGAAAGGCTGCTCATTAGCAAAACAAAGGGAGGTTATTAACAGCTCACATTATATGCTAATAACACATGCTACTGAAAAGCTGGTCAATCTCACCATCAACATAAAAATTTATACTGTAAGGATTAAAAACCATAAGGAAATAAATAAATAAAGAAAGAAAGAAGGAAACGAATGAATAAAATACCTGATGTGGAAGAAGGATTTTCCTCTCTCCTCACACATGACGCACAGCTTTCTAAGAAGATGGGAAGTAATCCCCAAACAGCTTGTGGAAATAAATGAACAATGTGGCATAACAGAAGACTACAATCTTTCCAACTGTAAACAGGGAAAAATAAAACTCAAAAGCAAACACCTCTTATACTTACAGCAAAATGGCAAAATGGTAATAAAATTTAAAGGAATGTTTTGTTGCTGAGAATAAATAAATAAATAAAACAATTAATTAAATGGAAAAATAGAGCATATCTGTAGGCCAGAAGACAATTTTTTAGGGTGCAGACATTCAGCACAGTCTCAATGCCCCCAGCAGAGCATTTCACAGGAACTGACAAAATGGTCATATTTTCCAAAAAAAAGAAGTATAATGCGTTCAACAAATACTGCCTGGAAAGCTACGTAAGCGTAAGTGAAAGGAGAAAGGGATTCCAAATGTAACTAAGTGATAATGACATCTACGTCCCACGTCAAACCACCTGGATTCCATTTACTACCCCAACATTTGACACAGGAATAATGCAAATGCGTATCTGGAAAGAAAGCTGAAGTTGTTGGATTCCTTCCACCTCCTGGGAGACCTGGACTTTTGTTCCTGACTCCTGGTTCAAACCATGTCCAGGTCCAGCTGCTGGGAAAATGTAGGGAGTGCACTCCCTCTGTCTCCCTGCCTCTCAGAATAAAAAGCAATAAATACTAATAAGAATGGAAACTAACCTAAACCCTTGATTTGCACACATCACAAAAGTGCAAAAGTGAGTAATAAATATTTCATTATGTTTTAAAATTATTTGAAAGAACACAAATCAAACAATTTTCAAACTTTGACAAAGTGCATTTTATAATTGGAAACACACATTGCGAGAGACCTTGACAAAGGTAAGATTTCCAACAATAGACTGGTAGTAAATATTTATATGTTTGTTCTCAAAGAATATATATATACACATATATGCGCACAGAATACATTTTATATATGTATACAGAACTTACAATACTCTTAGAAATTGGTACTAATGTTGCAAAACAATACGTAAAAAGTAGCAGAAAGCGTTTTCACAAATAAATATGTCCAAATAAGCAGTAGGCAAACTAACGTCTGTACAACATCTTTAGGCAATAACCAGTAAGAATTTGAGGATATAAATGGAAATCAAACTGATATAATATTTTATATGCTCCAAATAGTTAATATTAAAAGAGATTCATAATAACAAATAATATTTTTGATAAGCATGAGAGAGTTCAAATTCATATGTATGGTAAATAACATAAGTAAATAGAGTGAATTTATACATAACCATCATTGCCCGGGGTAACATAGAATTTTAAAAGAGTTAATGTAATTTTTTTTTGCTAGAAGAAAAAGGGTAGCTATATGTACCATGAAAATTGAATTAAATGGTATCTGTAGCAAATCATTTAAAAATATTTTGATGATACATATGTAACTTCAAATTTTGAATTTCATAATTTTAAGTATGTGTTTCAGTTTAATTAAATGCACTCATGATTCTGTGCAACAGTTACCACTATCTCTGTAACTTTCAACCAAAGAACACTGACTGTATTGCCCTTTCCCCCCAAGCTTTACATATCAGAAATTATCTTCCATCACCATGATTTTTACTAATCTGAGAAACTCAATTTTGTCAGATTACACAATAAATGTTCTTTTGTGTCTGGCATACTTTGCTTCAAGCATATACCAGAATTTTTTTAAGGTTGTAACCATTATACAGATATAAAATATTTCATTATCTACACTTCACTTAATGAATATATACATTATTTTCATTTCCATTTTCTTTTTGTAAAAGTTCCTAAGAACGGGCCTGACATGATAGCATAGTGGTTAAAGTCCTCGCCTTGAAAACACTGGGATGCTATATGGGCAATGGTTTTAATCCCAGCAGCTCCATTTCCCATCCAGCTCCGTGCCTGTGGCCTGGGAAAGCAGTCCAGGATGGCCCAGTGCTTTGGGATCCTGCACCTGTGTGAGAGACCTGGAGGTGATTTCTGGCTCCTGGCTTCAGATAAGCTCAGCTCTAGTTACTGCGGCCAGGAGCCAGGAGTTTCTTCAGGGTCTCCCACCCAGGTGCAGAGTCCCAAAAGTTTGGGCTGTACCGGACTGTTTTCCCAGGGCACAAGCAGGGAGCTGGATGGGAAACGGGGCTGCTGGGATTACAGCAGGTGCCCATGTGGAATCCCCGGGGAGTTTAAGGTGAGGACTTCAGCTGCTAAGCTATCACGCCAGGCGCTCTTATGTTGTTTCTTGATTCAGCTCTTTGGATATATTCTCCACAGTGGAATTGCTCAGTCATATGATATTTCTATGTTTAGTTTAGGTTTTATTATTTCCATAGATGCTTTACCTACTAAATCTCTTCCAGTAATAAGCAGAGTTCAGTTTTTTTTTCTATATCCAAACTAATTCTTTTCCCCCGTGCTCTTTAAAAAAATGATAGTGATCCTAATAGATACAAAGGGATATCTAAATTTATGGTTTTGAGCTGGATTTCCTTTATATTCAATGATGACATTTTCCTGTGCCTATGGGCCACTTGTATATCTAATTAAAAGCATCTATATAAATTATTTGAATAACTCAAAGCTCCATTTTGAATTAATTGATTTTCTTATTGTTTTCATTGAGCTGTAAGGGTTCTGCATATATTCTGATTATTAATTCTTTATTGCCAATATTGTATCCCATGGTATGAGTTGCCTTTTTTATAAAATTGTTATTGTCCTTTGATAAACAAAGTTTTAGTTTAGTCTTTTTTTTTTTTTTTTTGGTTTTTTAACTTCTGTTGCTTGCGATTGCATTGAAAATTGCAAGATCCCTGTAAATTCTATGTTTTCTTTCCTGTTTGTAAGAGATCTATCTTTGATTCTCACATTTGGGTCTGTGATCCACTTTGAGTTAATCTGTGTACATTGTAAAAGAAAAAAAGTCTAACTTCATTGTTTTTTTAACCGTTTTTTACAAAAATAATTTATGTATATTTAGTATATAAAGAGAGATTTACAGAAGGAAGGAGAGACTGGGAAAAAGATCATTCCTCAAGGGTCTGCAATGGCCGGTACTGAGCTGATGCGATAGACGGACAGAAACCAGGAGTTTCTCCCCATCTCCCATGTGGGTGCAGGGTCTCAAGGCTTTGGGCCATCCTCCGTTGCTCTGTCCGGCCACAAGCAAGGGTTGCTGGATGAGAAGTGGAACAACAGGTACGCAAACCGTTACCCAGATAGCATCCAGGCATTAGAGGGGAGGAATTAGACAACTGGGGCATTGCACCAGACCCTCTGTTTTGATGTTGATATCCAATTTCCATAATTTCATTTATGGGGAAAGAAAATCTTCCTTTCTCTCACTGAATGATCTTTGTAGCTTTGCCAAAATAATTTGACTATCTAAAGGTTTGTTTTCTATGTGATCAATATTCTGAATAATGCCAATGCCACATCACTTGATAACTGCCGTTTTGAAATTAGTTTTTGCTCATTTTCAAGATCATTTTTACTATGTGAAGTTCCCTAGGGCTTCAAATGAGTCTTAAGATAGAGCTTTCTAATTCTGAAAAAAAAAAATAGATTTTTGAGATTTTTATAGTATTTGCAATTAAACCTTAGATTATTTAGGGTTTTCTCAATATCTACATATGTTGAGTGCTCTGTTTCTTTAGCTGGAGTGTTGATTTATTGAGTCATTCAGTATTATTTAATAGTGTTTCTTTTAGCAATCTCTCATCAATATACTGAAGCTAATCCAACGTATTTTAGTCTTTTCAATACTATTTTAAGTGAAATTGTTCTCTTAATTTTTCTTTCAGTAATTTTTAAAAAACTTTCACAGTAGCACATTAAACAGGAAAAATGGGATAAATTAGAAAATCTGATTCAATATTTGACGTAAAAGTTCAAATAAAGTAGAAAATGAGAGAATCGTGACAAAAATATAAAGCTTGGGTTGATCAACAGAGGCTCCTGTGTCCAATACTATTTTCCATCGGTTTTATAAATAAATCCTTATCATTATGTAGCTACTACCAAAACCTATGTGCAGGGGACCGTGCAGTAGGTGTGGATGGCACGAAGGTGTGAAGAGAACAGCTCCGCTGCTTGGCAGGGCCCGGGGGAGCTTCCAGCTGTTTGGCAGGGCAAGGCGGATTTCTCTCTGACCACCTTGATGCAGTCTCACCACCCTTTTGCATGGACACTCAAGCACCCCACTAAGAATCCTGTAATCTATTGAGGCATTGTTTGCCCCTGTGAGATGGCTTTGGCAAGTAATATGAGCTTGAGAGTTAATGTTACTGATAATGTCTTGGTGAGTGCGCCTTTAACTGCGCACAGGAGTACAATTAAACCCATGCCATTTCTGGACACCTTGTTGTGTGCCTACCCATTGTCCTGAAATCTGGCCCAGACATATAGCATGCCTTCTGGGAAATGGCTTAATAAGAATTTTACAAACTAACAGAATTGATGGGAGTATGAGTGGAAACTGCTATGGCAAAAAAAAAATATATAGTTACTGTGACCTTAAAGGTTAGCTTGTCCTTGCAACTTTTAGAGCATAGAAAATGCAGCTGTTTTAGCCGTTTTTATAATTTTTAACTAGAGGAAATTTAGGGCAATTCTACTAACATCATAGAGATATACTTTTGATTATTGTTTAATTGTTTATGGGGTTGTAGGGTTTGCAGTTGTAGGGGGATTTAACGTTTGGAACTTTTTGCCTTAGATCCTTATGTTCTTTTTCTTTTGATGTATCTTTCCCATTATGTGATAGATAACTTGTGAAAATAAAATGTAGTAGGTAGGAATGTTTTACTGATTAGTAGGTAACCATCTGTGCCTCGGCCTTGGAGTTCTGGCTGTCACCTAATGGCTACTTCTAAAGAATGAATAATGGTTTGCTTTAAAGAAACTGATTATAGTAACTTACAGAATTATCTTTAAGAGCACCTGGTTGACCATGAAGTAAAAATTAATTGAACATCTGTGTATGCTGTCTTAGTTCTAAAGTTAAAGATAAAAAAAATCAAACGTTTGTGAAGAGGCTAGTGATGTGTCTAAGTAAATAAAAAGGACAGCTTCTTTTGGAGAAAAAAAAGCATATAGCAAGAACGCACCAAGTGTCAGTGTCTGTGTCTTTCTTTATCGCCGACTCCACGCACCCTTCCCAAGCTCCGAACTCTCGGCTGGAGTTGGACTCCGGCACCTATGTCCCCCATAACAAAAATATTTGATTTCCAACTCTATAGAAACATGTTTGCAAAAAATGAAGTTGAGAATTAGACTATACTTTAAAAAATAATTATAAAAACTATAAAAAATGACATTTATAAATATTTATAAATAAATGAAAATTAATCTCTTCCATAAAATCTGGATCAGAGGGGATGACAACATTGAATTTTATGATAAACTAAGACAAATAAAACTATAACACCTTTTCATCAAGATTGAATTGTATTCAAAGGGAAAATTTTAGATGCATCATTATACACAATAATAGAGTAAATTAGGCTATTAAGTAAAAATGTGCATCTATCATATTAATCAAACTGATTTAGGCTTACAGAATGAGCATGGGAATTAAAAAAAAACACAGGTGCATACATATTTCAAGTGTGAGTGTGTGAACAGCAGGATTTTAGCTTAGTGGACTTCCTGTTGTCCTCTTCATAATACAAAAATAAACACATGGCTTGATTTTCTAGCCAGTGTGCCCTGATTTGGCCTCCCAAATGTTTACGGACACCATCTGCTCAGAATGATGGAGGCACTGGTTCTTTAAGAATTATGATTGTCACCCTTGCAAATTTTCAAATGCTATTAAGTTTTAATATTAGACAGTCACTGGTAACACAAAGGAGATGTAATTGTCAAATGTAATTGAAGAGAACTCAATTGAAACGAAAACATTTGAATTGATTTCCATCACCTAATCTTAGTTCATATGCCTTTTTCAGCTATTAAGCCAGCTAAAATACAAAGGTTAATTCTATAACCAAATGAATCTCTGAATACTTCCTTCTTTCTCATCTGCCTTGCTCTCTGCCTCTGTTCTATTCCACCTTCCCTACTCCTCTGTTTTTGTTCCTTCATGGTTTGTCCAGTGAATTTCATAACAGGCATTTTATTCTTCCCTGCTTGGAATATATTTTTTTGTTTTTGGTCATGCAAGCTGTACATTGGGGTGCAGTAAGTTAATTTTTGCTATTTTTGGTATTATATTTGTGCATAAGAATAACTGTATGGAGGCTAAGCTGGGTATATCATGCTATCATACTTAATAGGTAAGGCAAAAACTAGAAGATGATCATTTTCCTGATTAGGGAGGTACAAATTGAAAAGCAGCATAAAATTATCAGTTATTTACATAAATGAAAATATGTTTGAATCAACATTTCTTCTCTAATTCAGACGTGATGAAAGCAAACACTAGATGCTATGCTAAAAAGAATTGAGCATCAAGAATCAATCAATTACCAACTAATATTCTGCAACATAATCACTCTGCTTCCTGTAAATTAAACAATCGTCATAGATGCATAAAAAACAGTTTAGAAATATCTAATGTAATTAATCAGGAAAAATTGAAAAATAAAAGTATAAAACATTATGAACAAAAAGGAACTATCCTTGTAGTTATGGAAAGACATCACAGTACAGCAATTATGAGAGAATACTGAGGCTCTGTGCTCATGCATTTGAAAAACTTTATGCAGTGGGTCATTTGCTAAGAAAACATGCAAAGTAAAATTATTCACGCAGAAAAAATATATATAGTCACATATAATTTACGTGGTGAGAAAGAATGGCTGAAAAGCTATTCCTTAAAATAAAAACTCTTGTCCATATTAATTCATAAATTGCATCTTGCACTCACTGAAAGTTTTATTTTGTTCAAAGATCTGTCTATGGACCAAAAGTAAGCAAGAGCCATAAGGAATATATTCAAATATATGCTAAAAGGCACTGTTAATTCCATGTTTATGAGTGGAACTCACAAGGTTCTTGAACAAACTATGAAAAATTGTATAGAAACTTCATTGTTTTAACTTCCTTTTTTGGAGATGCCTATGTTGAATGTATTTGAATGTATTGGTTTATTTCAAAAAATGCAAGATGCAGTTCTTTTCTGGGTTTTGAGATAGTAGTCATGAGTAGTTTTACAAAAAAAAAAAATAAATAAAAATAAAAACTTTCTATTTTTCCTATTTTGTAAAGACTTCCTAGAAAACGGCTTCCCAGAATTTCACTACTTTTCAGATTCTCCAAGCTGTTGTAATTCTAGGTAAAGTTATGTAAACCAGCTCTCACTAACACAGTGTGAGAGAATAATTCAGGATGTGTGACACTGTGAGAATATGGAGGCCAAAACACACACACACACACACACACACACAAACACACACACACACACACAAACACACACACATACACACACAGAAACACACAAACACACACCCACAAACACACACACACAAACACACACACAAACACACACACATACACACACAAACACACACACATACACACACAAACACACACACAAACACACACATACACACACACAAACACACACAAACACACACACATACACACACAAACACACACACATACACACAAACACACACATACACACACACAAACACACACACAAACACACACACACAAACACACACACACACATTCTCTATGCTAATTATGAGGGTGGAAGACAGTAAGTCACTGAAGAATTACAATAATGACAATGTAGGTTCATTAGCTGCTGCAATAGTACTGTGATGGGGGGATTGCGGAAATGAGAGGGTCTGTGGATAGTTAGGACTAGGGAGTATATGGGAAATCTCAAATTGCCTTGTCAAAAATATTTGAAAGTATCAACATAAAATTACAACATCAAAGCAAAACAGCCAAAAATAACTTAGCATCAAATGTAGGACTACTTATAATTGAATTCGTAAGCAGCAACTAAGCTGTAAAACCCGGAGAACATCTGTTAGCCACTCTTATTTCAAACTTGTTTTTGAGTGAATGCATAAGAAAATATTTTAAAAATACAAAAAAATTATACAAAATAATGCAATGCCTATTTACTACCACAGGCTCAAGAAATTGCCATTACTGTGTTTTTCCCTCGTATATCTATTATACTCTTATGCAATTTTGAACATACACTGTAATTCAACATTCTTATGATACATATATGTATACATTTCATACTAGGTTGTATGTGCACTCTTTTGAAACATTTGCTTTAATATTGTAACAGCTTATTCTTTACCACTTTCCGCTGTTATGATTATATCATGTTTGATTTCCCATTTTCTCTTATTATTTATAAAGTGCTTGATGAGAATTACTCTAAACTATAAATCCATGCAGATCATTTCATATATCACTGTGACAGACATTGAAGTACGCGTTTAAGATTCAAATTCAAAGATATCAAATACACACCGTCAGTTTTACTCAATAGCATCCGCTAGCGTTTTCAAAGTAGATCAATATTCTCTCATTTACACTACTCAGGCACTACCATTTAGTCAAACACATTATATTACATCTTTCAGAACATTTTTTTAAACTAAGCCCTGAAAATGTTTGCCAGATTAATGAACACTGAATCACAACTCATTGTGGCTTTAAATATATACTGTCATGATTGCAAAGGACAGGAAGTATGTATATATGCTTTTTTACAACTTGTATGATTATTTGTTTTACAATGCAAAATATTTTTAAAAATATTTTCTCTTTGACTTTCCCACAAAAATAAAATAAATCCGTAGGGCCTGGCATGATAGCGTAGTGGTTTAAGTCCTTGCCTTGAAAACACTGGGATCCCATATGGGTGCCGGTTCTGGTCCCGGTGGCTCCACTTCCCAACCAGCTCCTTGCTTGTGGCCTGGGAAAGCAGTCAAGGACAGCCTGGGACTTTGGGACCCTGCACCCGTGTGGGAGACCCTGGGGAGCTCCTGGCTTCTGGCTTTGGATTGGCGTAGCACCGGCCATTGCGGCTGCTTGGGCAGTTGACTATCGGATGGAGAATCTTCTTCTCTGTTTCTCCTTCTCTCTGTATATCTTCCCAATAAAAATAAGTAAATCTTTAAAAAATTTTTAAAAAATAGGTTATCTCTATGGATTTTCTTAATCTATACAATCTATTTACAATAGTAGAGACAGTTAATTATGTTTCTCCTCTCCCAACCACAATGACCTATTTATTTTTCTTGCAAACCTACAATAGTGGTTTCTGAATGTCTTTTATGGAGACAAATACACTTCCAGCTTGTGTTAAAGAAAATACCAAAAATGAAAGTAACAAAGCCGGGACAGAATCATGTTTGGTACGACCTAAAGCGGTTTGAGAAAGGCTATCAGATTTGAGGCTAAGTATGGTTTACTTATGAAAATATAATCACATGAAAATTCATTTTGTATTCAATAGCTACATTTTTTTTTTTATGGGAACAGCATTGCGGTAGAGTGGCTGAAGCCACCTCCTGCAGTGTCAGCATTTAATATGGGCATTGGTTTGTGCCCCAGCTGCTTCTACTTCCAAAGCAAATCACTGCTCATGTGCCTGAGAACGCAGTAGAGGATGGGCCTGTGCTTGAGTCTTCGCCATTCACACCAGCGACTGGTGTGAATCTCTTGTCTCCTGGATTCTGCCTAACCCAGCCCTGGTGGTTCTGACGCTCTGGAAGGTAACTGTACAGCGGGAAGGTATTTCTGTTTCTGTCTTTTGGACTCTCCTCGTAACGTTGGCTTTCAAACAACAAATAAGTGAATATTCAAAAATCAACACATTAATTTTTATAGTATCTGTTCTAGAATTCTGTGTTAAAAGAAAATATAATAACACCATCTTTTTTTACTTTAACATGTTTTAGTGGGCCTGATGGCGTAGCCTAGTGGCTAAAGTCCTCATGTTGCAGGCACCAGGAGCCCATATGGGATGGGTTCATATTTCAGCTGCTCTATTTCCCATCTATCCTTGCTTGTAGGCTGGGAAAGCAGCAGAGGCTCGCTTTGGAACCCTGTACCCACATGGAAGACCCAGAAGAAGCTACTGACTCCTGGTTCCTGGCTTCGGATCGGCGCAGTAGGGCTGTTGCTGCCATGTGGGGAGTGAAACAGTAGATGGAACATCTTCATCTCTGTTTCTCCTCTCTGTCAAAAAAACAAAACAAACAAAACCTGGTTTTCCAATAAAAATAAAATCTTTTTAAAAGTCTAAATTATTCTGAAAAGTTCATTGACACTAGTAAATTTCTCTGAAAGAACTTGGCATCTTTTTTGCTTCATTTTAAATAGCTATTTTATTGTTATTGGAAAGGCAGATTTACAGAGATAAAGAGGCATACAGAGAAAGATCTTCTGTCCACTGGTTCACTCCCTAAGTGTCTGCAAACCTGGAGCTGAGCCAGTCTGAAGCCATGATCTAGCAGCTTCTTATGGTTCTCCTACATGGGTGCAGGATCCCAAGGCTTTGGGCCGTTCTCGACTGCTTTCCCACGCCACAAATAGGGAGCTGCATGGGAAGTGGAGCAGCCAGGACAAAAACAGGTACCCATAGGAGATTGCAAGCCATGGATTTAGCCACCGAGTCATTTTGCCTGTTCCAAAACTTGACATCTTCATTAAATTAAATTAACTCATGTAGTTATCTATGATCTGAGTTTGATAAACTGCAATGTGACCAGTTTATTAGGAGATGTAAACATGACAGTGCTAATGAGACAGCTTAGACACAATGAAACAGCAGTCAAGGACTAATGAGCCTGTATTCTAAAACATTGTTCACACACATATTGTAAGCTCTTGAGAATTTGAAAAACAGGCAGAATTATCCTGTTATGAGTCCATATAGACAGATATACGATACACCAAAAAAATCCACATGAAGATTTTATGTATGAAACTGTCATCTGCAAGATCTGTCTAAACTGATCCTGACTTAATCAGGCCTATAACGTGCTAATTCAATCCTTGGTCTTCATTTACATTCTAATGAGCTATGGCAATGACTGAACTGCTTAAGTACCAATGATTGTAACAGCAAGTGAATAATTGAGAGTTTCATTTGGGAGAAAATTTCATTATCATCTCTGGCTATTGAATAGTGTCAGTTTCACAAAATATACAGGTACATAATTAGCTAGGAATTCATATTTTGTGTGGTGTGCCTATTCAGTTTTGCTTTAGATCAGAAGTCTTAAGGAAAATAAAAGCAGAATGCCTCAAATAAAGAAAATATGCCTGGAGGAAAATGTTCTCCAACAATTGCAGCAAAATGTGAAAAATTTCAGGAAGCTTTAAACCTTAATTGAGAGTGAAAAATAAGCACAAAGCAATTAGTAAAGAATAAAATTAATAACTTAATGCAGGATAAATAACGGACCAATTTCCTTCACTAAAGAAAATTGGATCTCTCTTAATGAGATTAAAATCCTCACCTGTGTACTATATCGATCTTATTTTCAAAATGAGAGTACATTTTGAAAAGTTGAAATACTATTCTCTTTGATTTTTTAGTCTACTGTAGCTTATGGAAATAAATATAAATTAAAATGTGCATGCACTAAGCTTCTACTGTACTTGTGAGCTTACACAGTTTGCATGCTTTCACAATGCAGTCTTAAACACTGCACTCCATTTACTGTGATAAGAAATAGCATGAGGCATACACACTCTATATGGCACTAATAGTAGTGAATTATCACAAATCAACACCCCAAGTTAATCTATAATAACTGTTATTTAAAACAAAAGTAAGTTTTTCAACCTCTGACAGATTTATCTGTGTTCATAAGTCATGATACTTGCCAAAAATGAGTAGTATTTGAATCATGCTTACTCTGGACTAACAGATGAGTTAACTCTAATTAAGCCACATGGCATTATAAGCATCAGAAACTGAAAAGATCAGTGAGCCAGAACACACCTCAGATCAGAGAATTTTCTCTGCAGGGCCAGAGTTAAGCTCTCACATTAAGTAGAATGTTCTTGGCTGTAGGACGGGGCAAGAAAAAATATTTTTGTCATCTACTAGCAGGAAAGCAGCATAAATATATGAACAAATATATGACAATTTGTATAAGGACTTCAAAAACTGACCACAGATTTCACTTGAGTTTTGAACAGACTGTTGATTTTATATTAGTCTTTATGAGACATGTTCTCCAGTGGACTGCGGTACGGAATCACAAGGAAACCAGTACTGATACTGACTCCTAACTACTCACAAAGAGATTTTAATGTAACTGATCAGGAGATTAACCCAAGAAGCAGTATTTTCACAAACTAACCAAGTGATTTAAAAAGCCATTATATAAACACTCTGCCTGGGATGGGATGAGAGCAGAAGGAACAGTGAATGTTTGGCTCAGGGGTAAATGAAGTTTAGCACTAACACATCCCAAATGAGAGTGCCTGGGATCAAGTCCCAGCTCTTTCCACAAGTCCACGTTCACCCTAATGATTTCCCTGGAAAACAGTGTTGACGTCCCAAGCCGTGTTGGGCCTTTGCTACCCACATGGGATACTTGTACTGAGCTGCAAACTCCTGAGCTCCTAGTCTTAGTTGCGTCCCTCTCAGAACAAACGGATAAAATACGGTTCTCTCCCTCTCTCACCTTCTCTCCCTCCCTCCCTCAAATAGATTAAATACTACATGTGTTTAAAAGTCATATGAAGCAATCATATATATTTACTATATCTTCAAGAAATAAAACAAAACATAAGTTGTCCCTGTTCCTCTTTAGGCATTGCCTATTCCCTCTTGTGAAAGACTTTAAGAAAAAGGTACTCTGTACAGTTTAACACAGATGCATCACTCTACAACAAGATGGTGTCAGTAAATGAAGTAACAGTATTCTAGACAAGATTCTTCAGGAACCACATAAAAACCAGAATAACCTGCTGATACAGATAGTGCCTCACTCTTGCATGTTTTGGTCTTATGACATTAAAGCAACAGAAGTTTGTCTTGATCAGGTTCTGCAGTCACAGCTCAAAGATTATTTTTTTTTAAGATTTTTATTCATTTTATTACAGCCAGATATACAGAGAGGAGGAGAGACAGAGAGGAAGATCTTCCATCCGATGATTCACTCCCCAAGTGAGCGGCAACGGGCCGGTGCGCACCGATCCGAAGCCGGGAACCTGGAACCTCCTCCGGGTCTCCCACGCGGGTGCAGGGTCCCAATGCATTGGGCCGTCCTCAACTGCTTTCCCAGGCCACAAGCAGGGAGCTGGATGGGAAGTGGAGCTGCCGGGATTAGAACCGGCGCCCATATGGGATCCTGGGGCTTTCAAGGCGAGGACTTTAGCCGCTAGGCCACGCCGCCTGGCCCTCAAAGATTATTTTTATTATGAAAAAAATTAGTAAGGAATGCTATCAACATCTTCCAGAATATGTTCTGCAAATTTACAAATTACGACCTGGAGAGAAGCAGTGAGACAATGTCTTAAATAGCTTTTCATAACTCAACAATGTTAGAAACAAACATTTATAGGGCCCAGCGGCGTGGTCTAGCGGCTAAAGTCCTCGCCCTGAACATGGCAGGATCCCATATGGGTGCCAGTTCTAATCCTGGCAGCTCCACTTCCCATCCAGCTCCCTGCTTGTGGCCTGGGAAAGCAGTCGAGGACGGCCCAAAGCCCTGGGACCCTGCACCCGCATGGGAGACCCGGAGGAGGTTCCTGGTTCCTGGCTTCGGATTGGCACAGCACCGGCCATTGTGGTCACTTGGGGAGTGAATCATTGGACAGAAGATCTTCCTCTCTGTCTCTCCTCCTCTGTATATCTGACTTCGTAATAAAATAAATAAATCTTTTTAAAAAAAGAAAAAAAAAGAAACATTTATAGCATTTATAACACAAGAGGATGTAAACAGCAATTTCTGAATTACAGTTTCAGGTTAGGTTTGCACGTAAATTTTTTTTGAACTAAGGTAATATTTTCCAATAATACTTTTACAAAAGTAAGAGCATATGATACAGTTAAAATAGTGTTTAGAGGGAAATCTGTAACTTAAAATTTACTAATGTAATCTTCAAGCATAACAAAATAGGAATTGAAAATTAAATTAAAAGAAGATATTAAAAAACTATTAAAATTCAAGCCTAAATAAAAGAAATTAAAATAGAAAATAATAGTGAAAAAAATGAATAAATCCACGAGTGATCTTTTTATGTCTGAATATGCAAGCAGAAGGAATAACTCCCAACTCATTGTGTAGGGACAATACTACTATAAAAGCAAAATCATAGAGGGACAATATAAGAAAATTATATATTAACATTGCCTATGAATCTAAATGCTAAAATATTAATGGATATATTAGTAAATTGAATCAAAAAATGTATAAAATAAAGGTGCGCCATAAGCAATTGGAATTTGTCCTATATGTGCAAATAAGGTTCAGCATCCCAAGGACATAACCTATGTAATCAACAGATGGAAAAAACTCACATGATGCAGAAAAACATTTCAAAAGATCCAATATCTGTTCATAATCAAAAACAGTCAGCAAATTATAAGTAGAGAGAAATATCCCCAACTTCATAAATTCCACATAGAAACCTATAACAAAAATACTACATAGTAGTAAAATATTAGAGATTTTCTAACATCAGGAAATACATAAGAATGCCTTCCCTAATCATAGCTTTCAAATTCATCCTGAAATTCAAAAGCAATGGTAGCACACACATTTGGAAAGAAGCATAGTTTGCTATTTACAATCATTTATGTAGAATTTTTTTTTGTCTTCCATTATTCTTTTTTTTTCTATTTTATTGTATTGTTGACAATCTTTACATAGTTAATTACAGTTAAAGGAAAAAGAAGAAAAAAAAAAAGGTTCAGGGGGATAGGGAAGTGGGTAATGCTATTATGTCCATATTGTTTCCATCTTGTATCTGAGGTAAAGGGGGATATTGAGGGAGAAGCCCCACCCGGTTTCCAGCCCACCCCAAGTCCCAGATGTGGGGCATGCTCTGAGATATTTGCTCAAGTGGTGTTAATAGTTCTCCAGTTATGAATCGCTGCCAGTTTCGCTCGATGAGGTCATCCACTGATTGATATGGTCCATCATAAAGTCTCCATTTGCCCAGTATTTCACTGCCAACATATAGCTGAGATGCATGATTGTCTTGTTCTGTCTTCTGTCTTTTCTTGGTTAGAGTTCTGAGTCCAGCAGTTTGATTGGGGAGATCTCCAAAGATACTTTGAGGTATTCCCAGATTAGTTTCTTGTATGTTCTAGCAAGCACAGGGTCCGGCACAGTCCATCACCCCGATCAGCTGGTGGTTGCAGTTGCTGTGTTGGTTCTGTTTTCGGTCCCGAGTTGCACTGGAACCAATGGGTGTTGCAGTCCAGTCTGGTTCGGCCCTTACATCAACCAGTGGGTGCTGCAGCCTAGTTGGGGCGACCCACAATAACCCCCACCAAGCCCGCCCCCTACCCTGGTTTGCCAGTATGTGTAGCAGAAGACCAGTCTGTCCCCCATCCCATTTGGCTCCGATACTTGTCAATGGGTATTAAAGCTTAGTTCTATCTAACCAACTCAACCATCCAGCCCTCACAGATGTTGTTGAGTGCCTCTCTATCTAGCCATCCCAGCCCCCGTCCTAGTTTTCATGCCCTCCCATGGGAATAGTGACCCAAGAAGGGGGAACCCACTTTTCCCTCCCAGGTCTCTCTGTCCCGGTTTATGCACTCTTTAGGTGGTCAGTGTGGCCTAGTGGCTAAGGTCCTTGCCTTGATCCCATAAGGCCGCTGGTTCTAGTCCCGGCAGCTCCACTTCCTCTCTATCTCTCCTCCTCTCAGTATGTCTGACTTTGTAATAAAAATAAAATAAATGTAGAATTTTTTTTAAATGCCAGAAATCTCTCAGCACTCATAAGTGATTGCACCAAAGATGCAATTTAAGAAATCAATACGAAAAATTGTATCATTTTATTGTATACCAACTATTAATAGAGGGATATGAAAGACATAATTTATTTACATTGGAATTCCCTGAAAATGACATAATTTGATATATATTTGGCAAAATATGAACAAGATTCATGTTAGAACATGAACAAAATTTGAATAAAAGGAATCAAAGAAAGGCTAAATCAATAGGCAGAGACTCTATACTCACAAATAGGAAGATTTAATACTATAAAATGTAGTATACTTCCAACTCAATAAACCCAGTGTGTAACCAACACAATTACAACAAGTTATTTGTTTTGGATACTGAAAGACTGTTTTTAAAATTGTGTTGAAAGACAAAGGACTCAGAATATTCAAAACAGCATGTAAGAAAAGAATAAATTCAAAGCATTAGCTTTATCTAACAGCAGTTAAGACTACAAAGCTACAACAAGACATGTTGTGTTGATAAAATACATAAGAAATAAACTAATGAAGCAGAACCAGGAACAAAGAAATAGATTCACATAATTTGAGCTGACTCATTTAACAGAAGCATAAAGACATACAATATAGGCAGCATTTAAAAATATATGTATGTATTGAGAGACTACCTGAATACATACATGAAAAAATTATCTTAACATAGACTTTCAACTCTTAACAAATAATTAACTCCAAATGGATCACAGACAAAAATTTAAAATTACAAAACTATCATGTAACACGTAATAACCTCTGTGTATAAAATATCAACAGCTGTCTTAAAGGTCAAGAATAAAAAAGACACTTTTCAATTATGTATAAAAGCCCTAAATATTACTTTAAAAAGCTAAGATGCAGTTTATAAACAAGCATGGAAATGATCAATATCAAATTTTCTTAGGGATTGGAAACAATAATAGAATAACTCTACACACCTACCTGAATGGTCAAACTCTACAGCCAAATGATGATAAGAATGTGAAATGAGGAATTCTCATTCATTGTCAGTGAATTTGCGAAATGATTAAGCAGCTTTGTATAGAGTTTGTTGAACTCTTTCAAGATTAAAGCTGAATCAAAATGTGATCTAGTAATTGTGTTTCCTGATTTTACCTCAAAGGAATTGAAAATGTGTCCACACATTAAACTCTACATGTATGTTTATAGCAGCTTTATTTGCAGTTGTCAAAATCTAAAAGCAACTATGATATGCTTCACTGGTTGAAATGATAAGTAAATGTTACACTCGCACAATAGAACATAATTCACTACAAGTAAAAGAAAACACATTGAACTTGACGGGACAATAAGATGCTGGACTCTATGTTTGGTATACGCTTGCAATGGAGAAATCTCAACTGAACTTGAGCTGTGGTTATGCAGCAAGGTGGAGGAATCCACCATGGTGGGAGGGTTTGGGGAGGGGTGGGGAGAACCCAAGTATCTATGTAACTGTGTCACATAATACAATGTAATTACTGAAGTTAAATAATAAATAATTAAAAAAAAATCAAACTTTTAGGGAAAGAGAACAAAGTCCATCTCACAGCTGCTTTTGTATTCCCACCGTGTGATGTAAAACTGAGAACAAGTAAATGCGCACAATTTTTTTTAATAATAATACTATTCCCTAAAAAAAAAAAAAAAAAAAAAAAAACAAGTAAAAGAAAACAAAAAGTCATCAAGAAAAAAAAGATGTAAGATAACCTTATATGCATAACAATAAGTGAAAAAAATCTGAAACCGTCACACACTTTTTTAAAAGATTTATTTTATTTTTAATGAAAAGTCAGATGCACAGAGAGGAGGACAGAGGAAGATCTTCCATCTGCTGCTGATTCAATTTCCAAGTGACCCCCCCCGCCAATGGTCGGTCGGAGCTGATCCAGTCCAAAGTCAGGAGCCAGGAGCCTCTTCCAGGTCTCGCACATGGATGCAGAGTCCCAAGGCTTTGGGCTATCCCAGGCTACAAGCAGGGAATTGGATGGGAAGCAGGGCCACTGGAATACAGACTGGCGCCCATATGGGATCCCAGTGCATGCAAGGCGAGAATGTGAGCTGCTGGAATACCATACTAGGCTCACGTTCTTTAGCTTTTAAAGATTTATTTATTTTTATTGGAAAGAGAAATCCACAGAGAGGAGAAACAAAAAGATCTCCCATCTTCTCGTTCACTACCCAATTGGTTGCAACAGCAGAAGCTGAGCAGATCTGAAGCCAGAGTCGGGAACTTCCTCCAGGTTCCCATGTCAGCCCAGGGCCCTAAGATGTTGGGACATTCTCTACTGCTTTCCAACACCATAAGCAGAGAGCTGGAAGGGAAGTGGAGCAACCAGGACATGGAGTGAGCTCATATTAGATCTGCTACTTATAAGGTAGGATTTCGCCATAGAACCATAGTGCAGGGCCCTAACCAGACATTCTGTGACTCAAAATATTTAACATTCTGAAAAGGCAAAATAATCTAGATAGAAAAGCAAACAAACAAACAAACAATGAATCAATATGAACAAATTTTCAACTAGCTACAGATGAGATAATGATTATAACATGGTAATCATGGTGAACAAAATCCAATTGTCCCAAAAATGGCAATTATTTTTATTAACTACATTTCAGCAGTGCTCAATCAAAAATAAAAATCACTCTGACATTAGGAAACCAATGACACTGAAAACATTTTTAAGTATTTTTATAAATTGCAAGTAATATTTATTTGCAAAGTAAAATGCAAAAAATTATCCAATTATTGTTGATTATGGAATACATTAAAATGGTGTTCTCAATGAAAAATGACAGGACAAGTCTTAAAATTTCTAGAATTACTTCACTCCTGGTGAACTGCATTATGGTTTTCAAATCATCTCCTTTTAGAATGTTTAACATGGTGAATTTACATAGCAATTAGTTGTTATAGGGACATAGGTAGTATTTCTGAGTGGAGCTCTCTATGGGAGCAGTCTTTCTAAATGATAACAGCAAAAGAACAGTTTTGTTAATTATTATTATTCTTAACATAGTGGAAAACTGTGCTAGTTATTTCCTCTTAAACACATCTTTTGCAATTAATCAAAATTTCTTTTTAGTGTATATCTATATTTCTACATTTAAGTTTTCCAAAGATTGAACTCTGTGGTTACCACTGCCATATAGAAAAACCTATAATGACACACACAGATCATACACAGGACCCCTAACTAATCTCGTAACTGACAGTGTAAGGCAACAATTCGAAGGAAATGGAATATTTGGGAGGGCAAGGCTGAATACATATTAAAAAGAAAAAGAAGAAAACATACCAATAATAAGTGCTACAAAGAGTTCAAGGGAAAAGCAGGGAAAGAATAGTCAGGGTAACTAGAAACTAGAGAACTCTGCTAAACAGTCTTTTTGTTTCCTTTACACATTGTTATTTCCAATGTTGTTTATATTTGTACGTTTTTTCATAAAATTTTAAGATGAGAATGAAATATGCCCACCTGTGTGAAACAAAACTCTGCAACCCTGTTTTGTCTGAGATACTATTTTTTCTTCTTCTTATCAAAATAAGGGAGAAAATACATCAGAAAGAGACCAAAAGAACGGTAGACAAAATCAATGAAACAAAGATTTCATTCCTTGAATAGGTAAACAGAATAGATACCCATTAGCCCAACTGATCACAAAAAGAGGGAGAGGACATGAATCCATAGCATCAGAGATGAAAAGGGGAACATAAAACAGATACCTCAGATACACAGAGAACAATCAGTCAGGAACTACCAGAAGCCAGCATTCCAAACGAGAAGACTTTCAAGAAAGGGATAGATTCCCAGACACATACCATCTACCGAAACTAAGTCATGAAGCAAAAGAAAATCTAAATAAACCTATAACAGAGTCAGAGATCAAATCAGTAATTGGATCGCTCTCAACACTATTTTTAAAAGCGTTCCCTCCATTCTCGCTTTGAATACAACTCATCTGTCTTTCTGACTACTGTGACTGATCTAAAGAGAATACAGTGAATGATATCCAAGAAGTTTCGAAGACTATTTTTGAGATATTGAACAGATAAATCAAATCTATGTTGGAAACATCACTGCATAGCTCTCTGTAGCATAATCCACTTCTCCCTAAGTGGGACTTTGAACTGCCTCCAATATGTAACTAGAATTGCAATCTTTGAGCCCATAGGACATAAGCTTCTTCAACACCAGAATGTGAAATTATTTGCCACATTTGTATGTGTTATGTAAAACTCATGTTTTTAGGGTTTTCTGTTCTCCTTAAGGATTCTTCTGCTATGTGTTTTCTTTTGCCTTAATATGGTGAATTACACCATGCATGCTTTTATTTCTGCTTTGGAAATTTTAAAGAAATAGTTCTCATGCTTTGTGGTTAAATTGAGATTTTTTTTTTCACCATGCATTTTGTAGGACTTTCATATACTTCTCTGTGCCTTTTTGCTTCACAAGTAGACTTTTAATCTGACAAGAATATCCCTTGTGTGTAATGAAAGCTAGGATCAGTATTCGTTTTCCATCATGTCTAACTAGTCTGCAGTAATCTTAGTAGCTTAAAACAACCCTCATCAACGATATGATTTCCTGTAGATTAGAAGCCTATGCATGGAATAGCTGTATTTCATTATTAAGCTCTCTGGCACTGAAAGGGAACTGTTAGCTAGTGTGGGCTCTGTTTTGAGCTCATTCATAATCTCCAAACCTAATCAGTTATTGTAAAAATTAATTTCCTATGGCTGTGTCATTGCACAGTTTTGGTTTTCTTGCCATTTGTAGCACAGGAAGTATTCCCTGCTTTAGGAAGATGTATTCCTGTGCCTGTACATGATGCTTTCTTCTTAACCGGACACCTTACTCCTTCAAGCCAGAGGAGAGCATCTGCTGGGGCTTCTTACCTGTAGCAAATGACAGATTACTGTAATCAACCAAGGTAATATGACGTTGATTGACCCAAACATAATTCTTTTGCAAGTTAATCTCCCATAATTACAATAGTGAGATCACAGCATATACACTGTTTTAGCCCCTAGGGCTTATAAACCAAACATTGAACATGTAAGGGATAAATTAGAATTTTGTCAGTCCCAGGAGTCTAATTTAACTTTTACCATTACTGACATCCACATTTCGCACTGCTATGTTGATTATTTTATTTCTTTTATCCCACACTGTCAGTCCCCTTTATACATAAAATCCTCATGTTATGGAATGTTTTTCTAGATTATGCTTTGAGTTTAATGATATAATGTTGCTACTACACCATGTTAATTGCCACACCCTTGTGATGATCCTTGGTATCAAGCAAAATGTGTCTCTAAACTAATGTCTATTTCTCAGATCTCTGCACACCGTTCTTGGTAGTTTGCCTTTCTCTTGATCCCTTTCAGTTAGCTAGTGAGGAAAGAAAAGAAAACTCCCAACCAAATCTGGGAAAATTGAACACCTTTGCTAGTTATTCATATCTAAATCATCTTTACTTATATCTCATTAAATATATGTTATCAAGACTCCAATTATGTTTATAAATATATTGATCATTTCTGTTTGCTTTTCCTAGTGATTTCATATTGCCACATTCTTGTAATTACTATTGCATAGAGTGCAAATTATAAACTACATGTTAGAGACACAAAGTAGTACAATTAATTCTCACACATTTTTCTTCTACATTTATAAACACCTATAATGTCATTTTTTTAAGGAAAGGCAGATATACAAAGAGGAGGAGAGACAGAGAGGAAGATCTTCTCTCTGATGGTTCACTGCCAAAGCGGCAGCAATGGCTAGAGCTGAGTCAATCCGAAGTGAGGAGCCAGGAGCTCTTCTGGGTCTCCCACACAGGCGCAGGGTCCCAAGGCATAGGACCATCCCCGACTGCCTTCCCAGGCCATGGGCAGGGAGTTGGATGGAAAGCGGGGCTGCCGGGAGTAGAACTGGTGCCCACATGAGATCCCGGCACTTGAAAACCAAGGAATTTAACCACTATGCTATCGCGCCGGGCCCAAAAATGTTAAGAATTTAATCAAAGATTATTTTGCATGTTTTGCATGGGCAAATATGTAGTGTTTTAAGGCATACTTTTGCTTCTTTATTCTAGGTAAAATTCTAGTAAAATAATGTTTGGGAATGGTGACAGAGTAAATCTTTGTGTTGCTGAATTTCTAATTATTTTGTTGTGAATGTGAAGATTTTACTCTTTTTTTTGTAGCTGAGTAATAACTGAACTATTTACAACAAAACAAAATAAAAAATCCCCCCAAAATTATATTCCAATTGATTATTTGATCTAATTATATTTCAGAGTGGCAATGACTTAGGGAAGTCATTGTTGTGAGAAAAATATTTAAAAAGAAAAAGACAAAACAAGCAAACAAAAAAGGAAGAGAAATTGAACACTGAACTTTCAAATAGCTATGATTTGAAATGAAGTGGCAATTAAATATGGATTGAAATGCAATATAAGTACTTTCATTGACATTATGAAGAAAATAATGAATGGAAAGCCTGTGGATATGGGACAGTTGAATTGCATTGTAACAGAAAGTTAACAGAAGAACATTTTTTCTTTTTTAATTGGAAAGGCAGATATACACAGAGGAGGAGAGACAGAGAGGAAGATCTTCTGTCCGATGGTTCACTCCCCAAGTGAGCACAATGGCCGGTGATGCGCCAATCTGAAGCCAGGAGCAAGGAACTTCTTTCTGGGTCTTCTACAAGGTGCAGGGTCCCAAGGCTTTGGGCCGTCCTCTACTGCTTTCCCAGGCTACAAGCAGGGAGCTGGATGGGAAGTGGAGCTGCCGGGATTAGAACCGATGCCCATATGGGATCACGGGGCGTTCAAGGCGAGGACTTTAGCCGCTAGGTCACTGCACCGGACCCAGCAGAAGGACTTTTAAGTGTAAGGCTCATGCTCTGAAGTGTAATGGTGGCCTTGTAAGCACAGACTGTCTATAATTCTACAAACATCCTGATATAGTATTTTTCCTCATAGAACGGACACAAGTGATTTTGGAAATCAGATACAGATTTTGACCCAGTGAGTTTCTAATTTATAATCTAGCTTAAATTCAGAGTATTATTCAGTATGTATCCATAATTTTTAGATAGTGGTTGGGAAAACAATGATTCCAAGGGAATCAGAACAGATATTTGGTCAGATTCCTAATAATATGAATACTTTGCAGTTTAAAATGAGTTGTCTTACATTTTTTCTCTAGCATTTTTTTTAAAAGATTGATTTCTTTTTATTGAAAGGACAGATTTACAGAGAGGGGAAGTAGAAAGATCTTCAATCCACTGTGTCACTCCCAAAATTGCTGTGACGGCCAATATGAAGTCAAGAGTCTCCTGGTATCCCCTGTGTGTCAGGGTCCCAATGACTTGGGCCATCCTCCACTGCTTTCCCAGGCTATAAGCAAGGAAAGATGCCCTGTGGTTTATAAACTACATATTCAAAGTAATGCATAATACAATATGTTCTATTATTTTGGCTACATTTATGAATATATACATGCATATACAGGCTCTAAGAAGAACTTTGGCATGATTGCTAAATCTAACATTGAGTGATCATGGAAATTATTTAATGACAAATCAGTCCACCGTTGTTGTTAGCAGTAATGTGGTACAAGTTTCTGCTCTCCCTGTAGAACTCAAAAGCCCATGAAATATAATGAGTGCTAAATCTGTCTTCTAAATTGTCCTTCAGATTTTGTGGTTCCTGCAAACGTGGTCTATAGTGATAATATGCATATTTCTGTTATCTGGAAGGACTTCTTGTTTAATATACATGTTTAGGGATGCATGTTGCATCGTGTCTTCACATCCAGATATGGTAGTTTCTATTAGTCCATCACTATAACTTGCAATTTGTATGATGGTTCCTTTATATTAAAGAGAACATATAGCATTTGTCTTTTTGGTCCAAATCAAAGATAGGCTACCAATGAAATTATTGGACATAACTAGACAATGGGATGATGGACAGTCTGACACTGTCTATACCAACACTTAAATGAGAGACTTATGGGATAAATCCTTATGAAGGACTAAACTATTGTTAACAATATGGTGAAATTCAGTTGGGAGGTGGGAATTTGGGGGGAGGAATCCCAGACTCTATTATATTGTATCATAAAATTCAAAATTAAAAGTAAAAATTGAGATATATACATGTTCAATGAATGAAGCTACAATAGCTATAAAATTGATTTACACCTCTACTTTACTCTTATAAATGAGTCATTTCCGGCATGTAAGATGGTATTTGAGTGTTTCTGACTTATATATAGCAAGGGAAAAAGCTAAATCATGGAAAGAATAGTATGTCTTTTTTTTGAAAATTACGTATTTTTTTATTAATTACATTGCATTATGTGACACAGTTTCATAGGCTCTAGGATTCCCCCAACCCCTCCCTTTTTCCTCCCCCCCATGGTGGATTCCTCCACCTTGTTACTGTATTACATTTCAAATTCAGTCAAGATTCTTTCATTGCAAGTGTATACCAGGCATAGAGTCCAGCATCTTATTGTCCAGGTAAATTCAACAGTTTCTCTAGCCTTCTTTATGAGAGCTTTTCTTTCAGCAAACTTCATAATTATGTCATCTGCGCAAGTTTGCTTCTAAGGCAAGCTGATTTCATTCAATGCTCATGTTAACGACACTCAATTTTTTTTAAAGATTTATTATTATTGGAAAGCCAGATATACAGAGGAGGAGAGACAGAGAGGAAGATCTTACATCCAATGATTCACTCCCCAAGTGAGCCGCAACGGGCCGGTGCGCGCCAATCCGATGCCGGGAACCAGGAACTCTTCCAGGTCTCCCACGCAGGTGCAGGGTCCCAAAGCTTTGGGCCATCCTCAACTGCTTTCCCAGGCCACAAGCAGGGAGCTGGATGGGAAGTGGGGCTGCCGGGATTAGAACCGGCGCCCATATGGGATCCCGGCACGTTCAAGGCGAGGACTTTAGCCTCTAGGCCATGCCGCCGGGCCCAATAACACTCAATTTTTACATAACTATACTTAATGTCAAATTTCAGCAACTCAGGAGAGCAAGCCAAAGTCTAAATCGGGAGAATCTATGTAGATATGAAATCAACTGAACATTGTTTTCCACACATATTCAAAAATCTCTTGGTAATAAGTGAAGGAATCTAAGGTAATATATCAAAGACAAATAATGTAATATTGGAATTGATTAGATGGGCTTGTGATGAGAAGCTACACTAGGGATTCCTAATTTACTGGATTAGCATAAACACCTGAAAATAACCTTCACAATTTCCTTGGTGAGTTAATGAATTGTCAGCAGTACCGTACAGTGAGATGAGATACCAGAGCTTCCTTGGTATAATGCAGAAGAAAGAGTTCTAATTAATCAGACACTTAGGGAATAAAGTTTAAGTTACCTCATTAAGATAAACTACCACAATGAGTTTAACTTCTCACAGAGGGAAAAGAACAGGAAGTTGGAAGTAGAAAATTTATATCATGAATACAAATTACCATTCTTTCAGAAACAGAACATAGTAACTACAAAAGTGAGCTTTCTTAACCTGTCGTGCCAATTATTTCTAAATGTATTAATTGATTTTTATTTTCACTCTGATTTTCTTTTATTTGCTATAACCTTATGTAGTATGATTAAAATGTATATGGTATCATCAATTTTCATCATACCAGAGTGTGCTTAAGAGATGAATGGAAATAACACAGAAAGTACTGAAAAACAAAACTGACATTGAGTTCATTTTAGAGAGAAAGTAACCTTACCTTTGTGTTTACAAGGAATGGTTACATCTTATAACTGTCAAATATTTTGACTTTAAATACTGTAGGGAGAGTATATTTAAATGTCAACTATTCAAATATAAATATTATGCCTTAGAATGTTGCTGACACTGTAATGTCCCGAACATATTGTCTTTTTCTATACTGCAGGAGCCTGAAAAGTGGAAAGCGCAGCTTCTCCTTTTCCTTGCAAGTGGAATCCCACCTGTGATTTGACAGAGGGGTGTTGGCAAAGGATTGGGAGAGCGACAGGGAAAGATGTCATTCCCTGCAAACATCTAATTATAGGTGCTTTGGTGTTGGGAGAATGCAGATATAGGTTTTGCTAACCATTTCTGGACACATTCCTATGAACCAAACAAAACCACAATGCGCACAGATGCTGTTGGAAGCAGAAACCCTGGAGACTAATTTTTGCTTTGATTCTGGCCTTTCTAGCTTTTCTAAAATTCACATTTCTAACTGATTTTATATTTTAAAAAGCGTTCCTAATTTTTATCTTATTAATTTAAACTTCCTCCCATGTGCTTATTTTAGGGTAGCTGCAGCTTTCCTTAGCCAGCTCAGATCATTCTCCCTTCCAAGATAACTGATACTTGAAGAGCAGACACCATATTATTATAACAGCATAAACAGCTTGACGTTTGAGTATCTGGCTTTTGGCAGACCCTCTTCCTGTTTAGTTCAACAGAATTCTAAACAGTAATAATAAATCATCCCAGCACTCAGATAAAACATTAACAATGACGCTTCCTGAGTGCAGTGAGACTTCTGGTTCCAGACATGGCTGCATCACAGCTGTATCTTTGTCCTCACAGCAGATTGAGTCGATTTTCCATTAGCTTTTTTTGAAAACTTTTTGTTATTGTTTTCATGATTCAGTTTTGGACATATAGGGATATAGCAGTTACCCCTTCCTCAACCCCTTTTCTCCTCTTTCCCCATTTTCTCCTCCCACCTTTCCCTATCAGATTCTTACAGTAATATAGTCCTTTAGTAACAGATACAAGTTAAACATTCTATTTAAGTGTATCATGGCATCGTTGGTATATAGCAATGGGAAATGAAGATGCATTGCAGTATGCATGTATACTCCTAGGTAAAAGGAGCATTCCTAAAGAAACTGGTAAATATAACTTGACAATACTGTATTTTCTATCCTAAGCTACTTTCAATCTATTTTGCAACATGAAAACAGTATCTCCAAAATACACAAACTGATGAGAATGAACACTTGATTGTAATAATCAATGATTCTGACATACATGTAACAAATATTTCTAGTTTATAGAAATAGGGTTGAAATCTAATTATTTTATTAATGAAATCAATGAAATAACTGCTTTTTAGATTTTCTGTATAAACATGAAAAATGAGACATTCTATAAATATAAAAAACTCACAATGCAAGAATTAGAAAATTTCACTATATGCAATATACTGATTCTTATACACTTTAAAAACCATAGACTATTTATGAACTATCAATAATATTCATATTTAAAATTTTTCAAATATAACCCCTTATAGGTTCAAAATTATAATTATGCAAATGTGCATATTCTTCTCATAACATTTTACTTATAAAAATCTCAATCACCTGTTCACATCCTCTTATTCTACAGGTTTGTCATATTTATATTACTATATCACTTTATATATATATATATATATGTTTCATATTATCATATAGTACAAAATTATGCCTGAGATATGCTTCAGGAATTGACAACCATACTTAATCTATTTATATTACCACCATAATTTTAACTATTTGATTTTTATATATGAATATTTGACAAGCAATTTAAGATTTAGACATATTACTGAGAAGTATGCATGAAACAAAAAATATATGTAGCATGCTAGTGTGGCCCCTCAGCCACCAGCAAATGTGCCTTAGCTCCTGTAGGGGTGGTGTTTCTTCTGTAACATGATCAAGTAGCATAAGAGCCACAAAAATGACAGAAGTTTCTGTCAAGCTAAATGATGTTTATTTTACACTATGAAGTACCCATTTATGCATAAAAATTATTATCCCAAATGAGAAAGCAAATTATGTCAGCATTTATGGTGGTGGAGGTATGATTTTAGTATAACTTTACAAAGAAACAAGAAGCAGTGACTGGTTCTGTTTGACTTCAGATGAAAAAGAACAAAAGGCTAATAAAATGAATAAACAAACTTACAACCTTGTTCCATGTTGGATCTTACTAAACTAGTAGGGACATACGTGTTTATGTAATTGTCATTAACTATGCATTACATGGATGGTGGCTATCTGTCCAACTTAGCAACAATGAACTTGGATTCCTTGCCTAGGTTGAGCAGAGACTGAATTTTAGCAGTAAACACAACACATCAATATTCAGACATAAAAGTTGAAAGTAATTAGTTCAGTGTGCTTAACAGTGCTGTTCATTGTGAATAAGTCTGGGCTGCTAAATATAGAACCCCACATTGAGGTGCTACTGAAAGCCAAATTAATCTTTCTGACCATTACAGCACTATCTTTAAAATTGTAGCCACATCTATTCAAAGTTCTTTCAATGACCTGAAAAAGCAAACATACCTCTAAATGACTTAATTACATGCCGCAGATTTTGCTATTTGTTATCTTTTTTTTTTAAAGGTTTATTCATTTTATTACAAAGTCAGATATACAGAGAGGAGGAGAGACAGAGTTAGCCGCTAGGCCACGCCGCCGGGCCCGCTATTTGTTATCTTTTTACCACATTATGAAAGGCCCCTTTCCCCTGGCTCCTGGTTTTACTACCCTCTTCATCCATCTTCATTGCACTCATTAAATGTGTGCTTTGTGTTCCTGGAACACCACTTCAAGTCTCTTGAATAAAACTTACTCTTCTGACTTTCCACTTTCACTTTTATCACCACTCAAACACAAATATATAATTGGATATTAACTCCCTCGTACATGACATTCTGTTTTACATGCACATGTATACAGAGAATACACTAAGCATTACAACATCTTCCTTTTATATGACGAAAGGATTATAGAATGATTAAAACATTGTGTTAATGAATTTCTTAACATAGTTATTATTATATATCTCTTCTATTCATTAAATAAGACTTCATGCAAATACATTAGGTTCATACAAGAAATAACTAGACAGTAGTATTGGGGCAGGTTTGTAAAGAACTACACTATAAAACAAAGTCAAATTATTTCCGCAGAGCAGAGATATCCCCCCCGTTGAAGGGTAGGTTAATTCAACCTAGACATACTACATAGAGGAAGCAGATTTCAATCCACAAAATACAAAACGTTCCAATGGGTAGTCAGAAAATAAAAAAAACATGACTTTTGTCTGTTTTTGCCTTGTTTGCTCCATAGTGTAAGAAAATATTTAGGAACATTAAAGGACATAAGTTATTACAGAAAAATATTACATGTAGATGCCATTTGAACACAGCAAAGAGATGTATTAGTGTTAGTACTTATTTTCTCAGGTGATAACTAATTAGAGCTACTTTATATAATTGGTATATACTGGGATACGTTTGTCACAAGGAAACATCTGTCTTACAACATCTAATGGTGTGAATCTGCAGGGATCCAGAGGTATTTGGAATCAGGCATGGAAAGTCATCAAGAGACTTGTTTCAATCTCTTATACTTTATCCACTCTTTAAATCTGATTGTTCCAATTTTCTCCTTTCTCATCCAAGTTTATGGAACTTATCACATGCTCATAACATAATCTCTAAATTTTCATGTTCTTATCCTTGCCACAACCATTTAAAAATGTCACTAAGATTACAATCTAATATTCTGGAACATCTTGATAATCCTATCATAGTTGGGGTCCAAACCTGGGCAAATGATGGAAATTCAATGTATACATCATATTATTGTATCCACATAGTAAAGAGTGTTATTGTATACATTTTATAAAATGGGTAGCTGAAAACTTAATCTGTTTAAGAGGTTATAAAGTCCTAGTAATATTTTATTTTTTAAGATTTATTTGTTTGAAAGTGAGATTTTATAGAAAGAGAAGGAAAGACACAAAGGACCTCAATTTGTTGGTTCACTTCTCAAATGGCTACAACAGCAGGAGGGTTAGAGTTGAGCTGATCTGAAATCGGCAGCCAGGACCCTCTTTCAGGTCTCCCAGGGGGTGCAGAGTCATAAGGGGTTGGGCCATCCACCATTGCTTTCCCAAGCCAGATGTAGAAAGGTAGGTTAGAAATGGAACAGCCTGGCCATGGCCTGGCACCCATATGGGATTCTAGTGGCAAAGGGATGATAAGAGTTCAACTGGAGAGTGTCATAGAAATTGAATAACAGAGTTTATGGTGGTTAATTTTATGGAGTCTTCAAATAAATAGGTTACAAAATGGAGAACAGAAATGTTAGATTATTTTTTTTAATTTATTCCAGACACTTATTGAGCATTCAAGCACATACTACACCATGTAAAATAGGTCATCTGTTATGCAAAAGAATTCATATTCCAGAAATGAGGCTTAAAACTACGCCTATCAATGAGTACTGCAGGTGGTTAAGAGTTACAGTGTTCACGGGGATGGTAAAAGAAACAAGAAAATGCTTCTTTTCATTATGAGTAAAATGAAGGCTTAGTTAGGTTTCCATATGCTCAGTATAAAAAATAGAATAAAATACATGTAGAGCCAAATACACACATAAATACACACACACACACACACACACACACACACACACATACAAACACACACCTAGGATTCAAGAAAGTAATTTTGGAACTGAACAGTCAGTACATAAGAAAAAACAACTTGGAGTAGAAATGACTTTTAGTGAAATAGTTGGAAAAAAAGACTTAGTACCATGATGGAAATATCTTCACGCATTTTTAATTGTAAGTGTTAGCATACAAAGACATGTAACATGCTTTTTTCTGGCCCCTGTTTTTTCTAGGTGAAATTGTCTTTATATGATAAAAGATAAACTTCCAAGGGAAAGTCATGAGTAAAATTTTCTTGCCTCAGTTCTAAGATTGTAAGACTAATACTGTCTTATTTCTTCTGTGATATTTCTTCTAACAACCATGGATTTTAGTATTGTGAATTATCACCTTTGTAAATTTTAAAAATTATTTGTGTAGTTGGAAATACGCAAATAGTATTCACTATTTACTAATTCATTATGTTATATGAAATAAATCAAATTCAGGAAGATTAATCCAATGAAGTTATGACTCATGGAATCACAGAAGTTGAAAGAATGCTGAGAGTTATTCTATATTATGGGTTGAAGAGAAGGGATAAGGAAGAAGGCTGATCAATGGGACTAAATTATAGTTAGGTAGGAGGAAAAAATTCTGAGTTCTGATTTCCCAGTATGATAACTACAGATAATATTAACATGTTTTGTAGTTCTCTGTAAAATAAGCCTAGAAGATAGCATATTGGGTATTTTAAACTAAAATGAGTATAAAATGTTTGACTAAGATAGTGTATCATGATTGAATATGTATTATTTCAAATCCGACGAAATCCTGGGTGATGTCAAAAAACAAAACATAAACATGGATTACAGAACTTACTCATGTAAGCATGTAAGAACATGGATGTATAAATACAAGCAATTAAAATAACTCCCATATATATTGAAACTGCTTAAATCACATCAGTCACTGGAACTGGCCACTGGTAAACAGTAAATAATATCTAGCTTGCATTATCTAAAAGGAACAATTGTTGCAATCAAATGACATGTCTACAAAGAAGGAAGAGGTGCACACAATATGAGTTCTGTACAATAGAAGCAAAGAATAAACATGATGAGAACAATATGTGTTTAAGGGGATAGCTCAAAGGAAAGCTTTTTGTTTTGTTTGTTTTTGTTTTTACTTATTGCAGAGTTCAGTTAAGACTACACAATGCAGTTACTTCACTTAAAAATTAATTTTCACCAACTTTCTAAAATAAATCACAAAAGCATAATGTATATGCTTCTTAAAAATTCAATGAAGGTCATTTAGCTTTCAGAAAAGCTGCATTTAGAAAGTTCTAGTAAGTTTGAAGCATTACAGTCTGTGTTGCAATGAAACACAAGTGCCTATACACATGGTCACACACACACACTCACACATTTAAACTGTGCTAAACTAAAGAGCAGAAATTGATGTTTATTATTTTTAATATTTATTTGTTTTATTCAAAAGTCAGATATGTAGAAAAGAGGAGAGGCAGAGAGGAAGATCTTCCATCTGTTGATTCACTCCCCAAGTGGCACAACAGGCAAAGCTGAGCCAATCTGAAATCAGGAGCCAGGAAATTTTTCCAGGTCTCCCAAGCGAGTGCATGGTTCCAAGGCTTGGGGCTGTACTTGACTGCTTTCCCAGGCCACAAGCAGGGAGCTGGATGGGAAATGGGGCCACCGGGATTAGAATCGGTACTCATATGGGATCCTGGCATGTTCAAGTGAGGACTTTAGCCATTAGGCTACTATGCTGGGCTCTGAGGTATATTTATTCTTTTGAGATTTATGTATGACAATATTGTAGAAGAAGTAAATCAATCTCGGTTATACCTATACACCAAACTCATTACTTCACCAAAATGAATTTTAAAACATTTCAACTTAGCTAGGTATTACTAGATGTGACCTAGAAAATCAGAATTGTAAAGAAGTTTCAGCACTCAAAAGTCTATATTCATGAACTCCTAGTGAAATCTGTTCTTTTTTCCTCCCATAAGCATTGCAAAGGAAAATATAAATAAGTATTTCCAGATTATATGTTTTCACATTTCCACCCTGAAGGAATTATCTACCAAGGAAACAGATATTTATATCATCTTCAGAGCAGCTATAATCTTAAGATATCATGTTAAGAACTACATATGACAAATAGAAAGCCAGCTCAGTGTTGGCAATGTAGACAGTACCTTGCCTTTTTTGCAGGTCTACTCTCAAACTTTGAATAATTCCTAAATATCTATGTCACTGGAAATTTTAGACATGCACACAAACATGTCTAAGAGCAGTGTATCAAATATATGTATCAGAATTCTTGTATATAGGACATTGGTTTCCTCAATTATCACTAAATATTTTACAACCTTGAGAAACTACCTATCACATCTTTTGGCAAAATTTCTATGCAAGTCAAATATCCATGTAATAATGATTCAATCATCCATTGTTTTTCCCCTTAATCCTGTAAATTTCACTCACACTTATTTATTATGTATTAGTGCAATCACTACAAACTGATTGTAACTTTTCTTATTTCATTATGAGGATATTAAAAACAGAAAGAAGAGTAAATGGGAACATGATAAGAAATGCTAGATTTTCCCCAGACTGGGTATCTTGAGGATTCTCACCAATTGTGTTATACCCTATAAGTTAAGACCATAAGTAAAGAACTCTTACATGATTCTTTCCTTGAAAGTGTCTGTAATTATGTTTTTGCCAGTGTTTCTGGTTACCAGATTTTCTCAGTTAACTTACTGCGCTTTTGTTAGGATTTCTTATTGTGAATCGTGCATTCATTAACAATTTCTTTATAATTTTGCATGGTAGAGAAACCTGCAAGTTTTACAGAGTGGAACTAATGCTTGATGAATTCATGTGCAAAGCATTCAATATAAATTTTGCACACCAAAGAGAATGTCACTGCATCTGAACTATTGCAAAACTTCCTTGAAATACTGTCGATGCCCATTTATGGCAAATAAGAATCTTAGCAACTTGCATATAATTGTACTTGTCAGCAGCACCTATAACTTGAATGCAAGCTTTGAAAGACTACATTTATTATGTCAAAGGCAAATTAGCAGCTGCTCAAATGGAAATGGCGGAATTTTAATATAACATCTGCAAAAGCAGTTTAACAGCTCTAGAATCAGCTTTTTCTCACCAAAGAGCTTTCAGTGCATTTCATTGAGAAACTGCTCACTCCATATGTCTCACACAGTGTTTTATACTCTCCATAATGACAAGTAGTTTAACTGGTTTGGCTGTCTTAAAGCTCTTTGTGTCATCATGAGTTGTTCATCTCCTTCTTACATTCCAAGTAATATTCAAAGTCATCATAATGGTTTATCAATTCATTTATCTTCCTAATATTTTCATGTTAGTCACATAACAGGAAAATCTGATTGACTTTCCTGATGGCCTTGATAACTAGGGCTGAGCCAGGTAAAACCCAGAATCCAAGAGCTTCATCCAGGTGTTCAACTCAAGTCTAGAACAGGAGCATCATCTGATGATTGTTTCAGAACATTGGCAAGGAACTCATTCAGAACTCAATAAGAACACATGCTGGCAGATGCCCATAAGAATTTGCTCACCACTCCATAATGACATCTTCACTATTTTTTAAGGATTTATTTTATTTTTATTGCAAAGTCAGATATACAGAGAGGAGGAGAGATGGAGAGGAAGATCTTCCATTCATTCATTCTCTCCCCAAGTGGCCTCAACGGCCAGGGCTAAGCAGATCGGAATCCAGGAGCCTGGAGACTCTTCCAGGTCTCCCTTGCAGATGCAGGGTCCCAAAGCTTTGAGCCATCCTCGACTAACTTCCCAGGCCACAAGCATGGAGCTGGATGGGAAGCCAGGCTGTCAGGACTAGAACCAGTGCCCATGTGGGATACCAGCATATGAGGGAGAGGACTTGACAGCAAATGGAGGCTTTACCTCAGTACCGCAAACCCTACCACTAGCACTATTTCGGTAACACCAATTTCTCACAATCAAGTCATGCCTGTGTAATTTACTTAATTAAATTAAGCAAACAGGCTCAAGGTCCCATATGTGTCAGATTTTAATAGAGTCTTAAAATATAGTTGCTCAAAGGAAGTGTGTGTAAGGCTCATCACATAAGTTTGATACTCAAAACACATTAGAAACCATAACTTAGTTTATATTATATTATTGAGAAGCAGTTTTCATGAACAGAGTAGTCTTTTAGGAATGTGATTGAAAAATTAGATTGGGCAAAAGAAAAAGCTCAGTATGCAAATTTCAACCAGCTCTTACTTGAATTGAAGTGCTAACAAGCAAAATGCTGGCAAATCTAACCAGTATGAAAAAATACATGTTAGGTAGAACAGCTATCACCAGACGAAAACACAGTCCTTGTTAGGAAGTTAGTCTATCAATGAGTCTGAATTAATCATGATTTTTTTATAAAATTAGTAAAATGAAGCACATATAATTTTCACCTAAAAACTTTTGTATTTTTAAAATTTATCTTAAAAATTTGAATAACATTTTTAAATATATGCCACATTGGGATTGTTGATATCGGTGGCCAGTTTCCCTTCTCTGGGTACTGGTTGGTTAGGAGGATGGGTATGAGTTCTCTCCTTATTTCTCCCTCCACCCAGAAACAGGAAGAAGACACAGAAAATTTGGAAACAAGGATCACACCCACTTTTACCTATAACCTTAGATCTTTCCCACCCTGATCAACTTTGTAAACATCATCTAAAATAAAATACACTATAAAAATTTAGATGTACCTAAAAAATTCATGGCCTAAAGATTATCTGTAAAGTGATCGTTTTAAATAAAATTATACGCAACTGTTAAATTATATTTGACATAAAGTTGATTTTTTTATCTTCACTCATATGTAGTCAACTGCAATATAACATAGTTGAGGGTTATTCAAAAAATTCATGATAAAATAAAATGAAAATAGGTTCCTGCTAAGCAAACCTGCAAAGGCAGCAGAAGACAACTCGCATACTGGGGTCACTGCCATGCAGGTGGAAGATCCACATGAAATGTCTTGTTCCTGCCTCGGTCTAACCCAGACCTGGCTGTTACGTGCATTTTGGTAGAAAACCAAATGAAGACTCTTTCTATCTTCACATACAGGGTGTATATAATCAGGAAGATGGACTCAGCAGAAGAGCTGGTATCAAAATCAGGCACTCTCATATGGGATAAGGACATCCCTGATGACAATAATTGCTGAATCAAGTGAGAATTTTCCAATATGATTTATATAATGTATGTTTATAAAAAGAGCTCAAAACAGAAAGAAACTAGCCATCAAACATTTAAGCAGGAGATAATTTAAAGGCTAAAACTCAACCAATATATATTAGTCTTCAAACAGGACTGCTTATTAAAACATGGAAACCAGAAATCTGAAATGCGTAGTTAAATGACCAACAGCCTAAAAGAAAAAAAAATGGCCAGAGATACCAGTAAGATATCAATGTGCAGGAAAATCTATTGACTGATAAACATAATGGGAAATCTATATTTTTACAAATAAATAATTAAAAACGGGATTTAGAAAGCATTGTTCACAACTCCTACCCTACAGAATTTAAAACAGAAAATCTTTTTTTAAAAAAATGATGCACTTATCTGGACAATATGATGCTGGACTTTATGCCTGGTAGATGCTTCCAATGAAACAATCTCAGCTGAATTTGAACTGTGGTAACACAACAGGGTGGAGGAGTCCACCATTGGGGAGGCTGGGGGGTTTGGGGAGGGGTGGGGGGAATCCCACTGCCTATTAAACTGTGTCACATACATGTAGGAGCCTGGACTGGGAATGCCTCAAAGGTTTTTTTTAGGGGGATTCCCCTGAACAAAATGGAGGAATCAAAGCATTAACCAAGAAAAGATGGAAAATGGAGTAGATGAATCAACCACCTCAGCTTTATGCTTCCAGCGGAAAACTGGACAAGGGGAAACCCTAAGATGGACTATGTCAATCAGTGGACTCTGCACCAGCCTCATCATACCTGGACTGTTGCTGATGATATGTTGGAGCTTCTAATTGATCGAGGTGACGCTCTGCTGTCTCTGCCTACAAACCTGAGAGGGCCTCCCTAAGAGGCCGTTGAACTTGAACTGGACAAGTGGGATGCTGGACTCTGTATGGTGTAAACTTTTAATTAGGGAATCTCAACGGAACTTGAGCTGTGGTTATGCATCAAGGTGAAGGAATTCATGATGGGGGAAGGGCTTGGGGTGAAGGGGGGGGATCCCAGTACCTATAAAATTGTGTCATGTAATGCAATGTAATTAATGAATAAATGAATATTAAAAAAAAAGTATATGAAAGCACACTGACTCCTATCTGTCGTTGAGATTGTGAACTAAGGGTGCTTTTCAAGAAAGCAGTGGGAGAATATACATTTAAAATGGAACATCTGTATCTGTGGGGAAAAGTCAAAGCCTGTTTTCTCAACAGGATTCCTTGTATATTACAGGTACTAACATGTTACCCATGAATATTTTAACCTTCATAGTAATTGGCCATGACTTTTACACAGAGTTCAGATGAGAATATTCAATTATACAAAAAAGAGTTTAGAAAATAATCAAAGGCCACATTTTATGAAAATGTTTAGCTTTCCAATAATATTCTGAGTTACTAAAAGTGTGAGTCATGGTGGATAAACAGATAAATGCATTTCAAGACAAGGCAATGATCTCTTTTTATCCTTACGCTGGCATAACTTCATCAAAGCTCAGATATTTTTACACATTGGTAACAGAATCCACCAGAAAATGTTAGTTGTGAATTTTTAGGCATAAAATATCATCTAAATAAAAATGCAGCAGTACCACTTTCATCTAATTGTTCTTTTTCAGGTCATGAAATTATTATGTTATAAAAATAATTCTCTCATGATTAGTGTATTTCTTAAGCTCAAAGATAAATTATGTGATGAAAGCAGGATTGAAATCAAATTAATATGTTTTGCTGAGTTTCAAATAAGTGTATGTTTGAGGAATTAAACTATCTGAAAATCAACCATCTATTAAACAAAAACAAGTTATCTCAGTTGTGCCAGCCTGCTATTCCTGTAATGATTAGGATTTTGCAATAGGTACTGAAAACTACTTATTTGGTACCAAGCTTTTACTTTTTTTCCTCCAATACAAAACGCTACCATGAGAGTACAATGTGGAATTTATAAAAACCAGATTCAGCATGTAGCTCCACTTTTTAATATTGTACATGTCAGTCCGCAGGTAAGACAGGGTCTTTGAACGGGTAAAAATATTCTGCTAGAGTCACCAAAATTTACCTAGAGTGAGGGCAAAATCAGGGCTGTTCCCAGCTGCTTTAAGGAAAAAAATGCAGAAAATCTTCAAAAACTTCTCCTGTGGAAAGAGATAGAATAACAGCAAACTCCAAGGTGATAAAAGGCAATACAGGAACCATAACAGCATTGTGTTACATTTCAAAGTTTGCATCATTGTTAATGCATTATCTTTTTCCATCCTCTGCAACCTTGTGAATTACATATTACTAAGTTTTTGCTGTAACTGAGATAACTGAGTGACTTAGACTGCACATTGCCCAGGGCAAGTACCGTGTCTGTAGTGATCAATCCAATCCAAGGAATTCATTTTTCATTTACTCGGTTAGGTTTTGAGTTCACACGGATTTCATGCTGCAACACATATCCTTGTGCCTGTTATTGGAAGCAGTCTTCCATAGTAACTTCAGAACACATGCTGTGATAGTCTGGAATTTGTTTAGTCTCAGGTTCCTCAGTGGAATTTTGGCTATGTTTCAATCCTACGAGGCCTGAGCATTTGCTAAAATATTCCTAGATTCTTAATTCCCACTAGACCAAGAGCACTGAAGTCAGCTAGCTATTCTGCAAACTGTCTTCACAAAGTATCACCAGGACCTGGACATATCTGCCATTCTGTCAGGGCCACCACAGGTGTACTAACTACTGACAGTACATATCAAGGTTGAGTTACTGTGTGGGACTTTTTAACATATACAGTAATTCCCAAAGGGCCTATACCCATCTCTTACATTCTATTCCACAGTTCCTATAGTTCTATTTAATTTTAGCTACTAAAGTTCCACTTAATTTTGCAATTGAATAATAAAATTAACACTTTCTGAGTTCTGGCAACATATGCAGGATTATCTTCATGTGTTTGTCTCATTCCAAAATCAAAATTCTGTTAGGTAAGTACCCGTGTAATGAATATTTCAAGCACAAGTGAAAACAGGCAATGAAAGGTGAATTCCCTTATGTAAGTGATTAATAAGTAAATCTAAGATTTCAATCCAAGCATTCTAAATTTAATGGGGTGATTTTGAAGAAAGTTCTCAATAGTAAATTCATTGGTTTCAGGAAAAATTGTTCACTTGTCCAACAATAATTGATTTTAGATTTAAAATATGAATTGAAAAACAAAGACAGGATTGCATCTTGATTTTTTGTAAAATTAGTAAAATTAGGGCATTTTGGAAGCACATATAATTTTCACCTAAAAACTTTTGTATTTTTTAAATTTATCTTAAAAATTTGAATAACATTTTTAAATATATGCCACATTGGGATTGTTGATATCGGTGGCCAGTCTCCCTCCTCTGGGTACTGGGTTGGTTAGGAGGATGGGTATGAGTTCTCTCCTTATTTCTCCCTCCCGCTAGAAACAGGAAGAAGACAGAAAATTTGGAAACAAGGATCGCATCCATCTTTACCTATAACCTTAGATCTTTCCCACCCTGATCAACTTTGTAAACGTCATCTAAAATAAAATACACTATAAAAATTTAGATGTACCTAAAAAATTCATGGCCTAAAGATTATCTGTACTTATAATTATTTTAATGTTATGATTTACCCTGGCTATGGTTTAAATAGAAGTCATTAAATAAATCATGGTTTTGTCAAAGCTCTCTATTCATTCGAACTATAAAATAAAGCAGTAAAAATCATGAAGATATATAGAGAAAAAATGACAGAAACATCCTCTGTTACATTAAAATCATTGGGCTTTCCTACTCTTTAATAAATATTTCCTTTCATTATTCAAGACTCACATACTGTCACCATTTAAAAATCTCAGGTTTCAGTTTGAATGTTATGAGAATTCGATTTGCAATACTTCAAACACATCTTCCCCCTTCTGTGACCATTAGCCACAACTTCTGCAATGATTCAAAAAGATGAGCTTTTTTTTTAATCATCATTTTGAGGTACCACCGAAACAATTGAATTATCAGAGGGAATCTAAAATGTTCCCTGAGTTATAGAATGTGTTTTTAAGGCACAATTTTTTCATGGAAAAAGTAAGTTAGGTTGCAAAATAAAAGTAACTAGATTGAATTATAAAGACAAAAGAGATTGGTATTGATATCAAAAACTCATTTGTTCACTAAATGGCCCCCAATTTAAGATGCAACAGTTTTATATCAAATTACATGAATTATAGATACAGTGTTGTATATTTTCATTTGTTTAGAACTTTTTCCTTATATCAATGTAGAATATAAAAACACATTATAAATTACTAACTCCGGCAACATTTCACACAAACAATGAATGTTTTAAGTATAGACAAAAATTAAAAGGGACAACACTGTGATTCGGTAATGTCAGTGTTGTTTTCTCTTTCTATCTTTCTTTCTTCTTTCTTCTTTCCTTCCTTCCTTCCTCCCTCCCTCCCTCTCTCTTTTTTCTTTCTTTCTTTCTAAATTTTCTTTTTTTAATTTATTCTGTTTTTTAACTATTCATTTATTTTTACATTTTATTATTATTATCATTTTATGACACATTTCCATAGGCTCCTGGAATTTCCCTTATCCCCTCCACAATTCCCTTACCCCCACCTAGTTCCTCTATATCATTACTAAAATATATTTCTTCATAGACAGTCATATGTCCATCATTGCGAGCATGGACAATGGCAGCGAGTCCAGCATCCTATTTTCAAGATAGAGTGAACAGTTTCATTGTAAGTCCATCTTTAGTCTGGAAGTAGAGATGCATACTACATTGTATCTTCACATCAGAATGTTAGTCTCCATTTCACAGCTACTGTACATCCCCTCAAATAAAAAGTCATGATACAAAATCAATAATAGAAAGAAAAATAGAAATTTACAATGCCATGAAGTTAAATGACATGTTACTAGATATGACAGTCTCCATTACACAACTACTATATATCCCTTTAAATGAAAAACCACAAAACAAAAAAACATCAGGAAGAAAAAAAATTAACCACACCATGAAGTTAAATAACATGCTACTGAATGACTAACGTGTAGCTGAAGAAATGAAAATCAAGAAACTTCTTGCAGAAAATGATGCTACTGTATGACTACGAGTCATTGAATGATTTAATCAGAAGAAAGTGTTTTGAAGAGATGAAACTAACAGAAAAAAACAAAACCCATGTGATACAGTTTCTGCTGATCTTTATTGAAGTGTATCTCCTCCAGGCAATAAACAGATGGGTTTTGTTTTTTAATCCAGTCTACTCATCTATGACGTTTGATTGAGCTTACTCCATTTACATTCAGAGTTTAATATGTATGACTGGTACTTTGGTCCTGTCATTTTAGGAATGGGTTGTTCATTGGTTTAGGCTTCTGTTGTCATTTTACTGGGATGTTCTTCCCATTTGTCTTTGGTTTTGGTAGGTGCTATTCCTCTTCTCCGTCAAGAGAACATCATGAAGCATCATTTGTAGGGCAGGTTTGGAAGAGGCAAATTCTTTTAATTTTTCTTCACTGTGGAAGAATTTTATTTCATTTGCAAAGACAAAAGAAAGCTTTGCTGGATATATTATCCTAGGCTGATGATTTTTTTCTTTTACAATCTGGAATATGTCACTCCATTCTCTTCTTGCCAGTAGAGTTTCCCATGAGAGATCTCCCGTGAGTTTAATTGGCATTTCTTTGTATGTCAAATGATTTTTTTCACATGCACATTGAAGGACCTTTTCCTTATGTTCAACATAAGAGAGCTGGAAGATCATGTGTCTTGATGAAGATTGCTTTTTATCAAGCCTGTTGGGAGTTCTGTGCCTCTCCTGGATCTTGTTTCCCAATTCTTTCTCTAGATTAGGGAAATTTCCCTTATTATTTCATTAAATATATTTGTAAAACCAGTTTCTCCTTCTGCACCTTCTGGGACTTCCATAACTCTTATATTTAGCCTCTACATAGTGTCTTTCAATTCTTGAATACTTTTTTTTTTTTACCTAATCCAGCTCTGCTTCTAGCATTTTGTTTGCTTCCCCCTGATGATAGGAAATACCTTCCAATTCTGAGATTCTTTCTTCTGCTTGCTTCATTCTATTTTGGAGACTCTCCACTGTACTTTAATTTGCTCTACTGTGTTCTTAATTTCTGATATATCAGTCTTGATTTGCTTTAGTGCTGCTATTGCTTGTGTAAAATATTCCTTAAATTCTTTGAAGCTCTTGTATGTGCTTCTCATTGTTGATCAGAAGCATTACAATGAATTTTATGAATTCTATGTGCCCCTTTTTCTCAATGTCTTCTTCAGTTAACTCTGAGGTTGGCATAGGGTTTTGCTCCTCTGCAGGGGAGTTTTCAGTAATATCCATTGTGCCTTTGTCTCTTTTGCTCTTGGTCATTGCACTTCTAGTTAGCAGAGTCTTCTCCTTGGGGCAGGTTTCTAAGCTGTGTCACCCACAGGTCTACAATGCAATTTTACTTATTGCAGTTGGTACACAACTCTTTGCTTGCAGCCACTTGTGCCACAACCTCCAGTGAGTTCCAGGTCTGAGTTCTTATGTCAGATTTTAACCATGGTCTCCACAGTCCCAGCTCCTGGCTCACCACTCTCCACCTCCTGTGCTACCATGCTGAGGCTGCACCATCGTCTGTACATCCTTTCTCCTACTTCCAGTTGGAGTAGGTCCCAGGATTAAGGAGACACCAGGTGTCCTTTGCAGCAAGGTTGTCGGTGGCGCTGATCTTGTCAGAACCTGTTGGACATTAGGTCTGGGTGCCACACAGACCTATTTTGATCCGTACAATGCCACAGATGGTATTATTTTCTTGCGGGACCAGTGCAATCCATGGAACTTAGTGAGTTCTTGTGAGCTCAGCACATGTGCAGTTCACTGTTGTCCCCTGCAGTCCTAAAGCTATTGCCACAGTGTACAAAATGGTGCAAGACGTACCACTGCTAGAGTTCTTGATCTGCTGGTCGTCAGGTCTTAGGGCTACCCAGACCTGTTTTAGGTGGAATCTGTAGAATGCCACGTTGCTGCAGTTCTCTGAGTCAGAAATGAGTTCATTCCCACTCAGTGTATGCTCAGTCCTTTCCCTTGCTTTGCCTCCTTACACAAAATGGCGCCCAATCCGGCTGTAGGGGACTGACTTGGCTGTCAAATCCACGTTGTCCTCGCATTGCCTGTCTGTGATCTGCTGCTCTGTCTCTGCTCTTTGTCAAATGTAACGGACCAGCAGGACAGACAGTTCTTTGTCTGGGTTCACCACCCAAGTTCCCAGTGAAAGTCCCTTCCCACCTGGTTGCTGGTGGAGTTCTGGCTGCTGGTGGAGTTCAGATTGCTGTGCTGGAGTATCAGTCACTGCAACACCACACTGTTGTGTCTGCTGCTTTCCTGTGTCTGTCAGTCTCCAGGTACCCCTCTGCTGTGGTTCTGTCCTCTCCTATTTTCTGGAAAACGTCCCTTCTGCTTCATCCTGATTAAATGTTTTTCTGTCCGTTTAAAGGTTTCTTTACCCTATTCTGCCATCTTGATTCCCCCTCTTTCTAGATTTTCATTACAAAGGGACATATACAGAGAGAAGCAGAAACAGAGAGAAAAGATCTTCTCTCTGATGATTCACTCCCCAAGCATCCGCAATGGCCAGAGCTGAGCTGATCCAAAGCCAGGAGACAGGATCTTCTGGGCTGTGGATGTGAAGCTGGACCGGTGGGACTAGAACCAGCACTTATATGGATCCCAGTGCATTCAAAGTGAGGACTTCAGCCGCTAGGCCATTGTGCCCGGTCCATCAGTGCCATTTTCCAATGAACTAAAGAAGTGAAATATATGTGGAATTGAAGTCAGACATGCAGAGACAATGAAAGTGCGTTAGATATTGGGGGAAAGCAAAAATGCTTACTTTATCTTCTCGCATGCAAACAAGACATTTCTGACTTCCAAGGAAAGAAATGGAATTACAATCTACTGTAAAAATTCATATAGACTTTATTCTTTGTCCTTCTAAAATATAAAATCTCAGGAAAGTGCTCACTGTCATAATCACAATGCCTACAATACTTTCTGACATTTAGCATATTCTCAAAGAAATTTTAATGAATAGTAGATGCAAGGAAATGTGATAATGTCTTTTAAATGAATATGTCAAAAGGAAAAAATTGTATGTGATGTTGATAGCACATGATATTTAATTGGAATACATTTTGTGGAGAAACCAATTCATAACGCATCTGAAAGTATTCATTCTGAAACATGAGGAAATAGTATGAGAATTGTCCAAATCAGCATGCTGTCCGTGATGTTAGTAAATTAATATTTATGTAGTTCTACAGAGACTCCCCTTAAATCCTATAGCAATGGGCAACAATAATATGAATTCTTAAGTCTAAATTTGTCATTCTGCACCCATAATATCATATGAAGCATGTCATTATGGAGCAATTATTGTAAAATGGTAGCTTATTTTAAATCTTTTCATCTGAAATAAACTCATGAATTCTCTGCATGGGAAAAAAATCTCATTACTCCAATTTGAAAACCACAGAATTGATAAATATGTTTGAGTGCATGTAAATGTTGAGTGAAATATTAAAACCAGAGATATAACCTGTACATTAATATTTACTATATCAATAGATGATGGAGCCATAATTAAGTGCCTCCTTTTCTAAGGGAAAAAGATATGGCTCTTTTGTTAATTCTAAGAAAAAAAGAAATAACAAATAAATCCATGCTTTGGTAATAGCATGTTACAACACTGAGGTCCATCAACTTAGCTGGGAAAATTTTTCTAACAAGAAAATATTTAAACATAGCATCGGGCACAGCATAATGGTTCAAATGGCTAATCTTACAGCTCCAAACACCAGAGTCCCATATGGACTCTGGTTCTTGTCCTGCTGCTCCATTTCCCATCCAGCTAGCTCCCTGCTTAAAAAGACCTGGAAGAAGCTCCTTGTTTCTGGCTTCAGATAGGTTCAGTTCTGGCTGTTTTGGCCATTTGGGGAGTAAACCAATGGATGGGAGATTTTTCTGTCTCTCCTTTCAGTAAATCTGACTTTCCAGTAAAAACAAAACATAACATTAAATCTTAAAATTAAAAAAAATAAAGCGTTA